>NC_074665.1:40663175-41350675 GCF_029448725.1 Salvelinus fontinalis | reverse complement strand
GACAAGTCTGAATGTCCTCGAGTGGCCCAGCCAGAGCCCATACTTGAACCCCATCGAATATCTCTGGAGAGACCTGAAAATAACTGCAGCGACGCTCCTCATCCAACCTGACAGAGCTTGAGGGGATCTGCAGAGAAGAATGGTAGAAACTCCCCAAATACAAGTGTGCCAAGCTTTAGCGCTGTACCCAAGAAGACTCGAGGCTGTAATCACTGCCAAAGGTACTTCAACAAAGTACTGAGTAAAGGGTCTGAATACTTATCTAAATGTGATGTTTCAGTTTTTTTTATTTTTAATACATTTGCAAAAAATACTAAAAACCTGTTTTTGCTTTGTCATTATGGGGTATTGTGTGTAGATTGATGAGGGGGGAAAACTATTGAATCCATTTTAGAATAAGGCTGTAATGTAACAAAATGTGGAAAAAGTAAAGTGCTCTGAATACTTTCTGAATGCACTATACAAATGACAAAATACTCTGTGTGTGTCTGTGTGTGTGTGTGTGTCTACATCAAACATTTCACAATATGCACTGACAAGGCCTTCTCCACCTCCATCTCTCTGTCCATGTCTCAGGGAGTGTGGGAGTGAGGTGATGACGTGCCAGTTCAACAATGAAGGGACTCTGTTGGCTGTTGGTCTGAGTGACGGAGCCATCAAGGTATCGGACTTGAACACCTTTTCTGGATTTATGTTCATTAAGGCACACTGTAACAAAACGTTTTGCACCGGACAATGAATACAAATGTTTCTTATTGGACAAGTGCAGATAGTACCTCCCCACAATATATTTTTCCTTTTCCTGCCTAATGAACACAACCCCGTTGATATGTGGCCGACCAATTGACGTGTATGAGAATGAGAAATTATAGATCCGTCCTTATAGATCCGTCCTTGGGACGTCTGAATTAATTTAACTCCATCTGTCTTTTTCAGCTCTACAGTATGGACAATGGGAATTTTCTACAGACACTAAGGGACAGCAGCAGCATTCTGTCCTCTCTACCAGTTACTGCACTACGATTCACTCTGAGCTCCCAGTCACGTTGTCTCCTGCTGGCTACCTGTGAGTAATACATCTTACTCCCATAGAAATAGAATTACTAGAATGGACATTCAAATTCAAGTCAATGGGTGGACCTGGCTGTGAGTGAAACATCTTAGCCCTCTCCGAGGGCCCCTCTCCTGAACAAACATCACTTGTCCTAAAGGGTCACACACTCATAGAAATAGAATGACTAAAATGGGAGAAGCACCTCAGACCAAGGCAGTTAAGTGCACTCAAGGGTACAATCAATATGTCTGCCATTGTAGACCTGTAATTTCTAATACGTTCTTGGCAGGAGAGAGAGAAGACTTTAGGCCATGGTGTGGTTTAAGTAATAAACATCGTAGATGCAAGGGCATGGTACTAAATGATGTTTCTTCAATCTCAAGTTAGACATTCTCAATGATGTATACATGCATCATTACAAACGTTGATTGATATGAAGCTGATACAACTTTCAGTTGAACAATGAGTACGGTGAGAGTTCTGCTACTTTGTCATGTTTCTGGTACAGTGATGTTCCGTGTAACAGTATAACTTTATGGCGTCCCCTCGCCCCTACTCGGCCCGACAATTCTGCATCCTGTATGATTTGAGGCACATGGTGATGGAAAACACTTGTTTACTTCAGACTTTTTATAGTTATGTGTAAGCAATTACTCGTGTTTACAAGTTACGCAGGTTACTCGTGCTATGATTGTATGCAAAGATATGTGAGGATATGACATCCGGGATGTCTTGGCATCCGGCTTTGCTCCTCCACAATGTTTTGGGGAAGCTACTCTGAAAATATAGTTTACCAAGCTACCAATTACTTCACACTAGAAGAAGTTAAGCTACCCTAAAGCTACCCTTAAGAAAAATATAGTATACCTACTAAAGTTACTTAGAAAAAGTAATTCACTACATCCAAACTACTTTGTGAAAAATTATCATATGTAAATCTGAAATGTCATAAACTACAAATTGCAAGAACAGATCACTTTGGGGTCATACTCTATGTTTAGATCATGTGTAATTTAGCCTATTAAACACACACAAAAGTTAAAATTAGGCAGGTCTGATGCCGAAAAATAAATAAAATGATTGTCTAGACTTTTTTTTTTACAAAAAGAGTAGTGTGTAGTTCCAGTAGTTAGCTACACTACTACATGGCAAAAAAAGTCATTAACTAGTGACACCCGTGAACACTGTGGAACTTGGTTGAAAAAACTGTTTATGTGCCATGGTTTACCTAAAGCCCGGCCCACTCTGGGTACACAGGCTCCGGCAATCAGTGACAGTTCCACTTGGGGGTACTGTTGTTACAACAAGCCTCACTTGGTTTAGGCTGGAAGATGCGTTCCGGTAATGGGACAGACACAGGGCTCTACAGTGTAGCTATTTTACTCGCAAATGAGCCTAAAAATTGATGTGTGCAAACTAAAAAAGACAAGTATGAGCACATGTGCAAGTTGTGATTTGTAGCAAAAATAAATGCTGCCTTAGCTATTTTCAAAATATTTCTGACGTTTTGCCTCATAGCTGGTAGCTAATCGCAAAAATAACTGTGAATCCCATCAAATGAATTTTACAGCACTGGCACTGTTGTTTTGTGCGCAAGGTATACCACCACTCATGCAGCAACGGGGCTGGGTGCACTGTGAGTGAAGGGCTGAATTTACCCGAAAGTCTACTAAAGTGTGACTTTGTCCTCATGTTTCTTGGCTTTTTATAGCGTTTTGGTCACACGCTAGGTTGTTTGTCAATGTTAGTTTGAGCTCGCTTAACTATTAGCAAAGAGAAGAGATGTTGGAGAATCTCGACAGACACATCACGCTAACGGCCCACCCCTTAACATTTACATTTACATTTAAGTCATTTAGCAGACGCTCTTATCCAGAGCGACTTACAAATTGGTGCATTCACCTTATGACATCCAGTGGAACAGCCACTTTACAATAGTGCATCTAAATCTTTTAAGGGGGGGGGGGGTCAGAAGGATTGCTTTATCCATAGGGGCAGCTGATCATTTTTGTCTTACCTAAATTACTGAATATTTGAGGGTACATTGTGCTTGATTGAGCGTGGAACACTCCCCAAAACGTTTATTCATGCACTTTTCGTCATTTCTTATCCTAAAAACACTCTTCCTCAAATACTTTCATTGTGCTCCTAAATTTATTTGTGTGAGCCTACATTTTTTGACATAGGAGTACATGTGCTTCTTGTAAAAATGTCAGCGTGGAGCCCTGAGACAGCTCTGAAAAACTGACCCCTTCTAATCTAACATACAGGGTTGAATCATAATTGACTTTAATTTCCAGGAATGAAAAGCATTGAGCTGACAACAGACAGCTCATTTCAGGGATCATATGAACCACAGAGACTGTGTGTGGGATAATTGCGTGGTCGTGTCCAACCCTGCTCGTTCCCTCGACTCCGCTACCAACAACTAATCGCCCATAGAGCCCATAACCTGTATCACTGGACACTATTAGGGATTTGCGTCAATTCAAATCTGGTATCAGGACAAAATGTGATTCAGAGTCACTGAATATACTTTAAGTATTTTTATTAAACTCAAGCGATGAATGGTAAATGCAATTTTCGTATATACGGGTTCTCTGTATCACCTCGCAGGATAGAACAGAGAACTGGCAGAATGTAAGTAAACAGCTGTTCTTATACTGTGACAGACGTAGTTCAAACCCGTCTGTTGGCCTATCACAGTAGAGGCTGAGCGTGGTTTAAACTTTGCTCAGCCTATCGCAGGCGCTCAGACTGGTCCCAGCCTCTTGGCGCTCTTTGGTGTCCGGCGCTGTTGCTGTGCAGATTACGCTCCCTCACCCCAGAGACTGAGGTCAGACAGCTCTGCAACAACATTGTCTGAGCTATTTGCACCTGCATACAAAGCACACTGTTCTCGCTCAAGGCTAACCACAGCTTCCCAGCACACTTATCTGGGGCTAACTGTTACTTCCAGCACACACACACAGACACCCAGGCGCCCAGGCCAACAGTTGCTAATATTCAATCACATGTGATATAGCATTGGGTTATAGTGCAATAAACACAAATCCTAACAACACTTAATAGGGACAAGTGAGCTACAGGCAGGAATCAGCAATGAATACAAATAATGAACCATCTATGGGGAAAGGACGCCTCCTTGTGGCCAGAGACCCTACTTATTACTCCCAAACTGGAGAGATTGATATACCCCTTAAACCCTGTGGAACGCGGGGTAGCAGAGGGGGCAGCATTAAACATGGACAAGCTTTTTTACATATAGTAACAGTCAAAAGTTTGGACACACCTACTCATTCAAGGGTTTTTCTTTATTTTTACTATTTTCTACATTGTAGAATGATAGTGAAGACATCAAAACTATGAAATAACACATGTGGAATCACATATTTTAGATTTTAGATTATTCAAAGTAGCCACCCTTTGACTTGACGACAGCTTTGCACACTCTTGGCATTCTCTCAACCAGCTTCATGAGGAAGGCTTTTCCAACAGTCTTGAAGGAGTTCCCACATATGCTGAGCACTTGTTGGCTGCTTTTCCTTCACTCTGCAGTCCAACTCATCCCAAACCATCTCAATTGGGTTGAGGTCGGGTGATTGTGGAGGCCAGGTAATCTGATGCAGTACTCCATCCCTCTCCTTCTTGGTCAAATACCCCTTACACAGCCTGGAGATGTGTTTTGGATCATTGTCCTGTTGAAAAACAAATGATAGTCCCACTACTAAGCGCAATCCGGATGGGATGGTGTATCGCTGCAGAATGCTGTGATAGCCATGCTGGTTAAGTGTGCCTAGAATTCTAAATAAAGCACAGACAAAGCATCCCAACACATCACACCTCTTCCTCCATGCTTCATGGTGGTAACCACACATGCAGAGATCATCCGTTTACCTACTCTGCGTCTCACAAAGACAGTGGTTGGAACCAAAAATCTCAAATTTGGACTCATCAGACCAAAGAACAGATTTCCACCAGTCTAATGTCCATTGCTTGTGTTTCTTGGCCCAAGTAAGTCTTTTTTTATTGGTGTCCTTCAGCAGTGGTTTCTTTCCAGCAATTCAACCATCAACGCCTGATTTACGCAGTTTCCTACGAACAGTTGATGTTGAGATGTGTCTATTACTTGAACTCTGTGAAGCATTTATTTGGGCTGCAATCTGAGGTGCAGTTAACTCTAATGAACTTATCCTCTGCAGCAGAGGTAACTCTGGGTCTTCCTTTCCTGTGGCGGTCCAAATGAGAGCCAGTTTTATCATAGCGCTTGATGGTTTTTGCCACTGCACTTGAAGAAACTTTCTTGCAATTTTCCGGATTGACTGACCTTCATGTCTTAAAGTAATGATGGACTGTCGTTTCTCTTTGCTTATTTGAGTTATTGCCATAATATGGACTTTATCTTTTACCAAATAGGGCTTTCTTCTGTATACTACCCCTACCTTCTCACAACACAACTGATTGGCTCAAATGCAAATATGAACTTTTAACAAATCACACCTGTTAATTGAAATGCATTCAAGGTGACTACCTCATGAAGCTGGCTGAGAGAATGCCAAGAGTGTGCAAAGCTGTCATCAAGGCAAAGGATGGCTACTTTGAAGAATCTCAAATATAAAATATATTTTGATTTGTTGAACACTTTTTTGGTTACTACATGATTCCATGTGTGGTATTTCATAGTTTTGATGTCTTCACTATTATTCTACAATGTAGAAAATAGTAAAAAAATAAAGAAAAACCCTTGAATGAGTAGGTGTGTCCAAACTGGTACTGTACGTTGTGTTTCCGTGAGACTGTATAGCCGGAATGAAGCCTGGCCTATTTACAGGCACAGGGGGCTCTGGCAATGGCTGACATAGTACCCCATTTGGACCATATCCAAACGTGGGGGCACTGTTGTCACAGTATTTTTTGGGGGAGGGGCGCACTGCTCAGTCAGACCCGTGCCAATGCCCCTCGCTCTGGGGGTTACCCCAGCCAAGTGCTCGGGACCTGCTTCCTCATTGGAGGTGCAAGTAAACCCCGCTTCCTCCAACTCCAGGAATTGAAAATAGCATTGGGGTGCCATAATGCTGGGGGGAAGCTAATAAGATTCACTTGCTGGAAGTTAAGCATGTTAACCGACGTTAGCCAGGAGGGTTTTTAGTCTAAGGTAGGCTAGCTAGCCTCTTTGACCACAGCAAGGCCCGTTTAAAATAACCAAGCGACTTAACGCTACATAAGAGATGTACTGTACCCCAGAAACTCTACTGTGGGGAGGGAGGAATAGCTAGTAATAGCTAGCTCGCCTCGGCGAGTAGCCAACCTGGCTAGCATACTACGCAGCACTTGTTTAGCCTGGTTTCACCTACAGTTGAAGTCGGAAGTTTACATACACTTAGGTTGGAGTCATTAAAACTCGTTTTTCAACCACTCCACAAATTTATTGTTAACAAACTATAGTTTTGGCAAGTTGGTTAGGACATCTACTTTGTCTACATCTACAAGTAATTATTCCAAAAATTGTTTACAGACAGATTATTTCACTTATAATTCACTGTATCACATTTCCAGTGGGCAGGAAGTTTGCATACACTAAAATGACTGTGCCTTTAAACACTTTCTGTCAAACTTAGAAACGTGTAATATCTGAAAATCTTAACCATATACATCATGGTTGACTGTGCCTTTAAACAGCTTGGAAAATTCCAGAAAATTATGTCATGGCTTTAGAAGCTTCTGATAGGCTAATTGACATCATTTGAGCCAATTGGAGGTGTACCTGTGGATGTATTTCAAGGCCTACCTTCAAACTCAGTGCCTCTTTGCTTGACCTTTGCAGACCTCCACAAGTCTGGTTCATCCTTGGGAGCCATTTCCAAACGCCTGAAGGTACCACGTTCATCTGTACAAACAATAGTACGCAAGTATAAACACCATGGGACCATGCAGCCGTCATACCGCTCAGGGAGGAGACGTGTTCTGTCTCCTAGAGATTAACGTACTTTGGTGTGAAAATTTCAAATCAATCGCGGAGCAACAGCAAAGGACCTTGTGAAGATGCTGGAGGAAACAGGTACAAAGGTATCTATATCCACAGTAAAACAAGTCCTAAATCGACATAACCTGAAAGGCTGCTCAGCAAGGAAGAAGCCACTGCTCCAAACTGCCATGAAAAAGCCAGACTACGGTTTGCAACTGCACATGGGGACAAAGATAGTATTTTTTGGAGAAATGTCCTCTGGTCTAATGAAACAAAAATAGAACTGTTTGGCCATAATGACCATCGTTATGTTTGGAGTAAAAAGGGTGAGGCTTGCAAGCCGAAGAACACCATCCCAACCGTGAAGCATGGGGGTGGCAGCATCTTGTTGTGGGGGTGCTTTGCTGCAGGAGGGACTGGTGCACTTCACAAAATAAATGGCATCATGAGGATGGAAAAGTATGTGGATATATTGAAACAAATTCTCAAGACATCAGTCAGGAAGTTAAAGCTTTGTCGCAAATGGGTCTTCCAAATGGACAATGACCCCAAGCATACTTCCAAAGTTGTGGCACAATGGCTTAAGGATAACAAAGTCAAGGTATTGGAGTGGCCATCACAAAGCCTTGACCTCAATCCCATAGAACATTTGTGGGCAGAACTGAAAAAGTGTGCAAGCAAAGAGGCCTAAAAACCTGACTCAGTTACACCAGCTGGAGGTCAGGAGGAATGGGCCAAAATTCACCCAACTTATTATGGGAAGCTTGTGGAAGGCTACCCGAAACGTTTGAACCAAGTTAAACAATTTAAAGGCAATGCTACCAAATACTAATTTAGTGTATGTAAACTTCTGACCCACTGAGAATGTGATGAAAGAAAGAAAGCTGAAATAAATCATTCTCTCTGCTATTATTCTGACATTTCACATTCTTAAAATAAGGTGGTGATCCTAACTGACCTAAGGCAGGGAATGTTTACTAGGATTAAATGTCAGGAATTGTGAACAACTGAGTTTAAATGTATTTGGCTAAGGTGTATGTAAACTTCGAACCTTCACCTGTACATATTCAGACCCTTTGTTATGAGACTCAAAATTGTTTTCATTGATCATCCTTGAGATGTTTCTATAACTTGATTGGTCTCCACCTGTGGTAAATTAAATTGATTAGACATGATTTGGAAAGGCACACACCTGTCTATTGTTAGGTTCTAATTCGTAGTAAAAAACTCTATGAAAACTATGAAAGCTTAACCAAGTTTATTATTCCCAGAGGATCAATACATCAATACAGCTCCATCACTAATCCATGGCTCTCTCCCCTTATCAATGCCTGCCAGATGTAATCGCTTCCCTGCACTCAACACATTCCAAGCTTAATTGCACACATTATATACCTTCCTCCTATAACCATTAACTTCTGGTGTAGACCCTCTAAACCACAGCACTCCATTAGTGACATGAATAAGTTTATTTTCGTATTCTCAGAACCCAACAGTTTAAGGTCCACAGTTGACAGTGCATGTCAGAGCAAAAACCAAGCAATGAGGTCGAAGGAATTGTCTGTAGAGCTCCAAGGCAGGATTGTGTTCGAGGCACAGATCTGGGGAAGGGTACCAAACAATTTCTGTGGCATTGAAGGTCTCCAAGAACACAGTGGCCTCCATCATTCTTAAATGGAAAAAGTTTGGAACCACCAATACTCTTCCTAGAGCAGGCCGCCTGGCCAAACTGAGCAACTGGGGGAGAAGGGCCTTAGTCAGGGAGGTGACCAAGAACCCGATGGTCACTCTGACGGAACTCTAGAGTTCCTCTGTGGAGATGGGAAAAACTTCCAGAAGGATAACTATCTCTGCAGCACTCCACCATCAGCTCTTTATGGTAGAGTGGCCAGACTGAATCCACTCCTCAGTAAAATACACATGACAGCCCGCTTGGAGTTTGCCAAAAGACACCTAAAGACTCTCAGACAATGAGAAACAAGATTCTCTGGTCTGATGAAACCAAGATTGAACTCTTTGGCCTGAATGCCAGGCATCACGTCTGGAGAAAACCTGGCACCATCTCTACGGTGAAGCATGATGGTGGCAGCATCATGCTGTGAGGATGTTTTTCAGCGGCAGGGACTGGGAGACTAGTCAGGATGGAGGTGAAGATGAACGGAGCGAAGTACAGAGAGATCATTGATGAAACCTGCTCCAGAGTGCTCAGGACCTCAGACTGGGGGAAGGTTCACGTTCCAACAAGACAATGACCCGAATCACACAGCCAAGATAACGCAGGAGTGGCTTCAAGACAAGTCTCTGAATGTCCTTGAGTGGCCCAGCCAGAGCCCGGACTTGAATCCAATCAAACATCTCTGGAGAGACCTGAAAATAGCTGTGCAGTAACGCTCCCCATCCAACCTGAAAGAGTTTGAGACGATCTGCAGACAGGAATGGGAGAAACTCCCCAAATGCAGGTGTGCCAAGTTTGTAGCGTCATACCCAAGAAGACTCGAGGCCGTAATTGCCAAAGGTGCTTCAACAAAGTACTGAGTAAAGGGTCTGAATATGTATGTAAATGTGATATTTCTGTTTTTATTCTTTATACATTTTGTAAAGATTTCAAAAAACTGTTTTTGCTTTGTCATTATGGGGTATTGTTTCTAGACTGATGAGGGGGGAAAAAATCATACATTTTTGAATAAGGCTGTAACGTAAAAAAATGTGGAAAAAGTATTTCCAAATGCACTCTAAATACTTTATTCTAGTCATGTCTCATCCTATATAACTACTGTTGTACGTATACTGTCTATACACACCATTATATGTTGTTTATATACATTATATATATATATATATATATATTTATGTATATATTTGTATTCCAGTCTCTAACATCGTTCTGATATTTCTTAATAAAAACATGTAATAATTTTTGGATTATGTGAATTGTTTAAAAAAAAATATTGCTAGGTATTACTGCAGTGTTGGCGCTATCTCTTTGAGTAGCCTCCCATACCCCAGATCGCACAGGAGCCAGGTTGGGAGCGGGCAGCCACCACATACCCCACGCCCAGTTAGACAAGTCCTTTGCTCCGACCACCAATCCAACTCTGCTTCCTGCACCTCGGCTAGGCCGAGGTGCCGGCATCCGGGAAAGGAAAGTCACCATCGGTATTTCCAAGATTTCTCAAGAAATCTTTCCAAAGAGCTTGTACGCAGTACGTGGCAATGCACAATGAGAATGGTTCGAGCGAGGGCTGCCTGAGAGTGTTCCAAGCCAAGACAAACTATACATAGATCTATACATAGATCATGAGTGTCTTTCAGAGAAATGTTATAGTCACATGACTGGGGACATCATCTCGACCCCGAACCCAGCTTGTAGCCATCGTCGTCTCTGTCGTTTTCTTAGCCATATTACTCATTGCACCAACAAATTGAAGAATAAGTAATTGTTTGTGATTAGAAGACTTATGAAAACAAGTACAAAATTCAGCACACAACGTCCAGGGGCTGAGCACACTCTACCACTATAAAACAATCTAGTTTTCCAATTGTTTGTTTTACTAGCGTAAATCGTTCTTGTTCACACCGACGTGAAGAAAGGAATAATTGAAGGAATGAATCCAAGCCTCATGCTTATCACCTGTGGAAGGTGGCCTTGTCAGGCATGATTGTATATCCTTCAACCGAAGCAGCGAGGGTGCGACTCCCCATAGTATGTTGTACTGAAATAGACCGATTGAAAGAGCGCTATTGATAGACATGCATCATTGGGATTCTCTAATATACAGAAAACTATAAAAGTATCTATTTCATGTACAGTATGTTTCGTACTTTGGGTCTCCTGGATCCCAGACCACAGACAAACCCAGTCATTGATGGTTAGCTCTGCATGAAGTTCCCCCCCCCGACCGCCAGTGACACAATCTAGCTTTCAGCTTCAGCGCACACACAGTATTCCCTAGCGTGGGGCTGCAGCTGAGGCTAAATTCCTTAACAGCAGCAAAATGTGAAAACTGCAAGGGTGTGAGTACTTTCCCTAGGCACTGTGTGTGGTGAATCCCACTAACTAACACATAATCATGCATCGATGTCAATGGGAGAAATAAGGATTCTCCTCTGTATTGAAATGGACAATTACCAACTCCTTCTCTCCTGTGTCGCTTTCTCGAGATGCCAGCGGCCTTGTGAGGAGCTGGTACGTGTGGGGAGGAGAGTGTTTGTGGGGGGTGAGAGACGTGGGGGAGACTGGAGGTGGAGAGGGAGGAGGTGGACAGAGACAGACCCTCTCTCTCTCCGTCTCTCCCTCTGGAGAGAAAGCAGCCACAGGGGGGTCCGACTCTGCCATTCATCTGTATGACCTCTCCACTCACCAGAGACTGATGACCTGCAAGGCCAGGTGGGTAAAACATTAGTAATCCCTGAAAACCACATTTTCTACAATAGATTTTTTTCTTGATGTGGAACATTATGACAATTTTATCATTATTTAAAATAAAACATTTTAGTGTGCCTGAGTCTGGTGTTGGGGTTAGCCCCCCTGACCCCGGACCAAATATACTCCTAGCGAAGTGGGTGCTAATTCTGTTTTAGCACTTCTCATCTGTCTATTCCAGTGTGCTGTCATATAAATACAAAATATGTGCTAAGGTTGGAACTCCGATCTTCCTTTCCAAAATAAACACATTTTGAGTCACTTTAGGTCGTTGTTTCAACCAGTATTTATTTTCCACCATTTTATTTTCAGCTCCACAAGAACAGTTATGGATGGACATTGTTTTCGGGTTTTCGCAGTGACTTTTCACCCAGAGATGGAGAGAGAATTCATTTCTGGGGGTTGGGACAACACCATACAGGTAACAATTGCAGTTTACTGTATAAAATCCCCAAATCTTAAAAAGCTTGATTTGTGGTTTGTAAACACTAGTCTGGTCTAGTAACTAGAGACCGCATTCTAACGTTTGTTCTAGGACAGGGGTGTCAAACTCGATTCCTGGAGGGCCGTGTATCTGTTGGCTTTTGTTATTTATGTTATTTATTGTAAATTCATATTCAGTTAAGACCTAGAGCGGTGACAATGACATTAGTTGATCAATGAAGTACAAGGTAGGAGTGCTAACCTGCAGACACATGGCCCTCCAGGAATTTCGTTTGACACCCCTGTTTTAGGAGATCAATTTAGAAACTGCCGTGGCAAGCAAGGCTATTTTTCCAGTGAAAGTCATTCAATTCAATTAATTCAATTTATTTAAAACATCTGTCTGATAATATTTGTCTTCTCACAGTTTTGGGATACCAGACAGCAGCACTCTGTCAGGTAAAATTGTAATTGTTTTATTTGTCTTCAATCATTATGGTTTATGCGTCAGGATTATGGTGTATGCATCCAGATTAGCCATGGACAGATTTTTATCAGGCATTATCTTTGTCTACCCTGCTTTTAGGATGCTTTCGGGTCCTCACGTGTGTGGTGACACGCTTCAGATCGACCCAGCTGTCAATCACATCCTGTCTGGCTCCTGGAGGAAGGACAACGCACTCGAGGTGACAACAACAGCAACAAACAAACAGGGTTGGGTAGTAACGGATTACATGTAACAGGGATGACGTAATCAGAATACAAAAATTAAGTCACAGCCCAGATAACTTTTGAAAAATGTGTAGACATATTACAGTAAAAAATGTAATAAAAAACACTTGATTCAACTTGTCAAGGGCTTGATGATTATTTGACGAGTAGAATCAGGTGTGCTTGTCTAGGGCCACAACAGAAATATGTACTGTTGGGGGTACTCAAGGACCAGAGTTGGGAAACAGTGTACTAAACTGTTATAGTATTTAAAATAATTATTTCAAATAAAATGTGGGTTGGGAAAGCTTTCACTGGAAATTAACAGTGCAGCTGACCTCTTAGCCGTGACGCCAGTAAATCAAGAAGATGCAGGAGGAAGTTGAACCAGCACTTGCACAAGATTGATGGTTCCCACTAGCTACAGTGTATATGGTTAAAATGTATGAAAACAAAAATAAGCTTTTTGGTCTTAATTTAAGAATAGGGTTAGGCATAAGGTTAGCAGTGTGTGTAGGGTTAGGATTACGGTTAGGGTTAGGTTTCAAATCAGATTTTAAGAAGAGAAATAGGTTGGGTTTATACTTGTCCAGATAGTGACGGCCAAGATTGCTGGAGGGTTATTTAGAGATTGAATTTACACTGAATATACCAAACATAAGGAACACACCCCCCCCCCCCCCCTTTTGCCCCCAGAACAGCCTCAATTTGTCAGGGAATGGGCTCTAGAAGGTGTCGAAAGCGTTCCACGGGGATGCTGGCCCATGTTGAATCCAATGCTACCCACAGTTGTGTGAAGTTGGCTGGATGTCCTTAGGGTGGTGCACCATTCTTGATGCACACGGGAAACTGTTGAGCATGAAAAACCTAGCAGCGTTGCAGTTCTTGACACAAACTGGTGCACCTGGCACCCACTACCACACAGTACCATGTTCAAAGGCACTTACATTTTTTTGTCTTTCCCATTCACCCTCTTAATGGCACACATAAACAATCCATGTCTCAATTGTCTCAAGGCTTAGAAATCCTTGTTTGACCTGTCTCCTCCCCTTCATCTACACTGATTGAAGTGGATTTAACAAGTGACATCAATAAGGGATCATACTGTACCTTTCACCTGGATTCACCTGGTCAGTCTATGTCATGAAAAGAGCAGGTGTTCTCATGTTTTGTATACGCAGTGTATCTGTTTGCAGCATAAACTGAGAAGGCAGTTGCAGGCTAACCAAGGATAGTCATCCAGAAGTAATCAGATTTTATTCAGTACATACTGAGAGGTTTAGGGTAACCTTTTTCTCATGGTTAAAGGTTAGAGATCTGTCTAGTTACAGTAAGTCACATAATCCTGGAATCATTGTCTCTGACTTTGACAACATATTATTATTGTCATCTTAATACAAAATTATTTTCCCTCAGTTCAGGTACTGTAACTTTACCAAAACGTTAACAATTGTTTTCCTATTTTAATCAATGTGATTATTATCTCCATATTGATACCAGGACATGACCATAAAACTATAGGTTATTACACAATGTTTTGGGACATTTGGGTGCCAAAGTGGGTGCAGACAAGACAGCTGCAATGCATGCATATGCATAGCGTGCATACTTATTTCTCTCTTGCACTCTTTCTCTCTCTCTTTTAGATCTGGGATTATGTCTCAGGTCAGAAAGTGACTGAAGTGCCACATGACTACCAAGGAGAGAGCAAAGTGAGTCCATCAATATAGCCACACAAAAAATTATCTAAACCTCAACTACTATTCCAAAGGTTATATCTAGAACTTAATCAGGTTTTTCGGCTGTCCCCATGGGAGAGCCCTTTGAATAACCCTTTTTGGGTTCCACGTACAACCGTTTTCGATTCCATGTAGAACCCTTTCCACACAGGGTTCTACATGGAACCAAAAAGGTTCTACCTGGAAAACACAATGGTTCTTCAACGGGTTATCCCATTGGGACACCCAAAGACCCGTTCTGGAATGATTTGTTCTAAAAGTGCTTGTGTAAAATTGTTGTTCACACAGATCTACACATGCCATTGGCTTGGCCAGGATCATATCGTGGCCGCTGGGAGCCAATCAAATATGCTGAGAGTCATCAACCGGTGGACTATGACGGTTAGTATATTGGTATTTTAGGTACAGTATAAAGTAGCCACAAATGTGCATGTGTCTGCTCAAACGGTCAGAAACAGACTCCATGAGGGTGGTATGAGGGCCCGACGTCCACAGGTGGGGGTTGTGCTTACAGCCCAACACCGTGCAGGACGTTTGGCATTTGCCAGAGAACACCAATATTGGCAAATTCGCCACTATTTGTGGCCTGCTGGAGGTCATTTTGCAGGGCTCTGGCAGTGCTACTCCTTGCACAAAGGCGGAGGTAGCGGTCCTGCTGGTGGGTTGTTGCCCTCCTACGGCCTCCTCCACCTCTCCTGATGTACTGGCCTGTCTCCTGGTAGCGCCTCCATGCTCTGGACACTACGCTGACAGACACAGCAAACCTTCTTGCCACAGCTCGCATTGATGTGCCATCCTGGATGAGCTGCACTACCTGAGCCACTTGTGTGGGTTGTAGACTCCGTCTCATGTTACCACTAGAGTGAGAGCACCGCCAGCATTCAAAAGTGACCAAAACATCAGCCAGGAAGCATAGGAACTGAGAAGTGGTCTGTGGTCACCACCTGCAGAATCACTCCTTTATTGGGGGTGTCTTGCTAATTGCCTATAATTTCCACCTTTTGTCTATTCCATTTGCACAACAGCATGTGCAATTTATTGTCAATCAGTGTTGCTTCCTAAGTGGACAGTTTGATTTCACAGAAGTGTGATTTGGAGTTACATTGTGTTATTTAAGTGTTCCCTTTATTTTTTTGAGCAGTGTACAATAAGCAAAACTGAGAGAAGCGATAAAATATTTATTTTTGCACTTTATAAACCAAAAATGGCACTCAACAGTTTACTTGCCATTTTACAATGGGCACCTCTTAGCTAGCTACTGTTTACCTTCCTCCTACAGCATGTTGTTGTTATACCCTCTGATGTTATAGTAAAAAAGAAAATGGCTCCATCAATCAAAGGTTAAAGGGACAATCCACTCAAAAGAAAATTCCTTTTTTTTTCATTGATCCACTGATAATACAGTCCCAAAATGTTTTGCGTGTCAGCAGTCAAGTTTTCAAGATATTGGAATGATGCGTTTTGCATTATATGATGCTTTTTGCATCATCATGATGATGTGGCCGGTGACACTGCTCAATGTAATCACATCAAGGTCCTTCACCATTGTTCTGCTCTGGTAATCAATGGCACTTCTTTGTCCTATTAATGCATGGAAATACATATATTTGTTCAAATCAACAATGAAGAAATTTATAGAATTATGAATTCATAGAAATCTAATATTGTTAAACCACCTCTTTCTATTTCTGTCTTTATTTGTCTCTCTTTTACTCTTCCTCCCCTTCTTCCTCCTCCTCACCCTCCCTCTTTCTATTTCTCCCCCTTGCTCTCCCTCCTCTCCCTCTCCCTTCCCACTCAGACTGAGTCCAGGTTGCTGGGCCTTTCCTCGGCCGTGTTCGGCTCGTCCGTGTGTCTGGCGGGGAAGTGGACAGGCCTGATCGCAGCCACTTCTGGGACCAGTGTGTATCTGCTGGAGCGAGATGGTCAGCAGCATTCCAAAAAGCAGGGCCTCTAAGGAGAAATTAATTAACATTCAACGGCACCGTTCGGTTGTCGGTTGCTGTGTGTTTAACTAACGCAAAATATTACGTTTTGGTTTACATGTCCTGAATGTAAAGATGTAAACTTGTTTTAGTAAAAAAAATATATATAATAATAATAATTCTAAAACTTTTTTTTTTTGGTTACTTAACTCAAATGTAATGCAAGAGGTACCAAATTATTTAATGTTGTATTCATATTTGCTAAAGCTCTTCAACATTCATATCCTGCATGTAAGCAACAGTATTTTGTTTTAGTCTCCCTCTAAACTTACTGTTGTTAATTCTGCTTTTATTACTTGATGTTGAGTTACAGAACTTACACTCTTTTTATATATAAGACATTGAACTATGTCTTGTGCATGTGGATATATTTCAACAATGCAGTGTGAGTACGGACACATGAGAGCAGACTTTTGTGAAAAAATGTTGACTGCCAAAGTGCGTGAGGCCTGTTGCTCCAGTCATTGGCTCACAAGACTAGACAACTATAGGACATAAGTCCAAAGTTAACTAACTTTAGGGAGTGTTTGCAAACTAGCAGGCTTCAACGTTTCATAAGAGTGCATCCAAGGGATCTGTAAAATGTGTGTGTGAGCAGGAGATTAGACAAAGAACAATGGAATTTTAAAGCAGCCATAATATAAAAAGTGAATACTTATCTAATTAAACTAATCTATGTCAATCAAATATTCTTGTGCTGTCTTTTGTTTATTTCTTAGTTAGACTATAGCAACCTGAGATATTTGGCTAACTTCTCTGTTTGGAACAGATAGTTCTAGACACTCCCTGGTCCCTCCCTCGAACTCCAGATTCACTGGTATAAAAAAAAAAGTGGAATTCAGTCTGGCCTGGGGAATTACATAAGGGCACTTTTAGTATAGGAAGTCCGAATGGCTTACACCGGGATAGAGCTCAGAGCAGGCAGACAGCACTCAGCCAGAGGGAGGAGGTTAGAAACAGAGTAGGAGAAGGGAGAGAACACTTTGGACCTAGACAAATATTCTAGGAGATAGGGATAGTAAGAAGGGAGTAAGATCATATTGTCAAATCAGAGAGAGAGAGAGAGAAAGAGAGAGCGAGAGAGAGAGAGAGAGAGAGAGATGAGAGAGAAGACAAAGACTAGTTTGAGAGCAGACGCCGTAATCTACAGCAGCTAGAGACAGGTATAGACAGATCCCGTATGCTCTTCTGTGCTTTTCACGTCTTCAGAAGACAAGAGATACAGAGAAAGCTATTTAGGATAAACAAAAGTAAGTGAGAGGTCTTGCATAGAGAGAGAAGTTAGAAAGCTAGAGTGATACAGAGAGAAGAACAAGCAAGTCAACGTACTGTGCATACTGACAAAGAGGACCAACCACTCCAAGAAGAAAAGCAGAATACCGGACTTAAACACTTTTACGTTCTTGGGCTCCCTGTGGTCTTCTCTTGGTCTCATTGTGGTCTGCTTGCGCTTCTGCTTCCTCGTGGAGGAATTTGAAGTCATGGCTGGGACAGAAGAGCCGTCGTTTAGCGAGGCCATCATGGCAGCGGGTGACGCATTCTACCGCTTCCCCCTGATCAAGATCCAAGGGGTCCCTCTCATGTGCCACATTGTCCACAACTGGGACTCTATCCAGGCCTTCCGCCCCGATCCCTCCGATCTCCTCATTGCCACCTACCCCAAAGCAGGTAACTGGAAAGAGGTTATTTATTTTGTCATTTTGTCATTCACAGATGATTAAAGGTAGCCTGGTTAAACCATAATGATGCGGTCATAGGGTTCAGTCTGGTTTAACCAGGCTAGATCAAAGGGACAAGTATGAAATCAACGTTTGTCAGATACCTTGAGACCTTAAAAGTAGTCGAACGCCAAGATGAGTCCACACACCACGGCATCGGTTGTCTAGAGCTAGCTTCACAGGAGGCTGTTGAGGGGAGGACATAATAATGGCTGGAATGGAGTTAATGGAATGGTGTCAAACGCATGTAAATCATGTGTTTGATACTGTTCCAATAATTCCATTCCAGCCATTACTATGAGCCCGTCCTCCCAAATGAAGGTGCCTCCTGTGCTAGCTATATGCCTCAAAAAGCACAGCGAATCCTGAAAACAAAAAGGTGCTTATCCTTTTCATTGATTTTGGATTGTGGTTCATAGCTTGATCTTCTTAACCTGGGAGACGTCGTGGAGTTACAGTATCTCAACAGAAGACTACCCACATGAAAAAAATACTTTTCTACAGAATACTACAGTATTTACTATATGATTCTGTAGTATACTGTACAATACTATACTTCACACTGTAGTATCCCTTGATCTTGTGTAGTACTTACTACGTAAAATAGGTAAAAGAATAACACTGTACTACAGTAATGTTCGCAAAAACATTACAGCCCGCAGAAAAACTACAGTTGTTTTATTATAGTAATACTACAGTATTTCATTTTCGTATACCCTGCCTATTTCCCTCCCCCATATCTCAATTTGTGCCACCCATAAGTGAGAAACATACAGGTAACTGACAAAATAAAGGAAACACCAACATCAAGTGTCTTCATAGGTCGTTGGGCCACCACAAGCCAGAACAGCTTCAATGCACCTTGGTATTGATTCTATACTGAACAAAAATATAAATGCAACATGTAAAGTGTTGTTCCCATTTTAAGCACACATTTGTTAAATACATCCCTGTTAGTGAGCATTTCTCCTTTGCCAAAATAATCCTTCCACCTGACAGGTGTGGCAAACCAAAAAGCTGATTAAACAGCATGATCATTACACAGGTGCACCTTGTGCTGGGGACAACAATTGGCCACTCTAAAATGTGCTGTTTTATTACACAACACAATGCCACAGATGTCTCATGTTGAGGGAGCGTGCAATTGGGATGCTGATATAACAGTTTAACTTTAGTCCGTCCCCTCGCCCCGACCCGGGCGCGAACCAGGGACCCTCTGCACACATCAACAACAGTCACCCACGAAGCATCATTACCCATCGCTCCACAAAAGCCGCGGCCCTTGCAGGGCAAGGGGAACCACTACTTCTAGGTTTCAGAGCAAGTGACGTAACCGACTGAAAGGCTGTTAGCGCGCACCACCGCTAACTAGCTAGCCATTTCACATCCGTGACACTCACCCCCCTTTCGACCTCCTCCTTTTCCGCAGCAACCAGTGATCCGGGTCAACAGCATCAATGTAACAGTTTAACTTTACGTCCGTCCCCTCGCCCCGACCCGGGCGCAAACCAGGGACCCTCTGCACACATCAACAATAGTCACCCACAAAGCGTCGTTACCCATCGCTCCACAAAAGCCGCTGCCCTTGCAGGGCAAGGGGAACCACTACTTCTAGGTTTCAGAGCAAGTGACGTAACCGACTGAAAGGCTGTTAGCGCGCACCACCGCTAACTAGCTAGCCATTTCACATCCGTTACACTCACCCCCCTTTCGACCTCCTCCTTTTCCGCAGCAACCAGTGATCCGGGTCAACAGCATCAATGTAACAGTTTAACTTTACGTCCGTCCCCTCGCCCCGACCCGGGCGCAAACCAGGGACCCTCTGCACACATCAACAATAGTCACCCACAAAGCGTTGTTACCCATCGCTCCACAAAAGCCGCGGCCCTTGCAAAGCAAGGGGAACCACTACTTCTAGGTTTCAGAGCAAGTGACGTAACCGACTGAAAGGCTGCTAGCGCGCACCACCGCTAACTAGCTAGCCATTTCACATCCGTTACACTGACTGCAGGAATGTCCAACAGAGTTGTTGCCAGATAATTGAATGTTAATTTCTCTACCATAAGCCGCCTCCAACGTTGTTTTAGAGATTTTTGCAGTACAGCCAACCGGCCTTACAACTGCAGACCACGTGTAACCATGCCAGTCCAGGACCTCCACATCTTCACCTGTGGGATCATCTGAGGAGGAGGAGTATTTATGTCTGTAATAAAGGGGAATTGTCATACTATTGGGGTATAGCCATGGTAGCCAAAATAATGGACTGCCCAGCATTTATTTATGGTCCATACTATCCGGGACCCTTGGGATATTCCTACCCCATTGAAGTTGACATTTTAAGCAAACCAGACAACATCATTTTCTTGTTTTTTTAATTTACAGATAGCCAGGGATGGGGAGTAACGAATCCGTTACATGTAAGGGTTTACAAAAAACGGTAACTGTAATCCGTTACATTACCAGCAAAAATATTGTAATCAGATCACAGGTATTTTTGAAAAACGAGATGATTACTTCAAGGATTACTTTTAAATGCGAGAAATAAATATTTGACACTTCTCTGTTTTCTCAATGACATTCAAAACAGCATTGAAAAAAGGCGCAGATTTAAGTTTGTTCCACCTCAGCGAGTCTGAACACAAGTCAGAGATCACTAACACACCAAATGTGTTTGACCGATTGCGGGAAAAGCGCAGGAACAGGCTTTTCTAGGCTACAGTCCAAGGTATGTCTTCCAATGGTGCGACTGCTGTTGGCATCCAAAGATTATCCAATTTAAATGAACGCTTGGAGGTAAGAATGACAGCAGTGCTGTACTCTACGGCGATATGGATATACCTTATTATTGATATCTACAAAGCGCATTGATGTGAATCACACTGCAGCTCTCTCATTTAACTATTTGTGCCATACGGATAGTGGTTGTTGTGGATGGCTGTTCACAAATCTAAATGTGTATTTGAACTCAATAATGGTTAATTTCAAGATGTTTAAACTGCCTATCGATCTTTTTTTTTAAACCAGACAGCCAGTGAAAAATGCGCTCTTGCAACAGCTGCATAGTGTGGATCCCAGCCTATGGAAAAAAAGTGGGGCTTTTATTGCTCAATCTAATTCATGCTAATAAATAAAAAAATCCACAGACCTAATGGACACATGTTTAAACTCGCACACTTTTGACAGACTTAAAAGAGGCCATCTGTAGTTGTTACATTTTTTGACAAATACATTTTATATATATGGATGGATATATCGTATTATTATTTGTAGTGGAAAGCAATGGGTTAGAAGAAGCCTACATAAACAACCCATAAAGTAAAATTTAACATAAATATTTAGCCAGCTATGTAAACTTTAACATTGATTTATCCTGCAATAGATGTTGTTCAATTGGTAACATACATTTTTGTCTTCTTCTAATGCCCCTTAATGTGAAAGTAATCTAAAAGTAACCGAATGTAATCAGATTACGTTACTGAGTTTGGGGTAATCCAAAAGTTCCATTACTGATTACAATTTTGGACAGGTAACTAGTAACTGTAATGGATTACATTTAGAAAGTAACGTATCCACCCCTGCGGATAGCCAGGGGCAAACTCCAACACTCCTCCGACATAATTTACAAACAAAGCATTTGTGTGAGTCAGCCAGATCAGAGGCAGTAGAGATGACCAGGGATGTTTTCTTGATAAGTGAGTGAATTGGACCAGTTTCCTGTCCTGCTAAGAATTAAAAATGTAACAAGTACTTTTGGGTGTCAAGGAAAGAGTAAAAAGTAGGACTGTAGTGGAGTAAAAGTAAAAGTAGTCAAAAAAAAAAATAGTAAAGTAAAGTACAGATACCAAAAAAAGTTGTACTTTAAAGTATTTTTACTTAAGTACTTTACACCACTGGGGCAGGGATGTCCCAAGGATCCCTGATAGCACTGACTATTTTTATACATGACCGTAAGTGTGATGTTGATTGTTTAATTACCTCACACACCTCTCTGGAAGCACCTGCTTTCAATATACTTTGCATCTCTAATTTACATAAGTGTTTCCATTATTTTGGCAGTTACCTGTATATGCCAAGTATAGACCATATATTGTGTTACTTACAGGTTATAGAAAAGAGCAGAAGCTCTTAACTATTCATTCAGACCCCAGTCCTACCTACAGTTATGGAAAATGGGCTCTTTTAGTATTTGTCCAGTACATTTCCTGAAGGTTAAAGCCCCCACTTCTATGTCAAAGATAATAAAACAAAAACACTATAGTAAATTCTATATTAATGTCCACATTATATATTAAAATACACAGTATACTACAGTCTGCAAAAATGCTACATAAATACTACAGTATACTACAGTCCAAAAAAGCACTACAGTAATTCATTTACTATATACTACAGTTTTTTTACTACAGTATTTAAACTATAGTAAACTGTAAATACAACAGAATGTCCGCAAAATCACTACAGTGAATACTACAGTAAAGTCCGCAAAAACACTACAGTGAATACTACAACATTTACACCATATAATTTTTTTTTCATGTGGGTATTTTGGAGTGGGAGAACACATTCATTGTACTGGCCACTGGTTTGGAATGTCCACTGCATACCCCTGGAGTAATGTAAATTCCAAAGAAATAGAATTACTAGAATGGACATTCTCATTCAAGTCAATCTTCCGTGATAGGTGGACTGTTGGCAGTACCCATGAATGTTCCAGTCAACTTGCCGTGGTCTGAGGGGCTTCTTGTCACGTTCCTGACCTTATTTCCTTTGTTTAGTCTTTGTTTAGTTGGTCAGGATGTGAGCTGGGTGGGCATTCTATGTTTTGTGTTTCTATGTTGGGTTTGTTGTTTGGCCTAATATGGTTCTCAATCAGAGGCAGGTGTTTGTCATTGTCTCTGATTGGGAACCATATTAAGGTAGCCAGTTTTTCACTGTTGGTTTGTGGGTGATTGTTCCTGTTCGTGCGTTCATGTGTTTTATGTTCTCTAGTTCAGGACTGTAGCTTCGTTGGTTTTCATTTGTTTATTGTTAAGTATTCTAATAAATATGGATACATTCCACGTTGCGCTTTGGTCCTCCTCTCCTTCAACCGACGAAAGCCGTTACACTTCTGGTAATTATATTTCAATTGGCCCCTCTACCTTTCCTGTCTCTCAGGAACCACGTGGACCCAGGAGATTGTGGACCTGCTGCTTAACAACGGAGATGTAGAGGTCGCAAGGAGAGCACCCACCGCCCTCCGAATCCCCTTCCTGGAGATCCACTCCCCCCCGCCCATCCCCTCTGGTGCGTGTGTGTGCTTTCTCATCCTACAAGCTGTTCAGAGCTCAATATCTATCTTTGTAGCAGACCTGGGTCAAATACCTATTTTCAAATACTTCTTGCAATACGTTTTTTGCTTGAGTCTGCCTGGCGTGCCAGTTGGGCAGGGTTTGCAATTTTGGGAAGTTTCTATTAGGTTATTAAGCCAGTCAAGCTCAAATAGGCACAGATAAAGTATTTATAGGCAGAGATAAAGTATTATTTTCAAGCTTCTGTTCTATTTCTTCTTCATACTTAGCTCAAATGCATCTCGTAACTCTGGTCCGCAGTGCAGTGGCATATGATGTGTACCCCACGGCTCACAAACCCAATTCCTGGAGGAATGTTTGGGCGCTGGTCTTAATAACAACCCGTTTCCTCTACCTTAATCAGAGTCAATGAGTTATTAACCCACAAACATCTCCCCCCAGTGTGTGTGTGTGTGTGTGTGTGTGTGTGTGTGTGTGTGTGTGTGTGTGTGTGTGTGTGTGTGTGTGTGTGTGTGTGTGTGTGTGTGTGTGTGTGTGTGTGTGTGTGTGTGTGTGTGTGTGTGTGTGTGTGTGTGTGTGTGTGTGTGTGTGTGTGTGTGTGTGTGTGTGTGTGTGTGTGTGTGTGTGTGTGTGTGTGCGTGTGTGTAAAAAGCAAGTACGGAGAACAAGGCCAAAATGACTTGTGCTGTGATTGCTACTTCTTAAGGAAGGTAAACCTCTGAATCTTTATTGAGTGTGCAACAGTGTTTTATGATGCACAACGGCTGACGCAACAAATATAAAGTTTACTTTATTGTTCATGGTCGAGAGGAAATATGCCTTTTTCTTTTTATCCACACGCACACACACACACTGCACAAAATGTTGTATTAGGCCTTGTATGGATGGATGATTTTGTAATATACTGTATCTGTCCTATTATGGCATCTATGACAGCAACATTGAGGCTATCTCCATTTTGAAGTAGTCAATTTCCTTCTTCTTTTGTGTTAAAAAAAAGAATAAAGCTGATAATGGTAATTTAACGCCACCTGCAGTGCTGGTGTCCTGAACCAAATATTGTATCGTTCAAGTATTTTGGCCACTAAATGGCAGTGATACAGCTTAAACACATTTACAAACCATGCAACCCAACTTATCCTCTGCAGCATGGGTAACTCTGGGTCTTCCTTTCCTGTGGTGGTCCTCATGAGAGCCAGTTTCATCATAGCGCTTGATGGTTTTTGCAACTACACTGGAAGAAATGTTCAAAGTTCTTGAACTTTTCTGGATTGACTGACCTTCATGTCTTATGGAATCATGTAGTCACCAAAAAAGTGTTAAAGAAATCTAAATATGGGGAGCACGTGATGCCGCGGAGCTGAGCAGACGTTAACAAACCGAGCTCTTCAAAATGATCCTACTATTACCTAAATAACAACGTTGAAACAATATTATAACGTCGGCTGATAAACTGTTAAGTACTTACCTTCCCAAAGAGCCATGGACCTCTGGCCGAGAGGCAAGAAGGATGACCAAAACTTTGTTGAATCCCAAGATAATGACAACGCCACAGCTAGCAAGATTAGCATTTGCCCTCATAACTCAGACGACAGTTCTAGACTGTTGCTCTCAGCAGCCTCTTCCGAGTCTGCCGGCATGATTGCTACATTTAATCGCCAAGATGGCGTAGCAGTTCAGATGTTTTTGTCTTGTCGTGTCCCATGTATATCTTTTTTTCTTCGTATATTTTTAACGTCAATTTCAACATACTCTTCTGCAACCCGCCTCCCCCAATGTGGTATGGATCTGCTATTTTCTTTACTTTAGAATCGGAACCCCCAACAGAAGCTAGCCTGCTAACTAGCTACTAGCTAGTAGTCAGTTAGCCACTGCTAGCGGTCATCAGCTAACCTTAGCCCGGTCAACTCCTGCCAGTCTGCACAGCGCGATTTAACCCAGAGCATACCAGACTGCTTTTTCTCCACCAAATCTCCACATCTCCGGATTCCTACCGCAAGCTCTGAATCTTTTCACCTGGATCATCGCAGCTAGCTAGCTGCTATCCGAGTGGCTACTCCTGGCTAACGTCTCTGTCCCGAAGCAAGCACCAGTTATTCTGGAACTAGCCTCGTGCTAGCCCCATCTTAGCTGAAGAGGTCCATCAGCCACTCCTTGGGCTACAATACCTATTTTGCCAATTGGCCTGGACCCCTTTTACTGCCGACACCGAGCCCGCCGATCCATCGCGACTGGTCTACCGACGTAATCCGCCAGAGGGGGTTTCAACAGGCTCCTCCATCGCGACGTCCCCTGAAGACCCATCCGCTTGCATATCGCGGGGACGATTCGATGCTATTGCAGTCCACCACAGGATGTTTTTGTGCTGGTCGAGGGCAGTCAGGTCTGGAGTGAACCAAGGGCTATATCTGTTCTTAGTTCTACATTTTTTTGAAAGGGGAATGCTTATTTTAGATGGTGAGGAGATTACTTTTAAAGAACGACCAGGCATCCTCGACTGACGGGCTAAGATCAATATCCTTCCAGGATACCCGGGCCAGGTCGATTAAAAAGGCCTGCTGGGGTGTTAAGCATACCCCAGTTTAGGTAACCTAACAGAACGAACTCTGAAGATAGATGAAGGGCAATCAATTCACATATGGTGACCAGGGTACAGCTGGGAGCTGAGGGGGGTCTATAACAGGCGGAAACATTAATTTTTAAAATTAGAAGCTCGAACTGTTTGGGCATAGACCTGGAAAGTGTGACAGAACTTTGCAAGCTATCTTTGCAGTAGATTGCAACTCCTCCCCCTTTGGCAGTTCTATCTTGACGGAAAATGTTGTAGTTGGGGATGGAAATCTCAGAATTTTTGGTGGCCTTGCTAAGCCAGGATTCAGACATGGCATGGACATCGGGGTTGGCTTATTGTGCTAAAGCAATGAGTAAAACAAACTTAGGGAAGAGGCTTCTGATGTTAACATGCATGAAACCAAGGCTTTTTCGGTTACAGAAGTCAACAAATGAGAGTGCCTGGGGACACGCAGGGCCTGGGTTAACCTCCACATCACCCGAGGAACAGAGGAGGAGTAGGATAAGGGTACTGCTTTAGGCTATCAAAACTGGTCGTCTAATGCGTTGGGGACAGAGAATAAAAGGAGCAGATTTCTGGGCGTGGTAGAATAGATTCAGGGCATAATGTACAGATAGGGGAATGGTGGAGTGCGGGTACAGTGGAGGTAAACCCAGGCATTTTGTGATGATAAGAGAGGTCACTGCATGTGTGGGAGGTGGGACAAAGGAGTTATCTGAGGCATGTTGAGTGGGACTAGAGGCTCCGCAGTAAACTAAAACAATGATAACTATCCTAAACAACAATATACAAGGCATATTGCCATTTGAGAGAGACATAAAGCGAGGCATAAAGCAATCACAGGTGTTGATTGGGAGAGCTAGCTAAGACAACAACAGGTAAGACAACAACAGCTGCTCAGCTAAGACAACAACAACAGGTAAAATAGCGATGAATGGGCAGAGAAGGTCAGTTAACTACTCACAGGGCCTGAGTTCGAGGCTGGGGCCAACAGATAAACAAAAAATAAACAGAATGGAGTACCGTGATTAATGAACAGTCCAGCAAGCATCAGCTATGTAGCCAAGTGATCATAGAGAGTAATCCGTGGTGAGTTTTACTACTTTTACAGGAGAGTGCATCTTGATTTTGTCAATATCCACTGGGCAAAGCAAATTAGTAGGCTTAGTCCCATTGCCCCCCCCCCCCCCCCCCCCCCCCCGTTTATGTTTCTCCTCTCCTGAAAAGAGACTCAAGCAGCCCTTATTGTGGACAGTAAATATTCAGCCATAAATGTCTATTCACAACGTTTGTTTTCAATTTAGAGAGCTCGTAGGTTTTAGTTTACGCCAAGGTTTAGCTAGTAAGAGCAAGATGGAAAGCGAGCAACATTTATCTCTACAAGTGTTTTCATGTTTGATTTTTGGGATTGTAGTTTTAGTCCGACAATCGGATGGGTGGGGTTCATGTTTTTTTTCTATGTTTAATGTTGTTTCCTTCCAAAAAGACACAGGTCACTTCAGTGTTCAAACTAAAGTTGAAACATTACCTGACAATTTTAATATAAGTGATTATCCATTCGGTTATATATTTGAAACCCAACCCATGCTTAAAAATATGTCACATTCAACGTAAAAGGTCTTAACAGCCCGGTTAAGAGGAAAATAGTCTATACATACCTTAAGAAATTAAAGGTCGTAAGAAACACATCTTACAGCCAGTGAAGAAGAAATTGAAGAGGGAATGGGTAGGACAAGTTTTCACATTCCTTTAACTCCAAAGCAAGAGGAACTGCAATTTTAGACACATCCCCTTCTGTGTCAGCAACACCATGTCTGATCCCTCAGGAAGGTTTGTTTTGGTACAGAGGCATATGTATTCAGAGTCTTGGACCCTATTGAATATTTATGCTCCTAACTACGATGACCATATGTTTATTCAGAATGTCTTCCTTCAGGTTGCTCAAGCACCACCAGGATGACTACTGGCAGGAGGAGATTAACATTTTTGTTTAGATACAGTTCTTGATAGGTCCTCTGATAAACCCTCCCTTCTTACCAAAGCCACCAAGCTCACCATGTCATTCATGAAGGATCTCAATTTACTGTGGGTGCATCTGGAGACAGATGCACCCACAGGATAGGGACTACTCTTTTTTATTCACACCCACACAACACACATACACGTATAGCTCCTTTTTTGTTATCAACCCAATTGTTTCATAGAGTGTTAGATACCAATTATCTCCCCAGGTTGCTTAGTGACCATTCTCTTCTGGTATTATAAATCTCCATTCCCACCAAGGTAAATGGAGCATATAGATGGAGACTAAATTCTACACTCCTGAAGCAACTGGAATTTTGTGCATTCATCAAAGAGCAGATCAATATTTTTACTTTGACAAACAAACCGTCCGCTCCTGACAGTTTCATTCTTTTGGACGCATTGAAAGCCTATCTGAGGGGACAGATCATTTCCTATACTAAAGGGTTGAAGAGAAAACACGGTGCCGAACTTCAAGTCCTTGAATCTGAAATCGCTGAGCTAGAGAAAACCTACCAAAGAGGCCCGACTAAAGACCTATACAGGCTTTTGGTCAATAAAAAACTGAAATATAATACTCTGAACACGTATCAACCTGAGAGGGCCATTGCTAAATCGAAACAGCGTTACTATGAGCTTGGAGAGAAAGCACACAAAGTAGCAGAGGAAAGTAAGAGGACAATTAATGCTATAGAAACTCTTACTAATGAGATATCTTTTGACACTTTTCTCTATTCTCTCAACCTCCCATGCCTGTCAGAGGAAGACAGAGAGAGCCTGAGTGAACAGTTCTCAGTCCCTGAATTGTTGGATGCCATTAAATCCTTACCTTCTAATAATTATCCTGGGGAGGATGGCTTCCCTCCAGAATTCTATAAATAATTTAAAGGAGCTGTTGGTACCCTACCTTACGGAGGTACTTAAAAAAGCCGGGGAGGACAACTGCTTTCCAGAGTCTTTTTCTCAAGCGGTGACTACAGTAATTCACAAGAAAGGGAAAAACCTTCTAAAGTGAGCCTCCTGTAGACCAATCTCTCTCCTTAATACAGATTGTAAACTGGTTACCAAGATGCTATCTAAGAGACTGGAGTCATGTCTCCCCATGTTGGTCAACCCAGATCAGACTGGCTTCATAATTGATAGATTGTCCTCCAATAATCCCAGAAGGTTCTTTGATATAATTCACCTTGCTAACAAAAACAAAATGCCTAGTGTCACAGTCTCCCTCAACATCCAAAGGGCCTTTGATAGGATCGAATGGCCATATCTCTTTTGCGTCTTGGAAAAGTTTGGTTTAGGCACCATGTTTGTACATTTGATAAAATCACTACAAATCTCCTTAAACTAGGATTGCTACCAATGGGATTACTTCCTCCTCTTTCTCTCTCTATAGGGGGAACAGTCAAGGTTGCCCAATTAGCCCCCACCTTTGCACCCTCGCCATCAAACCATTGGCTGAGGCCATTATAATGTGCCTTGACATACATGGCTTTGAGGCAGGCCCCCATACCCATAAATTATCACTTTTTGCGGACGACCTTATCTTATTTCTAACGAATCCAGAACATTCCCTCTCTCACTTACATAACCTATTACAGTATTATAGATCTTTCTCTGGATGTAAGGTCAATTTGATAAAAGCCAAATCATACCATCAAGCATAAGTTTCCTTTTAGATGGTCGCCTATGGGCTTCACATATTTGAACATGATGGTGGATGGTAACCTGAACAACCTCTATAAACTCAATCTGGCCAGCTTGTGGCAAAAGGTGGAGGGTGACCTGTGTAAATGGATGGATTCGCCTCTCACTCTACTGGGTAGAATTAATGTAATTAAAATGAATGTCTTGCCCAGATTTCTATATTTGTTGAAATCTCTCCCCATCCCTGTGCCCGCAGCATTCTTTTCCTCTCTCGACAAGCTCACCAGATATTTTATATGGCACGGCAAAACCCCTAGGGTTAGACTGTTCAAACTGACCCTTGACTACGGTCAAGGGGGCTTAAACCTCCCCAATGTCAGAATGTATTACTGGGCTGCGCAGTTTAGATTTCTGGCTCAGAGGTTTGACAATGGTCCTTCTCCCTCATGGTTGAACATTGAAAAATTTGAGGTAAAAGAGGACTCTGGGGCATAATTATTTTACAACTGGGACAGGAAATCTATAAAAACTACCTCAGACAACCCTTTAATTATAAATTCTGTCCTGGCATGGTGTAACTGCATGAGCTGCTCAGACGAGAGGGATTTCTTTCTCCTAAAACCCCTCTATGGAACAATATATTGATTCCTTCCTATTTTTGAGAATAGTAACTTTAGACCGTGGTCGTGTAAGGGGATCACTCTTCTGGAACATTGTTATGAGGAGGGAATTCTTATGTCCTTCGAACAGCTGAAACAGAAATACCACTTGTCTAACAAGGACTTCTTTAGTTACCTACAACTACAACATTTTATTAGGGTGAATCTCAAGGGACAATGGAACCTACCTAAGATGATGCTCGTCGGATGTGGCAGGGCTGGAAAACTATTACGGACTACAAAGGGAAACCCAGACGCGAGCTGCCCAGTGACGCGAGCCTACCAGACGAGGTAAATGCCTTTTATGCTCGCTTTGAGGCAAGCAACACTGAAGCATACACGAAAGCACCAGCTGTTCTGGATGACTGTGTGATAGCGCTCTCGGTAGCCGATGTGAGCAAGACCTTTAAACAGGTCAACATTCACAAAACCGTGGTGCCAGACAGATTACCAGGACGTGTACTCAAAGCATGCACAGACCAACTGGCAAGTGTCTTCACTGACATTTTCAACCCCTCCCTGACCGAGTCTGTAATAACTACATGTTTCAAGCAGACCACCATAGTCCCTGTGCCCAAGGAAATGAAGGTAACCTGCCTAAATGATTACCGCCCCGTAGCACTCGCGTCGGTAGCCATGAAGTGCTTTCAAAGGCTGGTCATGGCTACATCAACAGCATCCTCCCGGATACTGTTAGGGTTCGTTACTTACGTCCTTCTTTGTCAATCATTGGTTCATTGGTGAAATTAGCATTATGACAATATCTTTAATTAAATAATTCAAAACCTTTATTAATGCAATTGCAGACAGAAGTTGACAAACAGGAACATAGCACGCATGTTTCTGAGTAAGTTCTGCATCAAACAAAAGGTCTCCAGTGGTTTTATTAAACCCTAAGTCGCGCCCTGGTGATGTCACTGCCTATATCATCATCCTCTACTCCTGGGACCAAAACCATGCCTACAAAGCTGTGTAAACAGGGCCTTTATTGTTAGCTAAATACTTAGCAATAAATGTCCCCTTCCCCCAAAGTTGACCTATTGTGGAATGTTTACCTAGTCTTATCTCCTTCACTCCCCTGCAGAGTTCTGTCTAAGGGCCTCTTTATAATGAGGCAGAGAGAGAGAAAACTAAAATACAAATGTAGAACAATACTAAACTTCTACAATGAATATATCTATTGTTAATCAGTAGTCTAAAACCCTGTAACTGTAAGGAGGGAGGGGTCTTTTAACCCCTCCCCTTCTATTAATAAAACATAAGCATAATACATTATTCTAATACACCAAACATTTGGGTACAACCCTTTTTATGACACCAAGGTGAACCCGACAATACCCTAGACCCACTCCAATTTGCATACCGCCCCAACAGATCCACAGATGACGCAATCTCAATAGCACTCCACACTGCCCTTTCCCACCTGGACAATAGGAACACCTATGTGAGAATGCTGTTCAATGACTACAGCTCAGAGTTCAACACCATAGTGCGCACAAAGCTCATCACTAAGCTAAGGTCCCTGGAACTAAACACCTCCCTTTGCAACTGGATCCTGGACTTTCTGACGGGCCTCCCCCAGGTGGTAAGGGTAGGGAACAACATGTCTGCCACGATGATTCTCAACACTGGGGCCCCTCAGGGGTGTGTACTTAGTCCCCTCCTGTACTCCCTGTTCACCCACAACTGTTTGGCCAAGCACAACTCCAACACCATCATTAAGTTTCCCGGTGACACAACAGTGGTAGGCCTGATCACTGACAGCGATGAGACAGCCTATAGGGAGGAGGTCAGAGAATTGGCAATGTGGTGCCAGGACAGCAACCTCTTCCTCAATGTGAGCAAGACAAAGGAGCTGATCGTGGACTATAGGAAAAGGCGGGCCGAACAGGCCCCCATTAACATCGACGGGGCTGTAGTGGAGCGGGTTGAGAGTTTCAAGTTCCTTGGTGTCCACATCACCAATTAACGTTCATGGTCCAAACACACCAAGACAGTCATGAAGAGGGCACAACAAAACCTTTTCCGCCTCAGGAGACTGAAAAGATTTGACATGGGTCCCCAGATTCTTAAAAAGTTCTATAGCTGCACCATCGAGAGCATCCTGACCGGTTGCATTACCGTCTAGTATGGCAACTGCTCGGCATCTGACCGTAAGGCGCTACAGATGGTAATGCGTACGGCCCAGTACATCACTGGGGCCAAGCTTCCTGCCATCAGGGACCTATATAATAGGCGGTGTCAGAGGAAAGCTCATAAAATTGTCAGAGACTCCAGTCACCCAAGTCATAGACTGTTTTCTCTGCTACTGCATGGCAAGCATCAAGTCTAGGACCAAAAGGCTCCTCAAATGGTCACCAGACTATTTACATTGACACCCCCCATCCCCACCCCCTCCATTTGTTTTATACACTGCTGCTACTCGCTGTTTATTATCTATGCATAGTCACTTCACCCCTACCTACCCCTGCACAATGACTCGGTACTAGTACCCCCTGTACATGGCCTCGCTATTGTTATTTCATTGTGTTACTTTTTATTATTTTTTACTTTAGTTTATTTTGGTAAATACTTTCTTAACTCTTTTTGAACTGCACTGTTGGTTAACAGCTTGTAAGTAAGCATTTCACTGTAAGGTCTACACTAGTTGTATTCGGCGCATGTGACAAATAAAGTTTGATTTGATTCTTTGTGAGTCATTGGAAAATCTCCCTGGTCTTTGTGGTTGAATCTGTGTTTGAAATTCACTGCTCGACTGAGGGACCTTAAAGATAATTGTATGTGTGGGGTACAGAGATGAGGTAGTCATAAACATTTGTTTTGTTAAACACCATTATTGCACAGAGTGTGCCCATTGAATGTCATTATAGAATAATGTATAAATGCATCCTCCAATTGCAACTTCACGTCAGCCTATGCCCAAACATATTGTCTCAAGAACGTTTTCTATTTTTAATACCATCAACACACCATCAAACACCAAGTTATGCATACCTACTGTAATTTCAAAATAGGCCATCATCATTCTTCACGTTTTACCGGTGAAACATCAAACTGCATCTACATGCCAATCATTTGATCTCAATCAGTTTCATTGAAATCGATGGCCCTGAACGAACTTTATCTGGAAACTGGAAACCACACACCCTGAGGCTGCATTCATAATAGCTGGGGATTTTAACAAGGCTAATCTGAAAACAAAACTCCCTAAATTCTATCAGCATATCGATTGTGCTACCAGGGTTGGTAAATCCCTGGATCATTGTTATTCTAACTTCCGCGACGCATATAAGGCCCTCCCCCGCCCTCCTTTCGGAAAAGCTGACCACGACTCCATTTTGTTGCTTCCAGCCTACAAACAGAAACTAAAACAAGAAGCTCCAGCGCTCAGGTCTGTTCAACGCTGGTCCGACCAATCTGACTCCACGCTTCAAGACTGCCTCGATCACGTGGATTGGGATATGTTCCACATTGCGTCCAACAACAACATTGACGAATACGCTGATTCGGTGAGCTAGTTCATTAGAAAGTGCATCGGCGACATAATACCCACAGCAACGATTAAAACATTCCCAAACCAGAAACTGTGGATTGATGGCAGCATTCGCGTGAAACTGAAAGCGCGAACCAATGCTTTTAACCAGGGCAAGGTGACCGGAAACATGACCGAATACAAACAGTGTAGCTATTCCCTCCGCAAGGCAATCAAACAAGCTAAGTGCCAGTATAGAGACAAAGTAGAGTCGCAATTTAACAGCTCAGACACAAGAGGTATGTGGCAGGGTCTACAGTCAATCACGGATTACAAAAAGAAAACCAGCCCTGTCGCGGACCAGGATGTCTTGCTCCCAGACAGACTAAATAACTTTTTTGCTCGCTTTGAGGACAATACAGTGCCACTGACACGGCCCGCTACCAAAACCTGCGGGCTCTCCTTCACTGCAGCCGAGGTGAGTAAAACATTTAAACGTGTTAATCCTCGCAAGGCTGCAGGCCCAGACGGCATTCCCAGCCGCGTCCTCAGAGCATGCGCAGACCAGCTGGCTGGTGTGTTTACGGACATATTCAATCAATCCTTATCCCAGTCTGCTGTTCCCACATGCTTCAAGAAGGCCACCATTGTTCCTGTTCCCAAGAAAGCTAAGGTAACTGAGCTAAACGACTACCGCCCCGTAGCACTCACTTCCGTCATCATGAAGTGCTTTGAGAGACTAGTCAAGGACCATATCACCTCCACCCTACCTGACACCCTAGACCCACTCCAATTTGCTTACCGACCCAATAGGTCCATAGATGACGCAATCGCAACCACACTGCACACTGCCCTAACCCATCTGGACAAGAGGAATACCTATGTGAGAATGCTGTTCATCGACTACAGCTCAGCATTTAACACCATAGTACCCTCCAAACTCGTCATCAAGCTCGAGACCCTGGGTCTCAACCCCGCCCTGTGCAACTGGGTACTGGACTTCCTGACGGGCCGCCCCCAGGTGGTGAGGGTAGGTAACAACATCTCCACCCCGCTGATCCTCAACAAAAGGTTGCGTTCTGAGCCCTCTCCTGTACTCCCTGTTCACCCACGACTGCGTGGCCATGCACGTCTCCAACTCAATCATCAAGTTTGCGGACGACACTACAGTGGTAGGCTTGATTACCAACAACGACGAGACGGCCTACAGGGAGGAGGTGAGGGCCCTCGGAGTGTGGTGTCAGGAAAATAACCTCACACTCAACGTCAACAAAACAAAGGAGATGATTGTGGACTTCAGGAAACAGCAGAGGGAGCACCCCCCTATCCACATTGACGGGACAGTAGTGGAGAGGGTAGTAAGTTTTAAGTTCCTCGGTGTACACATCACGGACAAACTGAATTGGTCCACCCACACAGACAGCGTTGTGAAGAAGGCGCAGCATCGCCTCTTCAACCTCAGGAGGCTGAAGAAATTCGGCTTGTCACCAAAAGCACTCACAAACTTCTACAGATGCACAATCGAGAGCATCCTGTTGGGCTGTATCACCGCCTGGTACGTCAACTGCTCCGCCCACAACCGCAAGGCTCTCCAGAGGGTAGTGAGGTCTGCACAACGCATCACCGGGGGCAAACTAACTGCCCTCCAGGACACCTACACCACCCGATGTCACAGGAAGGCCATGAAGATCATCAAGGACAACAACCACCCGAGCCACTGCCTGTTCACCCCGCTATCATCCAGAAGGCGAGGTCAGTACAGGTGCATCAAAGCAGGGACCGAGAGACTGAAAAACAGCTTCTATCTCAAGGCCATCCGACTGTTAAACAGCCACCACTAACATTTAGTGGCCGCTGCCAACATACTGACTCAACTCCAGCCACTTTAATAATGGGAATTGATGGAAATTTATGTAAAAATGTATCACTAGCCACTTTAAACAATGCCACTTAATAATGTTTACATACCCTACATTACTCATCGTATATGTATATACTGTACTCTATATCATCTACTGCATCTTGCCATCTTTATGTAATACATGTATCACTAGCCACTTTGAACTATGCCACTTTATGTTTATATACCCTACAATACTCATCTCATGTGTATATACTGTACTCTATACCATCTACTGCATCTTGCCTATGCCGTTCTGTACCATCACTCATTCATATATCTTTATGTACATATTCTTTATCCCTTTACACGTGTGTGTATAAGGTAGTAGTTGTGGAACTGTTAGGTTAGATTACTCGTTGGTTATTACTGCATTGTCGGAACTAGAAGCACAAGCATTTCGCTACACTCGCATTAACATCTGCTAACCATGTGTATGTGACAAATAAAATTTGATTTGATTTGATTTGAAATATGCATTTAGATTGTCTGGATTTACTGTTTTGTAAGCATATTAGAGCAGATGGTGTTAACAAATTCGGATGTATATAGCATATGTATATGTATATGTATATATGTATATTTTGTTTCAATCCAAGTACATTCTGCGAAGTGGCATGTGGTTGAGTTTTGGCTGCATTTTTTGGGGGGGGGGGTTTGACTATTCAGCTACGCTATGTATCCTAAAATACCGTAAGAAATTAGGTGGTGTTTTTGGTGTAACAGTAACATTATAATATATACTATTATATTTTGTTCTGTTATGTTGAATACTAATTAATCATTATATGATCTTCGAAGACATTGATTCAGCTTTGATCTAAATTGACTAAACCAGCACCATTGTAAGAAGTTACATAGCAACTATCTGGCAGCACTGCACCCTTGCTTCTGCTGCACCGAACGAAACACACCTACAATAATAGGCTATTTGCAGAAGGAAACATTTCTGGTTGGTCTCAGGGAATGTAAAACATTTAGGGAGACTTTTAAAACGGGATTGAATGACGAAGCAGCAAATACAGTGCCATGAAAAAGTATTTGCCACCTTTCTGATTTTTGCATATTTTTTATACTGAATGTTATCAGATCTAGAACCAAAACGTAATATTAGATAAAGGGAACCGGAGTTTACAAATAACCAAAAAATTATACTTGTTTTACATATTTCATTAACAAAGTTGTGCAACACCCAACTCCACTGTGTGAAAAAGTAATTGCCCCCTTACATTCAATAACTGGTTGTGCCAGCTTTAGCTGCAATGACTGCAACCAAATGCTTCCTGTAGTTGTTGATCAGTCTCTCACATCGCTATGGAGGAATTTTAGCCCACTCTTGCGTGCAGAACTGCTTTAACTCTGCGATATTTTGTAGGTTTTCAAGCATGAACTGCTCGTTTTAAGTCCTGCCACAACATCTCAATTGGGATTAGGCCAGGACTTTGACTAGGCCATTCCAAAACTTCAAATGTTTAACCACTTTCATGTAGACTTGATAGTATGTTTTGGATCATTGTCTTGCTGCATGAAACAGCTGCGCTTCAGCTTCAGCTCACAGACGGATGGCCTGACATTCTCCTTTAGAATTCTCTGATACAGAGCAGAATTCATGCTTCCTTCTATTAAAGCAAGTCGTCCATGTCCTGAGGCAGTAAAGCATCCCCAAACCATCACACTACCATCACATTACCATCACGCTTGACCGTTGGTATGAGGTTCTTACCATGGAATGAAGTGTTTGGTTTTCACCAGGCATGACGGGACCCATGTCGTCCAAAAGGTTATATTTTTGACTAATCTGTCCATAGAACAGAGTTTTGATGATCATCTTGGTTCTTCCAGGTGCCTTTTCGCAAACTTGAGTCAACTTTCTGGACAAGATTGGTCCCAATATGAATTAAGGTAACTGATTAGTAAGGAATACCCCTCTCCTTGACGGACTGGGAAATGTTCCCGGGTTGCCTCTAAGAATAGCATTGACGTATACACGGACATGATGACTGAGTTCATCTGGAAGTGTATAGGGGATGTTGTTCCTACTGTGACTATTAAAACCTACCCAAACCAAAAAACCTGTTTAGATGGCAGCATTCACGCAAAACTGAAAACACGAACCATCGCATTTTTTTATTTTACCGTTATTTTACCAGGTAAGTTGACTGAGAACACATTCTCATTTGCAGCAACGACCTGGGGAATAGTTACAGGGGAGAGGAGGGGGATGAATGAGCCAATTGTAAACTGGGGATTATTAGGTGACCATGATGGTTTGAGGGCCAGATTGGGAATTTAGCCAGGACACCGGGGTTAACACCCCTACTCTTACGATAAGTGCCATGGGATCTTTAATGACCTCAGAGAGTCAGGACACCCGTTTAACGTCCCATCCGAAAGACGGCACCCTACACAGGGCAGTGTCCCCAATCACTGCCCTGGGGCATTGGGATATTTTTTAGACCAGAGGAAAGAGTGCCTCCTACTGGCCCTCCAACACCACTTCCAGCAGCATCTGGTCTCCGTCCAGGGACTGACCAGGACCAACCCTGCTTAGCTTCAGAAGCAAGCCAGCAGTGGTATGCAGGGTGGTATGCTGCTGTCATGGCAAGGTGACTGGGAATATGGTTGAAAACAAACACTGTAGTTATTCCCTCCGTAAGGCAATCAAACAAGAAAAACGTCAATACAGAGACAAAGTGGAGTCGCAATTCAACAGCTCAGACACGTATGTGCCAGGGTCTACAAACAATCAAGGATTACAAAGGGGAAAACTCAGCCGTGTCGTGGACACCGACATCTTCCTACCAGACAAGCTAAACACCTTCTTCGCCCACTTTGAGGATAACAGTGCCACCGACGTGGCCCGCTCCCAAGGACTGTGGGCTCTCCTTCTCCGTGGCCAACGTGAGTAAGACATTTAAGCATGTTAACCCTTGCAAGGCTGCCGGCCCAGACGGCATCCCTAGCCCGTCCTCAGAGCATGCAGAGACCAGCTGGCTGGAGTGTTTACAGACATATTCAATCTCTCCCTATCCCAGTCTGCTGTCCCCACTTGCTTCAAGATATCCACCATTGTTCCTGTACCCAAAAAAGCAAAGGTAACTTAACTAAATGACTATCGCCTCGTAGCACTCACTTCATCATGAAGTGCTTTGAGAAGCTAGTTAAGGATCATATAACCTCCACCTTACCAGACACACTAGACCCACCTCAATTTGCATATTGTCCCAATAGATCCACAGATGATGCAATCGCCATCGCACTGCACACTGCCCTATCCCATCTGGACAAGAGGAATACCTATGTAAGAATGTTGTTCATTTACTATAGCTCAGCCTTCAACCCCATAGTACCCTCAAAGCTCATCCTCAAACTCAGGGCCCTGGGTCTGAACCCCACCATGTGCAACTGAGTCCTGGACTTCCTGACTCCACTACGCTGATCCTCAACACAGGGGCCCCACAAGGGTGCGTGCTAAATCCCCTCCTGTACTTTCTGATCACCCATGACTGCGTGGCCACGCACGCCTCCAACTGAATCATCAAGTTTGCAGACGACAGTAGTAGGGCTGATTACCAACAATGACGAGGCAGCCTACAGGGAGGAGGTGAGGGCCCTGGCGGAGTGGTGCCAGGAAAATAACCTCTCCCTCAACGTCAACAAAATGAGCTGATCGTGGACTTCAGGAGACAGCCGAGGGAGCACGCCCCTGTCCACTTCAACAGGACAGCATTGGAGAAGATGAAAAGCCTCAAGTTCCTGGGCATCACTGACAATCTGAAATGGTCCACCCACACAGACAGTGTGGTGAAGAAGGCATAACAGAGCCTCTTCAACCTCAGGAGGCTGAAGAAATTCAGCTTGGCCCCTAAGACCCACAAACTTTTACAGATGCACAATCGAGAGCATTCTGTCGGGCTGTATCACCACCTGGTATGGCAACTTCACCGCCCGCAACCGCAGGGCTCTCCAGAGGGTGATGCGGTCTGCCCAACGCATCACCGGGGGCACACTGCCTGCCCTCCAGCACACCTACAACACCCGATGTCACAGGAAGGCCAAAAAGATCATCAAGGACATCAACCACTCGATCCACGGCCTATCATCCAGAAGGCGAGGTCAGTACAGGTGCATCAAAGCTGGGACCGAGAGACTGATTAACAGCTTCTATCTCAAGGCCATCAGACTGTTAAATAGCCATCACTAGCCGGCTACCACCCTTTTATTCAACCCTGCACCTTAGATGCTGCTACCCTATGTACATAGACATAGAATCACTGGTCACTTTAATGTTTACATACCTTTTACTCATTTAATATGTATATAAACTGTATTTTAGTAAATTCCAACCCCCCCTACATTCGTTCTAATATTTATATATCTCTTCAATCCATTTTTTTACTTTTAGATTTGTGTGTATTGTTGTGAATTGTAAGATACTACTGCACTGTTGGAATTAGGAACACAAGCATTTCGCTACACCCGCAATAACATCTGCTAAATATGTGTATGTGACCAATAACATTTGATTTAATTAGATTTTTGAATTGATTTGTTGTATACAGTGCATTCTTTGACTGGTTCCACATTTTGTTACGTTATAGCCTTATTCTAAAATTGATTAAATTGTTTTTTCCTTCATCAATCTACACACAATACCCCATAATGACAAAACAAAAACAGTTTTTTTTTTTTTTTTTGCAAAACAATTCAAAAATACATTTACATAAGTGTTCTAAAATGGATTGTCAACTGTGGGACCTTAAATAGACAGGTATGTGCCTTTCCAAATTATGTGCAATCAATTAAATTTACCATTTGCAAAAAATTCTAAAAACCTGTTTTCACATCGCCATTATGGGGTATTGTGTTAGATTGATGAGGGAAATGTTTTTTTAATACATTTTAGAATAAGGCTGTAACGTAACAAAATGTGGAAAAAGTCAAGGGGCTGGGACTGGGAAACTGGTCAGAATTTAAGGCATGATGGATGGCACTAAATACAGATAAATTATTGAGGGGAAACCTGTTTCAGTCTTCCAGAGATTTGAGACTGGGACGGAGGTTCACCTTCCAGCAGGATAATGACCCTAAGCATACTACTAATGCAACATTTGAATGTTTAAGGGGAAACATTTAAATGTCTTGGAATGGCCTAGTCAATCCAATTGAGAATCTGTGGTATGACTTAAAGATTGCCGTACACCAGCGGAATCCATCCAACTTGAATGGGCTGGAGCAGTTTTGCCTTGAAGAATGGGCAAAAATCCCAGTGGCTAGATATGCCAAGCTTATAGAGACATACCCCAAGAGACTTGCAGCTGTAATTGCTGCAAAAGGTGGCTCTACAAAGTATTGACTTTTGGGGTGGGGGGGTGAATAGTTATGCACACTCAAGTTTTCTGTTATTTTGTATTATTTCTTGTTTGTTTCACAATAAAAAATATTTTGCATCTTCATAGTGGTAGGCATGTTGCGTAAATCAAATGATACGAACCCCCCCAAAAATCTACTTTAAGGCAACAAAATAGGAAAACTTGCTAGGCGGGTACGTACTTTCGCAAACCACTGTAGCTAGCTGCAGTTGCTAGCTAAGTAAGTGAAAATAAAAAATATGAAATCTTTCTTTATTTCTTTCTTGCTTCTCCTTCATTTAGGAAGAAAGTAGTTTGTTCAACACTGTTTTATTTCTCTCTCTTTGAACTACTATCCACATTTTATGCACTGCAGTGCAGTGCTAGCTAGCTTTAGCTTATGCTTTCAGTACTTGATTAATTATCTGATCCTTTGACTCAGTGGAAAACATGTCAGTTCATGCTGCAAGAGCACTGATAGGTTGGAGGACGTCCTCCTGAAGTTGTCATAATTACTGTGTAAGTCTACGGAAGGGGGTAAGACCCATGAGCCTCCTAGGTTTTGTATTGAAGTCAATGTACATAGAAGCTAGCTGTCCTCCGTCTACACCATGGTGCTACCCTCTAGAGTGCTGTTGAGGCTACTGTTGAACTTAGAAAAATAGTGTTTTAATCAATTATCTGGTGACGTGATTATATTTAGTATAGTTTTATCTAATAAGGATAACTTTTAAAATGTTTGAAAATTTACATTTTCATGAAATTCACTGAGGAGGATGGTCCTCCCCTTCCTCTTCTGAGGAGCCTCCACTATTACATGGAATGCGTTTGACACCCCTGATCCATACAATTTGACTACAAGTAGTAGCCTTCGGTAAAAAAGGCAAGCCTGCAGTCCTGCCCCACGTGGAGTTCGTTGCAAATTTGCATATCCAAGGGTATTCATGTCTCATTGGCTGAGCTAGCAAATCAGCATTTTTTGACAGGTATATGCCCTAAACCACTCTATTCTTTCCTAGCAGGGCAAGCAGGGACACAGAGAAAATATTCTTATTAACATCCTTAATTATAATTTAAATTCACATTGTAATACATTTTATGTAATATTTCATAGAAATCTGGAACACTGGGTAGATACTTTAATAAACAACTCTTTTTATTTTTTATTTTCTTCAGTTTTTCACTATCAAAAATACAATTGTTTATATAGAAACAACAAAATGGTATGTTCTGAGTCCATGTCAATGCCTAAATCACATCAGAAGACCATTATTAGATCTGGGGAAAAAATACACATTTTGATTTCTGAGTGTAATTTCCCTTTAATTCAAGTGCACACCTAGCAAGAGAGAAATGTGTTTGGCTAGTGACGTTTTACTTCTGCTACTGCACATGTGATGGCAGAGTTTTCAAAACAAATGCCCACCCAATTGATACCAACAATCATGTTGTCATTCTGTCAGGAAGGCCTACTTTGTAGTTAACTTTTAATTGAGAAGGTTTTGGTGAAACCCTTTCTGTCTACCCAAAATATGGTTATCATTAGCATCACTAACTGGCTACACGAAGACGCGGGCAGCACACAGACAGGTGGTGGCAATATTGCTGGAAATGAATTGGCAGATGTATTGAATTTGGCTTTTTAAATAGGGACTCCAAAACCAACTTCTCAGCTTGAAAACAGCTTATTTGGCAGCAATATTAGTCGTAAACATAAATTGTAGTTGCAAAATTGACAAAAAAGTGTAAATAGGAGAACTTTGGTCCTAAAGTTAGTAAGCTATCTTCCAAAACTGAGATTTGTGAGATTTAAGGAATCGAAAATGCCACAGTTTTCCTTGGGTTGGGTTTAGATTTCAATCCTGCCCACACAGTATTACGGCCAGGCACTGCTGGCCATAACCAAATCACAGCCACACTTGTGCTGTAGACAGTGCACACTTTCCAATCATAGCAGAAGAATCAATCTACATCCCGCCCATTTATTTACAGACAGTAGAACTACCAATCGTCACCGATGTTATGTTGAAAGAATGAGACTTGTTATTTATAAACGGCTTGTGTTTGTTCCCAATTCAAACATCCACACATTCATTAGCATCACAAACACAACTGTCAGTCCTTTAACCAAAGTCAAAGCTGTCCCCTGTGGCTCAGTTGGTAGAGCATGGCGCTTGCAACGCCAGGGTTGTGGGTTCGATTCCCACGGGGGACCAGTGCAAAAAAAGTATGAATGTATGTACTTGTAAGTCGCTCTGGATAAGAGCGTCTGCTAAGTGACTTAAATGAAATGAACTGAAAAATACAGTGGCTTAGGATGTTAAGGATAACTCAACTACGGTGAGTATAGAGGGTCAAACAACAATAACTGCCAGGGTATGAACATAACAAACATACATACCAAAGAAACATAGCGAACAAACATAGTAAACATAACACACCCACATCAATCCACATCCCCAAATTCAAGGCGAGGGATGCAAAAGCCAGTGCAATGTAAGAATGACCCAAACTTGAACCCTTCAAGAACTCCCTAATCTTTTACTTATCCTATTGTGTTTCCTAGGCTTGAGCCTCCTTAAAAAAATGGACCCCCCAAGGGTCATCAAGACCCATCTGCCTTTCAAGTTGGTGCCCGAAGGGTTCTGGAAAAACAAATGCAAGGTAAGTTGGAGTACAACCCCTAATTCCCTTTTCATACTACTAAGCTGAGCCGAACTGGACTGTGCTGGGCTAGTTATGCATCCACTGTAGTTGTTGGAACCGTGCTGAAAAGGACGATGTGAAGGGAAATATCAGAGCTAGCACATTACAGTTCTGGTCGGCATTATAGTGTGAAAGGTACTAGATTCAGATTTGATTTTTTATGAGTTTGGAAATGCTTTAGAATGAAGTATATATTTTCAGTTAACGTTATGTGAAAAATGATCCATAGAACAGTAAATGACAAACAAAATGCTACACCTTCCCCCGGCCATCTTCTCTCCAGGCTATCTATGTTGCGAGGAATGCTAAGGACAACCTGGTCAGCTACTACCACTTTGACCGCATGAATCTAACCCAGCCTGAGCCTGGACCGTGGGACGGCTACATCCACAAGTTCATGAATGGAGAACGTAAGTCATATAATGAAACCAGCATTTTCCTAATGACTAATACCAATGTGGTCCTGTGGCTACACCTCCAATTGACTCAAATGATGTCAATTAGCCTATCAGAAGCTTCTAAAAACATGACATCATTTTCTGGAATTTTTCAACCTGTTTAAAGGCACAGTCAATTTAGCATATGTAAACTTCTGACCCACTGGATTTGTGATACAGTGAATTATAAGTAAAATTATCTGTCTGTAAACAATTGTTGGAAAAATTACTTGTGTCATGCACAAAGTAGATGTCCTAACCGACTTGCCAAAACTATAGTTTGTTAACAAGAAATTTGTGGAGTGGTTGAAAAACTAGTTTTAATGACTCCAACCTAAGTGTATGTAAACTTCAGACTTCAACTGTGTATATTCTTATTCCATTCCTTTACTTAGATTTGTGTGTATTAGGTCATTGTTATGAAATTGTTCGATTACATGTTAGATATTGCTGCACTGTCGGAACTACAAACACAAGCATTTCGCTACACTCCCAATAACATCTGCTAACCATGTGCATCTGACCAATACATGGGGTCTGATAGTAATTCACCTCATTCAGATTCAATAGTTGCAATATCCACTAATTTATCGCTACTGTGAAGCTTGTTATTCAGTAGATGACTGGGTCGATTACCATGGAAGTAAATGTCTAACTTGTTGGATGGCAAATTTTACTCACTATCTTATCAATAGATTTAGTTATGTCTTGACTTTGAAGAGTGCAGTCCGTACCTGGTCTGAAAAAAGTGTTTGTTGAGAACGCTCTAACATTGTTATTAACTTTTACAATTCTGATATCTTCTTTCATTTAGATTTATTCAGCCCAGATGCAAATGAAGTTTCATTGTTTTCAATAAAACTTTTAATGGTGTCTTATAAAATCAGAGGATCATTGACTGAATTTTTGGATAAATTACGTACCCCCCCCCCTCCCCCAAAGGTGCGGACTCCGGCCGCAAAACCTGACATAGAAGGGGAGGGTCCGGGTGGGCCTTCTTACGGCGGCGGCTCGGGTGCGGGACGTGGCCCCCACTCCACCATAGTCAATACCCGCTTTGGTGGCGCCTCTGGAGTGAGGACTTTTACTGCGAGTCCCAGACTGAAGACCATCCTAGAGGGCGCCACTGGACGGAGGAGCAGCTCCGGACGGAGGGGCAGCACCGGACGGAGGGGCAGCTCCGGACGGAGGGGCAGCTCCGGACTGAGGGGCAGCTCATGACTGGAGGGCAGCTCATGACTGGAGGGCAGCTCATGACTGGAGGGCAGCTCAGATGGCGCTTGGCAGACGGGCAGCGCTGGCGGAGCTGGGCAGAAGGGTAGCTCAGACGGCGCTGGGCAGACGGACAGCGCAGACGGCAGACTCTGGCCGGCTGAGGCGCACAGTAGGCCTGGTGCGTGGTGCCGGAACTGGTGGTACCGGGCTGGGGACACGCACCTCAAGGCTAGTGCGGAGATGAGGAACAGGGCGTATTGGACTGTCGAGGTGCACTATAGGCCTGGTGCGTGGTACCGGAACCGGAGGACTGGTACGAGGGGCTGCCACAGGAGAGCTAGTACGTGGGGCTGCTACAGGAGGTGCAGGACTAGGGAGGCGCACAGGAGGCCTGGTTCGTGGGACTGGCACTGTCATTCCCAGACGGTTAGCACGCACCTCAGGACGAATATGGAGAGCTGACTCAGGTAACATCACATCCCGCACACGCTCTGTCGGGTGGATGTTGTGCCTCAAGCACCAACACAGCAGCTCCCTCATTTCACTCTCCTCCAAACTCCCCATTAAATCCTTTACAGTCTCTGTATCATTCCCATTGCTCACCTCCAATATCAGCCCGACTGGCTCTGGTTTCTTCTTCGGCTCCTCACGGTAAGCACGGGAAGTTGACGCAGGTCTCCTATCTGAACTCGCCACACTCCCCATGTGCCCCTCCCCAATAAACTTTTAGCGTTTCCTCGAGGGCTTCCTACCGCGCCGTCTTGCTCCTTTCTCCAACTCCATTATCCTGTAACCCTCCTCGCACTGCTCCAGCGAATCCCAGGCGGGCTCCAGCACTTTCTCTGGATCGATCGCCCACCTGTCTATCTCTTCCCAGGTTGTTCTCCACTCATCCTTTTCCCGGGTCCATTCCTCCACAAAGCGCTGTTCCCTCCTTTCACGCTGCTTGGTCCAATTCTGGTGGGTGATTCTGTCACAATCATTGTAACATGAAAGAGAGGAGGACCAAGGCGCAGCGTGAAATGAACACATATTTAATTAACGAAGACGAAGAACACTTTACAAACTTAAACAAAACAACAAACGTGAAGCTATATAAACAATAAGTGCAGACACAGGCAACTTAGACATAGACAATCACCCACAAACTACCTAATGACTATGGTTGCCTAAATATGGCTCCCAATCAGAGACAACGATAGACAGCTGTCTCTAATTGAGAACCAATCTAGGCAACCATAGACATACATACACCTAGACTAAACATTGCCCATAAACATACAGAAAACCCTAGACAATACAAAACACATACATCCCCCATGTCACACCCTGCCCTAACTAAAATAATAAAGAAAACAAAGATAATTAAGGCCAGAGCGTGACAATAATGGCACAACATCGATTCGGGACAATATTTTGTGCCTGTTTGAATCATTGAGGTTGTAATCAGAGAGTATATGTTGGACAGCCTTGGTTGCCTGTGGATTGTAGTTGGTCTTATTAGATTTGTCCTGCATGTTCAGATTGGCATTCATGTCTGTCCCAATAACCAGTTGCAATTGAGTTAATTCTAACAATATGGTGAATTTGGATGGTGATTTTCTTATGTATCATTATGATTGCACCCTTAGTTTTGTTTGGGGCCAGTTTGTACAAATGGTTCTCTATTCTATGTGTGTCCTTTTGGAGCAGGTGTGTTTCTTGGAGCATTGTTATATCAATATGGTTTCTTGCTAGAAGATCAAGACAGCTGGAACGTTTGATAGGAATATTAAGGCCTTTTAAATTCCTTCGAGAATAGCTAGTGTTGCCATTGTTTTTCAAAAATGTCATTATTATCTATAATGTTGATAAGCCCATGGATATAAAAATAAAAAGCATGACCCACAGGGAAACCCACCAATTGGTCGCTCACCGCTGTCATGACTCTCCTGGGTGAGGATCCAAGGCCTCAGAATCAGCATGGCAAATGGCTGACAGATAGCCAGACCCCCCTCTCTCCCACAGGAGAGATGACGCCATCACACCCTGTCATAAATTAAGTGAAAGAGAACTCTCCCTTTGCTCCTCAGTATTGGGAAAGGAATGTCTTTGTTACAGAGACTATAACACCCAAAGAGTGAACTTTGCAATAATATTTATAAGATAGGAATGTTAAGAAGGATCTGTGGGGATCTAAAGAATAATCCTGCAATATTGTTTATTATTTTGTGATGTTATTAAAAACTGTATGAACTAAATACTGTAACTTAGGAAGGAAACACATTCTAGCGTTCAAGTTTCCATCCAATATGATGTTAATGGAATATGAAGAACGATGAAACTGTGTTTGTTAAGATAGGAATTTGATTTTGGTTTTCTAATAAGATAATAGTTTTTCATGTCCGTGGCACATTAACTAAGCCACGCCCCTAATGAGGTCAGAAGAGCATGTCAGTGGGATGGAACCACCTTTCCAACCTGAGTGCTTAAAAGGACTGTCTAAAAATGAACATATTCTGACCAGCATACAGACAGCGTGAGCTAAACATTACGAATGGTTGGAACTAAGACTCAACATGAGGTGAGAAGATAACCTCACCTATCAGACCAGAAAAGCGTGGAGCTTTGGCCACACGTTGAAATGGTTAGAAACTCTGAAACTCTCAACACGAGTGAAGAAGATGAAGACTAGACCAGAACATTTGACAGTCTGCAGCTGTGCATGTAAAGGGATCTAGAACTTGATTATCTATCCGAGAAAGGAAGGAGAAGATCCTATCTCAGACAATAATTGGTGTATCTGAAGAAACATCCACTACAACCCAGAACAACTAAGAAGGACATTGGGACCTCTGGTAGACAACCAGAGCCTTACACCCATCGAGCAACTTCCCATAGAAGGATCGATTGGTTTCAGAGAGACAAAGGATAAAGACATCTACACGTAAATACATTACATTCCTTACCCCAAACGGGCGGTGGTTCATGAGCAAAGTGTTATTATTACTTTGAGGGTAGTTTCCAAATGTACGATAAGTTTGACTCTCTTTGTCTCTCCTTCTCTTTATCTACCCCTCCCTCTCCATATGTGTAACAAGCTGTCATATCTTGTCAGTCCACTAGGGACGTTTGTCTCACGTAAGTGTGTATGTGTATTCTGTGTTATTATTTATTTAGTTAGTAAATAAATGATTAAATACATTTGTGTAGTACTGAATAATCAGAAAGGCTGGGGTTCTTGCGGATTCAAGAAGTCTGCAACATTCAGAATGAGACTGATATGAGGTAATGATTAATAAGTGACTGTTATTGATGTAAGAGATATCTATATATCTTCTAGAGTTAATTCGGGAGATGGTAACTTGTTAAACAACTTCTCCCGTGGTGGCCCCAAATTCCTAATGAGGTAATTGTTACACGATTAATTTAATTGGTCACTCAGCCCTGGATAGATGCTGACCCTCATCCCTGCATAGGTCAGACCCCTGGATTCTGCTGCAAGGCAAACAATTTGCCGCTTAACTTTAAAGCTTTGGTCCATACAATCGTACACCGAGATCCGTTCCGTAGAGGACCCGTGCGGTGCGCAATGTTAATCAGCGGCATGGGACCCAGCTTCTCCTGCACGAACAGTTCATAGAAAATAATATGCCTTTTCTGAAAAATAATTCTAGCCTGTGTTTGTCATGGAGACAGAATACTTTTATGATAGTGCTAATGTAAATGCTGATAGAATGAGAGTTGGTTGGTTTTGAGTGTCAGTGGTTAACCTGTGTATTGTACTCTCCCTCAGTGGCATGGGGGTCCTGGTACGACCATGTGAAGGGTTACTGGGAGGAACGAGAGAAGAGGAATATACTCTACATTTTCTATGAAGACATGAAAGAGGTAGGGGAGAGCTGCACCAAATGTCCCCACACACGGATGTAGGTGCACACATAGAGAAGCACACAACACAAAAACTTGCACATATACAGTTTATAACCAGCACTGTAATTTATAAATGTATAGCTTTTCTCTCTCGTAAAGGTGGTCGATTTATGTGGGAAGCCAGGGTCAGAATTCTCTTATCTGTAAACACATCTCTGCCACACCTCCATTTCTATGATCTCCACCCCAAAAGTGGACCTGGCTGGCACATGCGTTTCCCCATGCTTAAATTCAAGGTCAGAATATGCCCGATAGGCGTACAGAGGCCCATTATCAGCAACCATCACTCCTGTGTTCCAATGGCACATTGTGTTAGCTAATCCAAGTTTATCATTTTAAAATGCTAATTGATCATTAGGACACCCTTTTGCAATTATGTTAGCACAGCTGAAAACTGTTGTTCTGATTAAAGAAGCAATAAAACTGGCCTTCTTTAGACTAGTTGAGCATCTGCGGCATCAGCATTTGTGGGTTTGATTACTGGCTCAAGATGGCCAGAAACAAAGACCTTTCTTCTGAAACTCGTCAGTCTATTCTTGTTCTGAGAAATTAAGGCAATTCCATGCCAGAAATTGCCAAGAAACTGAAAATCTTGTACAACGACGTGTACTACTCCCTTCACAGAACAGCGCAAACTGGCTCTAACCAGAATAGAAGAAGAGTGGGAGGCCCTGGTGCACAACTGAGCAAGAGGACAAGTACATTAGAGTGTCTAGTTTGAGAACTTTGCCTCACAAGTCCTCAACTGGTAGCTTCATTAAATAGTACCCGCAAAACACCAGTCTCAACGTCAACAGTAAAGAGGCGACTTCGGGATGCTGGCCTTCTAGGCAGAGTTACAAAGAAAAAGCTATATCTCTGACTGGCCAATAAAAAGAAAACATTAAGATGGGCAAAAGAACACCAACTCTGGACAGAGGAACTCTGCCTAGAAGGCCAGCATCCTGGAGTAGCCTCTTCACTGTCGACGTTGAGACTGGTGTTTTGCGGGTACTATCCCCCCCACGTATTCCAGCTAAATACTCATTTTTTGTCTTCCTCACAGAATCCTCAACGAGAAGTGGAGCGCATCATGCGCTACCTTGATCTGTCGCTCGCTGATGATGTCATCAGCCGCATTGTGGAGCTGACCTCCTTTAAGACCATGAAGGAGAACCCGATGGCCAACTACTCCTTTATCCCCAAACCAGTCTTTGACCAGTCCATCTCCCCCTTCATGAGAAAAGGTCTGCTTCCTTCTATCTACTATTAATACATATGTGACTTATCTGAGTCCGTGGCAGATCAACCTGAACTCAGGGGTAGACGTAACATAGTAAACGAAAATCTGGGACACTCAAATTAGTATTATATGTTATGTTTGGTATAGTATGAATTAATTTGTGGTTGTCCGTCATCCATTTTGTATGATATGTTACAAATTGCAATTTGTACAATATTTTTTTACGAATTTGCAATATGTATGCTATGTTACAAATTCCAATTTGTTGTGGCTAACGTTATCTAGGTGGCTAGGTGGCTAACATTAGCTAGGTGGCTAACGTTAGGTGGGTTAGGGTTAAGTTAAATGGTAGGTTAAGGGAAGGGTTAGTTAACATGCCAAGTAGTTGCAAAGTAGCTAAAAAGTAATAACTGGTTGCAAAGTTGCTAATTAGCTGAACTGCTAAAGTTGTCTGTGATGAGATTGGAACACTCAACCTTTGTGTTGCTAGGCGTTCGCGTTGTACGCCCACCCACCCATCCTCCAACCAACCAACCAACCAACCACCCACCCTCCCTTTGGGCTGTTAGAGTTTTGCGTTATACGCCTATCCATCCCCCCTCCTGTCATTTTTGCCTTAACTAACCTTCTGTCTTATATAACCATACCAAACGTAACATATCATACTAATTTGAGTGTCCCAGATTTTTTGGTTTACTATGTCACGTCTAGTCTAGGGTTTCCCAAACTCGGTCCTGGCCCCCCAGTTCAGCCATCCGTATAGGAAAAATTAATGGAAAAAGAATAATAAATTCAGAAAATAAGGTCTGAGGTTAACACAGGCTTAGGAGATCTTACAAGTTTAGTTCTATGAGATCATAGTCAGTTAACTTGACCTTTATGAATTATTATGAAGCCTTTATGTGCTTTGTTTTTTCTTTAATTACATACATTTTTCAAAATTCCCAAAAAGTGACATTAGCTGATGAATATTATCTCATAGAACAAAACACAGACCTTATTTTCAGCGTTTATCCAAAACGCCATTCATTTTCTCCATAGGCTTTGTCCAACTAACCATGGCGGAGTTAGTGGCTACAAAAAGACGCCATTACCATTTCTCTCTATAGTTACTCTGAGCATGTTATGTATTAACTACCTTGGACAGTTGTTTATTGGAGTAAATGCACTCAATCAATACATTGACTATTTCAGTATGATGGGGCAAAATGTTTTTGTTACAGTCTAATGTATGTAAATGCTTGAGTTGAATAGTACTATATGTAGTATTCACTGGTATTTGTACTTCAACTGTCCAATAACCTCTTCATACACTGCACAAAAGAGTGATTTGTTATTGGCTTCTTATCTTTGGTGCACCAACGGCCCAACCAGGCTGACTTCCAGTCTGTTTAGGCTCGAAAGTTCTTATCACTCCCCTATTTTAGACACATAGGCTGTGAGAACTGGTTAGAACCTGCTTTTGTTTGTATAATGCTTTAAAGGAGTAAAGTACCCCTTATCTCTCATGTAAACTTACCTCCCCCTTGGAGGGGTAAGCAATTCTTTGTGTAGGTGAAGTATATAAATTACTGTGTCATTTTACATTTTTATGTTACTCTCCGGTTTCATCTGGAGGGTAAGCTTCCCTGCAATTGCTTGAATAAACTCTTATTGCTGATAAATGAGTTCTGCCTGATTCTTGGAACAAGTTTTTCTCAGCACGTATATTGACTATTTCAGTATATTTCGGTACATTAACTATTTCAGTGTCTTGACTATTTCAGGATATTTAGTATTTCAGTATCTGAGTGTGTTGGAATGACTCAATCTCAACCTCTTCTTGTTTTCTTTCAGGTGTAGTAGGTGATTGGACCAATCATTTCTCCCCTGCCCAGGCACAACTGTTTGATGAAGACTACGAAAGAAAAATGAAGGATGCTGACATCCCTTTCCGGACTGACATCTAGTGGGATTTTCCTCTCTGTATTTCCAACACAATGCAACTGGGCAGACTTTTACCATACGAGGTCGGAATCACTACCAGTTGAACATTTTCCAATGTTGTGGGATTTGTGAGAAGCCAAAGGAAAGTATCAAAACACACAACACACTCCAATATTGCTTAGATGTAGATCGTTGATTTGAATGTTTGTCCGCTTATGCAGATGTACTGTTGAGAGTGAACCATTGATTTTATGTCTTGAAAATCAGCCCGTTGTTAAAAAATAGTCAATAAAATGTGCTTCACAATGCATCAGTTGTTGTGATCACTTTTTAATTAATGGTAAAGATATAATACCTTATTGTTGTGAGTGAACTTGTCCTTTGTTTGTTGTCATGGACAACCTTCAAGCACAGTACTTCTCTCCTACATTGGACTGATGTAGAGCACATAGGGGCAAAGACCCGGATAAAGTAATGAGTAGTAGAGAAATGTAACACAAGTTGGATTGTGGTGGAGAAACTGAACAAAAAAAACAACAGTCAAGAGTATCCAAGTTTAACAAAAAATCTCTTTTTAATACATTATTTCTATGAATAAAATCTTAAATATTTGAATATTGTTTTGGTGGAGTAAAACCCCAATCCAATTTAATCTCTTTCCATATACAGAGGTTGTTTTATGTGCATTTTTAAAATTGTTTATTTTTTTTCTCGTTGACTTTCCCCTCTGTTCTATTGGTTGGCTCACAAGAGCTCCTCATTCATTGGTTGTGATAGTCATCTTTTTCAATCTTCTCCTCCTTGTCCTCCCTTTCTCCACCTCAGTAATTCCTCTTCTTCTAGATTTCTATTTTTTCTAGAGTGAAAGAAGAAAAGCAGGAAATCAGAGGGAAAGAGATAACTGCAATGTTAGTTTAAAATGAAAGCTGATGAAATTAGCAGCAGAGCTATGTAATATGTAATGAAACTATAATGGCCATGTTATTTCAACCATTGTAGTATTATCACAATAGCTATAATACTACAATAGCTATATACTAGACTTTCTTGTAATTTATAAATCTATAAAGATTTCTATGCAATATTATTAGTATAGGATCTGTAAATGTTACAATATGGTTATTTACTGCAGAGGTACAGTATATTGAGCAAAAATATATCACACTTTTATCGAATAATAGCTCATATTACAAATGTAAATGGCAACAACAGTTACTGCGTCAAACATCTACCCCCTCAGACTCAGACCCCCCCCCCCCCCCCCCCCCCCCCCCACACGCCAATGCCGAAGCATCTAGACAACTCACAACAGCAACAAACAACAGGACATGATTCACGTTATCCTGGTATGTGCTGTATAACTAACTTCCATGTAACAACCATACAAGTTGGCTACACAGCACAAACAGATCTGGGACAAATCCCCAAAGCCTACTGATACATCACTGATACGAATTATACGTATAACAGTGGAAAACAACATTCATAAACCAGACCAGCAGAATACAGAGCAGTACAGATACAATACAGAAGTAGCATGTCCACACACGTTTGAGCATATAGGCTAGAGATCCCCGGAAAGACTGAAAACGACGCAACTTGGGCAGGTTGTAAAACACAGATTCACTTTGCACATGTACACACACTCTCCTGACATAAACACAATGACATACACACAAAGAGAGAACCGCTAGCGATGCAGTTGGTGGGATACCTTGCTGTGGTTACAGGCTAATGGTGGGTGATAGGCAGGATTAGTCTGTAAAAAGATGATTCAACGTGTTATTGAGGAATGAAACGGTGGAGTTATATGATTAAATAAAAGAGAATGAGAGAGAGAGGTGAGAGCGAGTATGAAGATAGGAAGAAGGAATACGGGGAGTTAGAGAAAGAGAGAGCGGAGTATAGAGATACAGAAGAAATGAAGGCAGTGAGAGCCGGTGATAAAATGATTGAAACAATTGAGAGAGACATTTAGAAGAGGTTATTAAACAAGCATTAACATTATGATACACATTGTCTTAACCAGATGGAAGGATTATTCATTTCATACCAAATAAAAGATAACCAGGGTGAATATAAGAAGGAATTCATTTAAGATTTTTATCGAAGCTGTTATTCAAATGGAGAACAAGGAATGTTATACAGTAGAACTGCTGGGGTATAACTGTTATTCAAAGTACTTTAGAAGCAGAATTGCTTGCAAATACAAGGATAGAATATCATCATTTGGTTACAATGGTAAAGGTGTGTTTGTGTGTGTGTGTGTGTTCAGAGGCACACTTACTCTCCAGGTAGTTACGGGCGACAAACTTCAACACCTCGTCAATCAGGATAACAGGGAAAGAGAGTTTCAGAACAATCAACCATTGCTCCACGTTCAAGTGAGTCAACTTGAAGACCATCTGGGCGGGAGAAGGGAAGAGAAGAACACAGGGTTGTTAGGGAAGAACAACTGACAAACTACTGACAGAAAATACTCAGTAGTGTCTTCTGAGCAATATAAATGTCAAATTTATTAAGCATATAAGCATATGATGGGACCATTTCCACAGTGACAGAGGACTGTGATGGGACCATTTCCACAGTGACAGAGGACTGTGATGAGACCATTTCCACGGTGACAGAGGACTGTGATGAGACCTTTTCCACAGTGACAGTACTTACGGGCAGGGGGTCGACGTAGATGATCATGAAGTGAAGGGACATGGAAAGAGCCATGGCTCCAACCAGCCACAAGTTGCTCCATGGGGGCATGCGCACCAGAGACTGGTTCTCAGACAAGCTGTAAGGGAGGGGGGTTAAAGGAGACAATTTAACATCACATGATTAGTGTGTGTGTGTACGCGAGTGCATGCCTCTGCGTGTGCTTGTGTGTCCGTGCTCTTGCATCTGTGTGTGTGTGTGTGTGTGTGTGTGTGTGTGTGTGTGTGTGTGTGTGTGTGTGTGTGTGTGTGTGTGTGTGTGTGTGTGCGTGTGTGTGTGTGTGTGTGTGCTCTTGCATCTGTATGTGTATGAGTGTGTGTCTGTGCATGTGCCTGTGCGTGTGCATTCTGCGTCTGACCTGTTGAGGGCATTGGACATCTCAATGGTGACCAGCACGGACAGAGCCATCGTCATAGGGGGAGAGGCCTCGAACACCTTGCATGCAATGCCGGTGAAGTCTTCGTTCTCGCCGTGGCACTGCATGAAGTGGGACAGCTGGTGGAAGGTGACTCCGGGGCCGGTGGGATCGTACATGAACCACCAGACGGCAGCTGCGACAGTGGCGGCACCGACATATCCTGGTGCGGACCAAAGAGACTTACCGTCAGACACAGACTCAGGTGGTGAACACCTTGGTGGTGTTCAACCAGCCCTTACAGGACCCTACTAATTCAAAGCAGACAGGGGATATGTCCTAAATGGCACCCTATTCCCTTCATAGTGCACTACTTTTGACCAGGGCCCACATTCCCTATATAGTGCAAACCTTATTGGCCCAGGACAAAAATAGTGCACTTTGAAGGGAATAGGTTGTCATTTGGGACATAAACAGATAGTTCCCCTGTCCTATTCTTCCACACTTACCTCCAATGACCATGTATCTGAAGAACAGCCAGCCAGAGATCAGGGGCTCCTTGGCGGAACGGGGGCGGCGGCCCATGATGTCCAGGTCGGGGGGGTTGAAGCCCAGGGCGGTGGCAGGCAGACCATCAGTCACCAGGTTGACCCACAGCAGCTGGACGGGGATAAGAGCCTCGGGCAGACCCAGGGCAGCAGTCAGGAAGATACTGAATGAGTGAAGGGAAGAAAAGGTGGATTGATTGATTTAGATTTTACAAGTGGTTACAAGTTAAAAAAAGTACAAATCCCAGAGAATAATAGATGAAAGCAGACTACAGTTGGAGGGATGGGGAGGACAAGGAGGAGAGAAGTTAGGTCCCTAAGCTAATGCCTAAGCTTTAGCTTGATGGGCTAACACAATCTGAGAGCCCGGGTTCAAAAGTTGGTTCCATACGAACACTCACCAGACGACCTAATACATAGGTTTTTAGCTCGATGGGCTAACACAGTATCAGAGAGCCCAGGGTTCGAACCCAGTCCGTCCCGTATGGACGGAACACTCACCAGACGACCTCACCAACGTTGGAGGAGATGAGGTAGCGGATGAACTGCTTCATGTTGTTGTAGATGGCGCGGCCCTCCTCGACGGCGGACACGATGGAAGAGAAGTTGTCGTCAGCCAGGACCATCTCAGAGGCAGACTTGGCAACGGCAGTGCCAGAGCCCATGGCGATGCCGATCTCGGCCTTCTTTAGGGCAGGGGCATCGTTCACACCATCACCGGTCTGGTTTCAAGGGAGGAAGAGAGAGAGTGTCAGTCGAAGTGGTGCATTTACAAGTCAGTCGTTCAAAGATCGCTGGAGGAACACTATCACTTCCAGTGCACTATCAGTTACATTACAGGGATTTGGGGGGAACTTTTGGATTCACTTGAACTACTATCAAATGTTTGAAGACTTGTGTATTTTATAGTATATAGCATGTGTATCTACACATATGTCTTGGCCTCACCATGGCAGTAATCTCGTCTTGGCCCTGCAGAAACCCAACGATCTTGGACTTATGGGATGGCTCTACACGGGCGTAGCAGCTAGCCTTCCTGACAGCATCGCTTTGCAACTCAAATGAGGGCAGGTCGTCGAACTCACGGCCAGTGAAGGCCTTTCCGGTCACATCCTCATCCTCTGTGAAGATGCCAATACGACGGCAGATGGCCACGGCGGTTCCCTTGTTGTCACCTGAGGGAGTTGAAGGGTGACATTAGCCAATCAGATGAAGGATAAAGAGAAAGATGTACTGTGCAGTAATAATGAGCAGGGGCGGAATTGAAGGGGAACTGCATTTTCAACGTGAAACTCATTTTGACATTTTAGTTGAATTACTGGTGAGTTTACAGTTGTTGTTTTTTACAGTAATTTTACAGTAAAAAAAATGTTTTCTCTCCAATTCAACCCCAGGTAATATGTGACAACAAAAAACATGTTAATATAACGTGGAATACAGACGTCTATGTACACAGAGATATAAACACAATAGACACGTGATAGCACAGACACAACAAAAACCATTGTGGATGCAACAACACTTTCAACACAGAAGCAAAAAAACAGACAAGTATAATATGTACTGAAGATCGGACACGACACAAACTAGATCAAAATCACAGGAGATAATAATATTTACTTAGAAACAGACGACACAAACTAGATCAAACTCATAGATAAAGGAAACATATACACAATTACTTTGTAAAGGAAGATGGTCTGTATTGGGAATGGGTGCTAGAGAGGAGGTAGTGGTACACTAACCAGTGATCATGATGACGCGGATTCCAGCAGCTTTGCATAACAGAATGGCGGGCGTAACCTCCTTCCTCGGGGGATCCAGCATACCAACGCAGCCAACGAAGGTCAGGTCAGTCTGGGGACGAGAGGAGTGAGGGAGAAAGGTGAGGATGAGTCAAAACCAACTTGGATATACCTGGCTAGACATCCATCCCAAAAAAGGTGTCCATCCATGTATCTGTCCATGTATCCATCCCATCCTCTCATCTATCCATCCTGCTGTCCACCCATCTATCTACAGAGGGAAATATTTCTTCCTCACCTCGTAATCAATGAACTTGGTGGCATCCTCAAGCTTCATCTCCTCGACTTTCAGGGGGGTGTCACGGGTGGCAAGGGCCAGGCAACGCAGGGTATCGCGGCCGCAACCCCATTCCTTGATCACAGCCAAAATCTTGTCCTTGACGGCGCTAGTCAGGGGAATGCGGGTGGTGCCAACGCGAACATAGGCACATCTGTCAATCACACCCTCGGGGGCACCCTATTGAGTGAGGAGGAAATGGAGAGAGGTTGGGTTTTCACAAAGGGACCAAATCAAACTCCTTCCTTTGCTTTGAAAATACAGCTGTCAGTAGAACTGTTGAGAGACTATAATTTAGTGGGTAATAAACTACTTGCAACGGAACAATAAGGCATAAGCCCATGTTTGACACAACAGCATTAGAGGAAGAGGACTAGAAGAAGAGAGCTAGAAAGTGGAGAGAGAGAGAGGAGCTGACCTTCACAAACATCTTAGCTCCACCATCGCCCTTGGCGGGGGTGCAGTACACAGACATGGACTTCCTGTCACGGGAGAACTCCAGGGTGAATTCCTTCTTCATCAGCTGCTTGATCACAGCACAACAGGCATTGGCTCTATCAGGCTTGGAGAGGCCTGTAACTTTGGAGTTGAACACGTTCATCTTTTCAACCAGGCAGCACATGGCAGTCTCGGTGGCCTCGCCCACTTTCTCGTAGATCTTCTTGGCCTGGAGGGAAGGGAGATAAGTAGAGATAAAAGTGTCAGAGAAAAGAGGTTAAGAAGAGGCAGAGGGTAGAATCTACAGCAACGGGATCACCTTCGTAATCATAAAACATGTTATTATGATGGTATGTTCGACATGACTGCAGGGAGTACATTTCAGTTGCCAAGCGGAAAAAGGTTGTGGTTTGAATACGCGAGCTGACAAGGTGAAAAATCTGTCAATGTGCCCTTGAGAAAGGCACTTAACCCTAATTTGCTCCCGGGGTGCCGTACTTCTATGGCTGACCCTGTAAAACACAGGTGTCAAACTCATTCCACGGGGGGCCGAGTGTCTGCGGGTTTTCGCTCCTCCCTTGTACTTGATTGATGAATTAACATCACTAATTAGTTAGGAACTCCCCACACCTGGTTGTCTAGGGCTTTATTGAAAGGAAAAACCAAAAACCTGCAGACACTAGGCCCTCCGTGGAATGAGTTTGACACCCCTGCTGTAAAACAACAAATTTCACTGCACCTATCCGCTGTATGTGACAACTAAACAACAAAAGTCAAAGCTTTGTCACAGTGACTTTGTCAGAGCATAAATATGTGTTAGCCATGTTGTTTTATCTGTGTTTAGGGGACTACAGAAGAAAATGATGGGAAACTTGATGGGAAAACTTGATGGGAAAACTGAACTATTGATGGATGGAATGATGGATGGAATGCCTACTAGTGTGATAAATAAATAACAAACAAATCAATTCATTACATCGTTGTAGTCCAGAGAGGAGTCATTGCACAGGGCGCTGATGGTTGCCAGCTCAACAAGGCCATCATAGGATCCGCAGGGGGTCTTAGCACCTCCCTGGGAGCTAAGAGAGAGAAGAGATAGAGAGGTGGAAGAAAAAGGGAGAATAGAGAAGGAAGATATAGGGAGAATAGAGAAAAAAGGGAATAAAGAGAATATGCGTTCACATAATTGTCATGTGAGGCTCAGTAGCTTGAATGGTACCTATGTCGTAAAGTTAACACTGGTTGCCACAGAAATGGGACTACTTACACCTCTCCCTCGGGGGTGTACTTGGAGCCGGAGATGTCGAACATGTCCAGGTTGACATGGTCGCCATCGACATTCTTGATGATGAACATCTGGAGAGGAAGAAACAAAGGGAAGTTGTGAAATTACTGTTCAGTTTGTGTATGTGCGTGAGTCTGTCAAGTGTCTGAATGTGCCCAAATTGGTCACATAGTGAACAATATGCTGCCCAATGTCCCAGTGAAATGTGTGTCTGTGTACAAATGTGTCTGTATGTTTCTACTAAGACAACCTTGGCAAGCCACATTAAATCGGTCCGGATTTGGCCCCTGGGCTGCCAGTTGCAGACACGTTATGTTCTGTGCAGCACCCACCTTGGTCACACACATCTGGTTGGTGGTCAGGGTTCCGGTCTTGTCAGAGCAGATGACGGAGGTGCAACCCAGGGTCTCCACAGAGGGCAGAGAGCGGACAATGGCGTTCTTCTTGGCCATACGGCGGGTACCGAGAGCCAGGCAGGTAGTGATGACAGCGGGCAAACCTGGTAGAGAGACGATAGTCGAAACCATGAGTAAATCAAATAGTAGTGATATAGTGAGAATAACATAGTGTGCATTTAGTCACAATGGAATATCACAAACAACGAGCATTGTGTGAACCGCACATACCTGACCAAAAGTACACACAAAGACACACATACACGGACACGCACATACACCGCACAACCCATCTCTCCTCCAAACACACACATTCATGCCCCCTTCCCCTCCCCATGACATCTCTCTTTTCCCTATCCATCCTTCCCTCCCTCCGTCCCTCTCTCCCTCACCCTCGGGTATGGCGGCCACAGCCAGGGCAATGGCGATCTTGAAGTAATAGACGGCACCACGGATCCAGGAACCTCCATGGACGGGATCGTTGAAGTGGCCAATGTTGATCGCCCACACGGCAACACAGATCAGGGAGATGACCTTGGACAGCTGTTCGCCGAACTCATCCAGCTTGGCCTGCAGGGGGGTCTTCTCTTGCTCGGTGGCGACCATTTGGTCGCGGATCTTGCCAATCTCGGTGGAGACGCCGGTAGCCACAACCACGCCAATGGCCCTGCCGGCAGCGACGTTGGTGCCCTGTGGTTGGTAGAGGTGGAAGTGGTGGAGGATAGACCGTGAGAAAATAACGTAGAATTTAGTGTACAATGTTTTTAATTTTTTTTATATGGTTATACACTATTTCACACTGTACACCCTGTTGCAAACTGTTATACACTACTGTAGGCCTTCTGTTCAACTAAGATGATTAAGAAACGTTTACTAGTCATGAATAGAGAACGCTAGAGGGTGTGTTACGAAAGAGAGGGAAAGACTGAGGGCCAGAGTGAGGGATAGAGGTGTAGAAAAAGGATGGAGGCAGGTCGGGAAGAAACGAAGGATGTAGTGATGGAGGGGAGAATAGAATAGAGAGATAGAGGTATGGAGGGAAGGGGAGATGGAGGGGTACTTACAGAGAAAAGCATGTTCTTCTTGTCCTGGTTGACGGCTCTGGGGTCGGGGACAGGTTCAGTATGCTTGATCACACTGACGGACTCACCTGAGGGGGACCCACAGACAATGGTCAACGAGAGGACACATAACAAGAAAACAGTATGCAAGACAATGCCTTACAGGTGTAAAAAGCACCCTTTCTCACATTTCTTATAGGACTACAATGTAAATAGGTCTTTCGACTTGATTGTGTTCTTTATCCGTAATGATTTTTAATAATGTAACTGTGTATCGTTGTTTTAGTTCCTGCATAGTTAAAACAACATGTTATGTATTATATAGTAGGATTTGGCCCCTGGGCTGCCAGTTGCAGACACGTTATGTTATGTTCTGTGTGTAAGGATCCTTACCAGTAAGAATGGACTGGTCAATGCGGAGAGTGGTGGAACGGATGGCAACAATCCTGATGTCAGCGGGGACTTTGTCACCGACTGGGGAAGGGGAGGAGGGGGGGGGGGAGAGATAAGTATGCATGCTTAACCTCAACTGACACATTATACACTAACCAATCAGAATAAGCCATAGGAATGCCATAGAAATGACTGACTTGAAGGGCAACAGGTGTACTATGATGAATGAACACCAGTGGGTTATGGGAGAGCGGGGAGAGAGAGAGAGAGAGAGGGCAAGAAGGGGAGAAGAGGTTTGGCAGGTGGTAGGGGGGTATTTATACCCAAGATTTTGTTTTCCTTCCCTCAGCATGTTTTCACAGCCGTTTGCCCCCTCCCTCCTTCCCTCCCTCTCGCTGCCTTATATGGGTAAGAGGCCTCCCCATCTCCCCTCCATCTTGCACTCGTATGTCCTGCTCTTGAGAATCCTCTCAAATATACACTCTGTGGGTACCTAACTTTCTTTCTCAACAGTTTACACAATAAAGCCACTTAACGCCCAAAGTGCTAAAAAAGGAAGGAAAACATTTGAACGGGTAAGCGATAATAAAATACATGTATTTGTTAGGGGGGGACAGACACAGTCAGATGAATTGTCCCATCATGCTTTAGCTTGCGCTAATTTGCAGCATGAGTCTGTAGTCTAGGTGTCCCTAGGTCTTTAAAACGTTGTACAAGAAATTACAGAATAAAAATATAGGTCGTTAAGAGAAAGATGGGTCTCTCACCGGACACCTCCACAATATCACCAGGAACCATCACGTTGGCCTTGATCTTCTGCACGCTCTTCCTGTCAGTACGGAAGACTTTGCCCATCTCAGGCTCGTATTCCTTCAGAGCTTCGATGGCGTCCTCAGCATTGCGCTCCTGTGGCAGACAACCAGACACGCGTGCAACTACAGTCAATACAAACACCCACTTTCAACTCTAACACAACTACAGTCAATACAAACACCCACTTTCAACTCTAACACAACTACAGTCAATACAAACACCAAGTTAACAGGACTGCAGTCAACACTGACGTACCCACAGACAATACAAACACCTAGTCATTAAATACAGGCATAACTATACACCTAGTCATAACATATAGCCCTAACTCATAAACACAACTCCAGACAACACAACTGTTAGAAATGTTAAGGAAATAGACCATGTTACAGTCACAACTAACAGAGCCACAGTCAATACTGCAGGTGGCTGTCTGTTTGCTTGTTATTACTCAAAACATGCCTGACCCGGCTGTCATTCTCACTGGTGTCCAAAAGTAATTCTGTTTCAATTGAGCAAACTGCTCTTTCTCAGTAACCCTAACCCACGTGCACGATGTCACCAACCCACATGCTATAGGTCATCACAGCTGCGGGTATGTATCATTGCTCAACGTGTACGTGTGTCTGTCAACACGACTGACCTGCCACACTCCAACAACAGCGTTAGCGATGAGGATGAGAAGGATGACGAAGGGCTCGACAAAGGCGGTGACGGTCTCCTCGCCTTCCTCAAACCAAGCCAGCACCTGAGCACAAACAGGTGGACAACAGCGGAAAATGGTTAGCATTTGGTGTCAGCATTTGCATCATAGCATACAGTCACACTGTCTGTAGGAGAAACCGTGTTTGATCACAGTTAAATCAACGTTAAATCAATGCAATTATTATCTGATACAGTGGTTTTGTGTAAAACATCAAAATAAATTCCTAGTAACATTTGCGGCATGGCAATAAAGTTGTCTGATTCTGAATCTGCTGCAAAGCAAAGAATTTCTATGGGCTATTTGATAGTCTGTGGTTGTCTGTAGGTTTTTGTTGATTTATATATGGTTTACACATGTTTATAATGATGTCATGGATTTTAGGACATGACAATTCCCCAGAGGGAAGCCCTTGGCTTAAAAGCCGTAGGGAAGCTGTGAGGATGTTTCGGATGATTGTGAATAAGCAGTGTTCAGAGGGCACTGCAGGGTACTATCAGGCATTTAGAAAATGGTTTCATGTGTTTGTTCCATCACTGTTCTAATTTAGTCTGTTTACTGTCTGATACCCTTACACAGACTCAATGCTAGTGTCCATGGGCACAACAACAGGAGACAAAACTGTTACAGGTTGAGAAATAGACCTACTTAACTTGCATTTTGTTAATTAATTTATAAATGCAGTGTGCGAAAATGTTTGAATTGTGTAAATCGTATGTTTTATGCATTTGAAATGTAGCATTTGTGCATTTGCAATTTTGGAATAGTAAATCTATGTCAAAATATTTTAAAAATAGTCGCCCACTCTATATATGCTCCCAACACTTTAATGGGTAGACACCGAATCAGCTGGCTGTGTCAAAAAAAAATCTTAAATTGTGTTGATGTTGTTCAGCTGTTGTCTAAAGTTAAGCAACCGCTCCAGTTTACAGTTTAGTGCTCCAGTTTGCTGTATTTCACAATAATGACACAATCCCTGTACACTTGATCTCCATGTCTCATAACTCCATGCTCCTACAGTATCCACTTCAACCTTCTCTACCTCTTTCTGTGGAAGCCCATCGTTCCTTCCATCGGACCTGACCTTTTCCCGAAGGATACAGTTTCTCTTCCCTGGCTTGAGTCTTTCTTAAAATAAATCATTACCCCCTCGACCCCCCCTTACTCCTTGCACCCCCCGTCTCTCACCCGCTCCTCAATATTCGCCTTCTAAGGCCATCCTGACAGCTGCCCAAAGGGGTGGAAAGCGTGTGGTAGGAATTAATACACCTCCAACCACCCCTCTCAAGATCAAATAGGGGGTGCTTATATTTGTCCTGTTCAATGTACCCCCACCCCAAGTTCTCCTGTTCAAAAATATATTTTAAGAGGGAAGGGGACTTGGAGTGCCAAGAGAAGGTACAAGTTGTTTGATAAAGTGACAAGACGGCAATGCCAAAGCAGTGATATGCAGGATCATCCTTCAAGCCAGTGGTTTGGGTTACAGGTGTAGGCCTACAACTTTAAGTGCCACTGTCACAGCTGTTTGATATCAATTAAGGGTCTTAAACAAAAAATGTGTAGATTAAGTATGAGTGTGTATGATGGGTGGTCCCCCTCCTAAAAAAATATGAAATAAGTATTTTCTTCACACTCTGGGGAGGGAAGGAAATTAAACTTGATATTAACATCTTGAAATAATTTCACAGGTGTTCTTGGCTACTATTACTATTATCGTGAGCAAAATAACCAGGATGAAATAATACAAGCATAGCCTTTGTTTACTCACAAAAGAGATGCAGGCAGCCAGCAGCAGGATTCTGACCAACAGATCCTCAAACTGCTCCACAATCAGCTCCCAGGTGGTCTTACCTGAGAGGGAGGGAGAGAAAGAGAGAGAGAGAGAGAGAGAGAGACAGAGAGAGAGAGAGTGAGAGAGAGAGAGAAAGAGAGAGAGAGAGAGAGAGAGAGAGAGAGAGAGAGAGAGAGAGAGAGAGAGAGAGAGAGAGAGAGAGAGAGAGAGAGAGAGAGAGAGAGAGAGAGAGAGAGAGAGAGAGAGAGAGAGAGAGAGAGAGAGATAGAAAAAAAGGTATTATTAAATAATGATCTGAGAATTTGTGTGTATTTGTTATTTTTGTCTAAGTGTCTGGAGGCAAGATACGTCTTATGCCGAATGCTGTGTAAGAGAGATAACGTATGTAATGTTTTGCTTGATTTCCAACCCCAAATAAGTGATTATCATATAAAAAGGGGAAATTACCCATGTATTGATTGATTTGGAGTCCTTCATCTATAAATGTGGATGCTCAGTTACCAGGATTATACAAGAGTATGAGAATTATGCAATAATGTGCAAGAAATTCAACAATCAAACGATTGCTTGCATGTTACAATTAACACCTGATAAAGGATGATTTTATTTTGAATTGAAGCCAGTAGTCATTTTTAAAATGATGTGAATCACGTGTAAAAAGTAAACATAATATTGATAAATGTTGGTACATTTCCACAATGTGCTTCTTATTTGTGAATTCAGATGAGTGACAGTTGATGTGAAAAAAAACACTTACCCTCCTCAGCTGGCAGTGCTGGGGTTGGCCAATCACGATGCAGGGAAGGGAAGGTGGGCAGAACCCAAAAAACAATATTAGCACAAAATAAATTGCATGACATTGTATGATTTGTCAGACTTAGCTTAGTTCATCACCACTTGGACTGGGCAGATATATAATATAGTTAAACACTGATACATTATTTATTGGATCTGTTGTACCCTAAGACATTTTAAAGCACAGGTGAATTTCTTTATATTTACTTTCAACCATTTTGGATGAACCAAAAACAAACATCTGACCTAGCTAAACTGTACTTTAAAGTGTCTTAGTGTACAACAAATCCAATAAATAATATATCAGTGTTTTAACTATTGCTTTGTATCAACAAGCCTTAAAATCTGGAAGAACACACTAATTCAACATAACATTTGGATTGCCCATAAACTAGCCATAAACCAGAAATGCATTGAAATGTAGCCCATGGAATTGTGGACAATTATCTGATAATAGCAATTACCATGTTGCTGATTGTAGTCTTTACTGTAAGTGTATTGATACACTTGCTTATTCATCAAACACTTGTTTGCTACAAAAGCATGATCATCATTAACAAACTGTGGCCAGAAATGCAATTGTGACCAGCTTATGCAATGTTAAATTAACACAAAAAGGTGTGGGCATTTCAGCGACCTAATCGAAGCAGACTACCATCTAGCTTGGTCTATCTAGTTCACGCTGCATGTAATTGGTCAATGATCAGCAACTCAGTGATCATATTTCATATCATACATCCCTGTTATCCATCTAAGGATAACCCCCCCCCCCCCCCTCTGCACTAGGACAACAATTATGCTTTTAGAGTGCAGTGTATAAAGTCAGAAAATGTCCTGTCTCAGCCACTGCCTGTCACCAAGGGAGTACCCCAAGGCTCGATCCTAGGCCCCACACTCTTCTCAATTTACATCAAAAACATAGCTCAGGCAGTAGGAAGCTCTCTTCTATTTACATGCAGATGATACAGTCTTATACTCAGCTGGCCCCTCAGATTTTGTTTTAAATGCTCTACCACAAAGCTTTCCTAGTGTCCAACAAGCTTTCTCTACCCTTAGTTAAATCTAGACTTGGTTTCCTCTATTGTAATCGCTCCTCTTTCAGCCCAGCTGCCAAACTAACCCTGCTTCAGATGACCATCCTACCCATGCTAGATTACGGAGACATAATTTATAGATCCGCAGGTAAGGGTGCTCTCGAGCGGCTAGATGTTCTTTACCATTTGGCCATCAGATTTGCCACCAATTCTCCTTATAGGACACATCACTGCAATCTATACTACTCGGTAAACTGGTCATCTCTGTAAACCCGTCGCAAGACCCACTGGTTGATGCTTATTTATAAAACCCTTCTAGGCCTCACTCCCCCCTATCTGAGATATCTACTGCAGCCCTCATCCTCCACATACAACACCCGTTCTGGCAGTCACATTCTGTTAAAGGTCCCCAAAGCACACACATCCCTGGGTTGCTCCTCTTTTCAGTTCGCTGCAGCTAGTGACTGGAACGAGCTGCAACAAACACTCAAACTGGAGTTTTATCTTAATCTCTTCATTCAAAGACTCATTTATGGACACTCGTACTGACAGTTTTGGCTGCTTTGTGTGATGTATTGTTGTCTCTACCTTCTGGCCCTTTGTGCTGTTGACTGTGCCCAATAATGTTTGTACCATGTTTTGTGCTGCTATCATGTTGTATTGCTACCATGTTGTGTTGTCATGTGTTTCTGCCTTGCTATGTTGTTGTCTTAGGTCTCTCGTTATGTAGTGTTGTGTTGTCTCTCTTGTTGTGATGTTTGTTTTGTCCTATATTTATATAGTATTTATATAATTTGTTTAATCCCAGGCCCCCGTCCCCGCAGGCCTTTTGGTAGGCCATCATTGTAAATAAGGAATTTGTTCTTAACTGACTTGCCTAGTTAAATGAAGGTTAAATAAAAATAAAATAAAATGCTCGCCCTGCATATTACCTATGAAGACTCTTGAGCCATCACCCGTCTCTCTGCCTCCCACTCTGCTTCCTTTCCTCTTTAAATAGCTCTTCAAAGCCCCCAAAGGTCTCTGCTTCTCCGTCTCTGCATGTCCATGTCTACCACCTGTGGCAACTAACCTAACCCTTTTCAAAAAAAAAATAATCCAACACAGAACCTCACTGCCCGCTGTACTGCACTTAGTCTATTCTACCGTCAGTTTCCATTTCTTTTCTATGTTCCCCTTTCTTCATGCACCCCTCCATCCCTCCGTGGGTCTCACCATTGGGGCCATACTTGGCCAGGTTCTTCTTGACTTGGTCTGGGGTGAGACCAGTTTCCATGTTCACCCCGAAGAAGGCCAGGCATTCTGCCGGCGTCTTCGTGTGCGCGTTCTCCATCCTTGCTACTAGCTGTGTCTAGCCGTGCTCTTTTGATTTTCGTTGTGTTGCTCCTTCTTGTTTTGTGTGTGGTGCTAGGACTTGTATTGGTCCCTTGGCTTTTTTCGACCCCTCCACAAGCAGGAGTGCTGGACTGACAGAAAGGCGAATAAGCAAACACTGCTGCAGGGTTTTATATCAGCACGGCCACACTATTGGTGGGGACCCCACGGGTACACGCCTCTAAATTCCAGCATGAGAGATATGGAATGATGAGGGTGGGGCTCGAGGTGGAGTAATAGGGAGGTAAGCTGGTAGACTTGGACAGGAATTGTGGACTTGGCCTGGGGGAGGAGGGGGGAAGGGGGTGTGTGGGGGGATATGGAGTTGAGGGGGGGGGGGTGTACCATGGAATAAGAACTGTTTTTGGAACATGCATGGTCAGTGGAATAAGGATAGGGGAGAAGGTGAGAGAGTGAGACAGAAGATCTTGCAGGGGGAGGAGGGGAAACATTGAGTGACGGCTCAACTGGTTTCTGCTGAGGAAGGGGGCCGAGACAGAGAAAGAGTGCGAGAGAGCGAGACGGATAGAGAGAGGTGGTGGAAGGTTAACTTAGTACAAGCATTAGCGGAGCGCAGTGACATCGAAGCCTAGGCAACCAGGGTGGGACATTGATGCACGGGGGTTCACATGGAACCGAACAGATAGTTCAAACCACAGTTATGCCCCTTCTGTTGGGGGGCATTTATCATAATAATTATCTCACTGTACCTCTTTTCCTTTCATTAAACAAGTATCAAAAGACTTGTTGGACAGATGAAAGAGATCAAGCATACCATTTGAGGCCTGGGGGACCTTGGGAAGCATGGAGTAACACAGTGTGTTAGAATGTGAGAGCAAATGAGAAGAACAAAGCGAAAGAACAAAAGAAGGGGAGTGAGAGTGAATAGAAGGGCAGAGAAAAGGAGTGAGGGAATAAAAGAAGAAAGGCATAAGAGTATGAGTTAAAGGAATGACTGGTGGGGCAGCAGGAGAGGAGAGCAGGTATATCTTACTATCGCTCAGTAGAGAGAACCCCGCCGTGGAGAGAACAATTTTATTCCGCTTTTTTTAAACAAGGAGGGGAAGGAGGGAAAGGCAGTTGGGAGATATGACGCAGATTAAGTAGATGTGTGACAGTTGATCCCCGAAATCGACACCCATGCAGCAACTGTACAATGTCTTCTTGTGGCAGAACCAGAGGATTGATTCGGTTAATGCCTGCTGACTGACGAGAAACAAATGATAAGACCCTGGTAAAATGTATTTTAAAGAGAAAAGACAGTGGCATAGAATATTAAATCTACCAAAAATGGACTTTGAAAGTCAAAGACATACATCTCTAGGAATTAGGTCAGTGGTTAACTGGTGCAGTACTTGGACTTCATGGAAGTATCATATGTCATTGGTCAAAGGGTCATTGATCATTGATCATTGAGATGTATGCACTTTCAATCAGTTCTGTAATGTATCTCACTTCAAGTTTGAAATATTCTTGGAGTATGGTTGTTTTTCTTACTCCACTTGTAAGAGAAAACTGTGGCCAGTTTCATAGAAAAACAATAAAGCCTAATTGTATTTATTAACCCAGTTTGATGACGCCATGCGAGTCCAGATCTTTCTCTAAATCTAATACTCAATAAAAAAACGGTTGTCTTCACCACTGGTTTAATTTACTACTTGTGTAACAGCTCATTTTAAATGGCCACCTCTTGACCTAAAGGCTGTTACGGGGTTTCTTCTAGAGGGAAACAGAAGTTGTCATTCATCCGTGATGAATGACCTGACAAACGGTCTTCTCGGGCACCGCCAATGGCCATGGTTCATTGGTCAGGACAGTTCAGGTGGAAAAGATTCCATTTGCTCCCGTTTGCCTTACTCGTGGGTCTGTGGTTAAGTCTCGGTCGAATGGTGAATGTAGTACAACAGAGGGACATAGGAAAGGCATTTACACATTTCATTGAACCACCATTCGGTTTTAACAAAGAACCTTGAAGACGGAAAAGCAATAAACGTGGTGCAATAAAGTGACATAGGAAATGTATTTACACATTTCTTGAACTCTCATTTGGTTTAAACGCACAATTTCTGGATTTGTGAGTGACCGTTTGCTTTAAACAATGCGCCTACCATGACTCGAATGTTCATTTTACATTTACATATGAGACATTTAGCAGACGCTCTTATCCAGAGCAACTTATAGGAGCAATTAGGGTTGAGCGCCTTGCTCAAGGGCACATCGACAAATACTGAGAAGCATTGTTCGATACAGAGAAGCAATGGGCTCTCCAGGCCTTGAGTTCAGATGCCCAGGCAGCTGCGGCTGACCTTATGACCTAGGTCTCCTCTCCCTGCAGATGGGCAAAGCAGCCCCATAAAATTAACTGTACAGTAGGTGAGTAGTGAAGGGCCACATACATATCCTGAATCCCAAATTAACCCTCAGGCCCTACCCTCTAGGCAATTGTATTGATTTAAAAGGATTCAATAGATGTCTGCAGTATGGCAACTACACCTGGCCTATCAGAGGGCAAGATGGAGCTACCACCATATTGCTTACACCTATCTAATTAAATCACATCTACACAAGTGCCAAGGGGTTGATTTGGGAATAAGTGATAGATGAGCAAATTAAAACTTGATGCACTCTATGTATGCATGCATACAGTAATTGACACACGGTCACAAACAAACTATTATAAGGCTTGATGCATATGTTTTCTTTTAAACACCATATGTGTGTTCTGAATAAAAATAGCCTTGACTTCAACTATTTCATAGGCAGTACATTAGTGTACAGTACAAGTGGCAAGATACATACTCTTGATAACTTTAATGTGTACAGTACACATGCCAAACGTCCCGACCATAAATGTATATCAACCAAAAACAAATTATTGCTGTACAAGCACTTATTTTATTCTCAGCCTTGAATTAATTTTCCTTCGGTGTCCCCTGACATTTTTATGACACATTTTATGCTCCTTTTCCTCTGCCAATGTCTCTCACCACCCCTCTCCTCTCCTTCACCCTCCCCCCCTCCTCCCCTCTTCAGCCAGGCTGGGTCCTCTCAGCTGTTGTATGGCCTGCCTGACCTCTGAGATTTGGGGGCTGTGAAAAGGGTCGGCCTGTCAGTGTCTCCCTCAGGGTAGTGCAGTGACATTTAACTCAATATCCTTGGTCGTTCTCTCTCTCTCTCTCTCTCTCTCTCTCTCTCTCTCTCTCTCTCTCTCTCTCTCTCTCTCTCTCTCTCTCTCTCTCTCTCTCTCTCTCTCTCTCTCTCCCTCCCTCCCTCACTCTTGCTGATCTCTGTCTATGGGTGCAGTGTCAGTCAGTACCCTCTGTGCTGCCTGTGATAACTTGGGGTGGTGTAACCCAGGCACCCCGGGACACCCACAACACCCCTTCCTGCCACTCCAACAGCGGCGCTAACGTGCCACACCGTCATGCCAGCCTGAAGGATCGCCATGTGCTGCCTTAGCCCCCCACCCTCGGATCCTATATGCGTCCCGGTTCTATGCGAGTGATAACTATCGCAGTGTTGCAGCTGTGTGGGTAGCTAACTTACGAAACAGGAACGCAGCCTGTTCCTGCTGACTTGGCACCGTTAAACTTCCAGTAACTCAAAATGTCAGAGACGCAAGTCACTCCGCTAGCATATGGAATTGTTTGAAGATGGTCATACCATGGATCATTTCGCTATTTGATTTTGAATTTTAGGACCCCTTTAGGTATTAAAAAAAGTTGAATTATATAGAATTTGGCATTTACTACTATAGAAACACATTGAATAACACACTCATAAATGGCAAAAAAGACCATCCAAAAATTAATCATAAGGAATAAGGTTTTGAAGTGTCTGTTCTATATCTAGGAAATATATGAAAGCACAGAAAAATGTAGCTTTTTTTTGGGACACACACCCTTTATTTTTGTTAGCACAAAACTACCTCCGTACTTCCATTAGTTTGTATGGGTTACCTTCAGAAGAGTCCCGTGACACTTGTGGGGGTCTTTGAGCAAAACTGAGAACACCATAGAGTGATCATAATAGTTTGGACGCTACAGACATTTTCAGGATGTCTCACGGTCTGACAAACACCCCTGTAGCTCAGCCACCTTCCACCGCAGATGCGGAAGGCCGACATAGGCGGATGCGGTAGAATGAGACGCAGCCAAAACTGATATCGCTAGCTTAAACTGACCGGTGCGTCAATAGACTCTTAAGGATTTTTAAACTAACACTGCCACCAACCACTATTGTCCGCATTGAAATTGGCATGAAATATTTTCATGCTAATTGGGGAACATTAACGTACGTTGATAATTGGTAATAAAATGCTAATAATACAGTGGCTAACAAACCAACTGCTTTCTAGGTAAGGAATCAAGTACAATTTGTAATTTGGCTGAACTATTCCTTAAACTTTGAGATAACAAGTACATTTGGTCTTTCTTCATAAACTCAAATATTTACTGGGCGTTTACCAAAGGTAGCTGTCTGCTTCATGGATCCTGTTCGTGAGATACCACCCATGGCCAAGTCACTGATAAGTTCATACAGTAACATAACTCAATATGTATTGAAAACAAATAGGGACAAAAATCTTGTTTACAACATTGGACAATTCAAAAATACTTCAGAGCCTATCCACAGAGGAAGGAATGTGTATAGCTTTAACTCTGGTCAAGTTCTGTAGTTAGCGTAACGTTAATTAGCTATCGTACAGAGCAAATGCCTTCTGTGCAGGCCTTAAGACCTTTTTGTTCTGCAAATTCAGTGTGAGCAATGAAAGAACATCGATAAAAACATGAATGTTGCTGTGTTGAGGTATTGACAGTGCTGCGTTAATTAGTAGTACACTGTCTAGGCTATAGGTAAAGTAGCTATAGCGTTGGTATTAGCGGGGTACTTGTTACAGCATTAGATACAGTAAGAATAGAAGTGGCAGCTGAGTCTCTATGTAGTCAGAATGACTCACTGGGTATAAATAGCCCAGGTGACACCATACAACTGGGCATAGCACCCAGTTGCATATTATTTCAGAATGCAGTTCCATAAGGTTTAGTTCCATAAGTCATACTTTTATCCATTAGTGGGGACCTTTAGATGTCGGGGGCCATTTTAGGACTTTTCCCTGCATCATGCTGGGGCCTTTACTTGTCGTAAAGGGCACTCAGCAGTACATGGTTGTTCACACCATTCCTTTCACTTAGGGATATCCCACGCACAAGACTCATGGGAGCCGACAGGAAAACGAGCCCTGTTGGATGGGAGCAAAAGAGGCCTCCTTGTTTCTGACATAGTGTCATTAGTTTTGCTAGCTTGTCTGATTTGAATAGGCATTTGCATTTGACTTGTCCATTCCTAGCGCAATAAGTGTGGTAGCAATTGAGGTAACTACATGACCAAAAGTATGTGGACAGCTGCTTGTCGAACATATCATTCCAAAATCATGGGAATTAATATGGAGTTGGTCCCCCTTTTGCTGCTATAACAGCCTCCACTCTTCTAGGAAGGCTTTCCACTAGAGGTTGGAATGTTGCTGCTGGGAACTTGTGTAACAGGGTTGGTTATGTTTCCACTTGCCTCTAAAGAAATGTGTATTTGATGTTCAAGCATTCTTATTGGATAGTTCAATTCTGATGACAATAAGGGGTGTTGTGATTGGCCCCACTTGCAGATAGGGGGAGATCGCGAACGTCAGGTCTTCCCAGTATGAAAATGTGATGCAAGGGGTAGGTCACGTTCTGAATACTGTTTTCTATTTTCTATTTTACAATGTGTACAAGTTTGCTGTACGTTACTGATTTTATACATGTGTGGGTATATGGTACCTGTTAGGGATTGAGGGGCTTTCTGGGATGTGCTTTGGCATATGATTGCTGTAAATAATTGTGTTAGCTGGCATACACCGATGTCATGGTCACATAAGCCACGGCTAACACAGTTGTCTTCATGCTACAGATTTTGTCATCGACAGCCATCAACACTGTTAAGCCCTGCACAACTAACGTGCTGTTTCCCATTTAACAACAGGTATTTACACATGTTATATTTTGTATTGTATTTTTGTATTTTGTTCGCCCAGTATGAAAATGTGATGCAAGGGATTTTGTCATCGACAGCCATCAACACTGTTAAGCCCTGCACAACTAACGTGCTGTTTCCCATTTAACAACAGCAGAAATAAATGATGCTCAACTGGGACCACTGGCCAAAGAGATTTATTATTAGAAAACACAACGCAGGGAGAGTACACTATACATCTGTTACACTTGCTTCCCTTCAGCCACAAGAGCATTAGTGAGGTCAGGCGCTGATATTGGGCGATTAGGCCTGGCTCGCATTCTGCTTCCAATTCATCCCAAAGATGTTCGATGGGGTTGAGGTCAGGGCTCTGTGCAGGCCAGTCAAGTTACTCCACACCGGTCTCGACAAACCATTTCTGTATGGACCTCGCTTTGTGCACGGGGGTATTGTCATGCTGAAACAGGAAAGGGCATTTTCCAAACTGTTGCCACAAAGTTGGAAGCACAGAATCATCTAGAATGTCATTGTATGCTGTAGCATTAAGATTTCCCTTCACTGGAACTAAGGGGCCTTGCCCAATCCATGAAAAACAGCCCCAGACAATTATTCCTCCTCCTCCAAACTTTACAGATGGCACTATGCATTCGGGCAGGTAGCGTTCTCCTGGCATCTGCCAAACACAGATTCATCCGTCGACTGCCAGATGGTGAAGCGCGATTCATCACTCCAGAGAACACGTTTCCACTGCTTCAATGGGGGAGAGCTTTACACCACTCCAGCCGAGGCATGGTGATCTTAGGCTTGTGTACGGCTACTCGGCCATGGAAACCCATTTCATAAAGCCCCAGACAAACAGTTATTATGCTGACGTTTCCAGAGGCAGTTTTAAACTCGGTAGTGAGTGTTGCAACCGAGGAAAAATTATTTTTGCACGCTTCAGCAGTCTCTTTCAGTGAGCTTGAGTGGCCTATCACTTTGCGGCTCAGCCGTTGTTGCTCCTAGACGTTTCTCCTTCACAATAACAGCCCTTACAGGTGACCGGGGCAGCTCTAGCAGGATAGTACATATGTAATCATGTCGTCGCCCAAAAAGTTAAACAAATAAAAAATATATTTTATATTTGAGATCCTATAAAGTAGCCACCCTTTGACTTGATGACAGCTTTACACACTCTTGACATTCTCTCAACCAGTTTCATGGGGTAGTCACCTGGAATGGACTTCAATTAATACGTGTGCCTTGTTAAAAGTTCATTTGTGAGATTTATTTTATTCTTAATGTGTTTGAGCCAACCAGTTGTGTTGTGACAAGGTAGGGGTGGTACACAGAAGATATCCCTATTTGGTAAAAGACCAAGTTCATATTATGGCAAGAACAGCTCAAATAAGCAAAGCATCATTACTTTAAGACATGAAGGTCAGTCAATCCAGAAAATTTAAAGAACATTGAAAGTGCAGTCGCAAAAACCATCAAGCGCTATGATGAAACTGGCTCTCTTGAGGACCGCCACAGGAAAGGAAGACCCAGAATCGCCTCTAATGAAGAGAATAAGTTCATTAGAGTTACCAGCCTCAGAAATTGCAGCCCAAATAAATGCAGACACATCTCAACATCAACTGTTTAGAGAAGACTGCGTGATGATGGTCGAACTGCTGCAAAGAAACCACTACTAAAGGACACCAATAAAAAAAGACTTGCTTGGGCAAAGAAACACGAGCAATGTAAATTAGACCGGTGGAAATCTGTCCTTTGCTCTGATGAATCAAAATGTGTGATTTTTGGTTCCAAACGCTGTCTTTGTGAGACGCAGAGTAGGTGAACGGATGATCTCCGCATGTGTGGTTCCCACCGTGAAGCATGAAGGAGGAGGTGTGATGGTGTGGGGGTGCTTTGTTGGTGACACTGTGATTTATTTTGAATTGAAGGCACACTTAACCAGCATGGCTACCACAGTATTCTGCAGCGATACGCCATCCCATCTGGTTTGCACTTAGTGGGACTATCATTTGTTTTTCAACAGGTCAATGACCCAACACACCTCCAGGCTGTGTAATGGCTATTTGACTAAGGAGAGTGATGGAGTGCTGCATCAGATGGAAAATAATTCCAGGTGAAGCTGGTTGAGAGAATGCCAAGAGTGTGCAAAGCTGTCATCAAGGCAGTGGGTGGTTACTTTGAAGAATCTAAAATCTTTTTTGATTTGTTTAACACTTTTTTGGTTGTGTGTCATTTCATAATTTTGATGTCTTCACTATTATTCTACAATGTAGAAAACAGTAAAAAATAAAGAAAAACCCTTGAATGAGTAGGTGTGTCCAAACTTTTGACTGATACTGTATGTGCATTCGTAACCTACTCTCTTGAACTTCTTTCTTCAAATGACTATCTGTAATTGAAAATGGCGCATGCTAGGGAATGACACTGCAGGAATTGATGTGGCCAAGAATAGAAAAGTACAGTACAGGGAAATTATAGTACAGGGAAAGGTTTGAGTTGACATCCCATTTTTCACAGAGCAATGGTCATAGAGCATGGTCATATGTTGCATTTTTAGGTCTAAACTTAACACACTGCTATTTCCTTCACCCTTCACCTTATTGGGGTTGTGAAAGGAAGGCATATTGATGGACAGAGCGCCTTGAAGGACGAGTGTTGATGACAGCAAGACGAATGAAAACAGAGACTGGGAGATACAGAAGAGAAATGTGATATTTTTTATATATATATAGAATGGAGTGTGAAAGAGTGGTCCACATTTTTTAGCACGAGTACACCCAGCAACATGGGATCAATATTATTGAATTACTTAAATGACATTTGCACCTCGTGATTTCTTTGTTGCAGAAGCTTCATGCAGGGGTATAGCAAGCGAAAAGTCCAAATCTACAGCATCAAGTAATGCGTTCCATTGTTCATTAATGAGTTAATAGTTCTACTTGAGATTCTGTCGTAGGCCATTCATTGACAATAACCTTACTGGGGTGCTTAACCAATGAGAAACGTTTACCATATGAAAGTCCAATGACCCCTCAAGTAACTACATTCTACCTCAGCCCACTTCAGTGGGGCAACTTAGAGCGCCACCCTATGGACAACAAATAGACAACACCTAGTTGGTTGATATGTGACTAAGCTATTGGAAGGTATTTCAGAACGAAATGTGAACACGCAGCGCCATGCTTCTCTCATTTGAAGTGCAGAGAATTACAGCCCCAAAGTTGACTGTCTTAAAAAGGTCTCGGACCGAAAATTCGACACAATAAAAAAATACATGTAGAGGTAGTGTGTGCAGTTCTTTAAAAAAAATATATAACTAAACTGGATTTCATAACAAAAGCACTAGTCCATGTCAGTTTCAAAATCAATTTAGGTTGGTATAGAATGAGGATTAAGAAATGGGATTTAAATTATGAAGCCCCCAGAAGGGTTTGCGGACATGAAATATTTGAGCCAGGAAGCCACAGTACAAAAAAAGAAAGAGGATAGGGGTATCATTCCTTTTTATATGACAACAAACTGCAGTGGTTAGCAAAGATAATAGACAAGCAATGAAAGAAGAACTTCATTCAGATTCTTGCTTTATTGGTCAACTTGATGAGACTACAAAACGAATTCACAAAAAATCTCTTTCAAGTAATCAAATCTGTACAAACCTAAATTGTGTGGTTTTTACAGCTCTGGCTCGTATGAATCTGTGAAAAGGGTCATTGTATGTGTGTGCGAGTGGAGGGCATGCTTGCTTTCCTTTGAGACAATTGACACATTTAACCTCTCCTGCTCGAGGATATTGAAATGTCTTTCTTGAAGCGGGAGTAGTCACACGGCACATACACATCGGTTTGATATTTTACAGTACAGGGGACAGGGAAAAAGAAACTAATCCCCTTTGCACAAACACACCATCTGTTTGCACGAGTTTGCTGCTAAATTCATCTGGTCAGCTGTCTCCACTGTCTTCCGAACCCAGCTTTTTCCAGTCACAATTACTGTACAGAACGACACTGTGGTTCCATCCTTTCAATGGGGCAAAGTGGTAAGAGAAGGGGATAGTACAAATCTCTCAAATTTTCGCACATAATGCACACACACGCACACACTTTTTAATGCTCGCTCGCAGACTGAAACACACGCATTCCATGTCTCGTTCTCTCAAACACCCACTCATAAACAATTCATAGCATTACATGTTTTTCTTACGATTAAAAAAAGGAAAAAGCCCTGGGTACTGGTTTGATTTCTGGCTGTTTGGTGAAAGAGAGGAAAGAGAGGTAGAGAGGGCAGGCATGGTGGGAGTGCAGGTGGAGGCTGAAGGAGGGGCGAGTCATTTCACTTCTTGGCTTTCCTGGGGGGGGTGACAGGACGTCCGGAGCCCATGCCCCCTCCACCCCCATAGAACAGCTTCTTGTCTGCAGGCTTGAGGATCTGGGAAGGATTGAGAACAAACAAATAAGAGACTTGCATTCAAAATCAAGAAAACCATATAATAAATGCCAACTATATAATACTATAAAACATTAGTGCAGTTTTAAAATAGTACTTTATTGATCGCAAAAGGGGAAATTTGTTTACACCAGCTAATACAGACAAGTACCATTACAGCCAAAACAAAGGACACGCAGACAACAACGTCCTCAACACATTACTAAAACATAAAGATTAGAAAGTTATTTTAGTGATATCCCCTTACCTGGAAGGAGCACATGAGGGTCTCGTCCACGCTCATCATGGCTCCGGCGTTGTCAAACTCGCCGCAGTAGTTGGGGGCCGAGAACAGTGTCACTAGCTGCCTCTTCGCAAAGAACTCGTAGCCATCCTCAACCACCTGAGGAACGAAGTAGGGCTGTGTTCAGTAGGCACGAAACGGTATGAAAAGGAGTGAAATGAGGAGGTACAATCTGAATTTGACCAATAAATGCTAGTTTGTTTTCCATTGCAAACCCGACCCCGGTTTGGAATGGGTTAACAATGATGTGATTTTAAGGAACCAAGGTAGCTTTGTGCTTCCTACTTTAGCTATGTAACACTGTGGATAAGTGTGCAAGGAATTCTAGGCTTATTCACTTTCAAACCACATAGAGCCTGTACTAGAGGGAAGTAATTTATTCATATCACAAACAAAACCACTAAACTGGTTGAAGGCCGGGCCGGGTAGTAAAGGCCGGGCCGGGTAGTAAACCTACTGTTGTGTCAAAGGTGTAAGATTAGTATTTTTTAGAAACAGTACTACGGTATTGTAAAATGTTAGTATCATAAGCATCATGACGTTTTGGTACTGTAATATTACCGTGGTACTGGTATACCATGCAACACTAATTATAAGTAAAGTTTATGATATGAACAGTGAATGCATAATGTAGCTATTTTGTTAGATATTTCTCCCCATTAGCTGAAATCGTATTTTTTCAAAGCCATTTTAGCTGTCACTAACTGTTTGGTCCTAATCTAGCATAGAATCATGGGAATTTGTTGTGCTGAGGTTGCCTCCCTTTCAAGGCATGTGATGCTAGGCAACCCATCTGGACTTGCCTGGGCAGGCCTGCTCCCCCAGCGGCTAAAGCCAGTGTGAGAAACTAGCGCTATGAAACAAAATAAATACTTCACTCTGAACTACAAAACTTCGACTAGGATTCATGATAGTGTTAAACTTATTGCAGCTGTTGTTGGTAAGTAATGAATCCTGCAAGCTTCTAAAATGACTTATCTTAATTTAAGGACGCATTTTTTCAAGTCTTTTTTAACTCTTATTTTACCAGGTAAGTTGACTGGGAACACATTCTCATTTACAGCAGCAACCTGGGGAATACTTACAGAGGAGAGGAGATGAATGAGTCAATTGTAAACTAGGGATGATTAGGTGACCGTGATGGTATGAAGGACAGATTTGGAATTTTGCCAGGACACCGGGGTTAACACCCCTACTCTTACGACAAGTGCCATGGGATCTTTAATGACCACAGAGAGTCAGGACACCCGTTTAACGTCCCTTCCGAAAGACGGCACCCAACACAGGGTAATGTCCCCAATCACTGCCCTGGGGCATTGGGATATTATTTTTTTTAGACCAGAGGAAAGGGTGCCTCCTACTGGTCCTCCAACACCACCTCCAGCAGCATCTGGTCTCCCATCCAGAGACCAAACCTGCTTAGCTTCAGAAACAAGTCAGCAGTGGGATGCAGGGTGGTATTCTGCTGGCATTCTAACAGGTCATCAAATAGGAATCTGTTCTTAATTGACTTACATGTATAAATAAAGGTTAAAAAACTATATACCTGCTGAGATCTTTCTGTTCCATAAACCCTACCTCTCCCCCCTCGGTAGTCACTGACCTGGTGGGCCCTGCAGATGAGGTCCATGTCGTGCTTGTGGAGGAACTTGGTGACCACGTCGGCGCCAAAGGTGAAGGAGACGCCACGGTCATTCTCTCCCCAGCCCAGCACATCCTTGTCCGGGTCTGCCCACAGCAGGTCGCATAGCAGGCCCTGGTCGGGCACGTCCGTGGGCCGCATAACCCGCCGCACCTGCTCCATAGACTGGAGATCAGGGGACAGGCCTGGGGGATGGGAGGAGTTACATTTTTTTTTATGAGGTATAGTCTGTCGCACGAGAGATAGCTTGGGTGCAAAGGTTGTATATATTTTTTTATATGGCTTTTCAATTACAACCACCTAAAAGATAATTCAAAATAATACCGTTTACGGTAATGGAACTCATCTCGGTGATTTACACTTCTCAGTCTGCCTAAAGCTCATCGGTCATGGTCTGAATGACAAAAACTACAGCATACATCCCAGCCTGGCCCTATCCAAAATATGTACATTTTCTCTCTCTCAGCTGAGTTTTTCCTTTCACTCATTCTATGCAGTTGATATTCTACAGTTGCAATGGGAGTTTACATGGCACATTACAGCAAGGACACAAGGGTGTTTCAAAATCAACAGCAAATGTGTGCAGAGGAGCCATTTGATAAATACTACAACTTCATACCTCCATGACAACAAAATATCTTCTCGTCGACGATGGCCGCCACAGGCAGGCAGTTGAAGCAGTCGGTGAAGGTCTTCCACAGCTTAATATTGTACCGCCTCTTACCTACAAGGGGAAATATCTAAATTAATCTAGGGCGTATTCAGTAAAATGAACAGTTCCGAATGTTGGGAATTGCAACGTAATGAATAGAGATGACGATGCCCAATTCTTCATGACATAAAATAATTTCTGTTATACAAAATGCATTTCTATCTGATCTTCAAAGCTAATAAACCTGGTCTTTGCTTTGCACCGAAAATCACTCACATATTTTTTTGCATTCTTATTTTGCGTTTCACATAACACATGCTCTGTAAGCAACAAATAAAAATTGTTTGTCAAACTTTTTAAAAAATGTCAAAGTTTCTCACAAAAACTCAAGAGTTCAGCTTGTCAACCAGTCATGTTGAATTAAAGTCATTATGGCATTGGGTGCATACGAGTTCAGAATGTTAATGCATTTATTCTATATACTGAAGATATGGGGCGACTTGAGATCCGTGTGGCAACATCCGATGCCTAACCGTGAAAATTCAAGTTAAGTGTATGGAGAATAGAGTTGGGCAGCATCCAGATTTTCATATTGTCATAGTGTCTTTCTCTCATCCCGGGATTTAAGTTATTATCAGCTTAGTACACAAAGAAAAGCCCAGGAATTGCAAAGACTGGCCATCCAGCTCATAAAGATATATATATGTATATTAGGTAGGAGCTACCTAATGTCATTTTTTGGTGAGTTTGGAACTTTACAAGGGAATGTGAACGAGAGACAATGTGCAAATGAACACATTTTTGACGCATGCTTGTCTGGAGGAAGAACAGTACAGTACTGGCTCTGGAACAGCATGTGTACACACTGTGTCTGTGTGACGTCGCTAGGGCAATGGGCCTGACTGCTCTACTTGGAGAAGATGGGGGAGGCGGCCACGGGCTGAGAAGAAACGCAAGGAAAATCAAGAGAGCAGTGGCAGCTGCACAGATAACTCATCCCTACGGGCTTTTGACTTCTCAAACACGGCCCAAAGCTAATACAATATAATGCCTTGTAATCTTATTAATTTAGCCACTTAGATAACTAGCAAGTTAAACTTAGGTGTCGCGTTAACACAAAATTATTTGTTTTCCACATAGGAAAAAATACCAAATTAATAAGAAATATTTTGCGGCTTTTTGTAAACGCAGATCTAAAATGCTTCTTATTGTAATTTCTGCTCTGCAGAATTTTGTCCTTCTCTACTCGGATGAGTATTCAAGAACGAGCGTTCTATCAGTAAACAGCACTCTGACTGATGTGTAGCTACTTTTTTTGGTGTAGCCAGCCTACTTTTCTCCAGTAAAATGCTAGATTAACTCTAAGCAATAAATTAGGAAAGGTAGCTGGCTACATTCTTTCTATGAAAAACATTAGAAATGTTATTATTATTTTTTTTCACCTTTATTTAACCAGGTAGGCTAGTTGAGAACAAGTTCTCATTGCAACTGCGACCTGGCCAAGATAAAGCAAAGCAGTTCCACACATACAACACAGAGTTACACATGGAATAAACAAACATACAATCAATAATACAGTAGAAAAAAATCTATATACAGCATGTGCAAAAAAACACTTGACTTTCAATATAAAACACGACCCCTGTCCATACGCAGTCAGTCAGTCGACCTCTCTCAACCTCGGAATGCTCGGCTATGAAAAGTCTGACCGGTTGCACCCTCTATTACCACTGTTTATATTATTTGACCCTGCTGGTTATCTATGAATGTTGAACAGCTTGAAAAAATCTGGCCTTTATGGCCATGTACTCTTATAATCTCCAACCAGTTTGGATTTAAGTATAACTTTTGTATTTATTCCAATAGTAATTTGTTATGGATCCATCCAGATGTGGTTAGAAAAGAATGCATTTGATGGACTCGGTAAGAGCCAATTGTCTTGTCCCATCGCTGCAACTCCCGTATGGCCTCGGGAGAGGCGAAGGTCGCGAGCCGTGCGTCCTCCGAAACACAACCCCGCCAAGCAGCACTGCTTCTTGACACAATGCATGCTTAACCCAGAAGCCAGCCACACCAATGTGTCAGAGGAAACACGTCAACCTGGTGACCGTATCAGAGTGCATGCGCCTGGCGTGCCACAGGAGTCGCTATAGCGCGATGGGACATGGACATCCGAGCCGGCCAACTAACACATTTGGGCTAGATAACTCACACCTGAATCGGCCTGAGATCAATCCTCGCATACTAGCCATTAGTAATACTGCCAGACTCGTACGACATGACGCCCGCCGAGTCTGACTCTCAGCCGGAATCAGCCCAGATCCACTGTGCTAGCTGGGGATGGACTCACTGATGGTTGAAGATGATGAGCGATTGGCAAAAGCATCGCTCTAATCACAGTCAGAAGACAGTTGAATAAACTTGAGTGGACATATGGAAAGGCTCTGTAAGACATTTTATTAACAATTCCCCCCCCCCTTTTTTTCATAACATTGACCATGTGTTTGTTCTCTTGTTTTGTACTGTTCTGTAGTTGATCCAATGATTCGTTTGACAAACAAAGAAGTTTGCGTAGTGCAGGCCAAGGCATGGATCAAAGCTGGCGAGACATTCAATGACATCATTAATAGATATGCTGGACCCTATGTCAGAGAGGTTTTCTTTGGGACCACATTGTGTCTATTGTCCTGCTACTAGCCCTTGTGAAAACATGTTTTCAAATGTTTTTGAAGAGACGGTGCTATACATTTAAATTTATCACAATTTTCTTTAACCAATTTTGATCTTTAATGCAGGGCCGACAGACAAGCTCCTTACTTTTTCTTCTTTTTTTTTTTTACTGAAATTGCAACCAACTTTTTTGACTTGTTTAAAAAATAACTAAATTTTGGAGATGATTTCGTTTCAAATAACTGAAAGTGAGCGATCGTAATCTGAGTAAAAGGAAAAATGCCATTCTTGAACATGGGGTGAGACATTGTTATTAATTAGTAAATAAAGCCAGTTTGTTATTTAGAATGATTTATTTCTGTTTTTAAGAGGGAGAGAAACCAAAAGCACACCGTGCCTATTTTCTGGAAAATCACCAGTCCACATGTCAAGTGAAATTCCCCCATTGTATTTACCCAAGTTCTCTCTTAACTCCAGGACCACCTGATGCAGGACTCTAGCGGCAGAGGAGAGACTCAGACTGAAAACGGCTCCATTAAGTGCAATGACAGAATGCCACCATCTACCACAAACGGTCACAGCATAAACTTGTAACTTCTAAAGGAAGAACCACTGTATTTACAAACACGTGAATGGCTCAACTGTTCATAATGTAAGTTAATGTGACCGGTGAAATGACGAAAGCGATATGCTTTATCCCCTAATGCATTGCACAAGTTGACTGCAGGTATTTCCTTAAAACGTAGCTACAAATATTACCAATTATGGAAAAACTTCAAATAAATAACTTCAATGGTACATTTTTTTTTATAAAAACACCCCGTGACTATTTCCAAATACGGTATACCACCCAAGCCTGATGGAGAAGTCAGAATACCGCTCATACTGTAGTGCTTACAATTATCTCTGTGTACTCACATTATTTTTTAGATGCATTTACTGTGTGTGTGTGTGTGTGTGCCCATGACTGTTATGCTCAGTTATGAAGCCTCACGTGGATGCAGGTGCTCTATCGTGTTTTTTTCATGTCTGTCTGTGTTATGCATCTGTCCAAGCCCCAACAACTCACACTCATCGTAGAAGCCGTATATTCTGTTGATGGAGGCACACTCGTGGTTGCCCCTCAGCAGAAAGAAGTTCTCTGGGTATTTGACCTTGTAGGCCAGCAGCAGGCAGATTGTCTCCAATGACTGCTTTCCTCGGTCCACATAGTCCCCCAAGAACAGGTAGTTGCTCTCCGGGGGGAAGCCTCCGTACTCAAAAAGTCTCAGCAGGTCGTAGTACTGACCGTGGACGTCACCTGTGGTTGGGCAGAGTTGACCATGGTGTGTAAGGTCACAACATACTAACAGGAAAATGTTTGTTCGGGTTGTTACTGTATTGATGTTTGTGTTCAAAACAGAGAGTGGATTATAAAATAGGCTGTTGAGCATCATCACCCACAATAAAATACTTCAGTTAAACTAGCTAGTAGGACTAGTATTATTTTTTTCAGTATTCATTGTTATTATTCCTTTCTGTCGAGTGTTGGTAAACAGATAGAGAATAGTTTTCCTGAATGCCTTAGTCTACATATGGTGCTGGTAGCACTTTACTTTTCTACACTTGCTTCCCTTATTGCTAAGGAGCATGTCTTCTGTTCCTGAGCCATCTCCTGTCTTTACACTTTGTATTGCTGATGTTAACGGTGATGATGATTAATCAATTTCCCTTCTTGGAACTAATAAAGTTCTACTACTTTGATGAACCACATTTGAGGCACCCGCTTCCCAACCCCAGAAGTGACAACTTGGCCTCACCACAAATCTTGAGTGGTGCCTCGAGTTCGAGCAGTATTGGCTGGCTGAGGAAGATCTCCCGGGACTTGAGGCAGAGGCCACGAATCTCGTTCTCCGCCAGCTGCACATTTTTGCCAGGTCGGGAGCCCTTCACTGTACAGGAGACAAGGACAAAGTGAATACTTGTTCATACACAACACTGTGCCTCATGTGGAGCGAGATAACTGTGTAGCTGTTTTCAACTGACTTTTCAGCAGCAGCGAATATCAAAACTCAAAAAAATCTTAAGGGAATCGTATTTGAGTCAGAAAAGGATATTCATATGATAGGTAAGATATACAAAACCTTGCAGAGAGCTTATCCAACTGACAACTTCTTAGGAAAAAAAAGAAACTAGTGGATCCAATACTTAAAAATAACTGATATTGGCACAAGATGGGTGATCTTTGGAACATAACTAATAAAATTACAGTTAACAAAAATGTAGGCTTAATCCAGTACAAATGTATAGAATTTATTACACAAGACACAAAATTGACAAATTATATAGCACAACGACAGAGTCATGTCTTAAGTGTAAAACTAACAATGACTCAATAATCCATGCCTTCTGGGAATGCTATGAAGTCAAAAAGGTATGGGCGGAGTTAGAAAGTTGGCTGTCAGAAGTATTACAATGTAAATTTATTTTTAATCCTTCTGTCTGCATATTTCAAGACATGTCATGAGGGTGCAGTAATGTACTCTTCTCGTCAGTTATATTAAAAAAACATATACTTAAACTGGAAATCAACCAATCCTCCATTGTTAAGACAATGGAAAAATCATATGATTCATTATCTAATTACTGAAAGAGCATGGGCGACGGAGAAGACCAAAATGGTGCAATTTGTGGTGGAGAGTAGTGCAGGCACTGGGGGTAGGGGTGAGAACTCTAGGTATGTAAGTTGTCTGTTGTATGTTTTGTATTGTTTGAATTAAAAAATAATAATATTTAACAAAAAAAATTAACTTCATTTGCGATCCGGCTTTCGAAAAATATGGCCCTTGTCTTCAATCAGCGAGAAGGAATCCTTCAAATAAAAGACACACTTACTGTAGCAGTTTTTCCCAGATCCATACAGCTATAGGTAAAGAAGACACCTTCGTCCAATGAATTATACGTAATGTAACGGAACTGAGAGTCATGATCAAGGGCTAGCCAACTACCTATCCAGCTAGCCAGATAAAGGTGTCTGCATGCTAGGTTCGGTTTGTTCTTAGCACAACTCGACTATGTGAAGCTAACATAATGTATATAAACTCTGGAGTGTATATGCTATGTATAGGCCAATGAGAGGCAAAGAAGCCTCCAGTCGGCCATATTGGCACTACCGAGAAGAAGCAGAATAAATACACAATATTTTAATTCAATGTTTTGTCAAAGGACAAAAGTACATGTGTTAAAGTGTTTTTGAACATTGAAGAACATTTGAACTTTAAAAAAAAAAAAAAATACTTTGAGGAAAATGTTGACATATATTTTTTGTATGTTTATCTCACATAATAACATTTGTAAGTATGCATTAAGGTGTCTAGAATATAATAAATGTGGTAAAAACAAAAGTCGACATTAATAAAAGCATTACAATATCTTCCCAAATATTTTTTACAATGGTGGGGCGTGGTAACTTCAAAACAGCGCCCCGTCAGGCTTCTATTGTATTGTAACGAAACAGGCAGGGAGCAGGCCTCGAACCCTCTAGCTCGAAGTCCAGCGCGCTATCGACTGTGCCCCAAAAGCATGCTCAAGCGGCAGTCGATATCCGCGCTTATAAACCAAGGGTCGTTACAGTATAAGTCATTTGCTCGAACAGACGAAAAATAAAAAAAAATCGCCGAACACCAAAAATAACATAAACGTCACAAAATGTCGTCATAATATATGCGCGACCTGTTTCGACTGGGAAGCATACGGTGAGCTTAGTTGTTGATGCTAGCTAGCATTTGAAGTTGCTAGTTCACCACATAAAAAAATGTGGGGGGAAAAAGAGCTGTTCTTACCTTCCAGAAGTCGCTGTATGATGGAGTCGATGTTTAATTTATCGGCTTCTGCCATAATATTCCTGTGATAATTTTTCCGTTTAAAATAATTTCCCAAAAAATGTAGCAGGCTTATTAACTAGGTGAGCTAGTTTAATCAGCTAACGTTAGCCCGCTAACCTTGCGCCAGATAATACCTCAATAGTTGAAGTTGGGGGTGAAATTTTAATGGATTTCCCCGAAGAATATTTCAACAAAACGCTTTAATTATCGACTTTTCATAACGGTTTAGATTTCACCGAGTTATATTTCAATATGTTTCACCTTCAACTGGATAGCACCCAGCCCTCAACAAAAGGACCGCTGAGAAGCAAGAAAGGAAAACTAAGTACTTCCGGGTCACGATTTTTTTGAACGCTTCAAAATAGGAGCTCTGTAATGAACACGTTGTAAATGAATAATTAGAGTGAGACTTGTGGAAAATGTGCACAAATAGCGTTCTGTTATACAGTATACAAGTTATGATACAAAGAATTAGATCAGTAAATTGTGCACAGACAAAACATTGTTGTACATTGTTGCAGCAATGAGCACTTCTAGTTTCCAAATCCAGAGTTAACACCCCCACCAGCGTTGCTGCTAATTTTGATGCAATCAGTTTAAATCCATTCCGTTTTCAAATTGTACGAACATATTGAACCATACACAATTTCCTGTACATTGCGTCGCAGTAAAAGGGGTGTCCATTATACTCAGTGCCCTTAAAGTGGAACTAACAGTGTTTTAACTACTCTGCAGATATTCAACAAACACAATCATGTCAGTCAAAACTATTAAAATCCCAGTTTATGCTACAAAAGCAACTTCATAAGAGGTTTTAAAAATAGGTACTATTTGACTCAAAATTCCATGACGTACAGTAAGGCATTGTTGGCAGAATAGATGGATGCAGTTCAATGCATGATTCATATAGTTCATTACATTTCTTGGCAGAACAAAATATATTAACCCAAAATATAACCCCCCCCCCCTCTCTTCGGAGGACACATCTTTTTTTTAGTTTTTAGCATTTTTACTACATATATTACAGTGCCTTTGGAAAGTATTCAGATCCGTTGACTTTTTCCACATTTTGTTACGTTACAACCTTACTCTAAAATTGATTAAATCGTCCCCCCCCCTCATCAATCTACACACAATACCCCATAAAGACAAAGCAAAAACAGTTTGAGAATTTTTTTCAAATACATTTTTTAAAATTCAGACCCTTTACTCAGTACTTTGTTGAAGCAATTTTGGCAGTGATTATAGCATTGATTCTTCCTCAAACTTGGCACACCTGTATTAGGGGAGTTTATCCCATTATCTGCAAATCCTCTAAAGCTCTGTCAGGTTGGATGGTGAGTGTTGCTGCACGGCTATTTTCAGGTCTCTCCAGAGATGTTCGATCGGGTTCAAGTCCAGGCTCTGGCTGGGCCACTCAAGGACATTCAGAGACTTGTCCCGAAGCCACTCCTGCATTGTCTTGGCTGTGTGCTTAGGGTCCTTGTCCTGTTGGAAGGTGAACCTTTGCCCCAGTCTGAGGTCCTGAGCGCTCTGGAGCAGGTTTTCATCAAGGATCTCTGTACTTTGCTCCGTTCATCTTTGCCTCGATCCTCACTAGTCTCCCAGTCCTTGCCTCTTAAAAACTTCCCCACAGCATGATGCTGCCACCACCATGCTTCACCGTAGGGATGGTGCCAGGTTTCCTCCAGGCGTGACTCTTTGCATTCAGGTCAAAGAGTTCAATGTTGGTTTCATCAGACCAGAGAATCTTGTTTCTCATGGTCTGAGAGTCTTGAGGTGCCTTTTGGCAACTCCAAGCGGGCTGTCATGTGCCTTTTACTGAGGAATGGCTTCCGTCTGGCCACTCTACCATAAAGGCCTGATTGGTGGAATGCTGCAGAGATGGTTGTCCTTTTGGAAGGTTCTCCACAGAAGAACTCTAGAGCTCTGTCAGAGTGACCATCAGGCTCTTTTTCACCTCCCTTACCAAGGCCCTTTTCCCCCGATTGCTCAGATTGGCCGGGCGGCCAGCTCTAGGAAGAGTCTCGGTAGTTCTATACATCTTCCATTTAAGAATGATGGTGGCCACTGTCTTCTTGGGGACCTTCAATGCTGCAGAAATGTTTTGGTACCCTTCCCCAGATCTGTGCCTTGACACAATTCTGTCTTGGCGCTCTACAAACAAATCCTTCGACCTCATGACTTGGTTTTTGCTCTGACGTGCACTGTCAACTGTGAGACCTTAAATAGACAGGTGTGTGCCTTTCCAAATCATGTCCAATCAATTGAATTTACCGCAGGTGAACTCCAATCAAGTTGTAGAAACATCTCAATGATGATCAATGGAAACAGGATGCATTTAAGCTCAATTTCGAGTCTCATAGCAAAGGGTCTGAAAACGTATATAAACAAGGTATTTCTGTTTTTAATATTTTATACATTAGGGAAAAAAAGCTAAAAAGCTGTTTTCGCTTTATCATTATGAGATATTGTGTGTAGATTGATGATAATATATATTTAAAAATAAATTTCAGAATAAGGCTGTAAGAAAATGTGGAAAAAGGGAAGGGATCTGAATACTTTCCGAATGCACTGTATATTTTCAAAGAAGTCATTATTTGGCCCATACCGGTTAATTAGCCAGATATGTTTTTGGTCCAATAGTATATTTAAAAGGATCCATTTTCCTTGAGGATCGTTTAGTACAGTTTGCACAATCGTATCAAAATTGTTGTTTATTAATATAATCACCCCTTTTGAGTTTCTTTGCCTATGAAAAATATATATTCTTTCTCTTTTAGCCAGGTAAAAATGTATATATTTTTTGTGATCTGTTAAGCCATAAGTTGTAACTGGCTATATTTATTTTCCCACCACAACCACTGTTTGTAAACTTATTTGACCTTTTCTGCTGCTTTTGAGACACGGTGCAATCCCTCCTTGGGGCACTTACTGTTAAGTAAATAAAACACTAAACAATCACAAAACAGCAACTATTTATCACTATGTATTAATGATAGAATTGTGTGTTATTGATGATAAACCTTTATACTGCACTCTTCTTCCCCTCCATTTCTCTATTTTTCAGCTCCAGATGAAAACTCCAAGGGAGTGTGTGTGCATGTTATCTTTTCTTTTTCCTTGTCAGCCACCATCTAACCATGACCTCTCCACCAACTGTGAGTAAGCACAACTGCACATGTTCGTTGTGGGAAATGGATAACACAATCTGTAGGCCTAAATATCTCCAATCCTAAAATAAAATGGAGCATACATAAGTAGTTACAATATATTGACATACTCATGTGTGTGAGAGTGTTTTATATTTTCTTGTTAGCCACCCATCTGAGTTCTGGTACTCCTTCCAGGTCATCTCTCCCTCTCCATTCCTTGGTTGCCTGACCCTGAATTTTAATCACTACATACATGTATTGTGGAGAACAAAAGATGTGGATGGGTAGCCAGGGAATGGCTTTGGTACATAAAAATACTTTTTTTGCAGGACAATAAACATATTAGCCTGCCACTCCTGGGAACCCTTTTCACGTGTGAGTGCTGTTGAGGCCCTGTTTCAGCTCCAGATTACAAAAACCGGCTCACACTACCAGAGAGTTGCAGGTCTGCCGACTTCCTTTTGGTCATTCATTTTAATCAGAGAAATATCTGATAAACCAAACTGTTGCTTTAACTGTGAATGTATTTTATTGCACACAATCCTCAAATAAAATGGGGCATACATAAAATAAACAATGTATTTACATTGGGTCTAATGTGTGTGTGAGGGAAGCCTGTTTTCAACTCTGAAAAATTACACAATAGTCTTATACAATATTTACAGTCACACTTTTATTGGATAGATATTTAGAGTAATTATGTAGATATCGATAATGGATATGTAGGCATAAATCTCTCCAATCCTAAAATAAAATGGAGCATACATAAAAACAAGTAATTACAATTTATTTACATTGGGGATAATGTGTGTGTGACAGAGTGTGTGTGCATGTTGTGTTTAATTTTTCCTTGTCAACCACCCATCTCTGCTTTTGTCAGTCTTGATAGCCTCACCCAGAAGTGCATACACTGGGCCTGTCGGGCAGTGGTGGAGTGCATGGCAGATCTGAAAGAGAGATGCACAAAGTGACAGTAAGTAATCAGCTCAACAACATGTTTGTGTGCACATCCGTTGGTGTGAGTGAGCATATGTGTATGTAATATAATTCTGAATAACCTGTATCCATCTGGGAATCCTCAAAAGTTTCTCCATCCACGGCCAGTGTAGTAGGAACTTGTGCAGCCGGTAAATTAAATACCACAGCAGAGGACTGCTGTGACTGCAGCTGAACTGCTGGGGGTGGCAGATCTAACAGAGGCACAATTTTCTTAACTGACAATAATCTTACAACTAAATAAACTGAATGAGTGTAAGGCCTAGATTCAATCAGATCAAGTGTTACCCGGCGAAAGCCGACACCCGCATATCTGATGTTTTGGCGGTGTCTGAGGTGTAACTGTGTTGGATCTGTCAAATCGGTAAGCAGCAGCTCTTGATCAGTGTCACAAAACCACACCCGTCCTAATCGTGTTACAAGTTCAAAAAGAGAAAGTGTAGGTTATATAGAAATAATGACGCTCAAATTCAAAATCATTTAAACTAAATAATGATGATTTCTACAAGGCCAAATCAAGGTGTAGATTACATCTCAAATTCCAGTGTTATAACTTTGTAACAGGGCTGCATGAGATTTGTTAATGCCACTCCGTACAGCACGCACTTAATGTGTTGTGAATCTATTGTAATGCATTTAAAATTGTATAATTGCCTGAATTTTGCTGGACCCGAAGAAAATTATGGGGATCCATAATAAATACAATACAACAAATGAATTACGTGTGTGTGTATATCTGGCAACCCACACAGGAGACTTCCTTTTCCCAACTGCTCATTGTACTTGCCCTTGCAATCTGATGTGACATTCAGTGATTAGTCATGTTTTCCAAAGCTATCAACAGTGTACAGTAAAAAGGATATCAAATATTCAGATCTGGACTGACAAGTAGGCTAAATCATGTGAAGTTACAAACCTCTAGGGCTTAGTCTACACAAGTTAAATAAAGGTTGCAGGACATGAGCTCTAGGACCATGCCTCAGGACTACCTGGCTTTTCCTGTCTCCAGTCCACCTGGTCATGCTGCTGATCCAGTCTCTGCTGTTTCTGTCTGCAGCTATGGAAGCCTGACCTCCTCAAGGCTCACCGGAGGTACTACCTTGTCCCAGACCCGCTGTTTGATCCTGTCTCTTTCTACCGTACCTACTGTCTCAACCTCTAAATGCTCAGCTATGAAGAGGCAACTGGTGTTTACTCCTGAGGTGCTGAACTATTGCACCCCTATAACCCTCTACTATTTGACACTGCTGGTCATCTATGAACATTTAAACGTCTTTAAGAATAATCTTGCCTAAATGGCTGTACTCTTTTATAATCTCCACCAGCACAGCCAGAAGAGGACTGGCCACCCCTCAAAGGCTGGTTCCTCTCTAGGTTTCTGCCTTTCTAGGGAGTTTTTCCTAGATACTGTGCTTCTATGTCTGCGTTGCTTGCTCTTTGGGGTTTTAGGCTGGGTATCTGTATAAGCTCTTTGTGACAACTGCTGATGTAAAAGGGGCTTTCTAAAATACATTTGATAGATTGCTTGTATATGCTTCTATTCATGTCTAAATATGACAGATTAATAATATATTTCCTCAATAGGAAGTTGTACCTTAAGTAGAGGTTAAGCCAACACTTTCTCCTGGTCTTTCCTGCTGGGGACAAAGGGCTTCAGGTTTGGGAATGAAGGGCCTACATAATTAGAATATTAACAATAATTAGTGTCCACATTTATGCATAAATGAAATTCAATATGGGTTAGCTGTGTATATCATCTGATTAAGAATTGCTGATGATATACTGTAACATTGTCTATTTTCTTTTGAAAATCTGCCACCAAACCACAAGTCTATCTAGGGAGAGTGCACACACCCATTAGCTTATTTTACCCAGTCAAAAATAACATTTTGTTAAGGGACCCAACGAATAACAAAACAGTTGGAAAACTATTGATGCTGTATACTGTACCTGTAACGGTCATCTGTTGAAGAAGGTGTGGACCAAAGCGCAGCGTGTTAAGTGTTACACACGCCTCTGTGGAGGGAATGCAACACCCTCCTGCAACTCAACTCCCCGTGAAGTGAAATAGGTATGAACTGTAGGTGCGAGAAAGGACGACAAAAGGCAGAATTGACCGCTTACTAGGATTTATTTCCTTTACACGGTAATATGGGGAAAAGGGGCTGGGCAGAACCAAAGCAAAGAAAGTCAATGTCAAAGCTCCACCTCTCCTATCTAACCTGCCTACTCACTACTTACCTAACTTAGCACCACCTGGTGCACTAACCAAAATACAGGGGGCGGTCCACCCAGGTCTTACCTAGTGTGCCTAGACAGTGAATATACTACGGGTATATGTATGCCCACGGGCCTCTTGCCTAAGCACTCCCTAGGTGCCTTCCCCTTCCCCCCTGGGAACAAATGAAACAGAATATCAAACTATCTCAAACAAACTAAGAAACAAAGGACATCAAATAAGCTCTAGCTGAGCAACAATCTCACACGGAACATACCAACTGCTCCCAGCAACAACTAACACAGTACATACCAACAACCAATATGCTATAACCCTCAGCCATAAACCTCCACTCTCAGCAATGTTCCATGCCTGCCTATCATCTCTCTTCTGAACAACAGAACACTGGCTTTTATAGCTTCAGAAGGCATTGGTAATTAGAGACAGCTGTATCTTGACGAGGGGGCGGGGTCAGCTCTCCAATCATCAATTGGGGCCGACCAATCAGCTGCGTGGGGAGAATTTCAGGATGCCATCTCCTGAAACACACACACTCAAATACAAACTACAACACAGAAACTGGGGAACGTAACAGTAAGTGTTCATGATTTTTATTGAAACTGAACACTAAGAACAAAATAACAACGAGAATAACCGAAACAGTCCTGTCAGGTACTAAACAGAAAATAACTACCCACAAAAACCATGTGGGAAAAAGCTACCTAAGTATGGTTCTCAATCAGAGACAACGATAGACAGCTGCCTCTGATTGAGAACCTCACCCGGCCAAACACAAGGAAATACAAAACATAGAAAATTAACATAGAATGCCCACCCAAATCACACCCTGACCAAACCAAAATAGAGACATAAAAAGCTCTCTACGGTCAGGGCGTGACAGTACCCTACCCCATCAACCAACTACTAGCTGGTCACAAGGCTACGTTATCATTTAGTAATATTGTACCGTATTCTACTGCACCCCACATCAACCAACTTGCCAACTAATAGTGACAAGGCTATATTGTTGTCATTCAGTAATACTGTAACGGTAACGTTACTGTAGCCTACTGTACATCACATTATTATCCACCTAACGTTAGCTAGCTGGTGATAGCTTAGCTAGCTCCAAAGAAACAACCAATGAATGACAACAGGCTTTTTAACAAAATATATCTAGCTTCTATGATTGCATGTAAAATAACTTTACAGATGATTACAAAGTTAGAAAACAAAGTTGGCTAACCAGTATGGTGCTCTCTCTCGGGAACTAGAGTGAGGCATCCAAGATAAGAGGTTGTTTCACTATATTGGTATCACTCCGCGGCGGAGGGATACATCCGAGTTGAGGATTTACAGATTTACTTCCGTGTACACACGTGTCACAGCTGGGGTCCGCTCCTATATATAGACCCCATGGCCGCACACGTTCTCTTTCATTTTCTCGGCAGACGTCTGTATGGTTTGAGGTACAAGCTTTCTGAAGATCGCTTGATAAGTGTAATATCTTGCGTGGAAGTGTACTCTCTGGCTGTTTGCATCCTGGAACAGCTGGCCACATGGCCAGCCCTTCTTGATTGCGCCACTTGGTTGATCTGTATCTTCTGCCAGTGGATTGTCGTGCTTGTGTACACTACAACTCCGTGTGCATTAATATATTGGTGGCTCTTGCCGATCAACAAACTGTAATTTACCTTACACAACTTGCCGACTGGCTTGTTCTATGTCTGTTGTGAATTGCTTAACATGCTGCTCCCCGGCTGTAGGTGCTGTTTCTTTCCCCTACAGAGTGAGTAACGTGGAAAACGACGTTGAGACAGTAACTTTGGGGTTCCTTAACGGGTGTTACTCCATATGGTGCTGTTTTTACTGCTTGATATTAACCTGCAGTTGGTGTAAAAACAAAAAACAAATCCATTACTTGGTTGCTGTTCTTTTTGTCTTCCTGTTTTTCCCACAGGGGTCAGCCCCTGTGTTTGCAGAGGTACTGGGTAAATTATCCCTCACCGGGTTCCTATTCCTCCAAGGGGGTCACGACAATAAGCTCTCCCAGGGTGTCGGACCCCTGCTCTATGGCATGGTTGGCTTGGTTTAGCTTATGGCTTCCATTTGTGACAGGTGTGATGGTATCATCTGTCACCGCCATAGGGACGTGCCTGGGAGACCCAGGTGCTCGGGGCGCCAGAGGAGAGGCGGGCCCCGGCAGGACCCCTGACACACCCTTCCCTGGCCTCGGCGCTTCTCCAGGTCTCAAAGGGCAAAGTGGGAGGAGGGTGTGGAGTCCCCCTGGGTGTTTACAATGCTCGAGAGGTACCGACTTAAATTCCGGGTGCCGGCCGCTTCCTTCAGGGGCCTTCGTGTCACCACGGTGACCAACCCCCCCCGAAGAAAACCCCGCAGCTGGAGATCTCCTCACTCCTGGACAAGGGTGTCATCTGTAGGATCGAGACATCAGAACGACTAGCTAGGTTCTACTCAACTTATTTTGTGGTTCCAAAAAGAGACAGAGGGTGTCGACCGATTCTGGACCTCCGCAACCTCAATGGGTACTGAGGTTCCACATGCTGTCCCCAGCCTCGTGTTGCAGGCAGTGTCCAGGGACCAGTGGTTTGTGGCACTGGACCTGAGGGCTTCTGTAACGGATGTGAAATGACTAGCTAGTTAGCAGTGGTGCGCGCTAATAGCCTTTCAATCGGTGACGTGACTTGCTCTGAGACCTTGAAGTAGTGGTCCCCCTTGCTCTGCAAGTGCCGCGGCTTTTGTGGAGCGATGGGTAACGATGCTTCGTGGGTGACTGTTGTCTGTGTGCAGAGGGTCCCTGGTTCGCGCCCGGGGCGAGGGGACGGACTAAAGTTAAACTGTTACACTTCCATGTTCCTGTTCACCGAGCTCATTGGCAGTACCTCCAATTCACTTCGAAGAAACGGCTTACTGTCCTGGCATGGATGCTGTCCTGGCACCTCTCACCATTACCTGGACGATTGACTTATTTGTGCCCCGACCATGACCCAGGTCCTGTCAGACAGACATGCTCCTGACCCACATCGGCGGGCTGGGCATTACTGTAAATGACAAGAAAGAGTCATCTGACACCCACCCAGAGGGTGGCCTTCATTGGCATGGAACTGACTCAGTCCTCATGAGAGCACGCCTGCCCACCAGAAGGGTTCAGGTGATCCATCTTGCCTCAACCACTTTCGGCAGAGGCGGGTGGTATCTGCCCTGACCTGTCAATGCCATTTGTGCTTGCTGACGGCGGCCTTGTTGCTTATTCCCCTGGACCTGATCCAGCTCCGGCCTCTTCAATGGTGGTTCAACTCCCACCGGCTGCACCCGGAGCGCCACCGTCATCACCAGCTGCGGGTGACCGCACAGTGCCTCAAGGCATTGTTGAGGTGGCGCTGTCGCTCCTTTCTCTCAGGTGGGGTGGAGATGCTGAGGATGTGCCGCCGGGAGCTGGTCAGCACAGACCCCTCCCAGATCGTCTGGGGGGGGTGTGACCAAGAGCAGGTCAGCCAGCGGCTGTTGGCTACCCCCTTGGAGCGGCAGGCACATCAATACACTAGAGCTAGGGCCTCCCGGGTGGCGCAGTGGTCTAGGGCACTGCATCGCAGTGCTAACTGCGCCACCAGAGTCTCTGGGTTCGCGCCCAGGCTCTGTCGCAGCCGGCCGCGACCGGGAGGTCCGTGGGGCGACGCACAATTGGCATAGCGTCGTCCGGGGTAGGGAGGGTTTGGCCGGTAGGGATATCCTTGTCTCATCGCGCTCCAGCGACTCCTGTGGCGGGCCGGGCGCAGTGCGTGCCAGCCAAGGGGGCCAGGTACACAGTGTTTCCTCCGACACATTGGTGCGGCTGGCTTCCGGGTTGGAGGCGCGCTGTGTTAAGAAGCAGTACGGCTGGTTGGGTTGTGCTTCGGAGGACGCATGGCTTTCGACCTTCGTCTCTCCCGAGCCCGTACGGGAGTTGTAGCGATGAGACAAGGTAGTAATTACTAGCGATTGGATACCACGAAAATTGGGGAGAAAATGGGATAAAAAAATAATAATAAAAAAATACACTAGAGCTGTACTGCTGGCCTTGCGGTCTTTCCTTCCACATCTGAAAGGAAGACATGTCCTGGTGAGAACGGACAACACCACAGTGGTGGCTTACATCAACCATCAGGGTGGACTGCGGTCCCACCGCCTCCATCTTAAGGCACAGGAGCTCCTTCTCTGCTCAGGGCTGTCTAGCGTCTCTATGCACAGCGCACATACCTGACATCCTGAATGTGGCAGCGGATATTCTCTTGAGGGAGGGTCCGCCACCTTGGGACTGGAGCCTACATCCCCAGGTGGTGCAGCACATGTCTGTGGAACTTTGTCAGTTTATGTCTGTTGAATCTTGTTATGTTCATACAAATATTTACACATGTTAAGTTTTGCTGAAAATAAATGCAGTTGATAGTGAGAGGACATTTATTTTTTTGCTGAGTTTAGCTCACATAACCGTGGTTACATATGTAACCTTCGTTAGCTTGCACCATTAGCATTAGCTAGCTAGCAGCACCAGCATGTTAGCTATGAAAGTATCTATCCAGCAACAATGTCAAGTTCAAAAATGAAAAACTATGTTGAGCCATAATGACTTCGTAAGAAGTCAAATCGGACTGAAATAAATAAGACTGAACGTACATTTCTGTGACTAACTAGCTAACTTTAGCTCAGTGACCGGTGACGCACCTATTCCTGTTTACAGAATGTGCATCCCTCCCCCTCCCTCCCTCCCCCTCCCATGTCCTACATGGAGAAGTGCCACTGAGTCAACGTGTGGCCAGAATTTTATATTACATCCGGGTTGGTTTACAAACCCCATTGACATTGCATGGGAAACTGATTAGGGTTGTTTAGCTAAAGACCGCCCACTTCAGCTAGTTCCATTCTAACACGATTGTGTTTTTGTTTCAGTTTCACAACTACTGGCAACACTAGCAAATTACATCAGAGCGGCGGCTAGCTAATAATAAAAAACATGCATCGTTAACACAAAAACAAAACATGGCTTACGTTTGGGAACACACACATGGATCTTCGGAGGTCGGATGGTATCACCGTATCCCATCCGTCCATGATTAATATTTACTTGACATGATAAAATGGCCTGAAGTTACGTGTGGGGACATTTTTTATTACTTTGTGCTCTCCTTGGGAGTGGATGGTTCCACTATGAAAAATTACAAGAGTACAGAGGCATATCAGTAGGCTGGACACAACATTTTTAGCAACGCTTTTTTTCTGATAACTAGTTCATTGCATCCAGCCCACCGTGGAGCCCAGTTTCATAATATTATCATCTATCCCAACTGCTTGCCGTAGTTTTGAATTAATTGTGAAAAAAACACTTATTTTAGGGAATTTTTCACCCTGCCAGCTCCTGTTAGTTCTATTGAGCACCCTGGCACCAACTCGCCTTCCGAACGTTCTATTCCCAACCTATTGTTCTACGTCACAATGCCTGCTTCGCAAAAGCAAGCTAGCTAAATAGGACATTAGCTAGCAAGTGCAAGCTAGCTAGCAAAATTGCCATAAATGTTTAATGCTTTTTGACCTGTCCCCAAATTAATATAATTGGTTCAGTTTGTTTTGATATTTTAACCTGCATATCGTGATCGCATTTGGTGTGGGGGGACAAAATGCATTTATGCACGATGGCACACACGCGCAACCGGTTTGTGTTCCGTGTATGAGTTTAACGTGGGCATGTCTCATTGCCAACAATTGCTAATTAATTTGTCCTGGGATATAAACATTGAGTTATTTTACCTGAAATGCACAAGGTCCTCTACTCCGCCAATTAATCCACACATAAAACGGTCAACCGAATCGTTTCTAGTCATCTCTCCCCCTTCCAGGCTTTTTCTTCTCTTGACTTTATATTGCAATTGGCAACTTTCATAAATTAGGTGCATTACTGCCACTGACCTCGTTCGTCTTTCAGTCACCCACGTGAGTATAATCGTTCGTCTTTCAGTCACCCACGTGAGTATAACCGATGAGGAGATGGCACGTGGGTACCTGCTTCTATAAACCAATGAGGAGATGGGAGAGGCAGGACTTGCAGCGCGATCTGCGTCAGAAATAGAACTGACTTCTATTTTAGCCCTTGGCAACGCAGACGCTCGTTGGCACGCACGAGCAGTGTGGGCGCAATAATTGAAGAACAAGTATGTCTACATTTATTTTGCAACGCTCGCGAGCGGTGTAGTGAGCCTGTTAGGCTTACCTCAAGTAATTAACTAGGTTCCAGCTATTTGGTGAGTGTACTCACTGGTCACCTGGGTACACAATTGTGATCCACAGTGTTAACGATGGCTGGTGCATAGCCATTAAACATTTTCTGGTCATGGTTAACCATATTTTCTTTCGGAAAAAGGTGTAAACCTAAACAAAACGCCTGTCCCTGTCCTCTTTTTCAAGATGTGGCTGTTTTTTTTGTTTTTTTTTAAACAGCCAGGAGATATTTTTAAATGAAGAAATAACCTATTTTTTGGACGATTTGTTGTTTCTAAATGGCTGCTGGGTAATTTGATATGCGCCAATCGGTTTGTTAGTAGGCATTGGATGGAGCGAATGCTGCGCAGGTTCACAGAGTTGCAAACCAAATGGATAGGTCTAGCTCATTGATTTGTAGATCTGACGCAGTTGTTGTCTCCGATTATGAGCCTAGCATGTGTCACGGATGAGTTATGTAGTACCCACAGAAGGCCACAGGGAGGCGCAAGAGCTATAAACCCATACTGGTTTTTGCCTTAAACCCTAACCCTAGGAATAACCTATTTTAGCCTTAAACCTAACCCTAGGTATAACCTCTTTTAGCCTTAACCCTAATTCTTGGGTAGGGTAGCCTAGAACACTTTAACCTATTTTTGTAATAATATTATGTTAGTAAATACCATTATAGTACTAAATAGCATTTTGCTTTTTTTTTAATCAAACCCTATGCAAGCATTTAGCAATTTTTAAAAAGTGATTTTATAATATACACTGCTCAAAAAAATAAAGGAAACACTAAAATAACACATCCTAGATCTGAATGAATAAACTATTCTTATTAAATACTTTTTTCTTTACATAGTTGAATGTGCTGACAACAAAATCACACAAAAATGATCAATGGAAATCAAATTTATCAACCCATGGAGGTCTGGATTTGGAGTCACACTCAAAATTAAAGTGGAAAACCACACTACAGGCTGATCCAACTTTGATGTAATGTACTTAAAACAAGTCAAAATGAGGCTCAGTAGTGTGTGTGGCCTCCACATGCCTGTATGACCTCCCTACAACGCCTGGGTATGCTCCTGATGAGGTGGCGGATGGTCTCCTGAGGGATCTCCTCCCAGACTTGGACTAAAGCATCCGCCAACTCATGGACAGTCTGTGGTGCAACGTGGCGTTGGTGGATGGAGCGAGACATGATGTCCCAGATGTGCTCAATTGGATTCAGGTCTGGGGAACGGGCGGGCCAGTCCATAGCATCAATGCCTTCCTCTTGCAGGAACTGCTGACACACTCCAGCCACATGAGGTCTAGCATTGTCTTGCATTAGGAGGAACCCAGGGCCAACCGCACCAGCATATGGTCTCACAAGGGGTCTGAGGATCTCATCTCGGTACCTAGTGGCAGTCAGGCTACCTCTGGCGAGCCCATGGAGGGCTGTGCGGCCCCCCAAAGAAATGCCACCCCACACCATGACTGACCCACCGCCAAACCGGTCATGCTGGAGGATGTTGCAGGCAGCAGAACGTTCTCCACGGCGTCTCCAGACTGTCACGTCTGTCACATGTGCTCAGTGTGAACCTGCTTTCATCTGTGAAGAGCACAGGGCGCTAGTGGCGAATTTGCCAATCTTGGTGTTCTCTGGCAAATGCCAAACGTCCTGCACGGTGTTGGGCTGTAAGCACAACCCCCACCTGTGGACGTCGGGCCCTCATGGAGTCTGTTTCTGACCGTTTGAGCAGACACATGCACATTTGTGGCCTGCTGGAGGTAATTTTGCAGGGCTCTGGCAGTGCTCCTCCTGCTCAAAGGCGGAGGTAGCGGTCCTGCTGCTGGGTTGTTGCCCTCCTACGGCCTCCTCCACGTCTCCTGATGTACTGGCCTGTCTCCTGGTAGCGCCTCCATGCTCTGGACACTACGCTGACAGACACAGCAAACCTTCTTGCCACAGCTCGCATTGATGTGCCATCCTGGATGAGTTGCACTACCTGAGCCACTTGTGTGGGTTGTAGACTCCGTCTCATGCTACCACTAGAGTGAAAGCACCGCCAGCATTCAAAAGTGACCAAAACATCAGCCAGGAAGCATAGGAACTGAGAAGTGGTCTGTGGTCACCACCTGCAGAACCACTCCTTTATTGGGGGTGTCTTGCTAATTGCCTATAATTTCCACCTGTTGTCTATTCCATTTGCACAACAGCATGTGAAATTTATTGTCAATCAGTGTTGCTTCCTAAGTGGACAGTTTGATTTCACAGAAGTGTGATTGACTTGGAGTTACATTGTGTTGTTTAAGTGTTCCCTTCATTTTTTTGAGCAGTGTATATTATTGCAAGGCAGAACACTTGATAAACAAGCCACATTTTATTTTTCAAATGTGGTTTGAACTGGATGTGACCTAATAACCTATATGTGAAAGTCCAGCAATTGGCTGGGATAGGTGGGGAAGGTTTGAGACTGATCTCAGGAATTAATAAGAAAAATAAACTTTCTCAGCTGCTTCACCAATGTCTATGTGAATTAATAACTTAAATGCTAAATATTTCCAATAGATGGCAGCATAAGCCCACGAAGCATCCGTTATAGGCTATAGCAGCAATATGATTGACGTAAAATAGCATGCAACCAAAGACTATGTCCCATGATTTTCTAAAATGGTCACTCATTACTTTACAGGTAGCTATTTGTCCCGTATGAGGCCTGTGTTGCTTTTGGGAGAGCAAAAAAATAGTGACTATAGCAGGTATTGAAACCCGGCCAAATAATCACTAGACAGGTGTGCTAACCTCAACCCTACTAGACATACCTATAATTTAAAAAAACGGCCTCGAATAGAAAAGAGTGCTCCTCCGTGTGGCCGCCTCTCTGAATACAATGTGTGACCAGAAGGAAATTGGCAGACCTGCAACCCTCGGACTGTGTGTAGGTTTTGTCATTTGGAGCTGAAAAATGGAGAGCTGGGGAGGGAGGGAGGGAGGGGCGGAAGAGTGCAGTTTAAAGGTTTATCATTAATAACTGACACAATTCTGTAATGATTAGTTATTAGAATAATAATACATAAGAGTGACCAATAGTTACTGTATTGTCTAGTGTTTTATTTTCTCAAGTAGTGCCCCATGGAGGGATCGAACCATGTCTCAAAAGCAGCAGAAAAGGTCAAATAAGGTCACCAAAATGTCCGTTACAGCTTTACACGACTGGCCGTACACAGTAGGCAGCGGATTGTTTGCGGACCTCCAAAATACCATAGAAGAAGAAGAAACGGATGTAAGCTAAGCGGTTTGAGCTTCCTTGGCAACGTGAGGCTTTTTATAGCTACATTTTGTTAGCATGTCTTGAACAGTGTTGGATTTTCGTGCATAGATAAATTCACATGAGTAATTCGTCTCGTTTCCTAGTTTATGTTAGATATTGTTTTTCGGTGCTAGCAAACGTGATGCAGAAGTAGCTTTGCAACCTATTCAAGCCAAATCAGGTTGCTAGCTAACGTTAGCTATGTTTCTATCTAGCTAACGTTAGCCGGTAGAGTTCGCACCTGTTAGACAAAAATGTCCACATACCATTTGTATCGCGCAGTGCAGCTAGTTATTCTACTTTCTGTACGTGTGACCCATGCGGCCACAGGTGGAGGAGTCAACACAGAGTCTTCAATAACAACGAACAGTCCAAAAACCTATGAGCCTTTCAGTACCACTGACCCGATGTATACCGTTTCAACTGTTGCATTGGATACTTTTGCAACTGCTTCTGCTGAAACTGTCACTCAAGATGGTGTTTCCACGGTAACCACGGACCAGGCTCCATCATCTGAAGCCACCACCGAGCCAGTCATTGAAACAGTCCCACCTCCTGTTGAAACTACTGCCAAAACAAGTCTAACTCCAAAAGGTAGGTTGGTAGCTACACGTCACAAGGAACTTATGTCTATTGTCATTGACAAAATACATTAGTGCACTGCCATAGTTTTGAGATTAACCTTTGCTGTCTTGTAGTGTGTTTATGTGATTTGACCCCAGACTTCTGTGATATTGGCTGCTGCTGTGACATTGTGGACTGTGACATCCCTGACTTGAGCTCTGTCTTCAATGGATGTTTAGATGAAGTCATGTAAGTTTATACGCCTGTGCATTTGCCTTGGGGTCATGGCTGTCCAGGTTCGATCCTCGCAAGGGACGCTGCGTTCACCGCCACTGTTTGCTACATTGGTGTCAAGGTGGGATGTACAGTGCATTTGGAAAGTATTCAGACCCCTTCACCTTTTCCACTTTTTGTTACGTTACAGCCTTATTCTAAAATTGATTAAATCGTTTTTTCCCCCAAAACCAATCTACACACAATACCCATAATGACAAAGAAAAAACAGGTTTTTAGAAATGTTAATAAAACATTTAAAAAAAGTAAATATCTAATTTCCATAACTATTCTGACCCTTTACTCAGTACTTTGTTGAAGCACCTTTGGCGGCGATTACAGCCTTGACTCTTCTTGGATATGACTACAAGCTTGACACACCTGTATTTGGGGAGTTTCTCCCATTCTTCACTGCAGATCCTCTCAAGCTCAGTTAGGTTGGATGTGGAGCATCACTGCACAACTATTTTCAGGCCTCTCCAGAGATGTTAGATCAGGTTCAAGTCCGGGCTCTGGCTGGGTCACTCAAGGACATCCAGAGACTTGTTCCAAAGCCACTCCTGCGTTGTCTTGGCTGTGCTCTTAGGGTTGATGTACTGTTGGAAGGTGAACCTTTGCCCATTCTGAGGTCCTGAGTGCTCTGGAGCAGGTTTTCATCAAGGATCTCTCTACTTTGCTCCGTTCATCTTTGCTTCGATCCTGACTAGTCTCCCAGTCTCTGCCGCTGAAAAACATCCCCACAGCATTGGTCAGACCCTAAAGGAAACCATGAATGACTCTCCATCCATCGGCCACATCTTTGCTCTTCACCACCCACAGCTCTATAAACCTTTTCTTCAAGTACACCATGTTCACGGTTGTTCAAAACAAAGGCTAACAACTGTAACCCATCATAAGGATGTAGATTGTGGAGTTCCTTATATCACTTTAAATGGTCCCACGTCTTCATACCCACGTCTCGTGGATGCTTCAAAGTCTTTGACCATTCATCCAACTGTTTTGGAGATGCTGATTTGTGTGATTACTGTCACTGGAGGTTTGTCTTTACTCCCTAAGACCTTGTTCGTCACCGCTGTCAGAATCTATTGACTCAAAGCCAGGAAGTGCTGACCAGATGCTTAAAACCTGATCTGCCCTGCGCAACTCAGAATGAGGGTAGATTGAGGGAATAGAGAATCCACAGGTAGGGGCCAAGTCTGCCTTTTCCACCCTTGCCTCCTGTAATTGTTGAATTTCGGCTTTTAATGTCTGTGTTTACCAAGAGCCCTCAAATTCTCTCTCTCTGCAAAGTCCTATCCTGAGTATCACAAAGGAATTTATCATGTTTTCTTACTTTGGCTAATACAGATAAAAGATCATTCTGTCTTTGTCAATAAGTTAGACATTCTATTTCTCCCCAAGCTTTTTGTATATCAGACAGATTCCATCTTTGTCAACTATGACATATTTATTTTATCTCTTGCCAACACTCTAATTTGAAATGGTTCTTCATATCACTAGCCAGTGAATTTGATACTTTCCATGTTCACATCCAGAACAGCTGTCCTGCCCTTTTCCAGAGTGGGTCTCTCATTTTTAAAAATGGCATTACATTAACTTCAAAAGTATTTATAGTTTTACAACCCCTGGAGGACTCTAACCTCCTATCTTATAGAACACATTGTTTCTACAGGGCCTGGTTACCCCTAAAATGTGTGTTCACTTCAAAAGCTTGTACAAGGCTTACATTACATTTACATTTAAGTCATTTAGCAGACGCTCTTATCCAGAGCGACTTACAAGTACATACATTCATACTTTTTTTTTGTTTTTTTTGTGTTTGTTTTTGTACTGGCCCCCCGTGGGAATCGAACCCACAACCCTGGCGTTGCAAGCGCCATGCTCTACCAACTGAGCCACACATTACCCTAAATTGCTACTCAACTAGAAACTCACTTCTATGGAACAAGGTTTCACACCCTTAATCAATTGTGGCTTATTTTAACTGATAGGGCTTTAACAGAGGATTCGAACCCCTATACATCACATATATGTATCACTCAATGCATGCACTTATTTTAACCTGATCTGGTTCTTTTAGATATAGGTCTAGACTCACCCAGCAATATGATAGCAGTCAGGAGATTAAGAGCTGACTCCCCCGAAGTGGGTTGCGCGCAGCCCTCTTATCTTTCCCCTGGATCAACACACAGTTGATTTGTTTTTTTCTTGTTGGTCACGGCACCATGTGTTAGCTGTTGATGTTATTCTTCAATAACACAGAGCCCAAAGCAAATCAGGTGGAGCAAAATATATTTATTCAAAGAGAACAAATCAGTTATGCTGGGAAGTAGATGTTTATTCTTCCCTGTCCTCAATGGTTTCTCCACTGAAAAAAGAGACAGGATGGAGTTATACCCAAGCCTAGCCCGTGGTTGACCAATTAGAATTCATTGCAGTAAAATTGGGCCAAATACCAATTCTGTTTCAGGCTCAATGTATAGACAATTCGAACTGAAATTCCTTCTGTGTCCCTGACCCATTAATCTTCAGTTCCAATTACAAAGAAACAACGATTTCTATTCATCATTAATTCCCTATTACAGAAGAGCAACTATTTCCATTGATGGTTAATTCCCTCTTGACCTTTAGTCCTCTGTGCTGTGTATTTATCTTTAAATATTCTTACAATAGCTAAGGGTCTGAATACTTAAGGTATTTCTGTTTTTTTAGTTTTTTAATACATTTACAAAAAAATCTAAACCTGTTTTCACTTTGTCATTATGGGGTATTATGTGTAGAGAAATGTTTTAATTTAATCAATTTTAGAATAAGACTAACAAAATGTTGAAAAAGTAAAAGAGTCAGAGTACTTTCCGAATGCACTGTAAAGTGATTTATTTAGTTATGTATTGCTAAAGCACATCAAGGAACATTGATTTGACCAATTGAATTGTTTGTTTTACAGATATGGTGAATGCATTGAGAGCTGGTTGATATTCAGAGTCAATGTGGATCCTTCATGCGTCACTGTCACAAACAAATTTGTCTGCATTCGACCAAAAGAGGGTAAACACACACACACACACACACACACATACACACACACACATTTTCCTGATGGTGATCCATCCATTCCTTCTCTACAGATAATACTACAGTTTCCCAGATCCTTCCAGCTCTTGCTAATACACCATTGGACTCCTCCTACCACTTCTCTTGGAAGGGATCCGCAACTTATAGTACCCACACCAAAGATTTCTACAGGGTATGTTGAGATGTGGTGTCTGTATAATAATCTTAACCAGCGATTTAATCATTCAGACAGGCCCAGTAATTTTTCTTTCTGATCGGTCTTGTTACTTTGTCGCAGGTTGATGACACAATCATGTCCCATTACAACAGCTCCTCCATTCGTGGGGTCCTTCGACAGCCTTCACCAGGGGCCGCCACGTCTTCCTGTGTCGAGCGTAACCCTGCCAGTAAGATGGCACCTGTTCAGTAGCCAAATGTTGTTGAACCTTGCAGATAGACATGACATGAATAGAGTTGACATGATTCCTTCAACAGTCAGATATACATTTTTGTTTTATATAGCATATTTCTATCTGACTGTTAGCCAACGTTGTCCTTCTGAACCGAGTCCCAATACTCTGAATAAAGTAGAAATCTTACGCACTGCTGCAGTTGGCTGAACTGCTGGGTGGTGCTAATAGTCTTGGGAGACCGGGGTCATGTTCATTTGGCACCAAATGGAAGAAAACTGACAAACAGGGATAGTCTACCAGGACTTGTCCAATAAGAGTTGCTCATGTTTGTTTTGACCAGTACTCAAGTAATACTTTTTGTACTACAACTTTTTTGGTTTGTTCTATATTTTTATTTCTGGTCTCCTCTTGTAGGGTTCCTGCGATCTATTTCTCTCTCTTGCACCCGCACCCTGACCCCCTTATCCTGTGCCACAGACCCCAGTCTCAATGCACAGTCCTACTTCCATGACATCAGCCTGCTCAAGGTTAGTGTGTGTGCTCAAGTTTTGGATGCATGCGTACAGTATCTCTATAATATAAATATCTTTGGCCTATTGCAACCACTGTTGGCTTCCGTATTAACACAAGATAATCTCTCATTAAATGATCAATACACAATACAATCACCCACAGAACTGATTTCAATTGCAACCATTATTGACCACTTGATTACCACTCCCTAAAGCTGATCTTACCTTTGGAGACATTTTCACCCTCTGGTGGGTATTATTGAACCTGCTTATTGAGCAGACCAAGGGTAGATGGAACTATTTGTCAATCATTCCGTACAAGGGTCGTTCCACCTCAAAGCACGAGAAAGACTATTTCGACACCAATCATCTCAGATTGTTCTGAAATAGTTTCTGTGGTTAGTAACATACGATTAGCATTCCTGAAACATTATTTTGTTACAATATAATTTGATCTCTAAGAAATGAAGCTAATTAATTCCGTGGTAAATAATGCAAGCGACTTCAATTACACATTTCTTTGAAAGGGGGGAATTCACGGGGAATAAATTACATAATATGGAGAAGCAATACTCCAAGATGCAGCTTCATACTACAGTGGTTCCTCCTTTAAAAGTTGTGAGCTTATGGGGTGAGACTTAGAGGTAATTTCTGGTTCAGTATGGTACCCTGCATCACCACTTCATTGCTCCAGACCAGCGCAAGGAGGAGTTAGAGCACTGATTATGCTTTTGGGTCCTACTGTGTCTGACAATGAATGGGTGACATAAACCTAAATAGAAACTGATAATTGTGCACGACTTCAGTATTACTTACTAAAACTGAGGTTTCTATTCTTGTTAGGATTATTTTGCTCTTACTGCAGTACTGTAGGCCTCTCCCAACCGGTCACATTGTACAGCGCCTGAGTGGCGCAACGGTCTAAGACACCGCAAAGCGCAAGCTGTGTTGCTACAGATGCTAGTTCAATACCCGTGCCGGCCTCGACTGGGAGACCCATGAGATAACTGTAGGTATTTCTTCCTCTAAAAACAGAAATAATTCTAAATAACAAACTGGCTTTATTTACAAATTAGTAACGATGACTCACCCCATATTCAAGAATGGCCTTTTTCTCGCTCATTTTACGTTATTTGAAAACAAAAATCATCTCCAATGTCATTTTTTTAAACAAAGCGATTATTATTCATTGAGATTTATATAAAAGCCTGTTGGATATTCTCATATGTTATTAGCAGAACAATATATATTGGTCATGGCTCCGGAGTGGTGCACAATGCAGTTCTCCAGCTGTATCCACTGAAAGCGAGCAAGGTTCAAGGCACAAGGGCAGGGGGCATGGGATGAGCCGCAGAACCGTGCACAGAAGACCGACCTAGCCCATGGAGGAGGTGGACTTTTGTGTGGCTTTTGAACATTTTTATGTCTTAAATCATTAGTAGGAAGAAGTTTGGCCCAAATCTGGATTTTGGATACTACATTTCTTTGGTAACACTTGACACCCAGCGTCATGACACGATCATAACCATGTCATAACATGGTCATGACCCATATATTTACACCTGTTGTGACCATATACATCCTGTGGCGTACTGCATTCGCATCGAATAGCCCCCACGATATGCAACTTTTCAGGAAAGTTAGGAACCAACATACACAGGCAGTTAGGAAAGCAAAGGCTAGCTTTTTCAAACAGAAATGTTCATCCTGTAGCACAAACTCCAAAAAGTTCTGGGACACTGTAAAGTCCATGGAGAATAAGAGCACCTCCTGTCAGCTGCCCACTGCACTGAGGCTAGGAAACACTGTCACCACCGATGAATCCAAGATAATTTAAAATTTCAATAAGCATTTTTCTACGGCTGGCCATGCTTTCCACCTGGCTACCCTTACCCCGATCAACAGCCCTGCACCCCTCACAGCAACTTGCCCAAGCCTCCCCCTTTTCTCCTTCACCCAAATCCAGATAGCTGATGTTCTGAAAGAGTTGCAAAATCTGGATCCTCACAAATCAGCTGGGCTAGACAATCTGGACCCTCTCTTTCTAAAATTATTCACCGCAATTGTTGCAACTTCTATTACTAGCCTGTTCAACCTCTTTCGTATCGCCTGAGATCCCCAAAGATTGGAAAGCTGCCGCGGTCATCCCCCTCTTCAAAGGGGGAGACACTCTAGACCAGGGGTGTCAAACTCATTTCGCATCGTGGGCCACATACGGCCTAGGGAGATGTCAAGTGGGCCGGACCATTAAAATTATACCATACTCTGCTATAAATAACCAAAATATCATGTCTTTCCTTTGTTTTGGTGTAAAGAAGCACAAGAACATTAGGAAAATATTGAAATTTAATGAACTATCCTTTTACAAAACATTTCATGAAACACCTCATATTTCCTTAGACAAATGTGCAATTTACTTTTATCATTCACAAATATGCATTGCAACTGATCCCACTGATTGTACAAAGGCACAAAACTTTAATTGGTACTGAAAAATATAGTAATGCACTTTAAGATTAAATGAGACTTTTAAAGAAAGGAATTTTTAAACCACTTACACATACGCATATAAAATCTAAATGTAATGCCTGCGTACACCTTACAAACTAAGGAGAGTGATTTTAAATGTGTAATGAAGAAAGTGTTCGCCTGTCCTGTAAATCTGTAAACTTCATACATGAAACATACATACACATACAATACATACTGAAAATTTATGGAGTTGTATGAACAGTAGAATTCCATCACACAACTTTTGTTTTGAAGCTGCTGACTAACATTAAAGTGCACATTTTTTAAATCACCACAGTAATGATTCATCTTCACAGAGCTGTATTCTTTCAATGCAAACAGTATCTAAGGCAGCATTTTAAAGGTGTTAGTCTAGTCTGGACTTGTATTTGTTCCTGAAACTTGGCATCTTTTGGCCTGTACAAGTGCATCAACACCAGGTGTCATGTCCTGACTAGCTGTCACTTTCAGTTTTCCTTTTTTCTCCATGAACTGTCCGATTTCCTCTCGTAGATCAAAGAAATGCCTCAGCACAGCGCCTCGGCTTAACCATCTCACTTCAGTGTGGTATGGCAGGCTGTGGGTAATGTTGCTGTCGCTGAGAAGTTTGTCAAACTGACGATGGTTCAGACCTCTGGACCGGATGAAATTTACAGTGCGAACAACCACCTCCATGACGTGGTCCATTTTCAGCGACTTGCAACACAATGCCTCCTGGTGCAAAATACAGTGAAATGTCCAGAAACGATCTCCTCCATTAAGGGCTTGTACTTTGTCTTTGAACTTTGTCGCGACACCTGCTTTCTTTCCGACCATGGATGGCGCGCCGTCTGTAGCCAGGCTGACAGCGCGGGACCAGTCCACTCCAACTCTGTCCAATGCAGCAACGACAGAGCCGAAAATGTCCTCGGCTGTTGTGGTGTCCATCATTGGCACCAACTCAAGAAACTCTTCAGTAACAGTCAATGTCTCATCAACTCCTCGAATAAATATGGCCAGTTGGGCCACGTCTGTGATGTCAGTGCTCTCGTCAATTGCCACGGAAAATGCAATAAATGACTTGACTCTCTGTTTCAATTGACTGTCTAAATCTGCCGATAGTTCCGAAATCCTCTCTGCTATAGTATTCCTCGTCAGGCTAATATTGGCAAAAGCTTGTCGCTTCTCGGGACATACAAGTTCAGCCGCCTTCATCATGCATCGTTTAACAAAGTCACCGTCGGAATACGGCTTCGATGCTAATGCTATTTCGCTAGCAATTAGGTAGCTGGCTTTTACCGCTGCTTCACTGACTTCTCGGCTCTGGATGAAAGTTGACTGCTGTTTCCTCAGACCCGCCAGCAATTCGTTAATCTTATCTCTTCTCAGTTGTCCTTGCAAGCCGTCATATTTTTCGCTGTGATGAGTCTCGTAGTGGCGTCGAATATTATATTCCTTCAATACCGAAACTTGTTGCAAACACACCAAGCACGAAGGTTTTCCGTGCATCTCTGTAAATAAATAGGACGTGGTCCATTTTTCTTTGAAAATTCTACACTCCTTATCTACTTTTCTCCGTTTGGATAACGACATTTTGGCTAATGAGGGTGTAGCGGAGAGGTAGAGACCAAGGTATTAACAACGTCGTAACAAGCAGCAGATGGCGCATTGATACCGTCTGCTGTTTTCAGTCTGTCTCAGTGATGCGGCTTGTCTTCTACTCTGATGGAAAGAGTGCGCCCCTTAGCGGATAATCCATGAATTGCAGCGAATTAAAAATATTAATTCCATGTCTTTTATGCATTTTTTCCACTTTCAAATTATCCTGCGGGCCTGATCGAACCTCCTTGGGGGCCGGTTCCGGCCCGCGGGCCGTATGTTTGACACCCCTGCTCTAGACCCAAACTGTTACAGACCTATATCTATCTTACCCTGCCTTTCTAAGGTCTTCGAAAGCCAAGTTAAATAGATCACCGACCATTTCGAATCCCACCGTACCTTCTCCGCTATGCAATCTAGTTTCCGAGCTGGTCATGGGTGCACCTCAGCCACGCTCAAGGTCCTAAACAATATCATAACCGCCATTGATAAAAGACAATACTGTGCAGCGGTATTCATTGACCTGGCCAAAGCTTTCGACTCTGTCAATCACCACATTCTTATCAGCAGACTCAACAGCCTTGCTTTCTCAAATGACTGCCTCGCCTGGTTCACCAACTACTTCTCAGACAGAGTTCAGTGTGTCAAATCGGAGGGCCTGTTGTCCGGACATCTGGCAGTCTCTATGGGGGTGCCACAGGGTTCAATTCTTGAGCTGACTCTTTTCTCTGTATACATCAATGATGTCGCTCTTGCTGCTAGTGATTCTCTGATCCACCTCTACGCAGACGACACTATTCTGTATACTTCTGGCCCTTCTTTGGACACTGTGTTAACTAACCTCCAGACGAGCTTCAATGCCATACAACTCTCCTTCCGTGGCATCCAACTGCTCTTAAATGCAAGTAAAACTAAATACATGCTCTTCAACCGATCACTGCCCGTCCAGCATCACTACTCTGGACGGTTCTGACTTAGAATATGTGGACAAATACCTAGGTGTCTGGTTAGACTGTAAACTCTCCTTCCAGACTCACATTAAGCATCTCCAATCCAAATTAAATCTAGGATCGGCTTCCTGTTTCACAACAAAGCATCCTTCACTCATGCTGCCAAACATACCCTCGTAAAGCTGACCATCTTACCGATCCTTGACTTCGGCGATGTCATTTACAAAATAGCCTCCAATACTCTACTCAGCAAATTGGATGCAGTCTATCACAGTGCCATCCGTTTTGTCACCAAAGCCCCATATACTACCCACCACTGCGACCTGTATGCTCTTGTTGGGTGGCCCTCGCTTCATATATTCGTCGCCAAACCCACTGGCTCCAGGTCATCTATAAGTCTTTGCTAGGTAAAGCCCCGCCTTATCACAGCTCACTGCTCACCATAGCAGCACCCACCTGTAGCACGCGCTCCAGCAGGTATATTTCACTGGTCACCCCCAAAGCCAATTCCTCCTTTGGCTGCCTTTCCTTCAAGATCTCTGCTGCCAATGACTGGAACGAATTGCAAAAAAGAATCAGAGGCTGGAGGCTCATATCTCCCTCACTAACTTTAAGCATCAGCTGTCAGAGCAGCCCACAGATCATTGCACCTGTACATAGCCCATCCAACTACCTCATCCCCATATTGTTTCTTTTTTTCTTTTTTCTCCTTTGCACCCCAGTATCTCTACTTGCACATTCATCTTCTGCACATCTATCACTCCAGTGTTTAATTGCTAAATTGTAATTACTTCGCCACTATGGCCTATTTATTGCCTTACAGTGGGGCAAAAAAGTATTTAGTCAGCCACCAATATTGCAAGTTCTCCCACTTAAAAAGATGAGAGGCCTGTCATTTTCATCATAGGTACACTTCAACTATGACATGTCATGAAGCATTATCACCATAATAATCATATAAGCCAGATAGGCCTGTCACATACATGCCCTTATGTAAGTCATCAGTCAGAGGGTGTTTTGTCCTGCTCCTAAAATCTGCTCCTGCATTCATCCCAGTCATCAGAAATAGCATTGGGGTAGGTTCATGTCTGACATTACAATGATAATGTAATATGGTCAATTTCAGAAAATGTATAAATAACAAACATACTGTTGACAAGTAGGCTATGGTGTAATGGAGTGTTTTGCCTTGTGGTAAATTTTGTGGGTTTTGAAACTTATGTAGGAGGTGTTAACCAGTTGTGGAAAAAGTGCTCAATTGTCATACTTGAGTTAAAGTAAAGATAACTTAAAAGAAAATGACTCAATTAAGTCACCCAGTAAAATACTACTTGAGTAAAAGTCTAAAAGTATTTGGTTTTAAATGTACTTAAGTATCAAAAGTACAAGTATAAACCATTTCAAAATCTTTATATTATTAAGCAAACCAGACGGCACTTTAATTATTATTATTATTTTTTTTACAGATAGCCAGGGACACACTCCAACACTCAGACACCATTTACAAACGAAGCATTTGTTTAGTGAGTCCGACAGATCAGAGGCAGTAGGGATGACCAGGGATGTTTTCTTGATAAGTGTGTGAATTGGACCATTTTCTTGTCAAACTTTAACGAGTACTTTTGGGTGTCAGAGAAAATGTATGGAGTAAAAAGTACATTTCCTTTAGGAATGTAGTGAACTAAAAGTTGGCAAAAATAGAAATCGTAAAGTAGACAGACCACAAAAAGACTTTACCACTGAAGGGTGGGACTAATAACAAGATAAACAATGTAGGGCATACGGGATCTGTGAAATGTGTATAGGTGCGGAGCTATTGTGAAATAGCACAGTTACAAGTGGAAATCAAACTGGATGGACAACAGAAATAGAGGAAGGACTAAGAACAAACAAGAGAGAACTATTATAAAGTCGACTGTGTCTGTAAAATGTGTATAAGATGTATAAATTGAAGGTAAAAACAGAAATGTTTATCAGTTTACTCCAATTGGGGGATCGGTGGTAGGGTTTGCGGGGAATAATAATAAAGGTATACTCTTTAAAAAAGTATGTATGTCTATGTAGGTATGTGTATGTATATATGTGTATATGTATGCATACGTGAATGGATATATATATTTACCCAAAAAAATATGGGGATTGGAAATGATGCAGACAATTACATTGGAAGCATCATTCTTTCCGCAATATTAAGCTGATCCACCCCCCCAAAAAGAAGTTAGAAAAAAATAAATAAATAATAATAATAATAAAAAATAAAAAAAGACTTTACCACTGGTCATAACCTGCCATGATATAACTACCATGGTAGGTTTTGGGGGTTTTGACACTCATGTCGTTATGACTGTGTCATAATGTGTTATAGCGCTGGGTGTCAAGTAAAGTGTTACCATTTATTTAATATCTGAATCCTATGAATTAAAATGACCAATTTGGGTGCAATCAATTAGATTAAGTTCTCAGACAAAATGTAAAAATGGGGGGATATCCCTGCACTGTCCATATTTTAAAATGTGTAACTAAATCAAGCCAATCATAATTGAGTAATCTTTATCAAATGAAAATGTAGTCTAAGTTATTTCAAATGGCACATTAGGCTATAATAATTTTCCATGTTACGATTAAATGTTTGAGTGAAATATAGGCCTACTACTTTTTTTAGTATCTTGGATTTTACATTCATCAGCCTTTCGGTTTCCGATGCTCCTGATATGTCGTTATTTCATTGGGGGCGGGAATAGAGAACCTAGACGCCAAAAGTTGCAGCTGTCTGGTATCAACGTGAGATCAGCTAAATCACTGGTTTATTCTTGTGGGTTTTGCATTGCAATCAATCTTATTTTAGTACGCAGGCGCATGTATACTCCCGTTAATATCATTTTAGAAATCCAGCAATAACACAGTACTATGTAAGAAGTTCAGCTTCTTCGTTGCAATTGGCCATATTGATATTGCCTTATCTTTCACTGTGAATATTACAGTAATGTTGCCACATTATGCCACAACTAATTATTGTCATTACAGATTCCAGTCCGTGAGAGTATTCAGATATTACCAGATAATCTGGTAAGATTGACCACACATTAGAGGGCAAAAACATGTGACTTGTCTCAGATTGGATGGCACTCACTTTCTGCGGCCCCATTCTCTATTCTCTTTCTGAAGTGCACTAATTCACTTCCCCTCATAGATTTCAAAGCATTGGATTGGTGTGAGAGCAGCTCCACCTTTTTCTTCTTACACAAATCCCATGCTTTCAATATATGCAGTGAACGAGTACATCCTTCGGGGAGAAAGGTGAATGAGTACACAGTTGCTAGTGAAAATCTACACACACCTTGCAGTCTTCACATTTTGCTGCCCTAAAATTGAAATCTAAAAAGTGATTAAATTGGATTTTATACCTACCGACCTACAATCTACTCCACATTTTCAAAGTGAATGAAAAATTATAGAAAATGCTTTTAATTAATGTCTTGATTTCATGTGTTTTCACACCTAAGTTAATTATTGGTGGAAGCACCTTTGGCAGCCATTGCAACTGTGAATTATTTTTAATAAGACTCTACCAACTTTGCACAACTCTTAAGGCAACATACAATATATCCATTGTTTTTATCAAAATTACTCGGGAATCATTGATGGACCTCAATATTCAAACCTTGTCTCTGTTTTTCAATCAGATTTTAGTCAAGATTAAAACTGGAACACTCAACACCGGTCCGAAAGCCATTCGGGTGTGTCTTTGGCATTACAATTTGTGTAATTGTCCCACTGAAAAATAAAATAAACTTTACCCTGGGATTAAGTTTTCAGAAGACTATGGCGGGTTTTCCTTTTAACCTTATATTCATTTTGATCCTGACAAACTGCCCAGTCCCTGCCAGTGACAAGCATACCCATAACATGATGCTGCCGCCACAGTACTGGAAATTACAGAGGACCAACAACATTGCAGTAACTTCAAATTACTGACCTTTATGAAAAAGTTAAAATAAGGAAGTCTGTGTTGAAAGAAAATCTGTTCCATGGGCCTCCTGAGTGCTTCAGGCATCACTACATATCCGGGTTTGATCCCGGGCTGTGTCGCAGCCGGCCGCGACTGAGAGACACATGAAGCGACACACAATTGTCCCAGCATCCGGGTTAGGGAAGGGTTTGGCCGGTCGCAAGTTGTACGGTGTTTCCTCCGACACATTGGTGCGGCTGGCTTCCGGGTTAAGCAAACAGTGTGTCAAGAAGCAGTGTGGCTTGGCAGGGTCGTGTCTCGGAGGAAGCATGGCTCTCGACCTTCGCGTCTCCCGAGTCTGTATGGGAGTTGCAGTGATGGGATAAGACTAACTACCAATTGGATATCACAAAATTGGGGGAGAAAAATAAATAACAATCCACTCCAAATCATCCATTGGGTTTGCTATAAGGCTGTTAAGTAATACAACACAGCAAAGAAATTACAATTAAAAACTACAGGTTTGGGTCAAATTCAATACAACACACCACAGGGTGAACCACTCTCTATTTTTAAGTATTGTGGCAGCAGCATCATGTTATGGTTATACGTTTCACCAGGATGGACTGGAAAGCCAAGGTAAAGGTTTAGAGAAACACGTCTCGATCTTCTGAAAACTTAACCCTGGGATAGTTTATTTTTAAATTACACACATTTTAAAGCCAAAGACACACCAGAATAGCTCAGCCCTGACTTAAATTTGCTTGAAAATCTGAGAAGGATTGAATATTGCTGTCCATCAAAGATTTCCAACCAAATTTATTGAGATTGAGAAATGTTGACAAAACCGCTTTAATGGCTGCCAAAGGTGCTTCCACCAAGTATATGCAATCAAGACATCTTTTGTTTTGCATTTTCTGCTAATTTGGAATGTGGAGTAGGTTGTGAGATCAGTAGTAAAAAAAAAATGTAATCCAGTTTTGAATTTAAAGCAGCAACATTTGAAGACTGCAAGGGGTGTAGACTTTCACTAGGCATTGTACTTTGGGGAAGGGAGTGAAGTGCATTCTTTGAGGCTAAGGGGAAAGATTTGGACTGCACACACTGACCTCTCATTCTCTTCCTGTGTTAGATCCCAGTCACTCCAGTAGTTGGCCATGGTTGGCCTAAACCGAGAGAACAAAATGGTTCCTGTCTCAATGTGGTGTCAAAGGTTAGAGATTAAACAATCAGGTTAAATCATTTTGACAAAATGACTGAATATCCATTTAATCTTCCTAGCTCACATCTTCTCATTCTTTTCCACATGCAGGTGGACTATCTTATATGGTACACAATTATAGGGGAGATCGCTATGGCAACGGTAAACATGGTCTTGGTAGACACTGACTCCAATACGAATCTGTTGCAGAAGCACACTGTCCGTTTCCAGGTAGGCTTTCAATCGATGGTGTATAGAGCAATTTTTTGTTTACAAACATGTTCCAGTGATGTGCATGCATTCTCCTGTCAAATAGCTCTTTTGCAGAGTAGCTATATGCTGATGTTGGGACTTTGACAAACTTAAAGGGATACTTTGCGATTTTGGCAATGAGGCCCTTTATCTACTTCCCCAGAGGCAGATGCACTTGTGGATACCATTTTTTGTCTCTGCATGCAGTTTGAAGGAAGTTGCTAACTAGCTGGTGCAAGGACGGGAAGTCTAGGGTATCTGCTAGCTTCTAGTTATTGCGCTAACCGATACCCATAGACTTCTAGTCATGCGCTAACGCTAGTTAGCATTGGCCCGCAAAACTACCTCTACCTTCATACTGGAGACAGAGACATGATTGTCAAAATCATTGCCAAAGTATCCCTTTAATAGTGAATGTGGGTGATGACCATGAAAACACATGACTGATGGTTATAGTTATGCATCCGGGAAATATCTGTCTGAGTTGGGGTCAATTCCATTTCAATTCAATCTTGGAATTTCTGTTTACTTCCTGCATTGACTAAACTGAAATGGAATTGACACCTACCCTGGTACAGTACATTTGGAAAGTATTCAGACCCCTTTTCCACATTTTGTTACGTTACAGCCTTATTCTAAAGTTTGATTAAATTGTTTTTTCCCCTCAGTCTACACACAACCCCATAATGACAAAGCAAAAACAGGTTTTTAAAAATTAACTGAAATATTACATTTACATATAGTACCAGTCAAAAGTTTGGACACAAGGGTTTTTCTTTATTTTGACTATTTTCTACATTGTAGAATAATAGTGAGGACATCAAAACTATGAAATAAGTCATATGGAATCATGTGTTAAACAAATAAAAATATATTTGAGATTCTTCAAAGTAGCTACCCTTTGCCTTTGACAGCTTTCCACACTTGGCATTCTCTCAACCAGCTTCACCTGGAATACTTTTCCAACAGTTCCCACACATGCTGAGCACTTGTTTGCTGCTTTTCCTTCACTCTGCGGTCCAACTCACCCAAACCATCTCAATTAGGTTGAGGTTGGGTGATTGTGGAGGCCAGGTCATCTGATGCAGCACTCCATCACTCTCCTTGGTCAAATAGCCCTTACACAACCTGGAGGTGTGTTTTGGATCATTGTCTTGTTGAAAAACAAATTTTAGTCCCACTAAGCGCGAACCAGATGGGATGGCGTATTGCTGCAGAATGCTGTGGTAGCCATGCTGGTTCAGTGTGCCTTGAATTCTAAATAAATCACCGACAGTGTCACCAGCAAATCACTATCACGGTGGTTGGAACCAAAAATCTAAAATTTGGCCTCATCAGACCAAAGGACAGATTTCCACCGGTCTAATGTACGTTGCTTGTTTCTTGGCCCAAGCTACTCTCTTCTTCGTATTGGTGTTCTTTAGTAGTGGTTTCTTTGCAGCAATTCGACCATGAAGGCCTGATTCACTGTCTCCTCTGAACAGTTGATGTTGAGATGTCTGTTGATGTCTGTTACTTGAACTCTGAAGCATTTATTTGGGCTGCAATCTGAGGTGCAGATAAGTCTAATGAACTTGTACTCTGCAGCAAAAGTAACTCTGGGTCTTACTTTCCTGTGGCGGAAATGAGAGCCAGTTTCATCATAGCGCTTAATATTTATTGAGATTGCACTTGAAGAACCTTTTCAAAGTTTGACATTATCCAGATCGACTGACCTTAATGTCTTTAAAGTAATGGACTGTCGTTTCGCTTTGCTGTTATTGCTGTAATATGGACTTGGTCTTTTACCAAATAGCTATCTTCTATATACCACCCCTACCATGTCACAACACAACTGATTGGCTCAAACGGGTTGGAAAGAATTCCACAAATTAACTTTCAACATGGCACACCTGTTATTGAAATTAATTCCAAAAGGTGACTACCTCATGAAGCAGGTTGAGAGAATGCCAAGAGTGTGCAAAGCTGTTATCAAGGCAAAGGGTGCCTACTTTGAAGAATCTCAAATATAAAATATTTTGATTGTTTATCACTTTTTTTGGTTAATACATGATTCCATATGTTATTTCACAAAGAAAAACCCTGGAATGAGTAGGTGTCAACTTTTGAATGGTGCTGTAAGTATTCATACCCTTTACTCAGTACTTTGTTGAAGCACCTGAGACAGTGATTACAGCCTCAAGTCTTCTTGGGTATGACGCTACAAGCTTGGCACACCTGTATTTGGGGAGTTTCTCACATTCTTCTCTGCAGATCCTTTAATCTCTGTCAGGTTGGATGGGGAGCGTCGCTGCACAGCTATTTTCTGGTCTCTTCAGAGATGTTTGATCGGGTTCAAGTCTGGGCTCTGGTTGGGCCACTCAAGGAAATTCAGAGACTTGTCCTGAAGCCACTCCTGTGTTGTCTTTGCTGTGTGCTTAGGGTCGTTGTCCTGTTGGAAGGTGAACCTTCGCCCAGTCTGAGTTCCTGAGTACTCTGGAGCAGATTTTCATCAAGGATCTCTCTCTACTGTGCTCTGTTCATCTTTCCCTTGATGCTGACTAGTCTCCCAGTCCCTGCCGTTGAAAAACATCCCGCCTGCATGATACTACCACCACCGTGCTTCACCGTAGGGATGGTGCCAGATTTCCCCAAGATGTGACGCTTGGCATTCACACCAAAGAGTTCAAGCTTGGTTTCAACAGACCAGAGAATCTTGTTTTGCATGGTCCGAGTCCTTTAGGTGCCTTTTTTAATGACGAGTGGCTTCCATCTGGCCACTCTACCATGAAGGCCTAATTTGGTGGAGTGCTGCAGAGATGGTTGTCCTTGTGGGAGGTTCTCCCATCTCCAGAGTTCCATTGGGTTCTTGGTCACTTCCCTGACCAAGGCCCTTCTCCCCCGATGACTCAGTTTGGCCGGGCGGCCAGCTCTAGGAAGAGTCTTGGTGGTACCAAACTAATTCCATTTAAGAATGATGGAGGCGGCCTCCCGGGTGGCGCAGTGGTCTGCGCCACCAGAGTCTCTGGGTTCGCGCCCAGGCTCTGTCGCAGCCGGCCGCGACCGGGAGGTTCGTGGGGCGACGCACAAATTGGCATAGCGTCGTCCGGGGTAGGGAGGGTTTGGCCGGTAGGGATATCCTTGTCTCATCGCGCTCCAGCGACTCCTGTGGCGGGCCGGGCGCAGTGCGCGCCAACCAAGGGGGCCAGGTACACGGTGTTTCCTCCGACACATTGGTGCGGCTGGCTTCCGGGTTGGAGGCGCGCTGTGTTAAGAAGCAGTACGGCTGGTTGGGTTGTGCTTCGGAGGACGCATGGCTTTCGACCTTCGTCTCTCCCGAGCCCGTACGGGAGTTGTAGCGATGAGACAAGGTAGTAATTACTAGCGATTGGATACCACGAAAATTGGGGAGAAAATGGGATAAAAAAAAATGAAAAAAAAATGGAGGCCACTGTGTTCTTGTGGACCTCCAATGCTGCAGAAAAGTTTTGGTACCCTTCCCCAGATCTGTGCCTCGACACAATCGTGTCTTGGAGCTCTATGGACAATTCCTTCGACCTCTGCTTGGTCTCTGACATGCACTGTCAACTGTGGGACCTTTTTGTATAGGCAGGTGTGTGCTTTTCCAAATCATGTCCAATCAATTGAATTTACCACAGGTGGACTCCAAGTTGTAGAAACATCTCAAGGATGATCAATGGAAACAGGATGCACCGGAGCTCAATTTCAAGTCTCATAACAAAGGGTCTGAATACTTAAATAAGGTATTTGTTTTTATTTTTAATACATTTGCAAACATTTCTAGAAACCTGTTTTCGCTTTGTCATTATGGGCTATTGTGTGTAAATTGTTTTCCTCATCAATGTGATGAAGGGGTATGAATACTTTCCAAATGTCTATTGTATGTATGTCTATTGTATCAATGCTATGGTTCAATATTCAAATTTAATTGAAAGTAATCTATTTCTCAGTTATCCACACCCCCTCCTACTCCTGAACCAACCCCTGTGGTGGGACTAACAATGGGTACTCCTGTGATTGGTCAGTTTGGCGAAGCAGTCCAACCTGTATCCTTTGGGAATAGCACACGTCATGACATGCAGAACCATTGTTTTTCATTTTTTGGCAAACTACTTGTTGATATACAGAGACACGTAGGCAACTTTGTTTTAATTGAAAAACTATTCAGAGAACACACAGAAGAGCCTACACTACAGTTGCTTTAAAGAATCACAACCTTGACACTATGTACTGAATGTTCTTATTAGGGGTGCTGGCAGCAAAGCTGCAAGAAAACATTTTGTTTTGATGGATTTTTTTTCACACTTGTTCAGTATCGCAATGCACGATTGGTAAAAACAATTATACTTTGGCAATATGGACCTATAGGTGGTGCTGTAATAAGCATTCTAAGGCTCAGCCCCAGTTCCCTGTTTGACGTATAAACATGAAGCTTGGTATATCAGTGTTTCTCATAAGGAACAAATTTGACTCATGAGGTCTTGCCATATTGGATTTTAAATAAAATCTTAATCTTCTCATGAGCTGTAAATCTGATTGACTCGGAACTCCAAATATACAGTATTTTCACGATGTCAGTCGCTACTATGTTTAAATATTGTGTTCTGAATTAAACCCTAATAAGTAAACTTGAAACTGATTTGAGGGTTTTGTGGTCAGTAGTAGGAAGGTGTATGCTGAAGCAGGTGTTGATCTCAAACATGGAAACGGCATGCAATTCAGTTGTGAATCTCAAACTGTTAGCGTTTATGCTAGTGATAAAGACATCTAAGGTTTAGGTCCACCCATGCAACCACAACTCAATCTCTCAATTTAAGGAACAAACATCTTCGAAAATCATCATGAACCGTACATCCGATTGACAACTCAATGTATGTTAAGAGTTAAAGGACAATTCCACACTCTCTTTTGTTATTTATTTCATTAGTCCATTGTTGACGGTCAACACTGTTTTGCCTGGCAGCACTCAAGTTTCCAAGATATGTAACTATCAAAATACAGAAATCATCCCCGTATGATGCATTTTGGAATATAACTTTCTATTTTCCCAAAATATTTGTCTCAATAGGCTAGAATCCTAATTTGACCTCAACTAACATTGAACTTGTTTTGAATTTTTACAAGGGAGGATGTATAATGCTTCCATGCAACTCTCTTTAAGCCTGCTCATAGCCAGCACCACGTTTTATTGCTGCTTGCAGCTATATTTACTTTTCCATTCTTATGCTACACTGCATTGGTTTAAATGGGGTGAGGCGTAGTGCCAATATACTGAGATTTCCTGTTCTTTGACTCAGGGTCAGCTAACTCTTCTGGGTGTGTCACTGGGGGGAGAGTGCTCTATTAACCCCAGCAGCCGCATGCCCATCCTTTTCACTCACAACACCATCACAGGCTGTACCTTCAGGTGAGACTACACTACCCATCCATCATGCTCATCCCTTAGTGACAGTGCCCTGTCCACCTGGCTTTTCCATTTGTAGTTTTATATGCAGTCCGGTCCAAAATTATTGGTGTCTTTTTTTTCTTCTCATTATCAAGGGTGCCAATCATTTTGGACCTGACTGTACATCCGTTACAATCGCATCTGTTGTTGTGGCAACTTGAAACGCACGTATTTGTTAATCGTCTTGCTTTTCGAAAGAAGCTCATAGATGCATAGTCACAGCACTCAAGTATGAGCTTCTTTCAAGGTACAGAAAGTTCATAATTTTTCAGCGAAATATCCCTTCAAAAAAAAGTTCCTGAACCTCTTTGCAGCATTTAGTTCATTATTTTCTGTGTCTCTCTCATTCTTTGTCAATTCTTAGTTCTCCCTCGAGTAACTGCTCTAAGCTGCGCTCCCAGCTCTATAGGGTCCTCCGGGGGGTTGCCACACCCAACCTGGTTGCCATGACTGTGGGGTCACAACCAGACTGGGCAAGAGTCATCACACAGGCATGCTCTGTGACGCCACAGGTGAGTCTGTTAAAAGGATAGTAAACTATCCCTTTAATGCTTTACCTCAGGCAGATTCTTAATTTACTCATTTAAATATTACATTTGGCACATGCCAACGGCACAGCGTGAGTAGGCAATGATGCTCGTCTTTAAAGGCACAGTTACTTCCAAAATCAACAGTGTTTTGTCGGTGTGTTGATATTCCTCAATGTCAGTGTTAGAAAAATGTACTTCATGTAATTGAGTTTTTAATATTTTGTGGAATACTAGATGTATGGTGCATTCGGAAAGTATTCAGACCCCTTCACTTATTCCACATTATTACGTTCCGGCCTTATTCTAAAATGTATTATATATATTTTTTTCATCAATCTACACACAATACTCCATAAAATTTTTGCAAAAAAATGCCTTATTTACATAAGTATTCAGAACCTTTTGCTATGAGACTCGAAATTGAGATCAGGTGCAACCTGTTTCAATTGATCATCCTTGATGTTTGTACAACTTGATTGGCGTCCACTTGTGGTTAATTCAATTGATTGGACACCTGTCTAAATAAGGTCCCACAGTTGACAGTGCATATCAGCAAAAATCAAGCCATGAGGTCGAAGGAATTTGTTGAGGTACAGATTTAGGGAAGGGTACCAAAACATTTCTGCAGCATTAGAAGTCCCCAATAACACAGTTGCCTCCATAATTCTTAAATGGAAGAAGTTTGGAACCACCAAAACTTCCTAGGAGAGCTGGCCACCCAGCCAAACTGAGCAATCGGGTGAGAAGGGCCTTGGTCAGGGAGGTGACCAAGAAACCGATGGTCACTCTGACCAGGTACTCTGTGGAGATGGGAGAACATTCCAGAAGGACAACCATCTCTGCAGCACTCCACCAATCAGGCCTTTATGGTAGAGTGGCCAGATGGAAGCCACTCTTCAGTAAAAGGCACATGACAACCCGCTTGGAGTTTACCAAAAGGCACCTAAAGACTCTCCGACCATGAGAAACAAGATTCTCTGTTCTGATGAAACCAACATTGAATTCTTTGGCCTGAATGTCAAGCGTCACATCTGGAGGAAAATTCCTACGGTGGTGGCAGTATCATGCTGTGAGGATGTTTTTCAGCGGCAGGGACTGGGGAGACTAGCTAGAATCAAAGCAAAGATGAACGAAGCAAAGTACAGAGATCCTTGATGAAAACCTGCTCAGGACCTCAGAATAGGGCAAAGATTCACCTTCCAACAGGACAATGACCCTAAGCACACTGCCAAGACAACGCAGGACTGGTCTCTGAATGTCCTTGAGTTGTCCAGCCAGAGCCCGGACTTGAACCCGATCGAACATCTCTGGAGAGACCTGAAAATAGCTGTGCAGCGACGCTCCCCATCCAACCTGACAGAGCTTGAGGATCTGCAGAGAAGAATGGGAGAAACTCCCCAAATACAGGTGTGCCAAGCTTGTAGTGTCATACCCAAGAAGACTTGAGGCTGTAATCACTGCCAAAGGTGCTTCAACAAAGTACTGAGTAAAGGGTCTGAATACTTACGTGTTTTTACTGTTTTTGCTTTGTCTTTTGGGGGTAGATTTAGGGGGGGGAAATAATGTAAACAATTTTAGAATAAGGCTGTAACCTAACAAAGTCAAGGAGTCTGAATACTTGACGAAGGCCCTGTATATGGGGGATACAACCATCCCAGCTCTGCAGATTTTTCTGCGAAGAGACAATCATTAGATCATTTGTTTTGGTACTGTCAATATGTAGCTTGTTTTTGGTCACAGGTTCAGGAATGGTTGAAGAATTGCAACATTTACCTGGAGTTAACTCTGCAAATAGCACTGCTGAGTGATCTGAAAAGTCATTGTCAGTTGATTAATAATAAAATACTTAGCAGAAATTTTTAATTTACAATCTGTAGAAACTATGAAAATAAAAAGAAACATAACTTTTGTGAAACATCACGCCAGAGTTGAAAAATATGGCAAATAGAAATCAAAACTGGATAGTGTTCAGAGATGTGGGACAAAAAAAGAACATGTAAAATATACTGTCAACCATCACTCCTGTGTTCCAATTGCACGTTGTTAGCTAATCCAAGTTTATAATTTAAAAAGCCTAATTGAAAAACCCTTTTGCAATTGTTAGCACAGCTGAACACAAACTGTTGTTCTGATTTAAAGATGCAATAAAACTGGCCTTCTTTAGACTAGTTGAGTATCTGGAGCATCAGAATAGAAGGAGTGGTAGGCCCCGGTGCACAACTGAGCAAGTGGACAAGTACATTAGTGTCTAGTTTGATGAACAGACGAAACAAGGCCTCAACTGGCAGCTTTATTAAATATTACCTGCAAAACACCAGTCTCAACGTCAACAGTGAAGAGGTGACTCCGGGACGCTGGACTTCTCGGCAGACTTGCAAAGAAAAATCCATATCTCAGACTGGCCAATAAAGATTAAGATGGGCAAAATAACACAGACACTGGACAGAGGAACTCTGCCTAGAAGCCAGCATCCCGGAGTCGCCTCTTCACTGTTGTTTTGCAGGTACTATTTAATGAAGCTGCCAGTTGAGGCCTTGTTTCGTCTGTTTCTCAAACTAGACACTCTCTAATGTACTTGTCCTCTTGCTCAGTTGTGCACCGGGGCCTCCCACTCTTTCTTTTCTGGCCAGTTTGTGCTGTTCTGTGACGGGAGTAGTACACAGCGTTGTACGAGATCTTCAGTTTCTTGGCAATTTCTGGCATGGAACAGCCTTCATTTCTCAGAACAAGAATAGACTGATGAGTTTCAGAAGAAAGGTCTTTGTTTCTGGCCATTTTGAGCCTGTAATCAAACCCACAATTGCTGATGCTCCAGATACTCAAGTCTAAATGGAGTGTAACTTTGCTGTGCTTCTCTGAGCATGGCCTATGGATAATTTTGAGACCACACTAAATAACCTATAGGCGCAGATTATTACACCCAGCAGAAAATCAGAGATGAGGGGCGACACTGAGCACACATTGATATATATAGCCTAATAAACAACTTATTTTTAAATTTAAATTACATGACCCTCCCCTGGACTAGATTTATTTATTTTTTAACAAAAAACTAAATCCTCCCCGACTTCTCTCTTCCCTCTGTCTCCGAAGGAGTCGTGTGAGTCCGGGTGTCTCCTCCCCCACTCCCTGTCAGTCCAGGTGCTGTGGGCTCAGATAGGTCTCCTGGCCTTTCCCCAGAACTACATCCTAGGGGCCAAATACCTCTTCCATTGTCAGAAGGTCAAGGTAAGGGTCAAGCATGTCTCCTCTTGCAGTGGGTGAACAGTTTAAGCTCTCTCCACATCTTCTAATCCCCTCAAATTCAAATCTGGACCTCGAATCCAGTTCCACTGCTTATTTCCCTCCCCATAAGTCCCCAGGGACTTATTTTGACCTGGGGACACCAGGTGGGTGCAATTAATTATCCGTTAGAAACAGAAAACCAGCAGTAGTCTGGTCCTCGTAGGGTAAGACTTGAATACCCCTGCTCTAGTCTCTGTTAATTTAAACTGGTGGGTGTCCTCTGACCTCCTTTGCCATTTTAAAGGGATAGTTCACCAATGAAACATGTGTAATTTCGGTAAACTATCCCTATAACGTGTGCATAAACCTCAAGGGCTTATTATATATGATCTTTTCTGTAGTTGTGCTGAGCAGATTTCACAGCCAGAAGTGTTGAACTTCTCTGGAACCACATTAATGATATAGCTGCAGTCTTCTGAGACATGTCACTGTGTAAAAGAAATGACCTGGAATGCCATTGTTTCCCTCTCAACCACCTTCTTCCCCCTGCACACTGTCTTTCTCCTCTTCAGTGTCCCCTCGTCTCGCCTTTTGTTGTGACCATGGAAGTGATGTTTGTTGACACTACAGTCTACCCAGAACCCCCCAGGGGAACGCCACAGCCCGAGTGGAAATTTCCGTTTGACTTCTTCTCCAGAGGGACAGGCGAGCTGGATGGACAGACTCTCACCACCAACAGTAGTGACTTTAAAAAGGTCACATGGGATATAATGTTGGTTGCACTACTACTGTTGTGCTGGTTTCACAAATGTTTGTTACAGAACTAGAAATGTTCACTCGATAATCAATTTAGCTTGCATATTGTATTTTTGTTACTGTTTGAGGCTGAATAGATGAAATTAGTGAAATTGGGCACAATTGTTTGGTTTGAAATCTCAGGTCATTTTAAATTAAACAGTGATGATTTCCTAAACTACCATAGTTCATTTTTGTAAAAAAAATAATCTTAGACATTATTTCACTGAGATATCGGTATGTTGCTTGCACACAGCTGTCCCTTTTCCCCCTCTTTTTGGCTCAATCGGTTTCTGTGCTCTGTGTGTCTGTTCCTCTGCCCGGTCCTGAGGACATAGTTGAGAAGGTGGATGATCCCAGCAGGCGTCATGCCTGGTAGACGGGTAGCAGCGCCCAGCTAATTTACAAAGACAAGACAAGTGTCAAACTCAAAAACATCAATCTGCTCAACATTAATAATTTTACAAATAATGTATTATCATGACTATTTAAGCACAGGGCAGCCCAACGTTTGGTAGATAAGCAGTGTTCCTTGATGAAAGCTATAAGCCCACATACAGTACCAGTCAAGTTTGGACACACCTACTCATTCCAGGGTTTTTCTTTATTACTATTTTCTACATTGTAGAATAATAGTGAAGACAAACTATGAAATCATGTAGTAACCAAAAAAGTGTTAAATATATTTAGATTTGTTTGAGATTCTTCAAAGTAGCCACCCTTTGCTAGGATGACAGCTTTGCACACGCTTGGCATTCTTTCAACGAGCTTCATGAGGTAGTCACCTGGTATGCCTTCTTAAAATGATAATTTCATTAGAGTTAACTGCGCCTCAGATTGCAGCCCAAATAAATGCTTCAGAGTTGGCGCCGGAGGGTAGGGCTGCCGTTTTATCGGCTCTTAACCAACCATGCTATTTTGTTTGTCTTTAAGCGTTGTTCGTAACTTGTTTTGTACATACTGTTGCTGCTTCTGGACATCAGAACTGGAATTACTCACCTCAAGTTGGACGAGGAGTTCTGCAATTAGTCGGATATACTACGGAGGCCCGACCTGGCCCAGATCCCCATGATTCACTGGAAAAGGAAACGTAGGTTTCACGGAAAGAGATCGGGATGCCTTGTGAGGATCAGCCGACGAGTGGCTAATCTGCCCTTGTCTACCGTTCATTTGCTGGAAAATAAATGGGACAAACTGAAAGCACGTATATCCTACGTTTCGCTGAACGACGACATTAAGAACATACAGCTGACGGATTAGACACTATCAGCAGGACAGCAGCCTCTGGTGGGGCAGGGGCCGATGGATTTATGTAAACAGCTGGTGCACGATATCTAAGGAAGTCTCAAGGTTTTACTCGCCTGAGGCAAAGTATCTCATGACCACACTATCTACCTAGAGTTTTATTCTGTATTTTTCGTAGCTGTCTACATACCACCACAGACCGAGGCTGGCACTAAAACCACACGAGCTGTATTCCGCCATAAGCAAACCGGAAAACGCTCATAGTGGCCGGGGACTTTAATGCAGGGAAACTTAAATCAGTTTTACCTCATTTCTATCAGCCTGTTAACTGTGCAACGAGGGGAAAAAAATTCTAGACCCCTTTACTCCACACACAGACGTGTACAAATCTCGCCCTCCATTTGGCAAATCTGACCATAATTCTATCCTCCTGATTCCGGCTTACAAGCAAAAATTAAAGCAGGAAGCACCAGTGACTAGTCTATATAAAAAAAAAAGGAGTTAGATGAAGCAGATGCTAAACTACAGGACTGTATTGCTAGCAGACTGGAATATGTATCGTCTTTCTTCCGATGGCATTCGAGTACACCACATCAGTCACTGGCTTTATCAATAAGTGCATAGAAGACGTCATCCCCACAGTGACCGTACGTACATACCCCAACCAGAAGCCATGGATTACAGCGAAAGGGTAGCGCTGCCACTTTCAAGGAGCGTGACTAACCTGGAAGCTTATAAGAAATCCTGCTATGATCAAACAGGTAAAGCGTCAATACAGGAATAAGATTAAATCGTGCTCCGACACTCGTTGGATGTAGCAGGTCTTGCAAACTATTACGACTACAAAGTGAAGCACAGCCGAGAGCTGCCCAGTGACACGAGCCTACCAGACAAGCTAAATAACTTCTATGCTCGCTTCGAGTATAGTAACACTGAAACTTACATGAGAGCATCAGCTGTTCCGGACGACTGTGTGATCGCGCTCTCCTCAGTCGATGTGAGTAAGACCTTTAAACAGGTCAACATTCACAAGGCCGCAAGGGCCAGACGGATTACCAGGACATTACTCCGAGCATGCGCTGACCAACTGGGAAGTGTCTTCACTGACATTTTCAACCTCTCCCTGTCTGAGTCTAATACCAACATGTTTCAAGCAGACCACCATAGTGTTCTTGGGCACAGGGACTAAGGTAACCTGCCTAGATGACTACCGACCCGTAGCACTCACGTCTGTAGCCATGAAATGCTTTGAAAGGCTGGTCATGGCACACAACACCATTATCCCAGAAACCCTAGACCTGCTCCAATTTGCATACCGCACCAACAGATCCACAGATGATGCAATCTCTATTGCACACCACACTGCCCTTTCCCACCTGGACAAAAGGAACACCTATGTGAGAATGCTATTCATTGACTACAGCTCAGCGTTCAACACCATAGTGCCCTCAAAGCTCATCACTAAGCTAAGTACCTTGGGACTAAACACCTCCCTCTGCAACTGGATCCTGGACTTCCTGACGGGCCGCCCCCAGGTGGTAAGGGTAGGTAACAACACATCCACCACGCTGATCCTCAACCCGGGGGCCCCTCAGGGCTGCGTGCTCAGTCCCCTCCTGTACTCCCTGTTCACTCATGACTGCACGGCCAGGCACAACTCCAACACCATCATTAAGTTTGCTGATGACACAACGGTGGTAGGCCTGATCACCGACAACGATGAGGTCAGAGACCTGACCGTGTGGTGCCAGGATAACAACCTATCCCTCAACGTGATCAAGACAAATGAGATGATTGTGGACTACAGGAAAAGGAGGACCGAGCACACCCCCATTCTCATCGATGGGGCTATAGTGGAGCAGGTTGAGAGCCTTGGCTCCTTGGCGTCCACATCACCAACAAACTAACATGGTCCAAGCACACCAAGACAGTCGTGAATAGGGCACGGCAAAACCTATTCCTCCTCAGGAGACTGAAAAGATTTGGCATAGTTCCTCAGATCCTCAAAAGATTTTACAGCTGCACCATCGAGATTATCCTGACATTGACTCTGTGCCGGTACCCCCTGTATATATATCCCCGCTATTGTTATTTACTGTTGCTCTTTAATTATTTATTATTCTTATTACAATTTGGGGGGGAGGGGTATTTTCTTAAAACCGCATTGTTGGTTAAGGGCTTGTAAGTAAGCATTTCACTAAGGTCTACACCTGTTGTATTCGGCGCATGTGACAAATAAAATTTGTAGTAACAGACATCTCAACATCAACTGTTCAGAGGAGACTTCGTGAATCAGGCCTTCATGGTCGAATTGCTGCAAAGAAACCACTACACCAAGAAGAAGAGACTTGATTGGGCCAAGTAACACAAGCAATGGACATTAGACCGGTGGAAATATGTCCTTTGGTTTGATGAATCCAAATTGGAGATTTTGGGTTCCAACCGCCGTGTTGTGAGACACAGAGTAGGAGAACGGATGATCTCTGCATGTGTGGTTCCCACTGTAAAGCACAGAGGAGGTGGTAGGATGGTGTGGGGGTGCTTTGCTGGTGACACTGTCTGTGATTTAATTTCGAATTTAAGGCACACTTAACCACCATAGCATTCTGCAGCGATACACCATCCAATCTGGTTTGCACTTTAGTGGGAGTATTATTTGTTTTTCAACAGGACAATGACCTAACACACATCCAGGCTATGTAAGGGCTATTTGAACAAGTGAAGGAGTGCCGCATCAGATGACCTGACCTCCACCCAATTGAGGTAGTTTGGGATTAGTTAGACTGCAGAGTGAAGGAAAAGCAGCCAGCAAGTGCTCAGCATATGTGGGTACTATTTCAAGACTGTTAGGAAAAGCATTCCAGGTGAAGCTGTTTGAGAGAATGCCAAGTGTGTGCAAAGCAAACGGTGGCTACTTTGAAGAATCTAAAGTATATTTTGATTTGTTTAACACTGTTTTTGGTTACTACATGAGCTCATAGTTTTGATGTCTTCACTATTATTCTACAATGTAGAAAATTGTAAAAAATAAAGAAACCCTTGAATGAGTAGGTGTGTCCAAACTTGACTGGCACTGTAGTCTTAAGAGTTTGGACACCTCATTTAGCAGGTGAAGATTTGGATAACCACTGGGATTCTTATGAAGGGTGTTAGATCTATTTACTATTTTGTGGTAGTGTAACATGTCATTATATAAGGCCTATCTCACAACACCTAGGCTGTGTCCGGAATCGGTCTTGCTTACCACTTACAAAAACTACATACTATTTAGAATGCATTGTTTAGATCAAATGTATGCAGTAAGCAACAAGTAACAAAATACTAGGCTCACCCACACTGAGAATGTCTCATTGAATGCACAATTGTCATTTGTTCATTTTGGTACAGCCCATCACCTTACCTGATTATCAGCTGTTGTCAAACACATGGGTCACACTTTTTTTTATTTTCGCATACCCAAACAACCTGTTTAGGATGCAAGTATGAGTGTCCGGACACGGGCGCACGTCACACTCGGTCAGTTATATATTTTTTGTCATAAAAAAATTACTAGCTGTAGCTAAGTTTCCATCCAATTGGCGACAGATTTATGAAAATATTCTAAAAACCCCATAAAGAAAATATGCCAATTTTCCCCACGAAATAGACTTATTGCGGATAGAAATCTGTGCGATGACGTAGTGCATGTAACAGTATAACTTTACGTCGTCCCCTCGCCCCGACACGGGCGCGAACCAGGGACCCTCTGCACACATCAACAACAGTCGCCCACGAAGCAGCGTTACCCATCGCTCCACAAAAGCCACGGCCCTTGCAAAGCAAGGGGCAACACTACTTAAGTCTCAGAGCAAGTGACGTAACTGATTGAAATGCTACTAGCGCGTACCCGCTAACTAGCTAGCCATTTCACATCCGTTACATGCACATAAAGCTTAAGTTTTCATGTACCGAATTTGTTTCCATCCCATTTTCAACTGCTGATAGTTTTGTCACAATCTGTTGTGTTAAATAGCAAATGTATCTCCTCTGGTCTTGTTACGTGTGCTCCAGCCAACAGCTCGCAGATACAGTGCAGTCTAGTCTAGTCTACATGATGAGATTATTATGGATAAGAATGAGAATATTTATTTGTTAAACAGCAGTCAAGCATTGATCAGGTCATCAGAATAAGACCCTCGATATTTATTGGAAATGAGCATCAAGCTCATCACAGTGCACTTTCAACACCCTACTCTGTCTTATCTATGCATAGTCACTTTACCCCTACTTACGTGTACACATTACCTCAACTAACCCGTACCCCTGTACATTGGCTCGGTACTGATTGTATATAGCCTTGTTATTATTTTTTGTTACTATTTTCCTTTAGTTTATTTCACACTTTATTTATTTTTAACTCTTTGTTGGTTAAGCGCTCGTAAATATCTATTTCACGGTAAGGTCAACACCTGTTGTATTCAGCGCATGTAACAAATACAATTTTATATGTTTCCACCACCATTTCTAGCATAATTCATTTTACTGACAAAGAAAATAGCCCAGTTTGTCAATCAAAACACATTATCTGTTGGTATTTATAAAATTTTACCGAAACTTTCTGTTTCCATCAGTTGTCGTAATTATATATTTTTTCAATATGACTTTACTCGCATAAACTGTGGATGGAAATGTGGTTTATGTTGTAGTTTTACTGAGACTCACAGTGTTGGGCCTGACTCGGTCCAGTATCTCTCTGACCTCCTGAGAGAGGGACACTGGTAAGGAGAGGTAGTCCATGTCAGAGGGGAGAGACAGACTTTCCTCCCTCCGTATTCTCTCCATCTCTCGACTCTGCTTCTCGCAGTGGGGTCTGTACACAGCTGAAAGCCACAAAGCACAGGGTTCAGTACGTTTTAAGGTAAAGTTTAAACAGACTAAACTGAGTGCGTGTCTGAAATGAGTCTATTCCCTATATTGTGCACTACCTTTGACCAGAGCCACAAAAGTAGAGCACTATGTAGGAAATAGACTGCCATTTCAGACGCAGACTGATTGAGACTTAAAAAGAGGCGTTACCTTCAATCTTGAGTCGTTGTGAGTACTCAAAATATTGTGAAAGGCACTCTGGGAAGACCGAGGCCAACATTTCAAAGGACACATCTTTGTATTGCAACAGATCCAAACCACTGAAAGAGAAAGAGAAATGGTTTAGTAAAGGTTAATGAACAGACTATATACACCTCTGCTTGAGAAAACAATAGAAAGGAATTTTGAAAATGTAGTAAGACGTGACGCATTCACTTTCTCATAGGTTGCAGTGTTGTTAGTCTGTTTCAGAATGAGGGGTCACTATCTTTTTGACAACCTGTGTGTGTACACATACCAGATACGGATGTTTTAAGGATTCTGTTCCCATACATAGAACAATAGAAAGTCAGGGCTATATTCAGTAGGCAAACCTTGTTGAATGTTGCAGAGACATTTCCTGAATAGAGCCGATATGATTTCTTATTCTACATGTCATACAGTGCATTTGGAAAGTATTCAGACCCCTTGATTTGTTACGTTACAATCTTATTCTAAAATGGACTAAATAAAAAATCCTAAATCTACAAACAATAGCCCATAATGACAAAGCGAAAACAGGTTTAGAAATTTTTGCAGATTTATTACAACTTAAAAAGCAAATACCTTATTTACATAAGTATTTGCATCCTTTTCTATAAGACTCAAAATTGAGGTCAGGTGCATCCTGTTTCCATTGATCATCCTTGATGTTTCTACAACTTGGACTCCACCTGTGGTAAATTCAATAGATTGGACATGATTTGGAAAGGCGCACACCTGTGCATGTCAGAGCAAAAACCAAGCCATGAGTTCGGAGGAATTGTCCATAGAGCTCCGAGACAGGATTGTGTCGAGGCACAGATCTGAGGAAGGGTACCAAAAAATGTCTGCAGCATTGAAGGTCCCCAAGAACAGTGGCCTCCAACATTCCGAAATGGAAGAAGTGTGGAAACACCAAGACTCTTCCTAGAGCTGACCGCCCAGCCAAACTGAGCAATCGGGGAAGAAGAGCATTGGTCAGGGAGGTGACCAAGAACCCAATGGTCACTCTGACAGAGCTCTAGAGTTACTCTGAGGAGATGGGAGAACCTTCCAGAAGGACAACCATCTCTGCAGCACTCCACCAATCAGGGCTTTATGGCAGAGCGGCCAGACGGAAGCCACTCCTCAGTGAAAGGCACATGACAGCCCACTTGGATTTTGCCAAAAGGCACCTAAAGGACTCTCAGACAATGAGAAACAAGATTCTCTGGTCTGATGAAACGAACATTGAACTCTTGGCCTGAATGCCAAGTGTCACATCTGGAGGAAACCTGGCACCTACGGTGAAGCATGGTGGTGGCAGCATCATGCTGTGGGGATATTTTTCAGTGGCAGGGACTGGGAGACTAGTCAGCATCAAGGGAAAGATGAACGGAGCACAGTAGAGAGAGATCCTTGATGAAAAACTGCTCCATGGCGCTCAGGACTTTAGACTGGGGCAAAGGTTCACTTTCCAACAGGACAACGACCCTAAACACACAGCCAAGACAATGCAGGTGGCTTCGGGACAAGTCTTTGAATTTCCTCGAGTGGCCCAGCCAGAGCCTGAAAATATCTGTGCAGCGACGCTCCACATCCAACCTGACAGAGCTTGACAGGATCTGCAGAGAAGAAATGGGAGAAACTCCCCAAATAGAGTGTGTCAAGCTTGTAGCGTCATACCCAAGAAGACTCAATGCTGTAATCGCTGCCAAAGGTGCTTCAACATAGTACTGAGTAAAGGGTCTGAATACTTATGTAAATAGTATTTTTCCCCATTTTTTGGGATGTTATTGCTTTCATTATTGGGTATTGTGTGTAGCTTGATGAGGGGAAAATATATATATTTAATCCATTTTAGAATAAGGCTGTAACAAAATGTGGAAAAAGTCAAGGGGTCTGAATACACTGTATATTTCTCTCTAAACGTCCCACATTGTTTTCTGCTGAGTGCATCCCAGTAAATGCATGCTGAACCACCCACCACTTCCTACTCACTTTAAGGTGGTGCTCTTGTTCTCACTCAGGCTGATGTTGCCCAGCTTCTCTCTCCAGCGGGTGGAGGATAGAGCCACGGACTGCAGGGCCATCAGGGCTTCCTGGAGGCCGTCCCTCACACTTACTGCTTTCTTGTATCGCTGCAAAGTCACGCAGCCCACTTCCTCAAACCCTTGCAGACCGGGTCAAAGGTCAAATATTATTAATCCACAAAGTCTGACATGGAATTTTGAGATTTACTACATTGCAGTTGGTGACTGCAGACTGACCATTATTTGTATCAGTAAGATTGCTCAGTCTGTGATCAGTCGAACATGGCCAGAGATGCAATGTGTCTTAAAATTCCTCCAGTTGCCTAATGACAGTAGTCATTTTCTTATCTTATAAACCTATGCAGCCAATGACAGTGTGCACTTTGTTAACAATATTAAGCTCCAAGCTGCTGGATTTCCTGTCAGTGACTCATGCTTGACCTCATAACTGAACACAGCCAATAATACACTCTGTTCATGTATCACTACATTACTGGAGTGTGTTTGTTTTAGCTTGCCCTGTGACCCGGGTGGGTGGAGATTTCCTTTTGGGGCCAATGGAATGGTCTAAAATATGCAAACTCCACCCACCCGGGGCCCTATGTAAGCCAAAACAAGTGCACCCAGTAGTTGGGTACTGTCAGACACACACATTATGATACCTCTGGGGGTGAGACGCAGGTCTGCATTGTCGGGCCTGAGGTAGGTTCTGAACTCGGCGCGGCTAGTGAACATGCGGTAAGGTTCTGTCACCCCTCGGCCCACCAAGTCATCGATCAGCACCCCGATGTAGCTCTGGGTACGAGACAGTGCCATGGGGGGCAGGGAGAGGGCCGTCCGACCTGCATTCACCCCCGCCCACAAGCCCTGGAGAGAGAGGAGAGAAATGGGTTTGTTGTAGCATATATTGTAGGGTCCTGTGGTGGGTCAGTTGGTTAAAAAGTGTGGCAAACGGCTGGTAGCATTGCCAAGGTTGAGAGTTTAAGTCCCACAGTGATCATACAAAAAATGTATGCACACGCTGTACCGTTAGTCGCTTTGGATGAGCACGTCTGCTAAATGACCAAAATGGTAAACATGTAAAATGGCTATTCTGCTACCAGCCTTCAGTCCAAGAGTGCTGCTGGTTTTCTTTTCTGATAGTAAAGTGAACAATTAATGTCACTGTTTCTTGGCCAGAGAGTCCACACACCTGGGTCGTGTTTACTAGGCACCAAATGGCAGAAAACAGACTAAAACAGGGACTACCTATACTTGCCCAATAGGAATCTGGGACCCAGGTGTCCCAGATTAGAACAGATTTAACCCCTACTTGTGCGGCTGCTTCCTCGTAGCCCGTGGTGCCGTTGATTTGACCCGCGAGGAAGAGCCCCTGAGTGCTCTTCACCTGCAGAGACGGAGTCAGCTGGGTGGGGCACACAAAGTCATACTGCACCCCGTAACCTGGAATCCAGAGAGATGAGGAGGTTATAATCGGCTTGTTTGAGGAAATCAGTTTGAGCAAGGTGAGACGCAGAATCGCTAATCTTCATAACTTTAGTTATTTCACATAATAATGAGTAGTTATTTGGGATGGAAGGTGATTTGTAGATCAGTGGTTAAGCGCAGTCCAACTATAGTGTAGTCTCTCGAACAACCGCAATGACACACCTCGGAGAGTGCTAATGTAGTTGTAGGCAGCGAACTAAAACATGTTTAGGTCAATCAAGCTTGATGATAACTGTGTCTAACAGGTGCACTTAAATCTGATCGAAAGTTTAGCAGTTAAGAGTTAACTTCTGGATTCCTCCTCAGACTTGAAAGAACTTGATGGGTGTAAGTAAAATGGCAAAAATCCTACTTAGCATACAAGAAGGCTAGCAAGGTGGAGCTATTACTATATTGTTAACGCCCATCCAATTCTTTCAGATCTAGGAAGGTGCATAAACGGTCACGGGGTACGGGATAGGTTGACCTGAGATTCTGCATACCATTTTTCTGCCTGCACTCTTCTCACTCACTCATTGGAAGTGAATAAGTGCACACTTCAGGAGAAAGGACAGATTATTGGGACCCAGAGGGGTGTCTGTATTTAGGGCTGCATACCAGGAGTGCGGATCTCGGCTCGGTGCAAGGCGGGGATCTCCCTAAGGAGGCGGAGCTGCACGTCAGGGGGCATGGTCATGGACAGGCCCTGGGGGTACAACAGGTCAGAGGTCAAACCTTCCGGCTCCAGCCACACCTGGTGCCGTCGCCCCGGAAACCGCAGCACTCGCGACTCGATGGAGGGACAGTATCTAAGAGGAGGAAAGACAGAATTCAGTGTGTAAAGTAATGTGTACACAGTTTACTGTGTGTGTGGGTGAGTGTGTGTCTCTGTCTGCATGTACCTGGGACCTTTGGCGTCCTGCTGTATGTGACAGTTGAGGTGGACACTCTCCCTGACCACTCTCTCCACTCCAGGTGTGGTGTGGATCAGGTAGCAGGGGAGCTGCTCTTCTGGCTACAGGGCATAGCATGTTAGCATCACAGCCAGTTTCTAGAGAATTTAAGGTGTATTACGCAACATTTTGTTTATAATTTTGTCTAGACCAGTGGTTTTTAAAGAATAAGATTTAGAAATACCTGAAATCCAATTAAGTGCAAAGAGTCAAATTCAATATTGCAAATGTGCAGCAGTACATCTTTACCTTCGAATTAACCCAAAAACAATATTTGCCGGGTGTAATGTTTTATGTTGGCATATTGGCAGTTGTAGTCTTTCTTTGGAGTTTTTACCTTGCAGTGGGTGTGCGTGTTGAGAAAACTGAAGGGAGTGGGCTGTTTGTCCGGGGCTTGGAGCTGAGCCAAGGACAGATCTACGGACTCCTTCACTATCCGAGGGGGTGTGCCAGTCCTCAGCCGACCCACCCTCAACCCCAATGTCTCTTTCAGTGTGTATGAAAGTCCGGCACATGATTGGGCGTCCCCCATCCTCCCCCCGGGAGAGGTGGTTTGGCCCATGAAGAGGGAGCCGGACAGGAAAGTGCCGGTGGTAAGTACCACTGAGCTGGACAAGATGGGGTGGCTTCCATCCACTAAGAGGCGAGAATAGAGAGAACATGTCCTAAAGGAACATTTGAAACATAGCATCCTTAAGTATAAGCTGCTATAATATTCAGGGTTTGTGCTCTTCAACCTTTGGTGTGAAAATCCAAGACCTAGACTTTGTAAATACTGTATGTAGACATTATTATACTTCTAGAGACAGGGAGTCGAATAGATTTACAAACATCCTCTCCAAAAAATGACAGGGAGTTTACTGTATCTTCAGTGAAACATCCACATGTAAATTGTGGCTGAGACTCAGGAGGGATTATAAGATGGTTTAAATAAGATCTTTCAAATTATATCACAGCAGGGAGAAAATAAATAATACATAGAAAATTTTTAAAAAGGCAACTCAGATTGAGACATTGATATGTGTGCAATGTACACTGAGTGTATAAAACATTAGGAACTTTCCATGACATAGACTGACCAGGTAAATCCAGGTGAAAGCTGTGATCCCTTATTGAGGTCACCTGTAAAATCCACTTTAAGTGTAGATGAAGGGGAGGAGACAGGTTAAAGAAGGATTTTTAAGTCTTGAGACATGGATTGTGTATGTGTGCCATTCAGAGGGTGAAGGGTGTAGTAGGTGTCAGGCGCACCGGTGTGAGTGTGTCAAGAACTGCAATGCTGCTAGGTTTCAGGTTAAACAGTTTCCCGTGTGCATCAAGAATGGTCCACCACCCAAAGGACATTTGGTCAACTGTGGGAAGCATTGGAGTCAACATGGGCCAGCATCCCTGTGGAACGCTTTCGACATCTTGTAGAGTCCATGGCCCAAAGAATTGTGGCTGTTCTGAGGGCAAAAGGTGTGGAACTCAATATTAGGAAGGTCTTCCTAATGTTTTGTACACTCAGTGTTTATGCCCCCATCTGACTCTCCATATTTTTTATTTATTAAAAAAAATAAACTTTATAGATTTTCAGATATAACAACAAAAGCAGTACAACCCCAAGCCCTCATTCTCCCATCCATACCCTCCCTCCCTCCACACCACCCACCCACCAAGGCATCTATAAAATTAAGTTAAATAGGAAAGAAACAAACAGTAATAGAAACAAAAACAATGGGAAAAAAACATTATATAAAAATTATTATCAGCACAAATGGCCACTAGAACAGACATGACTGCTTACCAAACTACGCAAATTACACTAAGTAAAAGGCAGGCTCTCCACGTATTGTATTAATGGGGACCAGGTTAAGTCTAACTTTTGTCGGGAGCCATGCACAGTGTACCTAACCGAGCCTTATATGGACTTCCTGCCCCTGGAGAACAGAACGGGCAATGAGAACGGATTGTGGACTGGTTGCTGAATTCCCCCCTTTCCCACACTGTGCCAATCTCCCTAATAAATTGCCCATTTGTATTCTAGTTATGCTCGTGTGCGTGTTTTGTTATTGAACTTGGTGACGTGGAAACCACACCTCATTGAGCCTGCTACACAAGGTAGTACAGTCATCTTACCAGAATTAATGCGACCTGTTAATGAAATGGGAAGAGACGACCACCTTATGAAATCCTGCTTAGTGCGCTCCAGGAGTGTTTTGAAGTTATATTTAAACAGAGCCTTAAATGAGTGTGTGACCTTTATCACCAAATAAGTAAAGACCTAATGCTCCACCTTAAATGGGAAGTTGGCATTCCCAATGCCTTCTGCTAACTGATTAATGGGGAGGAGCACACTTTTGTTAGGTTTAACTTATAACCAGAGAATGTGCCAAAACCTTGTAGCATGTCCAAGAGTATAAAAGAAGATTGTCTGCATATAAGGACAACTTGTGAGTTATGTTATAGCAAGATGCTCAATAGTCATATCAAATAGGAAAGGGGATAAACAGCAACCCTGCCTGGCCCCCCCCTGTGGAGAGGGAAGTAGCTGGAGGTAACATTGTTGGTGCAAACAGAAGCCACTGGGGACGAGTACAAAATCTTAATCCAGGAAAGGAATGACAGGCCAAATCCAAATCTCTCCAGTACTGTAAATAGATATTCCCACTCAACCCGGTTGAAAGCCTTTTCAGCATCAAGAGAGATGACAACCTCTAAGTGGGCAGAATAAAGAACATTAAATATAATTATAGAAAGATTGCCTAACTGAGATAAATCTGGTTTGGTCAGTTAATTATTAGGCATCACTGTCTCTAAACGGCACGAGAGGACCTAAGTGAGAATTTTATAATTGCAGCACAAAATAATTATAGGGCGGTATGAGCCACAGTCTAGGGGATTCGTCTTTTTAAAGCAAAACCAAAATAGTCGCCTGGGTAAGTGTCTGTGGCAGTTTCTGACTAGGAAGGATTTCATTGTACACGTATGTCACAACAAACATTGGGACTGCGGGTACTATTTAATGAAGCTGCCAGTTGAGAACTCGTGTGGTGTCTGTTTCTGTTCTGTGAAGGGAGTAGTACACAGAGTTGTACGAGATCTTCAGTTTCTTGGCAATTTCTCGCATGGAAAAGCCTTCATTTCTTAGAAAAAGAATAGACTGACGAGTTTCAGAAGAAAGTTCTTTGTTTCTAGCCATTTTGAGCCTGTAATCGAACCCACAAATCCTGATGCTCCAACTAGTCTAAAGAAGGACACTTTTATTGCTTCTTTAAATCAGCACAACAGTTTTCAGCTGTGCTAACATAATTCCAAAAGGGTTTTCTAATGATACATTTGGATTAGCTAACATGCCCATGTAGAATATTCCATAACAATAAAAAAAAAAGCTGTTTCCAACTACAATAGTCATTTACAACATTAAATGTCTACACTGTATTTCTGATCAATTTGATGTTATTGTAATGGAGAAAAAAAAAGTGCTTTTCTTTCAAAAACAAGAACATTTCTAAGTGACCCCAAACTTTTGAACGGTAGTGTGTACCCTGCGTGGATGAATAATTGTCATTTTTTGGGCAGCAGGGTGGAGGCAAGCTTCTAATCAAGATATGAATTCACTAGTTGGTCCTTGGTCGCGTCAGCGCGACTAGTGCAGGGTTACAGTATGAGCCCACAATAGCTAGTTAGTATTATGTCGCCTGTCCTCCTGTGGATGTACAGTGGTTCCTCCTTTAAAAGTTGCGTCATACTGCGGCACACCATGCGTGCTGCTGCAGCATTCTGTGGCATGTCATTTAATTCTCAGCCATTTCTTCTGTTACTTCAAGTCACTGCTAGTGTGACCACCAGAGAGCATCTTTGAGAAGCGTTTGATAGTATTCCATATTGGCATTACCAGATCATTTAAAACCTTTTTGTCTGAATAAATATTTGCGCCGCCACCCAGGCTATTCAGACGGGTGTCGTGTCTCGTCAAGTCTTCTTTAACGGAGTTGATCTTTATGTTGACCTCGTTGGCGAGGATAGCTATTTGTGCGGATAGGTCAGTGGATAATGACTCCACCTCAGCCAGCGCAGTCTGTTCAGATTGAATGATAGCCGCCATTACCATGGCTATGTTGGGGGGGATCAGAGTCCGTGTCAGGCGAGCCTGAGGCTTCAGCAGAGGCCTACTCCTTTGTGGCCCACGGCCGTTGTTGTCTCGACATTTTACAATTAAAAGGGGGGGGGGTCTGAAAAAAATGCCAGATTAGTAAATTGGGTTTGATTCCAAATTAAATATTACAAAATTAACACGGTGGGGGAGGTGTTGGTCAAGTATTAATAGTAAATTGTTCGCCCTGGATCGGAGCACCGAGAAAACATGTCTTCACGTGTTGCTGTTTACCAGCACCCGGACTCTCCATATTTTAACAATGATTGTTTTCAGACTCTCTATTCTGATATAATTAATTATTAGTCGGTTGGCAAAGTTCTGTTAAGGGACATTTTACTGCTGCTCTTTCACTGTATATGTCCATTAATATGTTATGTGTCATAAAAATCAAGAATTTCCTCACTACACACAAATACGAGCGTTTCTGCATCTCACTGGTAGAAAAAGGCCATCTATATCTCCTGGTTGTAACTAAACCACAATATCAAGAATTCATTGCGATTTCAGGATGTAGTACGTCCCTGTCGAGGTGCATCCAGTTGAGAATGGGTGTCAACAGGTAGCTAACGTTACTCACTGTACCAGCCACTCGTTCATAGAACATCAGCTTGTGAATAAATATTACATTTTTGTGTCGACAACATCTGTAAAGTTTAGTCATGCTGTGGTGCTCAGTACCTGGATGTACAAACTACAAGAATGCACAAGCTGCTGGGTTGCCTGGAAACCAGTCGTTGAATGGCATTGAATTCTACGTCGGGCAGAAATGTTTGAATCAGGAAAGTTTCCTATCATGACCTTTACAAGCCAGAATTATGAATAAAATTATGTTTTAATGCACTTTCCTGGTTGTCCTTCCAGTTGGTCCTTCTGGCGGTAGGAATGTGAGACAATATAGCCACAGGAAAGAGTAGAGATCTCAGAAGACCTAGGATTAAGAATTGTTGACTTCCAGCATAAAGCTGGAAAGGGTTACAAAAGTATCCTTAAAAGCATTGATGTTCATCAGTCCACGGTAAGACAAATTGTCTATAAATGGAGAAAGTTCAGCACTGTTGCTACTCTCCCGAAGAGTGGCCGTCCTGCAAAGATGACTGCAAGAGCACAGCGCAAAATGCTCAATGAGGTTAAGAAGAATCCCAGAGTGTCAGCTAAAGACTTACAGAAATCTCTGGAACATGATAACATCTCTGTTGACGAGTTTACATAAAACACTAAACAAAAATGGTGTTCATGGGAGGACACCACGGAAGAAGCTACTGCTGTCCAAAAAGAACATTGCTGCAGAGAATAAAAGAGCAAGGACGCTTTATGAGGAGCTGGTGGATGCCACTGTTATCGATCCTGCATCCCATGTGAGGCACGTCACACACCGTAAGCCTAGCGCAAGGCAGCGGTCTTTGGTGAATGGGGCTGAAATGGCTTTGGGGGATCCCATCCTGCTGACCAACAGTTTTGCCCAACTGCTTCCAGAGATTCCTTCATCCTCTACACTGTCTCCAGCCCAGGGGGGTCTCTACCACATATACTACAACCGGCTCTGGTCCATCGGGCCCCACCGACCTTTAGTCCTCAAGGGGTCTTGTAAACCACTCGAGGAGAAAGAACGGCCGGACCTCCCCGGCTGTTTCACTACTTGTCATCATCGGCAGCCCTATGGTGAGAAACATCTCGGTTTAAGTGCAAAAACCCTGTGCTACCCAGGAGCACGAGTACAGGACATTACAAGGCTGCTTCTGACCATTCTACGACAGATGCCGGGAGCTGACGCTGTCGTAGTCCACGTGGGGTCAAACGACATCGGGAGGGCTAGCTCGCAACTTCTGAAAATGTATTTTAAAGAACTGATTCTAGCATTGAAAGATTCCAAAAAGCGGTCAATCATTTCAGGTCCGGTACCATCGTTGGGCCACAGGTGTGAAAGATTCAACAGACAACTGGCATTACACATCTGGTTAAAAGATTACTGTAGCATTGTTGGAATCACTTTTATAGATAACTATGACTCCTTCTGGAAACAGAAGATACTCTACAGGAATAACGGAGTCCATCCAAATCATCTTGGCTCCTGGATGCATTTCAAGGCTGCGTTAAGACTTCTCAATGACCCAAGACCAGCTCAGTTTATCCCTACCATTGTGACAATAACTTGTCATAATGCTGCGTCAAATGTACATTATCCCAGGGACGTTGGAAGGCACATTGTAAGTAACTTAATTTGTCCCCCTAACTGCCCTGAATACCTCTGTTGATTCTACAGCTATTGTATGCAGTAATCATGTGCCTATGAACCAGAGTTACACTGTTAACACTGAGGCGGTGTGCCCTAGTAGGAAGTCCACTGTGTGCAGCTCACCGTGCACCATCAGCTCCAATATAAATAACATAAGCAAGTCTACTTCTGATAAGCTTCCCAGTAAAGCATTCAAAACAATAAAGCAACCCAGAAAAGTGCTAAAAAATTGCCCATATTAACATATGTAGTCTAAGAAACAAGGTTAAACAGACTACATTCATATACTGACTCTCTCTGAAACGCACTTAGATAATACCTTTGATGATAATACCCCCTCTGCAGTTTAGAAAATGCTGTCATAATGCTGTGCTGATAAACATTTACAATACATGTTTAACATACATGGCTATTACATCTACCGAAAATACAGAAATGCCAACGGGGGTGGTGTTGCGGTCTATATTCAGAACCACATTCCTGTAAAGCTTAGAGAGGATCTCATGTTAAATACTGTTTGGCTACAGGTTCATCTACCTCACCTAAAGCCCAGTCTTGTGGGAAGCTGCTATAGACCACCAAGACAGTATCTGGATAATATGTGTGAAATGCTTGATAATGTATGTCATATCAACAAAGAAGTATATTTTCTGGGTGATTTAAATATTGACTGGCTTTCACCAAGCTGCCCAATCAAGAAAAAACATCAAACTTATACCAGTGCCTGCAACCTGAGTCAGGTTGTCAGTCAACCAACCATGGTAGTTACAAATAGCACAGGAATGAAATCATCAATATGTATTGATCACATATTTAATAACGCTGCAGAAATTTGCTTTAAAGCAGTATCCAAATCCATAGGATGTAGTGATCACAATATAGTAGCCATATCTAGGAAAACCAAAGTTCCAAAGCCTGGGCCTAATATAGTGTATAAGAGGTCATACAATAAGTTTTGTAGTGATTATTATGTTGATGATATAAATAATATTTGCTGGTCTGTGATGTGTAATGAGGAACAAGCAAACGCTGCACTTGACACATTTATGAAATTGCTTATTCCAGCTACTAATTCTAAGCCCGGCGGAGATACAATCGTCGACAAAATCATTCTCAAAGAGAATCCTGCAAAAATATTATTTGAAGTCAGAAAATGACTGTAAAAACTGTTTAATAAAAAGATTGTGGGAGCTGTTTTGTTAGACTTCTGTGTGGCTTTTGACATTATCGATCATAATCTGCAGCTGGAAAAACGTATGTGGAATATGTCACCTGTTGCCACAAGAAAAGGGCAATCAGTGAAGACTATATATTGAAATATTGAGTGCCATAGTCTGGTATCTACACTCGAAGTAAATGGTTATCTGTAGAAGGAATGCATATGATGAAGGTAATTAAGCTTGGAATGTACTGAGTAAAGGAAAGGCAATCACATGTTGGTAGGCACTGATGGAGAGATGTGGTTTAGTGAGGAATGGGGGGCAAAGGTCAGGTCACATTAAGGGAGAAGGAACAGTTTGTTGCCTGCATCACTTTACATCTTTATTATTAGGCAGGAAGTTATGTTTAGAGAGGAGGGAACGTCACCCTAATTGGGGTATACAGTTGAAGTCGAAAGTTTACATACTTAGGTTGGAGTCATTAAAACTCGTTTTTCAATCACTGCACACATTTCTTGTTAACAAACTATAGTTTTGGCAAGTCGGTTAGGACATCTACTTTGTGCATGACACAAGTAATTTTTCCAACAATTGTTTACAGACAGATTATTTCACTTTATAATTCACTTTATAACAATTCCAGTGGGTCAGAAGTTTACATACACTAAGTTGACTGTGCCTTTAAACAGCTTGTAAAATTACAGAAAATGATGTCATGGCTTTAGAAGCTTCTGATAGGCTAATTTACATAATTTGAGTCAATTGGAGGTGTACCTGTGGATGTATTTCAAGGCCTACCTTCAAACTCAGTGCCTCTTTGCTTGACATCATGGGAAAATCAAAAGAAATCAGCCAAGACCTCAGAATTCAAATTGTAGACCTCCACAAGTCTGGTTCATCCTTGGGAGCAATTTCCAAACGCCTGAAGGTACCACGTTCATCTGTACAAACAATAGTACACAAGTATAAACACCATAGGACCTCGCAGCTGCCATACCGCTCAAGAAGAAGACGCGTCTCCTAGAAATGAACGTACTTTGGTGCGAAAAGTGCAAATCAATCCCAGAACAGCAGCAAAGGACCTTGTGAAGATGCTGGAGGAAACCGGTACAAAAGTATCTATATCCACAGTAAAACATCGACATAACATGAAAGGCCGCTCAGCAAGGAAAAAGCCACTGCTCCAAAACTGCCAGAAAAAAAGCCAGACTACGTTTTGCAACTGCACATGGGGATAAAGATCGTACGTTTTGGAGAAATGTTCTCTGGTCTGATCAAACAAAAATATAACTGTTTGGACATAATGACCATTGTTATGTTTGGAGGAAAAAGGGGGACGCTTGCAAGCTGAAGAACACCATCCCAACCGTGAAGCACGGGGGTGGCAGCATCATGTTGTGGGGGTGCTTTGCTGCAGGAGGGACTGGTGCAATTCACAAAATAGATGGCATCATGAGGGAGAAAAATTATGTGGATATATTGAAGCAACATCTCAAGACATCAGTCAGGAAGTTAAAGCTTGGTCGCAAATGGGTCTTCCAAATGGACAATGGCCCCAAGCACACTTCCAAGGCTGTGGCAAAATGGCTTAAGTACAACAAAGTCAAGGTATTGGAGTGGCCATCACAAAGCCCTGACCTCAATCCTATAGCAAATTTGTGGGCAGAACTGAAAATGCGTGTGCGAGCAAGGAGGCCTACAAATCTGACTCAGTTACACCAGCTCTGTCAGGAGGAATGGGCCAAAATTCACCCAACTTATTGTGGGAAGCTTGTGGACGGCTACCTGAAACATTTGACCCAAATGAAACAATTTAAAGGCAATGCTACCAAATACTAATTGAGTGTATGTAAACTTCTGACCCACTGGGAATGTGATGAAAGAAATAAAAGCTGAAATAAATCGCTCTACTATTATTCTGACATTTCACATTCTTAAAATAAAGTGGTGATCCTAACTGACCTAATACAGGAATTTTGTACTTGGATTAAATGTCAGGAATTGTGAAAATGTTTTTCTTAAATGTATTTGGCTAAGGTGTATGTAAACTTCAGACTTCAACTGTATATACACACTACCACTGTTGGAACCATGTCTGTGTCTTATGCAGCTGTATAACCCAATGGGTGAATAAACTTGGTTTGAGCTTTACTAATTGTCAGTGAGTTTCAATAGGTTCATTAGAATCTAACAGTAAATAAAAACTATATTTATTTTCCCATTTGTACTTGCACATTGTTACAACACTATACATAGCCAGTAATATAACATTTGAAATATCACTATTCTTTTGAAACTTTTTTGAGTTTAATCTTCTCAGGTTCATTTCAGATTGTTTATTTCACTTTTGTTTATTATCTATTCCACTTGCTTCCCATGCCAATAAAGCCCTTTGAATTTAATTAAAATTGACAGAGAGCGAGAGAGGTGTGTTTGAGAGAGAGGAGTGTGTGTTTAAGAGCGAGAGAAGACATAAACAGATGACAGCATGACGCTGTGGGGGAATGGTCAAAGATTCAACAGGAAAACACTAGTACCAGATATGAGAGAGTGTAGTGTAGTGTTTGAGTGTAGAGAGTGTAGTGTTTGAATGTGTAGTGTGTGTGTGTGTGTGTGTGTGTTTGTGTGAGAGAGTCAGTCTATCAGTCTGTCAGTCTTTCCTACCCAGTCTTATCCCAGTGACTCTGTGGTGTCCAGGCTCCTCTGGGTTGGGTTGTGACACCAGCAACTCAGCCACTGAGCCCTCCAACACTGTCAGCCTGGGAGTGGACAGCAATTCTGACTGCAGAGGAGTCAGGAGAGGATTAAAGCATTAATCATTTTATAGATAGACAGATTTTCTTGAGATAGATGGTCAATTAAAAAGAGTATCACTGCCAAATGGATTTGGAGCCAATATGTGCTCTTTTATCTGCCACATGGTAGACGATTTTATCTAAAGGGACTTACAGTACAGTGAGTGCATACATTTATTTTTAAGTGATACATGCAGGAATTAAACCCACAAACTTGGCATTGCTAGTGCCACACTCTTATCAACTAAGCCGACACAGGACTTTATGTAAACAACTTGTCTGATTCCTATTTAAACAATTCAATTAAATGAACTGGCTGTGATCCTGGCTGTGCTGAGTGGTAGGTACCTGGATGAATTGGCGGTAGCGTTCCCGGTCCAGCTGTGCCCGGGGGCCCCACACAGCGGGCCCTTTGCTGCGGTTTAGGATGGAGAAGTGGACCCCGGCCCAGTCGCCTGCTCGCCCACACAGACCGTCCAGAGCATCCACCTCCCTCACCAGCTGGCCCTTCCCCACGCCCCCCAGAGAGGGGTTACAGGAGAGGGCCCCTGAGGTACAACGAGAGGAGAAGGGTGCGAGAGAGAGAGGGAGGGAGTGTGAGTGGGTGGGTGGTTCAGAGAAACACTGCTCTATTCCTACTGATCCCACAAGTAAATAACAGGAGGCTCTTCCTCTCTCTCACCGATAGTCATGACCTTCTGGGTAATGAGGAGGGTCTCTGCTCCCAATCTGGCTGCTGCGGCCGCCGCCTCAGTCCCAGCATGTCCTCCCCCCACTACGATGACATCATACTGGAGCCTGGTGAGGTCACTGCCAGTCCGAGAGGATACAAATGACAGGACGTTGTGTCGGAGCAGGTGCAGTTTCTGTGCCAACATGTCAAAGTTTCATGACAACTATCAAAGTAAGAGAAGGAGAGTTAGGTTGTGCAGATAATCAACATTTGACATTACTTTACTTGTTGAAAATAGATCAGTAAATATGATCAAATGAAACATGTTAGAACGACAATGTGGCACTACCTCCAAGACTATCCTAACTAAATCTACCTCATACACCTGGACATCGACTTGGTACTGGTACCCCGTGTATATAGCCAAGTTATCTTTACTCGTGTTATTATTTCTAAACAAAAAATCCTTTCTACATTGTTGGGAAGGTTCCCGGCCCGCAAGTAAGCGTTTGACTGTTAGTCTAAGCCTGTTGTTTACTAAGCATGTGACAAATAAAATGTGATCTTGATTTGACAAAAAACTTAGATGCCTGCATTTTCGAAAAAGCAAGAGTATTTGAATAAGATGTATTGATCTCAACGTAGACTTGCTCTATCTCATCCGGGCTTCATCTCTTATCTCATCCGACCTCAACTAACGTTACAAAACTCAATTCTGGTTCTGAATAGCTAACGTTAGCCATTTCCACTTACCAACTGCACTCATATCAGAATTAACAATGTGATCCGTTTTACTGGTCACGAAACAGTTTTCAATATTGCAGAGGTATCAGAACAATAGGTAAATTGCTGTGAAAATAGGTATTACAAAACATTAATCTAATCGTTCCCACCGGGGGCCGCCATTGTTTGCCGTCAGTGCCCGTAACCGTAATATAGGGTGTATATGCGCACTAAATATGTGGCACAGTTATGTTTGATGATGATGATGTCGGTACTGTAGGCCTAGTTTAGCTCTCGAAAACACTTCAGCGATTAACCACAACTAGCCATGTGAACTACAATTCTGGTGCTGGTTTTAACGTTTGGAAACGTCAATAAGCATCACTTGCCAAAAGGTTTTCAGAACATATGGCCCTTATCTTTCATATTGGGGAGAAAGTGTCCGGCGCGATATCGACTGTGCCGCAAAAGCATGCTCGTGCGGCAGAGTCGATATCCGCGCTTATAAACCCAGAGGGTCGTTACAATATCAATGAATAATAATCTTTCAAATAAAAAAATATATACTTACTGTTGCAGATTTGCACAGATCGATACACTGTGTATGCCTCCAGTTGACGAACTACACTTTCTCCCCAGTTACAGTAGCTTACACGCTAGAAATCTGTTATTCCATATTGCACACACACTGCTCTGCGTGCCAACGAGCGTCTGCGTTGCCTAGGGCTAACACGGAACCCAAACCGGCTGCACACTGAGCCATCGTGGCTATTGTGCATAAATGTATTTTGACCCCCTACACCAAACGCGATCATGACACGCAGGTTAAAATATCAAAATAAACTCTGAACCAATGACATTAATTTTGGGACAGGTCAAAAAGCATTAAAGCATTATATGGCAATTTAGCTAGTTAGCTTGGACTTGCTAGCTAATTTGTCATATTTAGCTAACGTTAGCTTGCTGTTGCTAGCTAATTTGTCCTGGGATATAAACATTGAGTTGTTATTTTACCTGAAATGCACAAGGTCCTCTACTCCGACAATTAATCCACACATAAAACGGCCAACCGAATCGTTTCTAGTCATCTCTCCTCCCAGGCTTTTTCATATTTGAACTTATATGGTGATCGCATCTAAACTTTCATAGTATTACCACGACGACCGGCAAAACAGTTCATCTTTCAATCACCCACGTAGGTATAACCAATGAGGAGATGGCACGTGGGTACCTGCTTCTATAAACCAATGAGGAGATGGGAGAGGCAGAACTTTCAGCGTGATCTGCGTCAGAAATAGAAAGGAGTTCTATTTTAGCCCTTGGCATCGCAGACGCTCGTTGGCGCGCGCGAGCAGTGTGGGTGCAATAATTGAATAACATGGATTTCTACATTTATTTTGCGACGCTCGCACACGCAACGCCAGCGTTGTGGTCAGCCTGTAAAATAGAAATCAGTTCTATTTCTGACGCAGATCGCGCTGCAAGTCCTTCCTCTCCCATCTCCTCATTGGTTTATAGAAGCAGGTACCCACGTGCCATCTCCTCAATGGTTATACCCACGTGGGTGACTGAAAGACGAATGAGGTCAGTGGCGGTAATGCACCTAATTTATGAAAGATGCCAATCTCAATATAAAGTCAAGAGAAGAAAAAGCCTGGAAGGAAGAGAGATGACTAGAAACGATTCGGTTGACCGTTTTATGTGTGAATTAATTGGTGGAGTAGAGGACCTTGTGCATTTCAGGTAAAACAACAACTCAATGTTTATATCCCAGGACAAATTAGCTAGCAACAGCAAGATAGCTAAATAGGACACATTAGCTAGCAATTGCAAGCTAACTAGCTAAATTGCCATAAATGTTGAATGCTTTTCGATCTGTCCCCAAATTAATATAATTGGTTCAGAGTTTGTTGTGATATTTTAACCTGCATGTCGTGATCGCGTTTCGTGTGGGGGGACAAAATCAATTTAGGCACGATGGCGCATGCGCGCAGCCGGTTTGGGTTCCGTGTAAGTATTTGCTGGCTGTGACCCGATGACAACGCCCGGATTAGAGGGGAGTAAGGCAGTCCAAGAGTTAACACACACAGGGAACTTTATTCACACACACTGACGAAGATGAACATGGGGATGGAAAGTGGGAAAAGTAGTGGTTCTGTAATAGACAACAGAGGTGTACACACATACAAAATGAATACCAGAGCGCAAATGCAGAGATACAGAATCTTACAGAATAAATGGCAAAGGACTGTATAGATTGCTTATGCAACCTGCAGACTGAGGTGGGACCAAGTCACTATTATACAACTCACAAGCAAGTCTCAAGTCACAAGTTCCGAGTCCCAAGTAGAACGGGTCGAATGTTGAGTCAAGTCCAAGTCGTGCATTATAAGAGCCAGTCAAGTCCGGTCACAAGTCAAGTAAAAAAAATCTTTACATGCAACGACTTGATCAACTACAAATCTTACGACCAGACAGCCACTTTCATTATTTTGTCTACAACACATTTTGATTATGTAATTGTAGAATAGGGATCTTGTAGCAGTCTTAAGGGCATAAAATCAGCAGAAGGCAAGGCAGGTTGACGTGCTCAGAGTGCAGATTTATTTTGCAGGTTTTGGTGATCAAATGGTGAAAGCACAATATCATATAAGGCTTAAAGACATGCTCCAGTACATTGGTGACTAGTAAGTATTTTTTTAAACCTGCTTTGGGCTGGATGTGTCAATGTGCAATTCATACATGTAAAATATATGAGCAGAATTACTGTCTCCCCTCAATTAGCCACGAAATCCCTAGTTTGAAAGTATCTGTTTTCTGGAAGCTGTGAATCACCATTTTCCCTACATTTCCCCCCCTATTTGGCCGGTAATTTCCCCCCTAGTAATTTCGAGTTCTAGCCAATGTTCTTCAGCCCCTTACCATTTGAGTAACAGTTAGCAAGATGCACACACAGTAGAGCGAGAGAGCAATGACGTGGTGCACATATCTGCACATACCATATGTGATGTAGTACACAATTTGAAGGGACCACTTTTGGTTAGTGGGCGCTAATTTCAGAACTATTGGCTAAAAAGTAGGCTATACAAAAGTACTGGATAATCCCTTGAGTCTGTCCTATCAGAAAGGACACAGGTAGAGCGCAAGACTGCACAGCCATCCCTTGAGAAACCAAATCGAATCTGTCTAACAGGAGCTCAAACAGGTACATGCAACCCCCCAGTGCCATGCAATTACCCAATTGGCAATTACAGCCAATAAACTGGTTCTACAATGTAAAAGTCCTTTTCCACAACCATTGTTACATTGGTACATCTGTCTAAATTAGAATTCATTATATTTCCTCACCATTCATAAATGGGTCAAACAAACATTTTCTCTCATTGAATGTACTGACTCCAAAGCATGGTGCGCAGAAACAGAAATGTCTAAGTGTTGCAATAAATGATACAGGGATGGAATGATGAAACGCTAATGTTAGCAATTATTGTAGGGTTAGATGGAATATAGATTTACCACATATGCATTGAAATGTGTGAAAGCAACAGCAAACATTTCAACAACAGAACAAGCACTTTCCACTGGCGGGAGTTTGGAGAGTCTGTCACATCTACTCCCGCTCGATGTTGCCGGTTTACTAACCACTTGTCCTAGCAATCATCATTACGCACACCTAGTACCATCGTTATGCGTACCTGCGCCTCATTATGAGGCACACCTGGACTCCATCACTACACTGATTACCTCCCCGAGATCTGTCACTCCCTTAGTTCCATTCCCCAGGCACTATTGGTTATGTGTTTCATGTCCAGATGGTACTTCTGTTTTGTATAGGTCTATGTTTCTTGTGTTATTAAACTCACCACCTGCTTTTCGACTCGCAGCGTCTCCGTACAGAATACTGCCTCGACAAATGGAAGTAGCAGGGAATCAGGACATCTCCCAGACGGTCGACGAACAGGGATACCTACTTCGTCAACACCACGACCAGCTGGCACAACTGGGGACGGCGATTGATGAGGTCCTTCGCGTTCTTCAACATCTCAAAAATACTCGAGAGGCATTGCCTTCAACTAGCGGAGGATACTCTACTGCCAGTCGACCCAGTGAGCCAGCACACCAGTCCATTCAGCAGTCCGCCCAGGTCATCGATGCCCGTTTGTCCCTCCTGAATAAATATGACGGAACCTCATCTAAATGCTGTGGCTTCCTACTCCAGTGCTCCCTTTATTTTGTGCACCAGCCCATCTGGTGCACAAAATAGCCCCTACCAAATAGCCCCTACCACCGAGAGGTCAAAGATTGCCACGGTTATTTCTCTGCTGGCTGGGTGGGAGTTGGAGTGGGCTACGGCCGTCTGGGAGAGAGGAGGGGAGGAGCTGGCTTCGTATGAGAGGTTCATGGCTCTGTTCAGAGGTATCTTTGACCATCCACCGGAGGGCAGAGTGGGGGGTGAGTGCCTAATCCCACTACGGCAGGATGACCAGACCGCTGCAGAGTACGCGCTCACCTTCCGGACAGTAGCAGCATCCAGCGGATGGAATGAGCCGGCACGCCATACGCTATTCAGAAGAGGACTGCGTGAGGAGGTCCAGACGGAACTGGCATGCAGAAACGGCAACCTCTCCTTGGACGCACTCATCGCGATGGCCATCCATCTGGATAACCTACTTCGGGAGCATCGGTACCCTCATCGCTTCTCTCCCTCCGTGACCATTCTGTATCAGAGCCTGAACTCATGGAGGTAGGGGTCACGCGCCTCTCCGCAGCTGAGCGACGCAGATGGAAACAGCTGGGGCTCTTGTCCCTATTGTGGTCAAGGGGGGAACCAGCTTCAGCAGTGTCCGGTACTCAGGGTCACGTGATCTTCCACCTCCTGGGGTAGGTGTGAATATCACTTTCCGCCAAACCCTTTTTAGTGTCACTCTCACTAGCTGGCTGTCCCTCATGTACTGTTTCTACAGTGCTAGTAGATTCCGGTGCCGCGGGGTACTTTATTGACCTGGCCTCCTCTCTGGACATCACCTCATACCCACTCTCCTCTCCGTTTCTAGTTCAAGCCCTTGATAATCGGCCACTAGGATCCGGAACCATCACACACATCACCATACCACTCACCCTCACAGTGGAGTCCAGCCATCAGGAAAACATTCCCTTCATCATTAGTGCACCAGCTCACAAGATCATCAGCGGCCTCCCATGGCTCCAACGCCATAACACAACCATCTCATGGTCGAGGATGAGAGTCACGAACTGTGCAACCAAATTCCCGGAGGACCTGATTTCGCATTCCCTGTGTTTCCACGTCGGTTGAGTCCTGTGGTTGCCCTTCAGCCCAACATCCCGTAGGTATACCAGGACCTGTGGGAGGTTTTTCCAAAACCCTCGCCACTTGTCTCACTCCTCATCACCCCTGTGCCTGTGCCATCGACCTGCTTGCAGGCTCTGCGCCACGGCGCAGGCGCATCTACCCTCTGTTGGTGGCAGAAACCAAGGCCATGGAGGAGCACAGTACATCCATGAGGCACTCCAACAAGGTTTCATCCGCATGTCCACCTCTCCTGTGTCTGCCAGTTTCTTCTTCGTGGCGAAGAAGGATGGAGGATTACGTCCATGTATTGATTACAGAGGACAAAATGATATCACCACCAAATACCGTTACCCTCTCCCATTGGTGCCCACAGCTATCGAACATCTCCACGGTGCCCGGTTCTTTACCAAATTGGACCTGCGGATTGCATACAAACTCACCCGCATCCGGGAGAGGGATGAATGGAAGACAGCGTTCAGCATGATGTCTGGTCATTACGAGTACTTGGTGATGCCTTTTGGCTTAGCCAATGCTCCGTCAGTGTTCCAGGCATTCGTCAACGAGGTGTTCCCGGACATGCTTGGACGGCAGGTGGTCATGTATATCAATGACATTCTGGTCTACTAGGCTACCTTGGAAGATCACATCGCTCACAGCCAACCAACTATATGTCAAGGCAGAAAAGTTCCAATTTCATCATGAAGCTGTCTCCTTTCTAGGCTACCAGATCAGCCCGCAAGGAGTGATTATGGACACTAAGGTAGATGCGGTCAGGTCATAGCCAGTCCCAACCACCATAAAGGGGTTACAACAGTTTTTGGGGTTTGCCAACTTCTACCGCCGTTTCATCAGGAACTTCAGCTCCATTGCCTCCTCTCCCCTATCGCCGCAAGGGTAGTCCCCATAGGGTGGTGTGGAGTCCGGCAGCTGACGAAGCCTTCCGTCTACTGAAGGGACTTTTCACCTCCGCCCCATTGCTCAGGGAATGTTGTAAAATAATTAGTATTTGACTTTATATGTATAATATTTATAAATAGACAACAGACAGCATTAGAAGAAAGAACAATTGTTGAAATAATACATCTTCAAACATAAGGAACTGGAACACCAGTACTCAAAAGCCCGAAATAAGGTAGGAATCAACATGGTAGAGATAAAAACAGAGGACATAGAAAGCACAGTATGTCGGGGAGTGTGGTTGTAATGGGAGATGGGGTGTGTGCCAGACCCCATGTGTGTTTGCGAGCAGGATTTGTGACAGAGAGCGGTTAAAATTTTGTGCAGATATGGGATATACTTTTAAAAATAAATTACAAATATAGTCTATTTATTTATTATCCTCTCATGATGGAACGGTCCCCAACCCTATACCCTAGACACCCACCTGAGCGATCCACACAGTCAGGATAAGTCCTTATCTGTTTTATAGGCCTAAGGCAAGTAACCTATACGCCGCCAAGACAGAACGAAAAACACGGTCAGAGACCCACTAAGCAGCACCGACCCCTCTAGAGTCTGAGCCTGCCTGGCAGAGTTGGTCCAACAAAGCCAAAGCCCCCGGATGGGTGAGTATAATATACAAGGAATTTCTCAAAGCTGCTAATGAGAACCTTGACGACCTAGTACCTAGTCGGTGGGAATTCCGGTGGAGACCCCCACCCAGGTAGTGGCAGTGCTGGCAACACTAGCTGCAGTTACCCATGGGGATGGGGCAAATCAGAGAGGGGGCAAATGATTGTGGCCCTGGCGGCACAAAATGATCAAAACATCTGACTGCTCAGAGATGATTGGGAAAAATGGTCACAACGGGGGACCAGCGTGTGTGTGTTTCAGGGTGAAAGGGGTGTATCTGAGTTCCATCAGCTAGGACTTGACATTGGTTAAGCAAATCTCCCCATTCTTGCTAAATTTTGCATGCCTTTTCAAACAGCTTCTTGTATATGCATTTGCACATCAATTCTTCTCTTGAGTTGGGCCCAGGGATGGAACAAACTGTTGAACATCTGAGCTTGTGGTTGTTTGTGGGGGAAGGGTGGGGAGAGTGTGTGTATGTATCCCACATCTGTTGCTAAAGGGTAATGATGTTAGGGACAGTATAGGATGAATCCCAAGAATTGTTTCCCAAAATAATAATTGTTTGCCAAATCTTTTTTTGTTGTTGTAATGCCAGTCCTGGTTATAGGCAACAATCCTTTGTATGAAGTGCTACATTATTACACATATTATTTGTTAATTGTGGAAATAAATTAAGATATGCAAGATTTTTATATATATAAAAATCTTGCATATTGTTTTTATATACAGTGGGGCAAAAAAGTATTTAGTCAGCCACCAATTGTGCAAGTTCTCCCACTTAAAAAGATGAGAGAGGCCTGTAATTTTCATTTTTTGGTACCCTTCCCCAGATTTGTGCTCCGACACAATCCTGCCTTGGAGCTCTATGGACAATTCCTTCGACCTCATGGCTTGGTTTTTGCTCTGACATGCACTGTCAACTGTGGGACTTTATATAGACAGGTGTGCCTTTTCCAAATCATGTCTAATAAATTGAATTTACCACAGGTGGACTCAAATCAAGTTGTAGAAACATCTCAAGGATGATCAATGGGAACAGGATGCTCAATTTCGAGTCTCATAACCAAGGGTATGAATAATTACAGTACCAGTCAAAAGTTTGGTTACTACATGATTCCATGTGTTCTTTCATAGTTTTGATGTCTTCACTATTATTCTACAATGTAGAAAATAGTACAAATAAATAAACTCTTGAATGAGTAGGTGTGTCCAAACTTTTGATTGGTACTGTATGTAAATAAGGTTTCTGTTTTTTATTTCTAATTAATTTGCAAAGAAAATGTAACATCTGTTTTTGCTTTGTCATTATGGGGTATTGATGAGGAACATTTAAAAATGTATCAATTTTAGAATAAGGCTTTAACTTAACAAAATGTGGAAAAAGTACTTTCCGAATGCACTGTATAGTTCTTTTTCCACACATCTTCATCTAAAATTGTTGAATGAGTTGTAAATGATAGATATTATATTCCTTCACTTTTAGCCAGGTACATACTGATCGTTTTTTCTTATTATCTGCTAAGCTATTACAATTATAACTAGCTATATGTCACGTTCCTGACCTATTTATGTTAGTTGTTATGTGTGTTAGTTGGTCAGGACGTGAGGTTGGGTGGGCATTCTATGTTTTCTGTTTCTGTGTTGGTTTTGGGTTGCCTGGTATGGCTCTTAATTAGAGGCAGGTGTTTGGCGTTCCTCTAATTAAGAGTCATATTTAGGTAGGCGTTGTCACAGTGTTCGTTGTGGGTGATTGTCTTCCGTGTTTGTGTTATGTCTGCACCATACGGAACTGTATACGGTTTGTTCGGTTTATGTAGTCTGTTTCCTATTCGTGCGTTCTTCGTGTTTATGTAAGTTCTCATGTTTAGGTCAGTCTACGTCGTTTGTTATTTTGTATAATTTCAAGTGTAGTTCGTGTTCGTTTTTCGTCTTGTCATTAAATTCATTATGTGTTCAAACTTCGCTGCGCCTTGGTTCAATCCCTGCTCCTCTTCGGATGAAGAAGAGGAGGACAGCCGTTACACTATACTTATTTCACCATTTACCATAATGAGTGTCAATTCTATTTACCATTATACATGTTTGTAAATTTACCATTAAAAAGTACCATGATGATAGTGTCCATATTGCTGTACCATGATGGTTGCATTGCTACTGAGTAAACCTCCAATTTTCTCTACAGTTTCCACCTGCTAAAACCTCCCCCCATCCCAAATTGTGTTGTCGTCCCAGTGACTGGCAGACCACCTCTGTCCACCTGGCTCCTTTGAGAGAATAAGATCCATCCTTTAAAAAGAACACACAGTGCCATCTACAAAACAGATGCAGATTAACAGCCAAAAGCATTTGCAACCCCCTCACCTCAACTGTATTGTATACTGTTATTTATAAAACACATACATACACACATATATATATATATATATACAGTGGGGCAAAAAAGTATTTAGTCAGCCACCAATTGTGCAAGTTCTCCCACTTAAAAAGATGAGAGAGGCCTGTAATTTTCATCATAGGTAAACTTCAACTATGACAGACAAAATGAGAAAAAAACAACAGAAAATCACATTGTAGGAGACCCAGCCACGTTTCATCTTCAATGCCCTTGCTGATGGAAGGAGGTTTTCACTCAAAATCTCACGATACATGCCCCATTCATTCTTTCCTTTACACGGATCAGTCGTCCTGGTCCCTTTGCAGAAAAACAGCCCCAAAGCATGATGTTTCCACCCCCATGCTTCACAGTAGGTATGGTGTTCTTTGCATGCAACTCAACATTCTTTGTCCTCCAAACACGACGAGTTGAGTTTTTACCAAAAAGTTCTATTTTGGTTTCATCTGACCATATGACATTCTCTCAATCTTCTTCTGGATCATCCAAATGCTCTCTAGCAAACTTCAGACGGGCCTGGATATGTACTGGCTTAAGCAGGGGGACACGTCTGGCACTGCAGGATTTGAGTCCCTGGCGGCGTAGTGTGTTACTGGTGGTAGGCTTTGTTACTTTGGTCCCAGCTCTCTGCAGGTCATTCACTAGGTCCCCCCGTGTGGTTCTGGGATTTTTGCTCACCGTTCTTGTGATCATTTTGACCCCACGGGGTGAGATCTTGCGTGGAGCCCCAGATCGAGGGAGATTATCAGTGGTCTTGTATGTCTTCCATTTCCTAATAATTGCTCCCACAGTTGATTTCTTCAAACCAAGCTGCTTACCTATTGCAGATTCAGTCTTCCCAGCCTGGTGCAGGTCTACAATTTTGTTTCTGGTGTCCTTTGACAGCTCTTTGGTCTTGGCCATAGTGGAGTTTGGAGTGTGACTATTTGAGGTTGTGGACAGGTGTCTTTTATACTGATAACAAGTTCAAACAGGTGCCATTAATACAGGTAACGAGTGGAGGACAGAGGAGCCTCTTAAAGAAGAAAATGTCTGCATCATTGAAGGTCCCCAAGAACACAGTGGCCTCCATCATTCTTCAATGGAATACGTTTGGAACCACCAAGACTCTTCCTAGAGCTGGCCGCCCGGCCAAACTGAGCAATCAGGGGAGAAGGGCCTTGATCTTGGAGGTGACCAAGAACCTGATGGTCACTCTGACAGAGCTCCAGAGTTCCACTGTGGAGATGGGAGAACATTCCAGAAGGACAACCATATCTGCAGCACTCCACCAATCAGGCCTTTATGGTAGAGTGGCCAGACAGAAACCACTCATCAGTATAAGTCCCGCTTGGAGTTTGCCAAAAGGCATCTAAAGGACTCTCAGACCTGAGAAACAAGATTCTCTGGTCTGATGAAACCCAGGTTGAACTCTTTGGCCTAAATGCCAATCATCACATCTGGAGGAAACCTGGAACCATCCCTACGGTGAAGCATGGTGGTGGCAGCATCATGCTGTGGGGATGTTTTTCAGCGGTAAGGACTGGGAGAATAGTCAGGATCGAGGAAAAGATAAACTGAGCAAAGTAAAGAGAGATCCTTGATGAAAACCTGTTCCAGACCTCAGACTGCGGCAAAGGTTCACCTTACAACAGGGCAATGACCCTAAGCAAACAGGCAAGACAATGCAGGAGTGGCTTCAGGACTCTGAATGTCCTTGAGTGGCCCAGCCAGAGCCCAGACTTGAACCCGATTGAACATCTCTAGATAGACCTGAAAATAACTGTGCAGCGACGCTCCCCATCCAACCTGAAGAGTTTGAGAGGATCTGCAGAGAAGAATGGGAGAAACTCCCAAAATACAGGTGTGTCAAGTTCGAAGCGTCATACCTAAGAATTAATGCTGTAATCTCTGCCAAAAGTGCTTCAACAAAGTACAGAGTAAAGGGTCTGAATACTTTTGTAAATGTGATATTTCCGTATTTTATTTTTTATAAGTTTGCAAAAGTTTCTACAAACCTGTTTTTGCTTTGTCATCATGGGGTATTGTGTGTATACTGATAAGCGGGAAAAAACTATTTAATACATTTTAGAAAAAGGCTGTAATGTAACAAAATATGGAAAATGTCAAGGGGTCTGAATACTTTCCGAATGCACTGTACACCTGTCAGCAATGGGTGTGGCTGAAATAGCCAAATCCACTCATTTGAAGGGGTGTTCACATACTTTTGTATATATAGTGTATAAGGCCCAACTATTCATGTTTTAGGGGAGATCTATGCACAGCAAGTTATTTGTCAATTAGACTATTCTTATAATATTTTTTATGTTGTCACAATTACATGGCTACTGTTTAATAGAGGGAAATCCCAGCTTTCCAGGGGTGCAGATTTATTTAGGCTCTACAGTGCCAGTGAAAGGCGACAACGAAATGAATGCTTAGTTAGCTATTGTTAACTAGAGAGATAACTGCTACAAGTTATGTTTTGAGTTGGGATTCTAGTTAGTCTGTCTGTCATTATTGTATGCCAGCTGCTGAAATGTGGCACTCGCTCTCCTTAGGCAATGGCCCACTCACACTGGCACACAAGCAGTACCACAGACATGCACTGAATACTCATTCCAATAATAGCTAATATGTTTTTTTAATTGATTGGTCATATTTAAAAGTGAGCTTTCATAAATTACATTAACAACAATTATGAAACACATTTCCGTGACTTTGAATGACCTTACAAACCTTGACAATTTGGAACAGCGCATCATACCATTCAGGCTAGCGCATTTTATTTCTGCACAATCTCGACAGCCTACTGCCACGCAGAGATTCACAGACTAGCAGCAAATAAACTTGAACATAGCGGAATCAGAAAATTATTGCTATTCAATGAAAATCCCTCCTTCATTCCGCTTTCATCAACTTTTTTTGCCTCGATGTGTGAATCTAGGCCAGCAATAGGATAATTTGTTTTCATAGAGGTGCTGGAACACAATTCCCCAAGTGCCTGTATGGCGTCCCAGACAGCCCAGGCCCAAATCAGCACGGATTTTGACCTGCAGTCACCCAATCACCGCTTTTATGCTGTTGACTAAATACGTGGACTATGTAGGCTGGAATACACCCCTAGCTGAAAAGTGGGGTGGTTTTGGTTAACCCTACTTTGGGGGGGAAAAGACGACCTAGCAACAATAAGTCCGTGACCTCGGCGATTTTCCTTCAAAGTAAGAGTCCCGCAATGAAGATGGTCAAAAAATAATTAAATGGTCGAAATTCGTCATATTTTATGAGGAAATATGAGCACATTTTTATTTATTTTTTTACAGTATGAAGAAATAAACAAAGTTAATCACCGTTATAGCAAAAATTATATTATAGCATTGTTACCAGCATTACAAGTAATTAGATAGTTACTTATTATGGTAGTTAAATAGTTATTATGGTAACAACAGTAATACAAATAACAATATTAATATTATTATATTAATAATATTGTTATTATAATTATAACAATCAACTTATTCATATTGCACAATGTTTAGTGCGTTTTTCCTATTGAACATACAGCGGTGACCCGTCATTCAGGGCAGGTTTGGAGCCCCACCTGTTCAGCTAAAATAAAAATAAAAATAATAAATACACATATATTGTTGCCTGTTTTGCATGTTATTTTGGCATTCATTTGTGTCATATCAGTTTGCAAACAATGTAAAAACCCATTTATTAAGCAAATAAAGCCGCATGCAAACATGATCTCTTTTTTGCTTTCTTGAGTAAGGCAGCTCCAAAATACAGGTGTTTCAGCCTAGCTCAGTGCTTTCTGTGGTGGAGGGGCAGCCAGCGGAAAATACAGAGCATAGGCATTGGTAATCTTCTCTAGTTGCGCCGTGATTGGCTCAGTGTTCTGTCACTCATAGGGACACTACGTCACCGCATAATGTACAGGGACAGCTAGGCAATTCAAGCCCCCTTTGATGCTGCCATAGATTTACATTAGAAGTGCCCATCCTTCATTGGCCATAAATAAAATGACTTAAAATCACATTATATCTACCATAGCTTTGATTGGACTGATCATGTTAATATCATACTTTCAAAAGTGCTTACCTAGCAAGCAGTCATCATGATGAATCACTTCGATAATCTACTGGCAAATCCTTTTCAATCCTTGTTATATGAAGAGAAATCATAGATAAAACGTATCGGTGCTCATCGGACATTGGACATAAACATTACACAACAAGTCGGAAAAAGCAAATTCTACAATGAGTGGTTTGGAAGGAATCAATGGCTAACTGCAAGAGTTGCAAAGCAATCACTATTTTACTTCCCTTGCCTGCTATTCGGTGGAGAGGGTGTGAGGTCCAAGTCTGGGTTTAAGGATTTATTTTTTTATTTTTTTATTATTATATATTTTTTTTTTTAACCTTTATTTAACTAGGCAAGTCAGTTAAGAACAAATTCTTATTTTCAATGACGGCCTAGGAACAGTGGGTTAACTGCCTGTTCAGGGGCAGAACGACAGATTTGTACCTTGTCAGCTCGGGGATTTGAACTTGCAACCTTCCGGTTACTAGTCCAACGCTCTAACCACTAGGCTACGCTGCCGCCCCTCGTCTGAAGAGGAGGAAAATCGTTACACAGGAAGATATGTATACTGTAGCTAAGAAAGTGATACTAAGTGTATGTTGTGGAGTAAGCTATTAGTAGCCCATGTGCCTTACCCTAATAATTTGGTCCCTTTCCCCCTCAGAACTTAGCCTACTGTTCTGACTTGGTTGTGCACATGTAGCCTATAGCCTGTTTTAGAGAAATGTCATTATTGAATATTGTAAGAGCTCTCTTTGTCTGCTTATATGCCTTCTTTATTTATTCTATGGTTCTGACTTGGTGTACAGGGATAATACAGTAAGAATGGCCCATGTTCTGAATTATGCCGCTGTACGTTTAAAAAGTATTGAACTATAGCTATATTGACTAGGTCCATCTTAGCTCGCTCAGGAATGTCTTTATCAAAATTACAGATTGCCTCTTATTTGCTCATTCTTCCCTTATGGCATAGTTTGTACATCTCAATTGTTATAGGCCCATTGCTTATATAGGTCTATCTCATTAGTATCTTATTCATAATTTTAGGCAATGTTGGAATGATTTCATTGTTTTGTGTCACGCCCTGACCTTAGTTATCTATGTTTTCTGTATTATTTTGGTCAGGTCAGGGTGTGACGAGGGTGGGTATGCGTGTTTTTGTATTGTCTAGGGTTTTTGTATGTCTAGGGGTGTTTGTTAGTGTAGGCATATTGTAGGTCTATGGTGGCCTGAATTGGTTCCCAATCAGAGGCAGCTGTTTATCGTTGTCTCTGATTGGGGATCCTATTTAGGTTGCCATTTTCCCTTATGATTTCGTGGGTTCTTGTCTATGTGTAGTTGCCTGTCAGCACTCATTTGTATAGCGGTTCGTTTGTTTAGTTTGTTCAGTGTTCATTCGTTTAAATAAATAGAATGTACGCATACCACGCTGCGCCTTGGTCTCCTCAATATGACGAACGTGACAGTTTTGCTTACTTTGTGCATTATAATTAGCTCATGTACTTTTCTTGACGAGGAGGAGATACTAAATTGAGATTTTGTGTCACTGGCCTACAAACAATACCCCATAATGTCAAAGTGGAATTATGGTTTTAGACATTTTTTAAAATTAATTATAAATGAAAAGCTGAAATATCTTGAGTCAATAAGTATTCAACCCATTTGTTATGGCAAGTCTAAATAAGTTGTATGGACTGTTTAACATGATTTTTTTTAATGACTACCTCATCTCTGTACCCCACACATACACATCTGTAAGGTCTCTCAGTCGAACAGTGAATTTCAAACACAGATTCAACCACAAAGACCACATTTTTGGTACTTTGTGTCTCAGTAAAAGCGGAGTCCATTCTACTCAGGAGCACTTCTAGTTTCCATGTCCACAGTTTACACCCAGAGGACTATCGCTGCTCATTTTGCAGCTCCTCTTGATGTAAACTCTGGATTTGGATACTAGAAGCCCTCCTGAGTAGAATGGACCAAACATTTACTGCGACACAAGATACAGAAAATTGTGTAAGGTGCAATATACACTGCTCAAAAAAATAAAGGGAACACTTAAACAACACAATGTAACTCCAAGTCAATCACACTTCTGTGAAATCAAACTGTCCACTTAGGAAGCAACACTGATTGACAATAAATTTCACATGCTGTTGTGCAAATGGAATAGACAAAAGGTGGAAATGATAGGCAATTAGCAAGACACCCCCAATAAAGGAGTGGTTCTGCATGTGGTGACCACAGACCACTTCTCAGTTCCTATGCTTCCTGGCTGATGTTTTGGTCACTTTTGAATGCTGGCGGTGCTTTCACTCTAGTGGTAGCATGAGACGGAGTCTACAACCCACACAAGTGGCTCAGGTAGTGCAGCTCATCCAGGATGGCACATCAATGCGAGCTGTGGCAAGAAGGTTTGCTGTGTCTGTCAGCGTAGTGTCCAGAGCATGGAGGCGCTACCAGGAGACAGGCCAGTACATCAGGAGACGTGGAGGAGGCCGTAGGAGGGCAACAACCCAGCAGCAGGACCGCTACCTCCGCCTTTGTGCAAGGAGGAGCAGGTGGAGCACTGCCAGAGCCCTGCAAAATGACCTCCAGCAGGCCACAAATGTGCATGTGTCTGCTCAAACGGTCAGAAACAGACTCCATGAGGGGGGTATGAGGGCCCGACGTCCACAGGTGGGGGTTGTGCTTACAGCCCAACACCGTGCAGGACGTTTGGCATTTTCCAGAGATAACAAAGATTGGCAAATTCGCCACTGGCGCCCTGTGCTCTTCACAGATGAAAGCAGGTTCACACTGAGCACATAAGCACATGTGACAGACGTGACAGAGTCTGGAGATGCCGTGGAGAACGTTCTGCTACCTGCAACATCCTCCAGCATGACCGGTTTGGCGGTGGGTCAGTCATGGTGTGGGGTGGCATTTCTTTGGGGGGCCGCACAGCCCTCCATGTGCTCGCCAGAGGTAGCCTGACTGCCATTAGGTACCGAGATGAGATCCTCAGACACCTTGTGAGACCATATGCTGGTGCGGTTGGCCCTGGGTTCCTCCTAATGCAAGACAATGCTAGACCTCATGTGGCTGGAGTGTGTCAGCAGTTCCTGCAAGAGGAAGGCATTGATGCTATGGACTGGCCCGCCCGTTCCCCAGACCTGAATCCAATTGAGCACATCTGGGACATCATGTCTCGCTCCATCCACCAACGCCACGTTGCACCACAGACTGTCCAGGAGTTGGCGGATGCTTTAGTCCAGGTCTGGGAGGAGATGCCTCAGGAGACCATCCACCACCTCATCAGAGCATGCCCAGGCATTGTAGGGAGGTCATACAGGCACGTGGAGGCCACACACAATACTGAGCCTCATTTTGACTTGTTTTAAGGACATTACATCAAAGTTGGATCAGCGTGTAGTGTGGTTTTCCACTTTAATTTTGAGTGTGACTCCAAATCCAGACCGCCATGGGTTGATAAATTTGATTTCCATTGATCATTTTTGTGTGATTTTATTGTCAGCACATTCAACCATGTAAAGAAAAAAAAGTATTTAATAAGAATATTTCATTCATTCAGATCTAGGATGTGTTATTTTAGTGTTCCCTTTATTTCTTTGAGCAGTGTATATGCCCAATATGAGAAAACGATTGGATTTAGTCTGATAGGTATAAATGAAAAGCTGAGGGCCTTAAAATGAGTAGCCACGCTCCTCTGGATATTAACTCTGGATTTAGAAGCTAGAAGTGTTCCTGAGTATAATGGACACCCCTTTCACTGCAACACAGAAACGTGTGTAAGTGCAATAAATGATAGGAGTACAGACACAAAACACATTGTTGACCATTTTGGCTTGAACAAAAAAAATGTATCTTATAGAAATACTTTTACTCGATAACTAGTAGAAAAATACATCGATAATTGTGCGTCATTTTCAACCCAATTATTACACACGATGGGACTCTTATTCTGAAGGATTCCAAAAATCCCTGACCCGGAACAATTGATTTATTATTGGTTTGTAACGACCACTCAACAGCGCTCTGATCGAGTGAAGCTTACATCGAGAGGTGGTGAGCGACTGCGGCTTTTCAACCCGAAACCTGAAGAAAATACCATTTAATAAGCTTATGACCAGTATACTAGCATCACAACTGAGATTCTAAGGTTTAACCTTCAAGAAGAATACGTCAAATTGACCTAAAGAAGCAAGTAATCCAGACAGGGAAGCTACCAAATGTCCAAGAGATTGCCAGCTAGCTAACGTAGCGAGCTTGGATCAGTAGAATCCTCAACCACTATCTGGTGTGAAAACATTGCTATTTTGTATCGACTTATTCTCTGTTTAGCAACAAAGTAGCCCGCCAGGGAATACAATCAGAAACCAAGGTATATTTTAATGTCGGGCCGCCTTACTGTATGTAGCTTTCCAGTTTGCGATACCAATTACTATTAGCGTTAGTTAGCATGGTAGTTCTCAGTCATTGAGATTAATACAGGCTAAACGAATTATTTGGGACTCCCTAAAAACACTCAACTGAGATACAGCTACGACCGGAAGTGACCATAGGTAGCAGGTTAGGAGAGCATTTTCGCTAACACTTTTTCCTAACATTAACCGATCTAGTTAAGTATACTAACATTCAACGTTAATTCTCCAAACATGCTGCTTGAGTTTTCCTAACCTGCTACGAAAAAGTAACTTCCCGTTGTAGGTGTATCAAATTGTCTCCAATTATTTGCTCGAATAATATTTAGTTTTGTAACTTGATTTTGTGAAAGCTTGCTGCTTGGCCATGTTGAAACAACAGCCCAACTCCGGTGGGCGAAAAACCTCCAACTGGACTCCGGGCCCTGTCAGTATGTCTTCCACAGCCAGTGGGATCAACAACAGAGCACAGGTTGGGAGGTGAGTGAAATTAGGATGTCCAGATAGGAAAGGCTGGTGATTTTAATCATGGCTTCAAGGCCTACCGGTCAAAGCATGTGTAGCTTGTTGTGGTGGGAAATGCGATTTTGTTGATAGGCCTGTGAAAATATATTGTGCGTGATAGACAAGTACTTATGGAAGCTATTGCACGGCACCAAGAAAATATGTCATCTATCAGTAGACAAGAGGTTACTACATGCCACGCCCACTATGCCACACTCACTGTGCTGCTAGCGCTGTCTCTGGTCCACACTCCAGTACAGTAGGTGGCGGTAATGTACCAATAACGTTGGATGCCACCCACTGAAAACCCGACCATAGGAGGCTGCTAGCTAGCTAGGGGACACCGGTGCCCTATGGGAGCCTCTCAATTGCCTACTCCTCGCATCCTCTGTCTTTTCTCCTTGCTTCTTTCTCAAAACCAATTGGATGAGAAAGCCAGAGGTCCCTCCTCCCTGACCACCTTCAATGGGTTTTGAGAGGATGAGGAGAGACACAAGGAGTATGAAATTGAGATTCTCCCAGTGTCTTTTGCCCCTGCCTGCCGAACACTGCTTTCTGTTAACATTACTTAGAGGGAAGTAGCTAGCTAGCAGCCTCAATGGCAGTGGGCGCTGGATGTAGTGACAAGTAGTGGGCACGGCATGTAGTGGGCACTTCATGTAGTAACCGCGGTCCGCAGATGGAGTTGTGACATAGTGAGTTGTTATTGTGAGATACGTTTAGGCGATCTGTATCACCTGAATCCAATGTGTACTTTGCATCAGGCCTGCCTCAACTTCCAAGGATAACCTTATGTATAGCCTTTAGTCGATCACAGTGTGTACGTGAGGGAGTTATTGTTCCAGTTTTGTTGATGTGAGTTGGTGCATATTAATTGACTTCTGTTTGACATCAGATTTAATTCATTAATTCAATTAAATCCATTAAAGGAGCAATCTAGTGTTGGTACATCACATTTTTATACAGGATAGCTATTGTTTCTTGACGTATGGAAGCCTGTTCCTGCCACTCCCCCCAAAAAAACAAATCTGACTTACTGTGAGATGGTACTGTAAGTCATAGAATTTGGCATTTTTGAACACCTGTAACTGCCATTTCCTGCAATCTACAGCAAAAAATATATACAGTGTTAGGCTGTGGTGCTTGGCCTTAAATGGTGACAAATAAAAACAATTGTATTTATGTTTTTACATAGTGGCGCAGCTAGTCCACAAGGTGGTGCAGTGCCCCTCTTACAGTCTTTGGGGAGAACTCTGCAATAGCTGTATATTAAAGGTCCTGAACAGTGGAAATCATGTTTTCTGTCAAATTGGATGATACTTGGATAAAACCAGTTGAAATAAGGGTTACCTAAGTATGAACAATGACTGTAGCTGGTACTTTGATTAAGTTTCTGGTCCCCTCCCCCATGTCAAACACTTGGAATCAGGAGGTAGGCATTACCATCGATTTTAAATGTACACCAATGGTAGCGTGTTATCATCTTTACTAATATAAGTATGTACCGCCTTAAAGGAAAATTCCACCGAAAACCACTCATTCCTATAATTTAGTTTTACGTAACTCTATATGTAAAGAACAATATTTTTTGTCAACAAATGTTTCCTGTTGTCGTTATAATAAATTTGGAAGTGACGTGAAAATCGTTGTGGAAATCTGTTAAACCCTCTTTTAAATTTCACATTTCTCGAAAAATATGATCAATGGCTTATTCAAGAGAAGACAACCTCCTGCGTTATGACATGACAGTCTGACATGTATGATAGATGTTTTCGCAATCTCAAAGTCGTATTCCTATTAACTTTCAGCGTATTGAGAGTGGCTTTATCGCAATGCGACGTCATGCTGGCCAAATTTATGCCTGCTTGAACGACAATAGCTCAAATACACATGGCAACATGAAATGTATTTTTAAACCGGCATCACGTGTGCCTACACCTTGCTTTGGTGTAGGCACACGGCAAAGATACTGGTAACCTTTCATCAGTGGTGTGACTGTTAGCTAGCTAGCTACTTACCAGCATGCCGGCAAAAGCACACTGTGCTGTGACTGGATGCCAGAGTGTAAATTTAACGTTACACTATTTTCTGAAGAAATCCAACAGCAGTCTGCTTTTCATTTCGGGTGGACAGCCTGCACCGAAAATTACAGTCGTGTGTACATTTAGAGCAAAGTTGCTTCATCAATTCGCGAGAACGTTTGATGGGCTTACCAGGAAGCTAATACGGATGCTGTTAATGTCACTTTCCAGCTCCTTTTCTCTTTTCACTATCTTAAAGCAGACATTTTAGAAAATTCAACATCTACTCTGTCTGCACAGCTTCCCAGGCAACATCCGCAGCAGGAAGGCTGTCATACAAAATCAGATTTCCCAAAGCAACATAGACAGGCTCCTGGATCTCCTCTTCAACGAGGCCACCCTTGATCCAGCGCCATATGTGGGGAAGCTGTGTGAGCTGTCCATCCCAGGACCCCTGTCTGCCCAGTGTGAGAGGCCTGACTAGTAGGAGGCCATAGCTGGATTTGTCTCACACTTCAATACCCACCTGCTTCAAGATGTCTACTATTATCGACTACAGCTCGGCCTTCTATACCACAGTGCCTGAAACTCATTAGAAAGCTCACGGCCCTGGGTCTGAATTCCTCCCTATGCAACTGGATCCTGGACTTCCCGAAGGCCAGCCCCATGGTGGTGAAGGTAGGCAACATTACCTCCTCGACACTGGTTCTCAACATGGGGGCCTAACAAGGGTGCGTCCTCAGTCCCCTCCTGTATTCCCTGTATACCCACATCTGCGTAGACTCACACAGTTACAACTCCATCGTCAAGTTCGCTTATGAAACAAGAGTAGTAGGCTTGATTGCCCAAAATGATGAGACAGCCTACAGGGAGGAGGTGGGCACTCTAAAGGCGTGGTGCCAGGTAAACAAACTATCCCTTAACGGTAGCAAAATAAAGGAGCTGATTGTGGACTTCAGTAGGAACCAGGCTGGTCATGCCCCCATCTTCGTCAACGGGGCTGCTGTGGAGATGGTAAATAACTCTACCTCCACGGATCGCAAGGCTCTTCAGAGGGTGATACAGTTGAAAACGAAGTTTGCATACACCTTAGCCAAATACATTGAAACTCAGTTTTCCACAATTCCTGATGTTTAATCCAAGTAAAAATGCCCTGTCTTAGGTCAGTTAGGATCACCACTTAATTTTAAGAATGTTACATTTCTGAATAATAGTAGTGATTTATTATTTTTTAAATATTATATATATATTTTTACTTTCATAACATTCCCAGTGGGTCAGAAGTTTACAAACTCAATTAGTATTTGGTAGCATTGCCTTTCAATTGTTTAACTTGGGTCAACTGTTTCAGGTAGCCTTCCACAAGCTTCCCACAATAAGTGGGGTGCATTTTGGCCCATTCCTCCTTACAGAGCTGGTGTAACTGAGTCAGGTTTGTAGGCCTCCTTGCTCGCACACGCTTTTTCAGTTCTGCCCACACATTTTCTATGGGATTGAGGTCAGGACTTTGTGATGGCCACTCCAATACCTTGACTTTGTTGTCCTTAAGCCATTTTGCCACAACTTTGAAAGTAGCATTTGGAAAACCCATTTGTGACCAAGCTTTAACTTCCTGACTGATGTCTTGATGTTGCTTCAATACATCCACATAATTTTCCATCCTCATGACGCCATTTATTTTGTGAAGTGCACCAGTCCCTCCTGCAGCAAAGCACCCCCACAACATGATGCTGCCACCCCCGTGCTTCACGGTTGGGATGGTGTTCTTCGGCTTTCAAGCCCCCCCCTTTTTCCTCCAAACATAACGATGGTCATTATGGCCAAACAGTTCCATTTTTGTTTCTTCAGACCAGAGGACATTTCTCCAAAAAGTACATTCTTTGTCCCCATGTGCAGTTGCCAACCGTAGTCTGGCTTTTTTATGGCGGTTTTGGAGCAGTGGCTCCTTGCTGAGCGGCCTTTCAGGTTATGTCGATATAGGACTTGTTTTACTGTGGATATAGATACTTTTGTACCTGTTTCCTCCAGCATCTTCAAAAAGTCCTTTGCTGCTGTTCTGGGATTTATTTGCACTTTTTTCACCAAAATACATTCATCTCTAGGAGACAGAACGCGTCTCCTTCCTGAGCGGTATGACGGCTGCGTGGTCCCATGGTGTTTATACTTGCGTACTATTGTTTGAACAGATGAACGTGGTACCTTCAGGCATTTGGAAATTGCTCCCAGGGATGAACCAGACTTGTGGAGGTCTACAATTTTTTTTTCTGATGTCTTGGCTGATTTCTTTTGAGTTTCCCATGATGTCAAGCAAAGAATTTGCACTGACTTTGAAGGTAGGCCTTGAAATCCATCCACAGGTACACCTCCAATTGACTCAAATTATGTCAATTAGCTAATCAGAAGCTTCTGAAGCCATGACAATTTTCTGGAATTTTCAAGCTGTTTAAAGGCACAGTCAACTTAGTGAATGTGAACTTCTGACCCACTGGAATTGTGATACAGTGAATTTATAAGTGAGATAATCTGTCTGTAAACAATTGTTGGAAAAATGACTTGTGTCATGCACAAAGTAGATGTCCTAACCGACTTGCCAAAACTATAGTTTGTTAACACGAAATTTGTGGAGTAGTTGAAAAACGAGTTTTAATGACCAACCTAAGAGTATGTAAACGTCCGACTTCAACTGTATGTGCAGCAGAACGCACCATTGCCCTACAGGACACCTACAACACCAGGTGTCGCAGGAAGGCCAAGAAGATCATCAGAGACCCCAGCCACCCAAGCCATGCCCCTGTCTCCCTGCTTCAATCCCTCTGACACTGGCAGTACAGGAGCATCATGGCAAATTAAGGCTGGCCATTCTGCAGTCTGATGGTATAAACTATTGGCCATCACTGGTCAGCTACCACTCCACCCTCCCCGCTGATACACACCCTATGGACATTCACCCTCAACGGTCACTTACTTTACCTGCTTCTCCCCTATGGACATTCTCTCTCCTGTTGCCCCCTATTGCATTTGACTCTGCACCCACCCCAATGACATTCATCACTGTTGCAGTTGTGACGATGTGTATTACTTTATTTTTGTATTTTATTTATTTCACTTGATCCCCACACCCCCTCAATGGTTATGTTGCTCCCCCTAAGATTGTCCCCCCCCCCCCCTCAAGTCTTTACTCTGCCTTCATCCCAATGGACATTTGATTTATTCAACACTGCCATAGTTTTGTATGTTGTGCTAATTCTATTGTTTTTATTACCATATTCATTTTATTCCACTTAAACTTGCATGTTGGAGCTTGATGCCTAAGATTTTCAATGTACCCTGCAATCACACATGCAACACTGTACATGTGTCATCCCATGTAAACCATCTCTCTCTCCCACAATGGAAATAAGTCCCAGACTTTATTGTGTTATCCTCGATGATTTTATTCATGGCTTTTAAGTTTGATGTGTGCTTGTTTTTTTTTTAAATGGTCGAATTAATAAACTAAAACTAAACTCCTTGGTGAGGATCAAAAGGACCCATCAGCTAGGCCAATGGCTGACAGACAGCCAAACTCTCTCTCTCTCTCTCCTGGGGGAGTTGACTTAACAACCGGATCGTAAATACCTGGCAGAAACTCTCCCTTTGGCTCTGCAGTATTGAGAATGGAATGTCTGAGTACAACAGAGAGACTTTGCCAAAACTTCAAACAATGAACATTGGGAAAATATATTTCAATATCCAAATGTTGGGAATTATGACAGATGGAATATGGAAAATGTGTCTATTTTGTGATGTCATTAAACTTATCAGAAATAAGTTATAATGGAAACATTGTAACTAAGAGCTTTCACAATGTGTATATCAGATTTACATGTAAATGTTGTACACCTTGTATGAATAAATATAGCAATGTGATTTTATCCTTCTAAATGAGAATTGTTTTTCTTGTAAATCTTGTGCCAATCAGTAGCCACTTCCAAGTGAGCTCAGAGTTCGTGTCAACATGATGGAACCGCCTTTCTGGCCAGAGTGCTTAAAAGGACTTTTAACAAAATTTACAGTAGACCAAGCAGGTGTACGGTGTAAGCCGGATGTCATGAAATGGTTAAAACTACAAGACCAGAAAATGGTAAGACCTTCAAACTCTTGACGAGTGAAGACGTTGAAGACTAGACCAAAACATTCCAAGTCTGCAGCTGGTATGTAAAGTAGTCTAGGACAGTTGACCAAGACGAGAGGGAAGGACAAATCTCTCACCATCATTGATACCTCGGAGGTATCTACTCTAACGGACAGGGGGAAGTGCAGATCCCACTGTGCACCTTTGACGTATCCATTCTAACGAACACTCCAAGATCGAGGCCTACAACTAAGGACATTAATCTATGGTGGACAACTAGAGACTTGCATCGAACTACTCACCATAAATGGATAGTGGTTTCAACAGAGAGACTACAGAGAAAGACATCTACGTGTAAATATATGTTGCACTTCTAACCCGACTGAGTGGTTGTTAGGGTGCTAAATATTTATATTTACGGTGAGCGTAGTTTCCAAGTGTATGTACGTTAAGTCCACTCTCTTTCTCTCCCCGCTCTTTATCCCCCCTTCCATTATGTAACAAGCCGTCATATCGGGTTAGTTCACTTGGGACTTTTCATTTTATGGTCGTAATCGATAACCTATACCTTGTGTGTTTATGTATTTCTGTGTGATTATTTAGTTAGGCTTAATTATTTATTTACTAACTATTTGTGAATTGCTGATTCATCACTCAGGCTAGGTTTGTTGCGGATTAAGATATTTGTGACGTTCAGAATGAGACAGGTAATAATTGACTGTATTGATGTAAGAGATCTATGTATCTTTAGAGTTTAAGTCGGGAGATGGGGCACCATGGGAAAAGTTGTTTTAAAGAGTGACTAAGTTCCTAATGAGTTAATTGTTACATGATTACAATTTAATCGAGTAATAATTAAATGGAGTAGGTAATTATTTGATAAATAGCAGTCATCACATTAATGGTAGTCACGACACGTTACTTAAACATCTGAATCCTGCTTGATTGAAGCAGGGTACATGGGTCCCCCTCCCCATCAATCTCTGTAGTTTGTTGAGATTCCAAAAGCCTAACTAATTCACTTTCACTTGGTTTGATATCACAGTTAGTTGCTTCATATTTTTTTTAAGCATTTGGATGGGCAATGAGTGTTATGAATCAATGGTACCTGCAAACTTTAAAGGCCGGGTCCAAATATTAGGCTTATGGCAAAAACATTTTTTTTTATGTCAAATGTCTAACCATTATTTCTCATGAGTGTTCATGTTGATCAATATTTCTGCTATTCTGACCTATTGTAAATGATCAAATAAATATCTGATCAATATATATATACAATTCTGAACATATTGTCATTTATAATGCTAATGTAGAGGCACCAATAAAATGTCCAGTACACTTATTGTATGCTGTTTTCATGTTCATTCCCTTATGTCTAATCCTCTAAGATGACCCAGGCTTTACTCATTCTTGTGAAGAAGCTTATCAGTGAACTGTATTCTGTAATTAGTTACAAATCAATGGAAATGCAATTGTGTATTGCTGCTGTTGGTCTGATATCCAACAGTCCATGATCAGCTCTGTTGACCATGTGAGCATTTTGCAGAGAAGATGGGTTGAGGCATACTATTTAGGCTCATAATGACATGTGGCCAATTGTTTACCTTGTTACCTGGCAATGAACACAAGGGTGTATCAAAGAGCTGTTAGTCAAGGTGAGCTCATGAATATAAGATCCCTGCCCACTCGGCCTGTTCTTTCAGGCTTCCTGATAGTTAAAGATGACAGAGGGTACAATTTCTTAAATTCAGAGCATTTTAATAGTGTAAAAAAGAATGTCTTACCCCATCAGAACCCAAAGTAAGTTTTGTTTTACTCCATTACTTACTCCATCCATGAGAGTAAGCTATACAGTGTTTGTTTACAGTTGCATGGTCTACAAACATTGTATAGCCTAACTTTTTTTTAAAATTATTTTGATCTCATGGATGGTCCGTCATTGCCTCCATATGTGAGAGTCCTTGCTTCTATGTTTTTGAGAGTGGTTACGTTTCTTCTGCCCCATTTCTCAGCCGTTTACCAAATGAAGTGGCGAGGAGTACGCTTTATTTTAGTTTGAATCCCAGATTGACCCTTTAATAAATGGTCGACCTGCAGGACTATTCAATCAAATTTATTTATAGAGCTCTTTTTACAACATCAGTTGTCACAAAGTGCTAATACAGAAACCTAGCCTAAAACCTCAGCGCAAGCGATCCAAGCGGCTGCGGCTAGGAAAAACTCCCTAGGGAGAAACCTAGAGGGATGAACCTGGCTTTGAGGGGTGGCAAGTCCTCTTCTGACTGGGCCGGGTGGAGATTCTAAGAGTACATGGCCATTAAGGCCAGATCGTTCTTCAAGATGTTTAACCATTCATAGAAGACCAGCAGGGTCAAATAATAATCACAGGGGCGCAAGAGGTCAGCACCTCAAGAGTTACTGGCAGTTGGCTTTTCATAGCTGAGCATTTAGAGGTTGAGACAGCATGTCCAGGGGCGGTCAAGCTTCCATAGCCGCAGGTAGAACAGCAGAAACTGGATCAGCAGCACGAACAGGTGGACTAGGGACGTGGACAGCCAGGAGTCGTCAGGCAAGGTAGTCCCGAGGCATGGTCTTAGGGCTCAGGTCCTCCAGGAGGGGACAGAGAGAGGGGAGATTTAGAGGGAGCATATCTAAGATCACACAGGGCACCAGACAAGACAAGAGAATTACACCAGATATAGGACTGACCCTAGCCCCCCCCGGCACATAGACTATTGCAGCATAGATACAGGAGACTGAGATGGGGTGAGGGTCAGGGACACTGTGGCCCCTTCCAATGTTACCCCCAGACAGGGACAACCAGGCAGTATATGACCCCACCCACTTTGGCAAAGCACAGCCCCAACACCACCAAAGGGAAATCAATGGGCCACTAACTTATTACCCAGAGACAAGGCTGAATATCGCTCACAAAGATCTCCCCACCGCACGAGTCCAAGGACAGGAAGGATGGAAGAGCGCGAGCAAGCCAGTGACTCAGCCCAGGTAATATGGTCAGAGGCAGAGAATCCCAGTGAAGACAGGAAAGCCGGCCAGGCAGAGACAACAAGGGTGGTTTGTCACTACAGTGCCTTGCCGTTCGCCTTGGCACCCCTGGGCCAGACTACACTCAGTCATAGGACCTACTGAAGAGATGAGTAAAGACTTCAGTAAAGACTTAAAGGTCGAGACCAAGACTCCAACTTTCACATGGATCACATGGATCATGGATTCAATAAAAATGTAGCTATATAGGAGAAAGCCCTGCCTCCAGCTGTTTGCTTAGATATTCTTCATCTTGGAATAGGATCCAGTAGACAGCTGGAAGGTTTAGAGGCAATTACTTTTAAAATATTTTTGGGCGGTGCAACTGCATTAGGGGATTACACAAGGTTTAGGTCCTCGGTTAGGTGGTTAACTGATTTTTGTACTCCCACGTCCTTTGGTAGGGGGAGGGAGTCTGGAAGGGCATTGAGGAATCTTTGGGTTGTTCGAGAATTTATAATGCGGCTTTTGATAATCATGGGTTGGAGTCTAAGCACATTATTTGTTGTGATTGCAAACGTAATAACGTGGTCCGACAATCCAGAATTATGAGGAAAAACATTTAGATCAATATCTATTCCATGGGACAAAACTAGATCCATGGTATGATTGTGGCAATATTTTTTTAATTTCACCTTTATTTAACTAGGTAGGCCAGTTGATAACAAGTTCTCATTTACAACTGCGACCTGGCCAAGATAAAGCAAAGCAGTGCGACACAAACAACAACACAGAGTTACACATGGATTAAACAAATGTACAGTCAATAACACAATAGAAAAAAGTCTATATACAGTGTGTGCAAATGGCGTAAGGAGGTAAGGCAATAAATAGGCCACAGTAGCGAAGTAACTACAATTTAGCAAATAAACACTGGAGTGATAGATGTGCAGATGATGATGTGCAAGTAGAAATACTGGTGTGCAAAAAAGTAAATAAAAACAATATGGGGATGTGGTAGGTAGATTGGATGGGCTATTTACAGATTGGCTGTGTACAGCTGCAGCGATCGGTAAGCTGCTCAGATAGCTGATGCTTAAAGTTAGTGAGGGATATGTAAGTCTCCAACTTCAGCGATTTTTGCAATTCGTTCCAGTCATTTGGCAGCAGAGAACTGGAAGGAAAGACTGCAATGGCGGAGGTGTTGGCTTTGGGGATGACCAGTGAGATATACCTGCTGGAGCGCGTGCTACGGGTGGGTGTTGTTATGGTGACCAGTGAGCTGAGATAAGGCGGAGCTTTACCTAGCAAAGACTTATAGATGACCTGGAGCCAGTGGGTCTGGCGACTAATATGTAGCGAGGGCCAGCCGACGAGCATACAGGTCGCAGTGGTGGGTGATATATTGGGCTTTGGTGACAAAACGGATGGCACAGTGATAGACTGCATCCTGTTTGCTGAGTAGAGTGTTGGAGGCTATTTTGTAAATGACATCGCCGAAGTCGAGGATCGGTAGGATAGTCAGTTTTACGAGGGTATGTTTGGCAGCGTGAGTGAAGGATGCTTTGTTGCGAAACAGGAAGCCAATTCTAGATTTAATTTTGGATTGGAGATGTTTATGAGTATGGAAGGAGAGTTTACAGTCTAGCCAGACACCTAGGTATTTGTAGTTGTCCACATATTCTAAGTCAACTGTCCAGAGTAGTGATGCTAGTCGGGCTGGCGGGTGCGGGCAGCGATCGGTTGAAAAGCATGCATTTAGTTTTACTTGTATTTAAGAGCAGTTGGAGGCCACGGAAGGAGAGTTGTATGGCATTGAAGCTCGTTTGGAGGTTAGTTAACGCAGTGTCCAAAGAAGGGCCAGATGTACATAGAATGATGTTGTCTGCGTAGAGGTGGATCAGGGAATCACCCGCAGCAAGAGCAACATCGTTGATGTATACAGAGAAAAGAGTCGGCCCGAGAATAGAACCCTCTGGTACCCCCATAGAGACTGCCAGAGGTCCGGACAACAGGCCCTCCGATCTGACACACTGAACTCTGAGAAGTAGTTGGCGAACCAGGCAAGGCAGTCATTTCAGAAACCAAGGTTGTTGAGTTTGCCGATAAGAATACGTTGATTGACAGAGTCGAAAGCCTTGGCCAGGAAGATTAAGATGGCTGCACAGTACTGTCTTTTGTTGATGGTAGTTATGTTATCGTTTAGTACCTTGAGCGTGGCTGAGGTGCACCCGTGACCAGCTCGGAAACCGGATTGCACCGCAGAGAAGGAATGATGGGATTCGAAATGGTCAGTAATCTGTTTACTTGGCTTTCGAAGACTTTAGAAATGCAGGGCAGGATGGATATAGGTCTGTAACAGTTTGGGTCCAGAGTGTCCCCCCCTTTGAAGAGGGGGATGACCGATGCAGCGTTCCAATCTTTGGGGATCTCGGATGATTCAAAAGAGGTTGAACAGGCTGGTAATAGGGGTTTCAACAATGGCGGTGGATAATTTTAGAAAGAGAGGGTAAAGATTGTCTAGCCCAGCTGATTTGTACGAGTCCAGGTTTTGCAGCTCTTTCAGAACATCTGTTATCTGGATTTGGGTGAAGAAGCTGGGGAGGCTTGGGAAAGTATCTGCGGGGGGTGCGGAGCTGTTGGCCGGGGTTGGGTTAGCCAGGAGGAAAGCATGGCCAGCCATAGAGAAATGCTTATTGAAATTCTCGATTGTCGTGGATTTATTGTGGTGACAGTGTTTCCTAGCCTCAGTGCAGTGGACAGCTGGGAGGAGGTGCTCTTATTCTCCATGGACTTTAGTGTCCCAAAACTTTTTGGAGTTAGAATTTAGTTAAAATTTTTGTTTTGAAAAAGCTAGCCTTTGCTTTCCTAACTAACTGTGTGTATTGGTACCTGACTTCCCTGAAAAGTTGCATATCTCGAGGACTATTCGATGCTAGTGCAGTCCACTACAGGATGTTTTTGTGCTGGTCGAGGGCAGTCAGGTCTGGAGTGAACCATGGGCTGTATTTGTTCTTAGTTTTACATTTTTTGAAAGGGGCATGCTTATTTAAGATGGTGAGGAAATTGCTTTTAAAGAATGACCAGGCATCCTCTACTGATGGGATGAGGTCAATATCCTTCCAGGATACCCGGGCCAGGTCGATTAGAAAGGCCTGCTCGCAGAAGTGTTTTAGGGAGCGTTTGACAGTGATGACAGGTGGTCGTTTGACCGCGGACCCATAGTGGATACAGGCAGTGAGGCTGGGATCCTGATTTGAAAACAGCAGAGGTGTATTTGGAGGGCAAGTTGGTCAGGATAATATCTATGAGGGTGCCCATGTTTACGGGTTTAGGGTTGTACCTGGTGGGTTCCTTGAGAATTTATGTGAGATTGAGGGCATCTAGCTTAGATTGTAGGGCTGCCGGTGTGTTAAGCATATCCCAGTTTAGGTCGCCTAACAGAACGAACTCAGCTGGGATCTGAGGGGTGTCTATAACAGGTGGCAACAGTGAGAGACTTATTTCTGGAGAGATTCATTTTTTAAATTAGAAGCTCGAACTGTTTGGTCATAGACCTGGAAGGAATGACAGAACTTTGCAGGCTATCTCTGCAGTAGATTACAACTCCTCCCCCTTTGGCAGTTCTATCTTGACGGAAAATGTTGTAGTTGGGGATGGTAATCTCAGATTTTTTGGTGGCCTTCCTAAGCCAGGATTCAGACATGGCAAGGACATCAGGCTTGGCGGAGTGTGCTAAAGCAGTGAGTAAAACAAACTCTGATGTTAACATGCATGAAACTAAGGCTTTTACGGTTACAGAAGTCCAAAAATTAGAGTGCCTGGGGACAAGCAGGGCCTGGGTTAACCTCCACATCACCCGAGGAACAGAGGAGGAGTAGGATGAGGGTACGGCTAAAGGCTATCAAAACTGGTTGTTTAGTGTGTTGGGGACAGAGAATAAAAGGAGCAGATTTCTGGGTGTGGTGGGATAGATTCAGGGCATAATGTACAGATGGGTATGGTAGGGTGCGGGTACAGTGGAGGTAAACCTAGGCATTGAGTGACGATAAGAGGTTGCATCTCTGGACGCACTAGTTATGCTGGGTGAGGTCACCGCATGTGTGGGAGGTGGGACAAAAGAGGTATCTGAGGCATGTTGAGTGGGACTAGGGGTCCCGCAGTGAACTAAAACAATGATAACTATCTTAAACAACAACAAAAAAATCACGTGTTGATTGGGAGAGCGGAGTCGATGATGGCTCCGAAAGCCTTTTGGAGTGGGTCTGTGGACTTCTCCCTGAATATTGAAGTCACCAAAAATTTGAATTATCTGCCATGACTACAAGATCCACGAGAATTCATTGAACTCAGTGAGGAACACTGTATATGGCCCAGGAGGCCTGTAAACAGTAGCTATAAAAAGTGATTGGGTAGGCTGCATAGATTTCATAACTAAAGACAAAATAGCAGTTTTTTTAAATAAATATAAATTTGCTGTCACAAATGGTAGCAACACCTCCACTTTTGAGGGATGCGCGGGGGATATGGTCACAAGTGTAACCAGGTGAAGAGGCCTCATTTTAACTCATCAGGCTTAAGCCATGTTCCAGTCAGGCTAATCACATCAAGTTTATGATTAGTTCATTGACTATGACTGCCTTGGAAATGAGGGATCTAACATTTAAGTAGTCCTATTTTGAGTTGAGGTATTATCAGTCTCTTAAAAAAAATTACAGCGATTCAGGAGTATTTTATTCCAGTGAGATTGCTAAGGCGAACACCACATGTTTAGATTTTCCCTACCTAGATCGAGGCACAGACACTGTCTCAATGGGGAACACTAAACTGACTGTGCTAGTGGTAGACTCCACTCTGGCTGGCTGGCTAACAGCCCGCCAGAGGAGTTAGAGCCCTGTCTGTTGACCGGTAACATGAGAGCACCCCTCCAGCTAGGATGGAGTCTGTAATTTCTCAAAAAGCCAGGCTTGGTCCTGTTTGTGGGTGAGTCCCAGAAAGAGGTTCATTTATCTACAAATTCTATCTTTTGGGAGGGGCAGAAAACAGTTTTCAACCAGCGATTGAGTTGTGAGATTCTGCTGTAGAGCTCATCACTCCGCCTAACTGGGAGGGGCCAGAGACAACTACTCTACCGACACATCTTTCAGGCTAATTTACGCGCTGAAGTTATTGCGCTTGGTGACCTCTGACTGTTTCATCCTAACGTCGCTTGTCCTGACGTGGATAACAATATCCCTATACTCTCTACAACACTCGCTAGTTTGAACATCAGCCAGGACTGTTTTCAGATTAGCCTTTACGTTGGTAGCCCTGCCCCCTGTATAATCGCTGGATGATTCTATTTAAGTCTAATATTGCGGGTAATGGAGTCACCAATGACTTGGGTTTTCAATTTGTCAGAGCTAATGGTGGGGAGGCTTCGGCGGCTCAGACCCAGTAACGGGTGGAGGTGAGACCTGAGAACGCTTGGGCTCCGACTCGTTGCTTAGTGGGGAAAAACCGGTTTAAAGTTTCTGTTGGCTGAATGAGCGACACCGGTTGAGAATGCCAGCAGCATTTATTTTCAGAAGCCTAGTGAAAATTGTGGGGACTATGGGGGTTGATTAATACAACTATCTGTACTTATTGGTGGCACAGATGCTGTTTCGTCCTTTCCTACACTTGAATTGCCCTTGCCTAACGATTGCGTGTGAAGCTGGGCTTGCAACTCGGCTGTCCTCACCACAAGCCGATAGTTCTGCATATTATGAGTACAGTCACTGATTTGTAAACAATGTAATTGTTAACAGATACTCTAAATTATAATAAAATGAACATGATTAAATTATATTTTATTTGTGGTTTACATGATAACCACCAAAAAGCAACTACAGTACCTTCAAAGTATTCATACCCCTTATTCCACATTTTGTTGTGTTACAGCCTGAATTCAGAATGAATTATATAGATTTTCTTTCTAACCCATCTACTCACAATAACCCATAATGCCAAAGTGAGAACATGTTTTTAGAAATGTTAGAAAATGTATTGAAAATGAAATGCACTACATGGCCAAAAGGATGTGGACACCCCTTCAAATTAGCGGATTTGGCTATTTCAGCCACACCCGTTGCTGACAGGTGTATCAAATAGATCACACAGCCATGCAATCGCCATCGCTATCCGGCTTGGATTCTCTGTCGACACGACCACGTCTGGTCTGCAGACGTGCCCTCAACCGGTGCCCTCAACCGGCCTCCGTCTGAGCAGACCCCCTCCGTCTGAGCAGACCACCCCCCGGGCTACTAACTTTAAACGCGTGCTAGCTTAGTGGAGGCCTCACTGCTCCATCTACGGCTGCCCCCTGGACACTATGATCACTTGGCTACATAGCTGATGCCTGCTTGATTAATTCATGGTACTCCATTCTGTTTATTTGTGTTTTATCTGTCGGCTCTGTGCCTTAACTCAGGATCTGTGTGTAGTTAATCCGACCCTCTCTGCCCAGTCGTCGCCATTTTTACCTTCTGTTGCTGTGTTAGCTGACTAGCTGCTGTTATCTCACCTGTTGTTTTAGCTAGCTCTCCCAATCATGACCTGCAATCACTTTATGCCTTATTGTATGTCTCTCTCAAATATCAATATGCCTTGCATTCTGTTGTTCAGGCTAGTTATCATTGTTTTGGTTTGCAATGGACCCCGTAGTTCCACTCTCCGTACCTCTGATACCTCCTTTGTCCCACCCCCCACACATGCGGTGACCTCACCCATTGAGACCAGCATGTCCAGAGATACAACCTCTCTTATCATCACCCAGTGCCTGGGCTTGCCTCCGCTGTACCCGTGCCCCACCATACCCTGGTCTGCACATTATGCCCAGAATCTATTCTACCATGCCCATAAATCTGCTCCTTTTATTCCTTGTCCCCAACGCTCTAGGCGACCAGTTTTGATAGCCTTTAGCCGCACCCTCATCCTACTACTCCTCTGTTCCTCGGGTGATGTGGAGGTAAACCCAGGCCCTGCATGTCCCCAGTCACCCTCATTTGTTGACTTCTGTGATCGAAAAAGCCTTGGCCTCATGCATGTCAACATCAGAAGCCTCCTCCCTAAGTTTGCCTTACTCACCGCTTTAGCACACTCTGCCAACCCTGATGTCCTTGCCGTGTCTGAATCCTGGCTTAGGAAGGCCACCAAAAACTCTGAGATTTCCATACCCAACTATAACACTTTCCGTCAAGATAGAACTGCCAAAGGGGGAGGAGTTGCAATCTACTGCAGAGATAGCCTGCAAAGTTCTGTCATACTTTCCAAGTCTATGCCCAAACAGTTCGAACTTCTAATTTTAAAAATTAATCTCTCCAGAAATAAGTCTCTCACTGTTGCCGCCTGCTACCGACCCCCCTCAGCTCCCAGCTGTGCCCTGGACACCATCTGTGAATTGATCGCTCCCCATCTAGCTTCAGAGTTTGTTCTGTTAGGTGACCTAAACTGGGATATGCTTAACACCCCGGCAGTCCTACAATCTAAGCTTGATGCCCTCAATCTCACACAAATCATCAAGGAACCCACCAGGTACAACCCTAAATCCGTAAACATGGGCACCCTAATAGACATTATCCTGACCAACTTGCCCTCCAAATACACCTCTGCTGTCTTCAATCAAGATCTCAGCGATCACTGCCTCATTGCCTGTATCCGCCACGGGTCCACGGTCAAACGACCACCCCTCATCACTGTCAAATGCTTCCTAAAACACTTCTGCGAGCAGGCCTTTCTAATCGACCCGGCCCGGGTACCCTGGAAGGATATTGACCTCATCCCGTCAGTTGAGGATGCCTGGTCATTCTTTAAAAGTTACTTCCTCACCATATTAGACAAGCATGCTCCGTTCAAAAAATGCAGAACCAAGAACAGATATAGCCCTTGGTTCACTCCAGACCTGACTGCCCTCGACCAGCACAAAAACATCCTGTGGCGAACTGCAATAGCATCGAAGAGCCCCCGGGATATGCAACTGTTCAGGGAAGTCAGGAACCAATACACGCAGTCAGTCAGGAAAGCAAAGGCCAGCTTTTTCAAGCAGAAATTTGCATCCTGTAGCTCTAACTCCAAAAAGTTCTGGGATACTGTAAAGTCCATGGAAAACAAGAGCACCTCCTCCCAGCTGCCCACTGCACTGAGGCTAGATAACACGGTCACCACTGATAAGTCCGTGATAATCGAAAACTTCAACAAACATTTCTCAATGGCTGGCCATGCCTTCCACCTGGCGACTCCAACCTTGGCCAACAGCCCCGCCCCCCCCCGCTGCTACTCGCCCAAGCCTCCCCAGCTTCTCCTTTACCCATATCCAGATAGCAGATGTTCTGAAAGAGCTGGAAAACCTGGACCCATACAAATCAGCTGGGCTTGACAATCTGGACCCCCTATTTCTGAAACTGTCCGCCGCCATTGTCGCACCCCCTATTACCAGCCTGTTCAACCTCTCCTTCGTAATCATCTGAGATCCCCAAGGACTGGAAAGCTGCCGCTGTCATCCCCCTCTTCAAAGGGGGAGACACCCTGGACCCAAACTGTTACAGACCTATATCCATCCTGCCCTGCCTAGCTAAGGTCTTCGAAAGCCAAGTCAACAAACAGATCACTGACCATCTCGAATCCCACCGTACCTTCTCCGCTGTGCAATCCGGTTTCCGAGCCGGTCACGGGTGCACCTCAGCCACGCTCAAGGTACTAAACGATATCATAACCGCCATCGATAAAAGACATTACTGTGCAGCCGTCTTCATCGACCTGGCCAAGGCTTTCGACTCTGTCAATCACCATATTCTTATCGGCAGACTCAATAGCCTCGGTTTTTCTAATGACTGCCTTGCCTGGTTCACCAACTACTTTGCAGAAAGAGTTCAGTGTGTCAAATCGGAGGGCATGTTGTCCGGTCCTCTGGCAGTCTCTATGGGGGTACCACAGGGTTCAATTCTCGGGCCGACTCTTTTCTCTGTATACATCAATGATGTTGCTCTTGCTGCGGGCGATTCCCTGATCCACCTCTACGCAGACGACACCATTCTGTATACTTCCGGCCCTTCCCTGGACACTGTGCTATCTAACCTCCAAACGAGCTTCAATGCCATACAACACTCCTTCCGTGGCCTCCAACTGCTCTTAAACGCTAGTAAAACCAAATGCATGCTTTTCAACCGTTCGCTGCCTGCACCCGCACGCCCGACTAGCATCACCACCCTGGACGGTTCCGACCTAGAATATGTGGACATCTATAAGTACCTAGGTGTCTGGCTAGACTGCAAACTCTCCTTCCAGACTCATATCAAACATCTCCAATCCAAAATCAAATCTAGAGTCGGCTTTCGTAGCACGCGCTCCAGCAGGTGTATCTCACTGATCATCCCTAAAGCCAAAACCTCATTTGGACGCCTTTCCTTCCAGTTCTCTGCTGCCTGCGACTGGAACGAATTGCAAAAATCTCTGAAGTTGGAGACTTTTATCTCCCTCAACAACTTTAAAAATCTGCTATCCGAGCAGCTAACCGATCGCTGCAGCTGTACATAGTCCATCTGTAAACTACCCACCCAATTTACCTACCTCACCCCCATACTGCTTTTATTTATTTACTTTTCTGCTCTTTTGCACACCAGTATCTCTTCTTGCACATGATCATCTGATGATTTATCACTCCAGTGTTAATCTGCTAAATTGTAATTATTCGATTTATTGCCTACCTCATGCCTTTTGCACACATTGTATATAGATTCTCTTTTTTCTACCATGTTATTGACTTGTTTATTGTTTACTCCATGTGTAACTCTGTGTTGTTGTCTGTTCACACTGCTATGCTTTATCTTGGCCAGGTCGCAGTTGCAAATGAGAACTTGTTCTCAACTAGCCTACCTGGTTAAATGAAGGTGAAAAAATAAAATAAAATAAATAAAAAATCGCCATAGACAAACATTAGCAGTAGAATGGTTCATATTGAAGAGTGACTTTCGACGTGGCACTGCATAGGATGCCACCTTTCCAACAAGTCAGTTCGTCAAATTTCTGCCCTGCTAGAGCTGCCCAGGTTAACTGTAAGTGCTGTTATTGTGAAGTGGAAACGTCTAGGAGGAACAACGGCTCAGCTGCGAAGTGGTAGACCACACAAGCTCATTGAACGGGATCGCCGAGTGCTGAAGCACGTGGTGCGTAAAAATCATCGGTCCTCAGTTGCAATACTACCGAGTTCCAAACTGCCTCTGGAAGCAACTTCAGCACAAGAACTGTTCGTCTGGAGCTTCAAGAAATGGGTTTTGATGGCCAAGCAGTCGCACACAAGCATACGATCACCATGCACAATACCAAGCGTCGACTGGAGTGGTGTAAAGCTCGCTGCCAGTGTACTCTGGAGCAGTGGAAACGCTTTCTCTGGCGTGATGAATCACATTTCGCCATCTGGCAGTCCGACGGACGAATCTTGGTTTGGCGGATGCCAGGAGAACGCTACCAGCCCGACAGCGTTGTGCCAACTGTAAAGTTTGGTGGTGGAGAAATAATGGTCTGGGGCTGTTTTTTATTGTTTGTGCTTGGCCTGTTAGTTCCAGTGAAGAGAAATCTTAACACTACAGCATACAATGGCATTCTAGAAGATTCTATGCTTCCAACTTTGTGGCAACAGTTTGTGGGTGGCCCTTTCCTGTTTCAGCATGACAATGCCCCTGTGCACAAAGCGAGGTCCATACAAAAATGTATTGTCGAGATTGGTGTGGAAGAACTTGACTGGCCTGCACAGAGCTCTGACCTCAACCCCATCAGCCACCTTTGGGATGAATTGGAATGCTGACTGCAAGCCAGGCCTAATCGCCTAACATCAGTGCCTGACCTCACTTGTGGATGCTGTGGGACTTCCATTCAATGTTCCAACATCTAGTTAAAAGCCTTTCCAGAACATTGGAAGATGTTATAGCATCAAAGGGCGGGACCAACTCTATATTAATGCCAATGATTTTGGAATGAGATGTTCCACGAGCAGTTGTCCATACTTTTGGCTATGTAGTGTATAATTTACGTAAGTATTCACACCCCTAAGTCAATACATTTTAGAATCACCTTTGGCAGCGATTACATCTGAGTTTGCACACCTGGATTGTACAATATTTGCAAATTTCTTTTAAAAATTCTTCAAGTTCTGTCAAGTTGTTTGTTGATCATTGCTAGACATCCATTTTGAAGTCTTGCCATAGATTTTAAAGCCAGTTTAAGTCAAAACTGTAACTAGTAGGGCTGACCCCATTTTGTCGATTGATTGGTCGATGGGCTGTTGTAGAGATTTCTTTAGTCGAGCAGTCGCAAAACACATTTTTCATGGTGCACAAGACACCCGTCTCATTCGCGCATGTCTCAGTGGACCAATCCATTGCGGAGGCCACGGGGATGGCACAGTCCGTTACTCTAAAATATGTTATACTGAAATTGTATATAGTTATATTACGAAACAATAATGGTGCAACACTAATAAATCTACTATTATTTTATAACAAATGCGCTTTCTCCCACGTTTGATATGGTCCCTGTTTCAGAACAGGGGACAATCTTCTGTGCGCCGTAGAATTGGAGCCTTTTCATATGTTGCTATGTGCATAGTAGCAAAATTAAACAGTATATTGGGATTGAGAACAATGAGGTGGATGCAGTAGAGACGAGCAACAGCCCTTGCTTTAAACCCTATTAGGACGGAATTATTTTTATTGGGGGTGGTCGGGTAATGTAATTATGTGCTCAAACGCAAAACGCCACGTCTGTCATTTTAATCCCGTCAGTAATTTGTACATGGCAGGAGAGTAACAGTTCTAGGCAGAATAACCAACTTTTTGGGGGGCGAACTCCAAAGTCCTCTGATTTAATATTAGTCCCGTGCGAATCGACATCCCTGTGTTTTGAGAGTAATATCTGAGTTTGACAGGTGTTGCTCACGGTTTGAGCAAGAACACAATAACTGATTTGATACATTGAACGAAGTGCTGCGCATAGCCTATACATGAATGGCCTAGGTATATCAACTTTCACAGTGAATGCTTTTGTTCATATGTTTTGTGCATGCATATTTTATTTTATTTTATTATTATTATTTTTTTTACCTTTATTTAACTAGGCAAGTCAGTTAAGAACAAATTCTTATTTTCAATGACGGCCTAGGAACAGTGGGTTAACTGCCTGTTCAGGGGCAGAACGACAGATTTGTACCTTGTCAGCTCGGGGATTTGAACTTGCAATCTTCCGGTTACTAGTCCAACGCTCTAACCACTAGGCTACGCTGTGAGTTGAATATTGCCAAATGCATCAGTAAAAAATATTGCGCCTATTTAATGTAACCCTTGCTTTTAATAGATCGCAAAGCAGCATACAACTGACCTAAACGTTTAGGACGTCTTGCTAAAATATCCTAATGATTATGATCACACTTCCTCTATTCAAATATTACGGAGGCTCTATACCAAAGATGGTTTGCTATAGTTTAGAAACTTGGGAATCAAGCTTGAGTTATCAGTGAAGCCCAGTTATTGCCTGGACTTGTTGAAATATCTTCATGCCGAGAAAAAAACGTAACCTCTTTACACTCCTTTTCTCAAAGAAAGCCTTCATGGCATACTTTAGCTTTTCTACTGTACAGTCATGGCCAAAAGTTTTGAGAATGATACAAATATAAATTTTCACAAAGTCTGCTGCCTCAGTTTGTATGATGGCAATTTGCATATACTCCAGAATGTTATGAAATAGTGATCAGATGAATTGCAAAGTCCCTCTTTGCCATGCAAATGAACTGAATCCCCAAAAAACATTTCCACTGCATTTCAGCCCTGCCACAAAAGGACCAGCTGACATCATGTCAGTGATTCTCTCGTTAACACAGGTGTGAGTGTTGACTGGGACAAGGCTGGAGATCACTCTGTCATGCTGATTGAGTCTGAATAGCAGACTGTAAGCTTCAAAAGGAGGGTGGTGCTTGGAATCATTGTTCTTCCTCTGTCAACCATGGTTACCTGCAAGGAAACACATGCCGTCATCATTGCTTTGCACAAAAAGGGCTTCACAGGCAAGGATATTGCTGCCAGTAAGATTGCACGTAAATCAACCATTTATCGGATCATCAAGAACTTCAAGGAGAGTGGTTCAATTGTTGTGAAGAAGGCTTCAGGGCGCCCAAGAAAGTCCAGCAAGCGCCAGGACCTTCTCCTAAAGTTAATTCAGCTGCGGGATCGGGGCACCACCAATACAGAGCTTGCTCAGGAATGGCAGCAGGCAGGTGTGAGTGCATCTGCACGCACAGTGAGGCGAAGACTTTTGGAGGATGGCCTGGTGTAAAGAAGGGCAGCAAAGAAGCCACTTCTCTCCAGGAAAAACATCAGGGACAGACTGATATTCTGCAAAAGGTACAGGGATTGGACTGCTGAGGACTGGGGTAAAGTCATTTTCTCTGATGAATCCCCTTTCCGATTGTTTGGGGCATCCGGAAAAAAGCTTGTCCGGAGAAGACAAGGTGAGCGCTACCATCAGTCCTGTGTCATGCCAACAGTAAAGCATCCTGAGACCATTCATGTGTGGGGTTGCTTCTCAGCCAAGGGAGTGGGCTCACTCACAATTTTGCCTAAAAACACAGCCATGAATAAAGAATGGTACCAACACATCCTCCGAGAGCAACTTCTCCCAACCATCCAGGAACAGTTTGGTGACGAACAATGCCTTTTCCAGCATGATGGAGCACCTTGCCATAAGGCAAAAGTGATAACTAAGTGGCTCGGGGAACAAAATATCTATATTTTGGGTCAATGGTCATGAACCTCCACAGACCTCAATCCCATTGAGAACTTGCGCTCAATCCGCAAGAGGCGGGTGGACAAACAAAACCCCACAAATTCTGACAAACTCCAAGCATTGATTATGCAAGAATGGGCTGCCATCAGTCAGGATGTGGCCCAGAAGTTAATTGTCAGCATGCCAGGGCAGATTAAAGAGGTCTTGAAAAAGAAAGGTCAACACTGCAAATATTGACTCTTTGCATCAACTTCATGTAATTGTCAATAAAAGCCTTTGACACTTATGAAATGCTTGTAATTATACTTCAGTATTCAATAGTAACATCTTACAATATCTAAAGACACCGAGGCAGCAAACTTTGTGGAAATTAATATTTGTGTCATTCTCAAAGCTTTTGGCCACGACAGTAGTTTGTAGCCACTGAACTTAATTTATTTCCCCCCTCCAACACGGCCATCCCATTTGTGCCCCTCTATCTCATACTCTCCATCTCTTTCTCATACTCTCTCTGTCTCTCCGATTTTTCTTTCTCTCCCCCTCTTTCTGAATCTCTAATTATCTCTATCTGCTGAGAATTACAGGAGGCAGTTTGGAAAAAACTAATCCCGTCCGAATAACGGATATTCTGGGGTGATAATTACATAACCAACATTTTCTAGTAGTACTAGTCTCGTGGGAGTAAGGTTTAGCCTAATTGTCTAAGAAAATTGAGGAGAGAGAAAATCCCAACGTAATTAGGTCTATAATCAATATTGTATCTGTTAAATGTGCCTGGCTTTATAAATCATTTGTACACAGTACCAGTCAAAAGTTTGGACACACCTACTCATTCAAGGCTTTTTTCTTTATTTTTACTATTTTCTACATTGTAGAATAATAGTGAAGACATCAACACTATGAAATAACACATATGGAATCATGTAGTAAGCAAAAAAGTGTTTAAAGAAATTAAAATATATTTGAGATTCTTTAAAGTAGCCATCGTTTGCCTTGATGACAGCTTTGCACACTCTTGGCATTCTCATCCAGGTTCATGAGGAATGCTTTTCCAACAATCTTGAAGGAGTTCCCACATATGCAGAGCACTTGTTGGCTGCTTTTCTTTCACTCTGTGGTCCAACTCACCTAAACCATCTCAATTAGGTTGAGGTTGGGTGATTTGTGGAGGCCAGGTCATCTGATGCAGCACTCCATCACTCTCCTTAGTCAAATAACCCTTACACAGCCTGGAGGTGTGTTTTGGGTCATTGTCCTGTTCAAAAACAAATGATAGTCCCACTAAGCGCAAACCAGATGGGATGGCGGATCGCTGCAGAATGCTGTGGTAGCCATGCTGGTTAAGTATGCCTTGAATTCTAAATAAATCACTGACAGTCTCACCAGGAAAGCACCATCACACCTCTTCCTCCATGCTTCATGGTGGGAACCACACATGCAGAAATCATCCGTTCACCTACTCTGCGTCTCACAAAAAGACACGGCGGTTGGAATCAAATATCTCAAATTTGGACTCATCAGACCAAAGGACAGATTTCCACCAGTCTAATGTCCATTGCTCGTATTTCTTGGCCCAAGCAAGTCTCTTCTTATTGGTGTGCTTTAGTAGTGGTTTCTTTGCAGCAGTTCGACCATGAAGGCCTGACTCACGCAGTCTTCTCTGAACTTTTGATGTCTGTTACTTGAACTCTGTGAAGTATTTATTTGATTTGCAATCTTGAGGTGCAGTTAAGTCTAATGAATTTATCCTCCGTAGCAGAGGTAACTCTGGGTCTTCCTTTCCTGTGGCGGTCCTCATGAGAGCCAGTTTAATCATAGCGCTTTGTGGTTTTTGCGACTGCACTTGAAGAAACTTTCAAAGTACTTGACATTTTCAGGATTGACTGACCTTCTTAAAGTAATATTGGACTGTAATTTATCTTTGCTTATTTGAGCTGTTCTTGCCATAATATGGACTTGGTCTTTTACCAAGTAGGGCTATCTTCTGTATTACCACACCTATCTTGTCACAACACAACTGATTGGCTCAAACGCATTAAGACTGAAAGAAATTCCCCAAAATAACAAGGCACACATGTTAATTGAAATGGTGACTACCTCATGAAGCTGGTTGAGAGAATGCCAATAGTGTGCAAAGCTGTCATCAAGGGAAAGGGTGGCTACTTTGAAGAATCTCAAATATATTTTCATTTCTTTAAACACTTTTTTGTGTTTAAAGATGCTCAAAGGGTTATTCAATGTCAGCTTTTTAAATTTTTTTAATGTGTGCTTTTTTAACAATTGTACCAATCTACCAATAGGTGCTCTTCTTTGCGAGGCATTGGAAAGCCTCCCTGGTCTTTGTGGTTGAATTTGTGTTTTCATTGCTCGACTAAGGGACCTTAAAGATGAATTGTATATGTGGGGTACAGAGAAGATGTAGTCATTAAAAAATCCTTGGAACTTATGTAACCCTGTTAAACATTTTTACTCCCAAAGTTATTTAGGCTTGCTATAAGAAAGGAGTTGAATACTTGTTGACTCAAGACACTACTACTATAATTTGTAAAAAATTCTAAAAACATAATCCCGCTTTGACATTATGGGGTATTGTGTGCGTTTAGGCCAGTGACACAACAAACTGTGGAAAAAGGCGAAGGGTGAGAATACATTCTGAAGGCACTTAATATCAATACAATACACACTTGTTCAGTTTACTTCCTTAGGTACGAGTTAAAGATGTGTATATCTGTGGCAGTGGATAAGAAGTATGCAAAAGTGTTTTTGCTAAACCACCACAAGGGGTGGCTGGCTGAATGAATTTAATTTTGTCTCAAAGTATATCTAAAACTGTTGAAGTTCACAACCTATGCAGTAATGCACAGTTCGTAAGCGTCACATTTGTATTCAGTAGATTCTCTAGTGCTTTACAACATTCAAAAGTAATGTATAGAAACACTTAATGGCAATTTTGAGCTTCCTATGACAAGCACATGCTACCTGTTCTTTACTAAAATATTTTCTTCCTGAAACTATATTGTAAGTTACACTGTTACACAATAGAAAATGTATTGGCTAGCTATATATTTCAACTGAAAATAGCATGCGCTGATGACTGAAAACATCCATGCAGGAAAATGCTTGCAACACTGGTTTTAGTCACGCAGATGTTCTAATTTAGCTAGCTAGCTAGCTAGCAAACAATCTTATCATGAATGCAAGCTAGCACTTGGCCTGAATGATAAGGCTGTGCCAACTGTCTTGCTTTTTACAGATTGCATATTTCAGAAAACTAACTATATAAATAAGCCCACTAATATAATAGGCCTAGACAGTAAGTGTTTGTATCAAGGCTGATTTCAGTGTTCGCACATAAGTAACAGATTGCTAGGCTAACTACCTTGCTGGCTACATAGAGCTAGCTAGCAAGAAAATGTTAACTACTGTAATTAAATCACATTTTATTTGTCACATGAAACGAATACCTTGAAATGCTTACATACAAGCCTTTAACCAACAATGCAGTTAAGAAATATTTACTAAATAAACTCAAGTGAAAAAGAAAAGTATCACAAAAGTAATCTGGATGGCGATTTGATTAATTGATCAGCAGTCTTATGGCTTGTGGGTAGAAGCTGTTAATTAAGGAGCCTTTTGGACCTAGACTTGGCACTCCGGTACCGCTTGCCGTGCGGTAGCAGAGAGAACAGTCTATGATTTGGGTGACTGGAGTCTTTGACAATTTTTGGGGGTTTCCTCTGACACCGCCTAGTATATAGGTCTTGGATGGCAGAAAGCTTGATGTACTGAGCCGTACAGCCTACCCTCCGTAGTGCCTTACGTTCGGATGCCGAGCAGTTGCCATACCAGGCAGTGATGCAACCAGTCAGGCTGCTCTCGATGGTGTAGCTGTAGAACGGTTTGAGGATCTGGGGACCCATGCCAAATCTTTTTTGAGGGAAAAAAGGTGTTGCCGTGCCCTCTTCCCAACTTTTCATGGTGTGTTTGGACCATGATAGATTGTTGATGTGGACACCAAGGAACTTGACTCTCGATGTGAATGGGGGAGTGTTCGGCCCTTCTTTTCCTGTGGTCCACAATCATCTCCCTTTGTCTTGCTCACGTTGAGGGAGAGTTTGTTATCCTGGCACCACACGGCCAGGTCTCTGACCTCCTCCCTATAGGCTGTCTCATCGCTGTCGGTGATCAAACTTAATGATGGTGTTGGAGCCGTGCTTGGCCACACAGTCGTGGGTGAACAGGGAGTACAAGAGGGGTCTAAAAAGCGTGGCAGATGTGTTGTTGCCTACCCATACCACCTGGGGGTGTTCCGTCAGGAAGTTCAGGATCCAGTTGCAGAGGGAGGTGTTCAGTCCCAGGGTCCTTAGCTTAGTGATGAGCATTTTGGGCATTATGGTGTTGAACACTGAGCTGTTGTCAATGAACAGCATTCAAACATGGGCATTCCTTTTGTCCAGGTGGGAAAGGGCAGTGTGAATTGATATTGGGTCATCTGTGGATTTGTTGGGGCAATATGCGAATTGGGGTGGGTCTAGGGTTTCCGGGATAATGGTGTTGATGAAAGCCATGACCAGCCTTTCAAAGCTACCGACGTGAGTGCTATGGGGCGGTAGTCATTTAGGCAGGTAGCCTTTGCTTTCATGGGCACAAGGACTATGGTGGTCTGCTTGAATGGAGACTCATGTATTACAGACTCGGTCAGGGAGAGGTTGAAAATGTCAGTGAAAACACTTGCCAGTTGGTTGGCGCATGCTCCAAGTACACATCCTGGTAATCCGTCTGGCCCCGCAACCTTGTGAATGTTGGCCTGTTTTTAAAGGTCTTGCTCACATCAGCTATGGAGAGCGTGATCACACAGTCGTCCGGAACAGCTGGTGCTCTCATGCATGCTTCAGTGTTGCTTGCCTCGAAGCGAGCATAAAAAGCATTTAGCCCATCTGGTGTCAGTGGGCAGCTCGTGGCTGGGTTCCCCTTCGTAGTCCGTAATAGCTTGCAAGCACTGCCACATCCGACGAGCGTCCGAGCCGGTGTAGTAGGATTCAGTCTTAGTCCTGTATTGATGTTTGCCTGTTTGATGGTTCGGCTGAGGGCATAGTGTGATTTCTTATGTGTACAGATTAGTGTCCCGCTTCTTGAAAGCGACAGCTCTAGCCTTTAGCTCGGTGCGGATGTTGCCTATAATTCATTGCTTCTGGTTGGAATATGTACGTACTATCACTGTGGGGACGTTGTCGTCGATGCACATATTGATGAAGCCGATGACCGGTGTTATACTCCTCAATGCCATTGGATGAATCCTTGAACATATTCCAGTCTGTGCTAGCAAAACAGTCCTGTAGCTTAGCATCTGCTTCATCTGACAACTTTTTTATTGATCTAGTCACTGGTTCTTCCTGCTTTAGTTTTTGCTTGTAAGCAGCAATCAGGAAGAGAGAATTATGGTCAGTTTTGCCAAATGGAGGGCGAGGGAGAGCTTTGTACACGTCTTTGTGTGTGGAGTAAAGGTGGTCTAGAGTTTTAAATTTTTTATTAGCTTGTGCGGTTTTAGTGCCTGCGTCAGTTTGTTGTGGTAAATAGACGGCTATGAAAAATATACATTAAAACTTTTGGTAAATAGTGTGGTCTACAGCTTATCATGAGGTTCTCTACCACAGTCGACCAATTCCTTGAGACTACCTTAATATTAGACATGGCGCACCCGCTGTTATTGACAAATAGACACACACCCCCACCCCTCGTCGGACGTAGCTGTCCTGTTCTGCCAATGCATGGAAAACCCAGCCAGCCACGACTCTGTGAAACTAAAGATATTACAGTTTTTAATGCCCCGTTGGTAGGATAGTCTCGAACGGCGCTCATCCAGTTTATTCTCTAGTGATTGCACGTTGGCCAATAGAACGGATGGTAGTGGCAGGTTACCCACTCGCCGACGAATTCTCACAAGGCATCCTGATCTGCGCCCCCTGTATTTCCTTATTTCTTAGTCCGGGAGCAACGTTATATCATTTGCATCAGACTCATGAAAGAGAACATCTTACTTCAGTTTGAGGTGCGTAATCGCTGATCTGATAACCAGTAGCTATTTTCGGTTAAAAGAGACGGTTGCATCAACACTATATACAAAATACTTTGGATTATTTACTTATTCAAATACGCTGGCTGTTGCAAGCTACTCACCGTCAAACCACCATGCCCACTCTCTCACATCGGGACTTCCGAACTATATGATGTTCAATGAGCAGCACGTAGAGGGCCCTCAGACAATCCTTTTTTTTAATGACCACAAATGAGCAGATGTATGCATTTGTTCAATCTATGTTTATAATATCTGCGCTTTATGTGTAGAATAAAGACCGATTTTATAAATATTTCTGTGAAAACTAATATCAGCCCAAAAATTTGGTCAGGCTCTACTTACCATCTCATAATGACTTGCTATCTCACAGCTCCTAGTCAGATTTTATTTTGGGGGTGGCGGGAACAGTCCTCCATACATACTAGCCAATCCAAGTATGAGCAAATAATAAGGCGGGAGAATATGGGATATTGATCGTTCTGCCAAACGCTCACTGTGTTTCAGAGGAGGATGTTGACTCTAAGCGGGGGTTTTTTTGTGGCGCGAAATAAAGAAATTTTTAACTAATGACTTTTTGCTAACAAAGCAAGAGATTAGTCATAAATTCATTCACAGAGATTGTTAGACGAAAAGGTATACAAAGTTATCTTGCTATTTTCCAATGATGTCATTCTAGGTTTGTAAGGAAATTAGTTATCTCATGTTAGCTGATTGGTTTAGTCACCAAACCTCTGCTTTGTTTTGTTCTACATCCACAGTTTTGTCAAGTGCATATTACAGCTATCTACACTTTGTAGGAGTACATTTAGAAATGTGACTTTCTTAATTTTGTGGTTTGCTATGACATTTGCACACCTAATGCAATGAAAGGACTACTGCATTTTTGTTCAATGTCAAATCTGTTCTAACCCCATTGTACTCTTCCCCCCCCCACCCCCCGCCCAGGAGTCGAACCTCTGTGAAGCCACCTTTCCTGTCCTCTCCTGTGAGTATGACTCAAAGGTTGTAGAACAACAAAACCAAAACTCCATAGAACTATGTAATTATTACCCCCTGGATTTGTTTTGAAATTACATCCCCGTTCAGTACATTTTAATGTTGTTTTCAGTTTTTTATGCCAGTTAAGAAATAGGCACGCAACTAACATCTGTTCTCCGTTTGAAAGCAGTGTGTATTTTTTGTCGATATTTGAAGATCACATATATTGTCATCGATTTCTGAATCGTCGGCCAGGGTGCACAAAGCTGCAGTCTAATGAATAGAGTTTCTTTCAAGGTGAATGTTCTGGTCCCTTTCCTAGGTGTTTGAGGGCGTCTACAACAATGCCAGAATGATACATTTCCTCACAGCTGTGGTGGTGAGTCATTTTTAACACTGGTCAGTTTTTTGTTGTTGTCTGTTTTAGTCCTGAGACATGGCTGTAGAATTCAATGGCGTCTACAGCCATTTCTCAGGGCTATGTCTGCACGGACATTTAGCATCTTGTTATATCGAACCATAATGTTGTCGAGATGGCTCATCATAGAGTGTGTTAGATAGTATTTTCTTCAGTCTCCTGCTCCTTCTCTCATTCTCCTTGCCTACATACCTCCCTCCATGCCCCTCTCTTTTTTGCGTCCTTTACAGGGCTCCACCTGTGACGTAAGAGTGAAGAACGGCAACGTGTACGAGGGCATCTTCAAGACCCTCGGCTCACGGGTAAGTACATGAAAGTCCCTAAGATCCAAACCACACTCTGTAGTTCTTGACCAGGGACCAGGGTTTGTGTTCGCGGCTCTGATGTCTCTACTAGTCCTTACGGTCTAAAGAAGGTTGTCTTCCCTCAAGGGCTGACCCCATTTAGTCGACTGGTCAATTGTTTGGTAGATAGGCTGTTGGTCGACTAAGATTATTTTAGATGAGCAATCGCAAATAGATTTACAGATGTATTTTTTTCACGACAAACGAGACACCTTTCCGATTCAGGCTTGTCTTAGTGGACTAATCCATTGCGGAAGCCGCGGGGATGGGACGGTCCAAGACGGGAGTGTGGCTAAGACTCTTCCGCCACTTTGTGCGCTTTCGTTGTTTAATAACTTCACTGTGTAAATTGTTTGCCCTTTGATTGTTAGTGTCTATCAATTCCCCATTACCTATACAGTATCACCAGTAGTAGCCTACATTTACCATTAACTCCCATCATTTCTAATCTACAATGTTTGTTTTGTTACAGTAATTTCTGTTAATGCCTTTAATATATCATTATTACAGTCGTTTACCATTCTCATTGTCAGAGTGGACCTGTTAATTTCAGAGCTCGTAACCTATGCTACACTTATGTGAAACAGATTTTGGTTTATGTCATTCCATTTATGAGTTTTGTCAATTTATTTGTGTTTTGTTAGGAGTGCTCCTGTCAATGTTGAGTAATATAATAGTAGGCCTAGGCTACCTGGCCTGTGCGCAAATCTAGGCCTATAAATGTGCCCATTTGGGGATGTCTGATTAGTATTTTTGATTGTCTTAACTCACCACCACTAATGAGCTGTGGAGCATCTCTAAGTAATTTTTTATTCACCTCAAAGAGCAGGTAAAGGAAGTCTTTTCTTATTTTATGTATTTTTTTCAAACAAGGAAGTCTGTTTTTAGAATCCTTTGAGATTTGACAATGGTTCCTCAATGTATAAAAAAAGAAATTCAGCTCTTTCCCTTTCTGTAAGGCCTGGGTGTCGGAGTGGGAAGTCAAGCGCAGGCAACAGCAGGTGCAATAACCAAATGTTCTCTAATGAACATGTAGAAAACTAGGCCACCCAACTAATACACTGGGTGACCACTTAACCAACCCCAGACACGGGGAATACGAAAACAGTACAGCAAACACGATGCACGAAACAAACACCACCACTTACAAACAAACAATCCCGCACAAAGAAACGTGCGGGCCGGCTGATTAAATAAGCCCAACTAATTAACCCTCATACAAAACAGGTGCGCCCAATAAACACATAGGGAGGGGGAGAAAAGGATCAGTGGCAGCTAATAGGCCGGTGACGACGACCGCCGAACGCCACCCGAACGGGAAGGAGAGCCTGCCTCGGTCGAAGTCGTGACAGTACCCCCCCTCGCGCCGACACCGGCCTCGAGGTCGACCCGGAGGACGAGGTGCAGGGCGATCCGGATGGAGGCGATGGAAATCCCTCAACATAGACGGATCCAAAATGTCCCCCACCGGTACCCAGCATCTCTCCTCCGGACCGTACCCCTCCCAGTCCACGAGGTACTGCAGGCCCCTCACCCGGCGTCTCGAGTCCAGAATGGCCCGTATCGTGTACGCCGGGGACCCCTCGATGTCCAGAGGGGGAGGAGGGACCTCCGGTACCTCACCGTCCTGCAGGGGACCAGCTACCACCGGCCTGAGGAGAGACACATGAAACGAGGGGTTAATACGATAATAGGAAGGGAGTTGTAATCGATAACACACCTCGTTTATTCTCCTCAGGACTTTGAAGGGCCCTACACACTGCGGACCCAGCTTCCGGCAGGGCAAGCGGAGGGGCAGGTTTCGGGTCGAGAGCCAGACCCTGTCCCCCGGTACAAACACGGGGGCCTCACTGCGGTGGCGGTCAGCACTCCTCTTCTGCCGTCCACTAGCTTGTTGGAGTGATTCCTGGACGGCTCTCCATGTCTCCTTGGAGCGCTGCACCCATTCCTCCACCGCAGGAGCCTCGGTCTGGCTCGGATGCCATGGTGCCAGGACCGGCTGGTACCCCAATACACACTGAAAGGGGGACATGTTAGTAGAGGAGTGGCGTAGTGAGTTCTGGGCCATTTCGGCCCAGGGAATGTATCTCGCCCACTCCCCTGGCCGGTCCTGACAATACGACCGCAGAAACCTACCCACCTCCTGGTTCACTCTCTCCACCTGCCCATTACTCTCAGGGTGATAACCGGAGGTAAGGCTGACCGAGACCCCCAACCGCTCCATAAACGCCCTCCATACTCGGGACGTGAATTGGGGACCCCGATCAGAAACAATGTCCTCCGGCACCCCGTAGTGCCGGAAGACGTGGGTGAATAATGCCTCCGCAGTCTGTAGGGCTGTAGGCATACCGGGCAACGGGAGGAGACGACAGGACTTCGAGAACCGATCCACAATCACCAGTACCGTAGTGTTCCCCTGAGACAGGGGAAGATCGGTCAGAAAATCTACGGACAGGTGCGACCAAGGCCGTTGTGGAACGGGGAGGGGTTGTAACTTCCCTCTAGGAAGGTGCCTAGGAGCCTTACTCTGGGCGCATACCGAACAGGAGGAAACATAAACCCTAACGTCTCTTGCCAAGGTAGGCCACCAATACCTTCCCCGAAGGCTCCCCACTGTCCTCTTCACCCCAGGGTGACCCGAGGAGGGTAGAACATGAGCCCACCGAATCAATTTGTCCCGGACACCAAGCGGCACGTACTTCCGCCCCACCGGACACTGAGGAGGAGCGGGTTCCGCCCGTAACGCCCGCTCGATGTCCGAGTCCACCTCCCACACCACTGGTGCTATCAGCCTAGAGGCGGGAAGGATGGGAGTGGGTTCGGTGGGCCGATCGTCCGAGTCGTAAAAACGGGACAGTGCATCCGCCTTTCCGTTCTGGGAGCCCGGTCTATACGTTAAGGTAAACTGGAATCGGGTAAAGAACATGGCCCACCTTGCTTGACGTGGATTCAGTCTCCTGGCTGCCCGAATATACTCCAGATTCTGGTGGTCGGTCCAGATGAGAAAAGGGTGCTTAGCCCCCTCAAGCCAGTGTCTCCACACCTTCAGGGCACTGACCACTGCTAACAACTCCCGGTCCCCCATATCATAGTTACGCTCCGCTGGGCTGAGCTTCTTTGAGAAGAAAGCACAGGGGTGGAGTTTTGGTGGCGTACCAGAGCGCTGTGATAGCACGGCACCTACCCCAGCCTCGGACGCGTCCACCTCCACTATGAATGCTAGAGAGGGATCCGGATGTGCCAACACGGGCGCATCCGTGAACAGCGCCTTCAACCTGTTGAAAGCTCCGTCCGCTTTTGCTGACCACTGCAAACGCACCGGACCCCCCTTAAGCAGTGAGGTAATAGGAGCTGCCACCTGGCCAAAACCCCGGATAAACCTCCGGTAGTAGTTGGCAAAACCCAAAAACCGCTGCACTTCTTTTACCGTGGTCGGAGTCGGCCAATTACGCACGGCCTTAATGCGGTCACTCCCTACCACCACGCCCGAGGTGGAAATGCGATAACCCAGAAAAGAGACGGCTCGTTTGGAGAACACACACTTCTCAGCCTTGACATATAGGTCATGCTCCAGTAGTCTACCAAGCACCTTGCGTACCAGAGACACATGCGCGGCGTAAGTGGCTGAGTAGATCAGAATGTCATCGATATAAACAACCACTCCCTGCCCGTGCAGGTCCCTGAGAATATCGTCTACAAAGGATTGGAAAACGGCTGGAGCATTCTTTAACCCATACGGCATGACGCAGTACTCATAATGGCCCGATGTGGTACTAAATGCGGTTTTCCACTCGTCTCCCTTCCGAATACGCACCAGACTATACGCGCTCCTGAGATCCAATTTTGTGAAGAACTGCGCTCCGTGAAATGATTCCATTGCCGTAGCAATGAGAGGTAGTGGGTAACTAAACCCCACTGTGATGGCATTTAGACCTCTATAATCAATACACGGACGCAAACCTCCCTCCTTTTTCTTCACAAAAAAGAAACTCGAGGAGGCGGGTGAGATGGAGGACCGAATGTACCCCTGTCCCAGAGATTCAGTGACATATGTCTCCATAGCCACCGTCTCCTCTTGGGATAATGGGTACACGTGACTCTTGGGAAGCGCAGCGTCTACCTGGAGATCTATCGCACAATCCCTTCCCGGTCGATAAGGTGGTAATTTAGTCGCTTTCCTTTTACTGAAAGCGATTGCCAAATCGGCATACTCGGGGGGAATGCGCACCGTGGAACCCTGGTCTGGACTCTCCACCGACGTGGCACCGATGGAAACTCCCAAACACCTTCCAGAACACTCCTTTGACCACCCCTGGAGAACCCCCTGTTTCCACGAAATTTTAGGATTGTGCCGGGCCAGCCAGGGAATACCTAGTACCACCGGAAACGCAGGCGAATCAATAATATAAAAGCTAATACGCTCCTTATGATTCCCCTGCGTCACCATGTCCAGGGGAACCGTGGTCTCCCTGACCACCCCTGACCCTAATGGCCGGCTATCTAGGGAGTGCACGGGAAAGGGAGAATCTATCGGCACAAGCGGAACCCGTAACCTAAAAGCGAGTCCGCGATCCATAAAGTTCCCAGCTGCGCCTGAATCGACTAGCGCCCTATGCTGGGAAGAGGGGAAAAATTTAAGGAAAAAAATCAAGACAAACATGTGACTAACAGGGGGTTCTGGGTGAGTTTGGTGCGGACTCACCTGGGGTGATCGAGAAGTGTTCCGCCTGCCATCTCGACTCCCAGACGGACCCCCCCAGCACCGATCGGCCGTGTGTCCTCTCCGACCACAGCTGGTGCAGGGAGAGCCTCCTCCTCCGGTACCCCTCTGCCCAGCCCCTCCCACCTCCATCGGAATAGGAGCGGAGGGGCTGGGTGGTGGAACGTACAGGACCCTCTCAGAACGCCCGCGGGCAGCCAGCAGATTGTCCAGACGGATAGACATGTCAATCAGCTCATCCAGGGAAAGAGCGGTGTCCCGACATGCTAGCTCCCTGCGGACGTCCTCCCGGAGACTACACCGGTAGTGATCAATAAGGGCCCTGTCGTTCCACCCAGATCCTGCAGCCAGGGTCCGGAACTCCAGCGCGTAATCCTGGGCGCTCCTCTTCTCCTGCCTAAGGTGGAACAGTCGTTCTCCCGCCGCTCGGTCCTCTGGAGGATGGTCAAATACGGCCCGAAAACGGCGGGTGAACTCTGGGTAGTGCTCCTTCGCTGAGTCTGGGCCATTCCAGACTGCGTTTGCCCACTCCAGAGCACGACCCGTGAGGCAGGAGACGAGGACACTCACCCTCTCCGCTCCCGAGGGAGTGGGTCTTACGGTGGCAAGGTACAGCTCCAGTTGGAGTAGGAACCCCTGGCACCCCGCCGCCGATCCATCATAATCCCTCGGGAGTGTCAGATGGAGAGCGCTGGAGCCGAGGGATGGAGAGTCCTGGGCTGGAGGAGCCGAAGGTGGAGAGAGGAAACCACTCCTCTCCCATCGATCCATACGTTCCATTATTGACTCCATCGCTGATCCAATACGGTGGATTACCGTGGTGTGATGGAACACCTGTTCCTCCATCGATGGGAGAGGGTTGGCCGCTGCTCCTGCTGACTCCATATTTTAGGTGCGGGATTCTGTAAGGCCTGGGTGTCGGAGTGGAAGTCAAGCGCAGGCAACAGCAGGTGCAATAACCAAATGTTCTCTAATGAACATGTAGAAAACTAGGCCACCCAACTAATACACTGGGTGACCACTTAACCAACCCCAGACACGGGGAATACGAAAACAGTACAGCAAACACGATGCACGAAACAAACACCACCACTTACAAACAAACAATCCCGCACAAAGAAACGTGCGGGCCGGCTGATTAAATAAGCCCAACTAATTAACCCTCATACAAAACAGGTGCGCCCAATAAACACATAGGGAGGGGGAGAAAAGGATCAGTAGCAGCTAATAGGCCGGTGACGACGACCGCCGAACGCCACCCGAACGGGAAGGAGAGCCTGCCTCGGTCGAAGTCGTGACACTTTCGATAACCACTCGGCATGAAAGGGAAAAATGTAATCCTCTGATCCAGTGGAAACCTCATAAAATACCTGATTACTTCTTATCCCTTGCACAAATATACTACAGCTGTGTATGTCCCGAGCTCAATGGCGCGGGAAACTCTGATGGCCCAGAATATCCCAGAAATTCTCTCAAATTTTGTGCACAATTTTTTTTACATCCCTGTTAGTGAGCATTTCTCCTTTGCCAAGATAATCCATCCACTTGACAGGTGTGGCATATCAAGAAGCTGATTAAACAGCATGATCTTTACACAGGTGCACCTTGTGCTGGGGACAATAAAAGGGCACTTTAAAATGTGCAGTTTTGTCACACAACACAATGCCACAGATGTCTCAAGCTTTGAGAGAGCATGCAATTGGCATGCTAACTACAAGAATGTTCACCAGAGCTGTTGCCAGAGAATTGAATGTTAATTTCTCTACCATAAGCCGCCTCCAACGTCATTTTGGAGTATTTGGCTGTGCGTCCAACTGGCCACACAACCGCAGACCACGTGTAAGGCCTGTGGGCGTGTAAGTCCTGTGGGCGAGCGGTTTGCTGATGTAAACGTTGTGAACAGAGTGGCTGTGGGATTATGGTATGGGTAGGCATAAACTACGGACAACAAACACAATTGCATTTTATCGATGGCAATTTGAATGCATAGAGAACGTGACGAGATCCCCAGGCCCATTGTCGTGCCATTCAGCCGCTGCTATCACCTTTTTTTTCATCATGATAATGCATGGCCCCCTGTCGCAAGGATCTGTACATAATTCCTTGAAGCTGAAAATGTCCCAGTTCTTCCATTGCCTGCATATACTCACTTGGGATGCTCTGGATCGACATGTACGACAGCGTGTTCCAGTTTCCGCCAATATTCAGCAACTTCGCACAGCCATTGAAGAGGAGTGGGACAACAGACCACAATCACAAAAGCCTGATCAACTCTATACGAAGGAGATGTCGCGCTGCATGAGGCAAATGATGGTCACTGGTTTTCTGATCCAAGCTCCTACCTTTTTAAAGGTATCTGCGACTGACAGCTGCATATCTGTATTCCCAGTCACGTGAAAGCCATAGATTAGGGCCTAATTCATACTCAATTGACTGATTTCCTTATGAACTGTAAATCAGTGAGATCTTTTAAATTGTTGCATATTGCGATCTGGGATCTGTTATTTCAGCTCATGAAACATGGGATCAACACATTTATTTATATATTTACATTTATTTATAAATATATATACACACCAACACACACAGTACCAGTCAAGTTTGGACACACCTACAGTTGAAGTTGGAAGTTTACATACACTTAGGTTGGAGTCATTAAAACTTGTTTTTCAACCAATCCAAACATTTCTTGTTAACAAACTATAGTTTTGGCAAGTCGGTTAGGACATCTACTTTGTGCATGACACAAGTAATTTTTCCAACAATTGTTTACAGACAGATTATCTCACTTATAATTCACTGTATCACAATTCTAGTGGGTCAGAGGTTTACATACACTAACATACACTGACTGTGCCTTTTAAACAGCTTGGAAAATTCCAGAAAATTATGTCATGGCTTTAGAAGCTTCTTTGCTTGCCTCTTTGCTTGACATCATGAGAAAATCAAAAGAAATCAGCCAAGACCTCAGAAAACAAATTGTAGACCTCTGCAAGTCTGGTTCATCCTTGGGAGCAATTTTCAAATGCCTGAAGGTACCACGTTCATCTGTACAAACAATAGTATGCAAGTATAAACACCATGGGACCACGCAGCCATCATACCGCTCAGAAGAAGATGTGTTCTGTCTCCTAGAGATAAACATACTTTGGTGCGAAAAGTGCAAATAAATCCCAGAACAACAGCAAAGGACGTTATGAAGATGCTGGAGGAAACAGGTACAAAAGTATCTATATCCACAGTAAAACGAGTCCTATATCGACATAACCTGAAAGGCCGCTCAGCAAGGGAGAAGCCATTGCTCCAAAACCGCCATAAAAAAGCCAGACTACGGTTTGCAACTGCACATGGGGACAAAGATCGTACTTTTTGGAGAAATGTCCTCTGGTCTGATGAAACAAAAATGGAACTGTTTGGCCATAATGACAATCGTTATGTTTGGAGGAAAAAGGGGGAGCCTTGCAAGCCGAAGAACACCATCCCAACCGTGAAGCACGGGGGTGGCAGCATCATGTTGTGGGGGTGCTTTGCTGCAGGAGGGACTAGTGCACTTCACAAAATAAATGGCATCATGAGGGAGGAAAATTATGTGGATATATTGAAGCAACATCTCAAGACATCAGTCAGGAAGTTCAAGCTTGGTCGCAAATGGGTCTTCCAAATTGACAATGACCCCAAGCATACGTCCAAAGTTGTGGAAAAATGGCTTAAGGACCACAAAGTCAAGGTATTGGAGTGGCCATCACAAAGCCCTGACCTCCACCCTATAGAAAATGTGTGGGCAGAACTGAAAAAGCGTGTGCGAGCAAGGAGGCCTGCAAACCTGACTCAGTTACACCAGCTCTGTCAGGAGGAATGGGCCAGAATTCACTCAACTTATTGTGGGAAGCTTGTGTAAGGCTACCTGAAACGTTTGACCCAAGTTCAACAATTTAAAGGCAATGTTCCCAAATACTAATTGAGTGTATGTAAACTTCTGACCCATTGGGAATGTGATGAAAGAAATTAAAGCTGAAATAAATCATTCTCTCCACTATTATTCTGACATTTCACATTCTTAAAATAAAGTGGTGATCCTAACTGACCTAAGACAGGGATTTTTTACTAGGATTAAATGTCAGGAATGGTGAAAAACTTAGTGTAAATGTATTTGGCTAAGGTGTATGTAAACTTCTGACTTCAACTGTGTTCATTCCAGGGTTTTTCTTATCTTTACTATTTTCTACATTGTAGAGTAATAGTGAATACATCAACACTATGAATTAACACATGGAATCATGTAGTATTCAAATAGTGTTAAATAAGTTTAGATTCTTCAAAGCAGCCACCCTTTGCGTTGATGACAGCTTTGCACACTGTTGGCATTCTCTCAACCAGCTTCACTTGGAATGCTTTTCCATCAGTCTTGAAGGAGTTCCCAGATATGGTGTGCACTCGTTGGCTGTTTTTCCTTCACTCTGCGGTCTAACTCAGCCCAAACCATCTCGATTGGGTTGAGGTCGGGTGATTGTGGAGGCCAGGTCATCTGATGCAGCACTCCATCACTCTCCTTCATGGTCAAATAGCCCTTAAACAGCCTTGGTGTGTGGTGTCACTGTCCTGTTGAAAAACAAATGATAGTCCCTCGAAGCGCAAACCAGATGGCATGGCGTATCGCTGCAGAATGCTGTGGTAGCCATGCTGGTTAAGTGTACCTTGAATTCTAAGTAAATCCCAGACAGTGTCACCAGCAAAGCACCATCACACCACCTCCTCCAGGTTTTATGGTGGGAACCACACATGCAGAGATCATCCGTTCACCTACGTCTCACAAAGACACGGCGGTTGGAACCAAATATCTCAAATTTGGACTCATCAGACCAAAGGACAGATTTCCACCTATCTAATGTCCATTGCTCATGTTTATTGGCCCAAGCAAGTCTCTTCTTCTTATTGATGTCCTTTAGTAGTTGTGTCTCTGCAGAAATGCGACCATGAAGGCCTGATTCACGCAGTCTCGTCTTAACAGTTGATGTCTCTGTTACTTGAACTTTGGGAAGCATTTTTTTGGCCTGCAATTTCTGTGGCTGGAAACTCTAACTTATCCTCTGCAGCAGAGGTACTGTAACTCTGGGTCTTCCTTTCCTGTGGCGGTCCTCATGAGAGCCAGTTTCATCATAGTGCTTGATGATTTTTGCTACTGCACTTGAAGAAACTTTGAAAGTTCTTGACATTTTCTGCATTGACTGACTTTCATGTCTTAAAGTAATGATGGACTGTTGTTTCTCTTTGCTTATTTGAGTTGTTCTTGTCATAATATGGACTTGGTCTTTTATCAAATAAGGCTATTCTCTGTATACCACCCCTACCTAGTCACAACACAACTGATTGGCTCAAACAAATTAACTTTTAACAAGGCACACCTGTTTATTGAAATGCATTGCTGGTGACTACCTCATGAAGCTGGTTGAGAGAATGCCAAGAGTGTGCAAAGCTGTCAAGACAAAGGGTGGCTACTTTGAAAAATCTCAAATATAAAATACATTTTGATTTGTTTAATACTGTGTTGGTTACATGATTCCACGTGTGTTATTTCATAGTTGTGATGTCTTCACTATTATTCTACAATGTAGAAAATAGTAAAAATAAAGAAAAACCCTTGAATGAGTAAGTGTTTCCAAACATATGTGGGAACTCCTTCAAGACTGTTGGAAAAGTTTCCAGGTGAAGCTGGTTGAGAGAATACCAAGAGTGTGCAAAGCTGTCATTAAGGCAAAGGGTGGCTACTTTGAAGAACATTATTCCATGTGTGTTATTTCATAGTTTTGATGTCTTCATTATTATTATTTATTATGTAGAAAATACTAAAAATGCAGATAAACCCAGGAATGAGTAGGTGTCCAAACTTTTGATTTGTGCTGTATATATATTTTTGTGTGTGTGTAGTTGATTTAATTAAACACACAGGGCGTGTCTATATATGGAAAAATACACTTTTTAAAATGTCAACCAATCGATTAGTCGAAAGAACAGACGACTCTTGGTCGATTTAAAGGTATTTTTTGTCGGGGTCAGCCCTTCTTCTCTTTGACTTAAATGTTTTTCTGTCTGCAGTGTGAGCTGGCAGTGGACGCAGTCCACAAGCGAGGCGAAGACGAGAGGCCCGCCCTGCCCCGGAGGGAGGAGATCACCGACACCATGGTCTTCAGCTCTTACGACGTGGTCACCATGACCTGCCGAGACGTGGACCTAAACTACGCCACCAGAGGTACAGATGGTACAGTGCTTTTTCTCAATTGTGTCAAATCTGTCACCCCCCCACCTCTCTTTCATCTTCACTAATCTATAAGAACAGACCAGGTGAAAGCCAACCTAATGATGATCTTCCATCATATTGTTTTCACTTTGCAAGTGTAGAAGAAGGTCGATCTTTGAAGCAATTGAGACAGCTAGGGAGAAGTGGGATCGGGAGGGTTGGACGGAGGGAGGGGTGTGTTACAGGTTTGGGTTTAATCAACGTGTAGATTGTCCGGTAAGGGGTGAGTGGTTTAATGGATTTGTAGGTCATTGTTGATGGTTACATTAACCAGGTTTCCATCCAACTATTTCATTTGGATGAATTACCTGACGCATATAAAAAGTCACGACAGGCCTGATGGAAACAGGAAATTTGTCAGTAAAATGTCCTGATGTCGACGAAACAAAATACGCTAGACAAGAGTGGATGCTTTTTTGGGCGGTGAAATAGATTATGCGACAATTGCGGTGGACACGCCTTTTTATATGCAAATATTTATATAAAAACTATCATGTGGCACTAAACTTGGAGTCACGCAATGATATGTTACATTGTACTACTACTACCACCTCCTCCACCACGATGTGGAAAAGCATAGTTATGTAGAATAAGATATGATGAACCGCTGAACTTATTTCATAACTTCATCACAAAGGATGGTTAAGTGCACGGTGATGAGCGCCATGGAAATAAATATCGAGGGTAGGCTATTATTTGAATGATGCTGGTGACATGATTGGTGCTTGGCTGCTAATTATTAAATAAAAATGATCTTGCTTTTATCCATATCATCATCATAACCTTGCCTGTCCACTTTATCAGCGAACTGTTGTCTATAGAGCATGCGCCAAAACCAAATTGGGCAAGTATGCTATTTATCGCAACAGTTTGTGACCAAACCATCAGTAGAAAATGCAGTGGAATCACAGTGAACTTCTGTTTCTTATTCAGATTTTAGAATATTCACATAAACCTGTCAGCAATCAAGTTTCAATATACAGTGGGGCAAAAAAGTATTTAGTCAGCCACCAATTGTGCAAGTTCTCCCACTTAAAAAGTCGAGAGAGGCCTGTAATTTTCATCATATGTACACTTCAACTATGACAGACAAAATGAGGGAAAAAAATCCAGAAAATCACATTGTAGGATTTTTAATGAATTTATTTGCAAATTATGGTGGAAAATAAGTATTTGGTCACCTACAAACAAGCAAGATTTCTGGCTCTCACAGACCTGTAACTTCTTCTTTAAGAGGCTCCTTTGTCCTCCACTCGTTACCTGTATTAATGACACCTGTTTGAACTTGTTATCAGTATAAAAGACACCTGTCCACAACCTCAAACAGTCACACTCCAAACTCCACTATGGCCAAGACCAAAGAGCTGTCAAAGGACACCAGAAACAAAATTGTAGACCTGCACCAGGCTGGGAAGACTGAATCTGCAATAGGTAAGCAGCTTGGTTTGAAGAAATCAACTGTGGGAGCAATTATTAGGAAATGGAAGACATACAAGACCACTGATAATCTCCCTCGATCTGGGGCTCCACGCAAGATCTCACCCCGTGGGGTCAAAATGATCACAAGAATGGTGAGCAAAAATCCCAGAACCACACGGGGGGACCTAGTGAATGACCTGCAGAGAGCTGGGACCAAAGTAACAAAGCCTACCAAATCCTGCAGTGCCAGACGTGTCCCCCTGCTTAAGCCAGTACATGTCCAGGCCCGTCTGAAGTTTGCTAGAAAGCATTTGGATGATCCAGAAGAATATTGGGAGAATGTTATATAGTCAGATGAAACCAAAATAGAACTTTTTGGTAAAAACTCAACTTGTCGTGTTTGGAGGACAAAGAATGCTGAGTTGCATCCAAAGAACACCATACCTACTGTGAAGCATGGGGGTGGAAACATCATGCTTTGGGGCTGTTTTTATGCAAAGGGACCAGGACGACTGATCCGTGTAAAGGAAAGAATGAATGGGGCCATGTATCGTGAGAGTTTGAGTGAAAACCTCCTTCCATCAGCAAGGGCATTGAAGATGAAACGTGGCTGGGTCTTTCAGCATGACAATGATCCCAAACACACCACCCGGGCAACGAAGGAGTGGCTTCGTAAGAAGCATTTCAAGGTCCTGGAGTGGCCTAGCCAGTCTCCAGATCTCAACCCCATAGAAAATCTTTGGAGGGAGTTGAAAGTTCGTGTTGCCCAGCAACAGCCCCAAAACATCACTGCTCTAGAGGAGATCTGTATGGAGGAATGGGCCAAAATACCAGCAACAGTGTGTGAAAACCTTGTGAAGACTTACAGAAAATGTTTGACCTCTGTCATTGCCAACAAAGCGTATATAACAAAGTATTGAGATAACCTTTTGTTATTGACCAAATACTTATTTTCCACCTTAATTTGCAAACAAATTCATAAAAAATCCTACAATGTGATTTTCTGGATTTTTTTCCCTCATTTTGTCTGTCATAGTTGAAGTGTACCTATGATGAAAATACAGGCCTCTCTCATCTTTTTAAGTGGGAGAACTTGCACAATTGGTGGCTGACGAAATACTTTTTTGCTCCACTGTGCATATATATATATATATATATATATAAAGGACTTTCAGAAAGCTAATTGTAATTTGTCACATTATTATGATGATGTTGCAATTTTCTTTTTGAATGTCCTATATCTTGAAAACATGATTGCTGTAATGCGAAACCTTTTGGGACTGTATCAACAATGGACTAATAAAACAAATAAAGGGGATTTTGAGTGGATTATTCCTTTAAGGCAAAATTCCAAGTTGACATCTGAGGGTTAAACTAATAAGAAATTAGGGTAATTTGCATGGGGTCATAGTTATGTTATGTAAGAATGTAATTTGTTGTCTGCTTACCATAAACACACGTTGTGGGGACAGTTTATGGGTCATATAAAGAGATATACCTCTTCTCTGTCTCACGCATTACCTTTTGGATAATGCTTGTGTTTCTACCCTGTATGTGCAGACACGTTCATAGACACGTCCATCAGCTCGACCCGTGTCAATGGGGAACACAAAGAGAAGGTGCTGCAGAGGTGGGAGGGAGGAGATGGCAACGGAGACGCCTTCGATTTGGAGAACGATGCTGTGAGTCTAACACGCTTATATGTATGCACACATACCAACGCTTATACTCACTCTGACAATCACACACACCATCACTCTTTTTGACACACAAACATCAGTGGCGGCGGTCTGTGTCTTTTTAAGATGAGGGAGGATGATTACATTTTTTATGGGCCTTATTTCTATTTCAGCATATTGGATGACTAGCATTCATATTCGATTCACCCAGCTCAATGTAACATTGATAGGTTTAGGCTACTATATGATACTCAAATTTTCCCGATACCCATCATGAGGTTGCTACAACCTAGCCTTCCTCTCTCTCTGAGAGAGAAATCTGAGAAAGCAAGGTGACAGTGACACATTCAATACTGCCTTGTAGAGGTCTGCATGGGACTGTTATCTTCATCCTGCTCCCGCCAACACCCGCAGCTTTTCATACCACACCCCGCCCGCACCTGCTGCCTTTCAGTCCGACTTCCACCCGCTACCACAAGAACTGGTCCCAAACAGTGATATTATTTTAGGCCTATGTGACGCAGCTCACTTGCCCGCCATGGTCCCAGCAATTTTGCGCCCCATAGGCAATATCAAATGCACAAAAATAACTTAAGAAATAGGTTAACTTACTAGAGATTTTCACGTGGCCCATTTATATTAGGCTATCTGTATTACTGGGCTATATCAGCCAATATGCTAAATGTAGTTAAAGAGAGCATAGTTGAAGAGACTTGCCCTTTCTCTTGAGCTATTTTTATAGCCTACCTTTTCGTAGTGGGAAGATTTTTATGACAGAGAAATATGGGTGATTCATATTTATTTCTAGGCAATGTAGTAAACTATAGCCTAATCATATATAAGAAGTACAGTTGAAGTTAGAAGTTTACATACACCTTAGCCAAATTCATTTAAACTCAGTTTTTCACAATTCCAGACATTTAATCCTAGTACAAATTCCCAGTCTCATTTTTTTATTTTTTTTATTTAACTTTAATTTAACCAGGTAGGCTAGTTGAGAACAAGTTCTCATTTACAACTGCGGCCTGGCCAAGATAAAGCAAAGCAGTGCGACACAAACAACACAGAGTTACACATGGAATAAACAAAACATATAGTCAATAACACAATAGAAAAAAGTTACAATTTAGCAATTAAACACTTGAGTGATAGAGACTGGAGTGATAGATGTGCAGAAGATGAATGTGCCAAGTAGAGATAATGGGATGCAAAGGAGAAAAACCCCCACTGGCAATGGGGTAGTTGGATGGGCTTTTTACAGATGGGCTATGTACAGGTGCAGTGATATGTGAGCTGCTCTGACAGCTGGGGCTTCAAGTTAGTGAGGGAGATATGAGTCTCCAGCTTCAGTGATTTTTGCAGTTCGTTCCAGTCATTGGCAGCAGAGAACTGGAAGGAAAGGCAGCCAAAGAAGGAATTGGCTTTGGGGGTGACAGGTGAAATATACCTGCTGGAGCGCGTGCTACGGGTGGGTGCTGCTATGGTGACCAGTGAGCTGAGGTCAGTTAGGATCACCACCAACATGATGCTGCCACCCCCGTGCTTCACGGTTGGGATGGTGTTCTTCGACTTGCCTCCCCCTTTTTCCTCCAAACATAACGATGGTCATTATGGCCAAACAGCTCTATTTTTGTTTCATCAGACCAGAGGACATTTCTCCAAAAAGTACATTCTTTGTCCCCATGTGCAGTTGCAAACCGTAGTCTGGCTTTTTTATGGCAGTTTTGGAGCAGTGGCTTCTTCCTTGCTGATCAGCCTTTCAGGATATGTCGATATAGGACTCGTTTTACTGTGGATATAGATACTTTTGTAACTGTTTCCTCCAGCATCTTCACAAGGTCCTTTGCTGTTGTTCCGGGATTGATTTGCACTTTTCGCACCAAAGTATGAACGCGTCTCCTTCCTGAGCGGTATAACGGCTGTGTGGTCCCATGGTGTTTATACTTGCATACTATTGTTTGTACAGATGAACGTGGTACCTTCAGGCGTTTGGAAATTGTTCCCAAGGATGAACCAGACTTGTGGAGGTCCACATTTTTTTTTTCTGAGGTCTTGGCTGATTTCTTTTGATTTTCCCATGATGTCAAGCAAAGAGGCCGTGATTTTGAAGTTAGGCCTTGAAATACGTCCACAGGTACACCTCCAATTAACTCAAATTATGTCAATTAGCCTATCAGAAGCTTCTAAAGCCATGACATTATTTTCAGAAATTTTCCGAGCTGTTTAAAGGCACAGTCAACTTAGTGTATGTGAACTTCTGACCCACTGAAATTGTTATACAGTGAATTATAAGTGAAATAATCTGTCTGTAAACAATTGTTGGAAAGATTACTTGTGTCATGCACAAAGTAGATGTCCTAACCGACTTGCCAAAACTATAGTTTGTTAAATGACAAGAAATTTGTGGAGTGGTTAAACAAGTTAAAACAAGTTTTAATGACTCCAACCTAAGTGTATGTAAACTTCCGACTTCAACTGTACATTTTATTATAAAGATATCTGCCCAGTGCTTCTACATCCACACATAAGCTATAGCCTACTCTATTTATTTAAAACCACACGCGCACCGGACCTCGCACATATGGCTACTGAACTTGAAGTAGCAAGAATGATGACCGCGACACTTGCTACATTTTGCATATAGAATATAGGCTACCTTTTAGGAGGCCGATTTGCAGGCAGAGACAAATAAATGGGTAATCAATACTTATTGAAAATGAAAAAGTTTCAGTGCTCGCTCACCATTATAGCCTGACCTATAGGCACGTCGTGCCTTTTCATTTTCAATTATTATATTTTCTGATTACACCTCGACTCACGTTGGTCGAGCGCCATTTCTTTCCATTATCAGTATTTATTTACTGACACTGTAGTAAACTACAGTCTAATCATATTTAAGTTACCTTGATATGAAATGAACTGCCACGTGATTCTCCACCCATGAACTCGCACGCCCAACTAGGAGAGAAGAGGTAGGCTACTGAAGTTGAAGCAGTGAATTCTGAGTGTGTGAATAATGAAAAAAAGATGTGCTTTTAATACAATAGGTAGGCTAAAGGGCTCTGCGTGGTCATCCAACATCTGAAGTGGCCGTACAGCATTTACTGAGGTGCAGCCTCCAGACTTCAGGGCGTTCATATGTTGGGCTTCCTTTCCTTGTTTCTTGTCAATCATTGGTTCATTGGTGAAATTAGCATTATGACAATATCTTTAATTAAATCATTCAAAACCTTTATTAATGCAATTGCAGACCGATGTTGACAATCGGGAACATAGCACGCATGTTTCCGAGTAAGTTCTGCATCAAAGAAAAGGTCCCATGTTATTTTTTTAAACCCGAAGTCCAGCCCTAGTGATGTCGCTGCCTACATCATTATCTTTTACTCGTGACCAAAACCCTGCCTACCTGCACAGCTATATAAACAAGGCTTTTGGTGTTATCTAAAAACTTACCAGTAAATGTCTAAGTTGATTTTTAGTGGAATGTCTGACTAGTCTTATCTCCTACACTCCCCTGCAGAGTTCTGTCTCAGTCACACATTTGTCAGATGGGTCTCTTTATATGAGGCAGAAAGACAACTAGAAAACAACTGTGGAACAATATTAAAACCTCCTAATGTATATATATTGTTAATCTGTAGTCTAGGACCCTATACACGTAAGGAGGGAGGGGTCTTATAACCCCTCCCCTTCTATTAATACAACATAAACATAATCAATTATTCTAATACATCAATCATTTTGTACAGCCCCAATCATGACCCCTAGGTGAACTCCTGACACATACTTCTTGCGCTTAGCGGAGCAGAGCTATTGTGTAGGAAGTTGTCAAGGAAGTGAGTTTGTGTTTATACAAGATGTACCGCCTCCACCTACCGTCAAACAATCATGTCAATGCAGAGATATAAGGAGCCCTCTGCATTGTTTCACAATTTGAGAGGCGCACGGTGATGCGGTACCGAGTTTGATTTGGCCTCTGCATGCCCCCGGAGGCTCCGACAATTGCGACCACATTTACGGATCAAGCGTAAATTTGCTTTAATGCATACAAAGCAGAAAAATGACAGTTTCCACATAATCTGAGGGACAACAAAAATATTTTTTGCCCAGAGTCGTCTGTCTGCCCGCTCCAGCCCGCAGCATGAAAAATGCAGACAGCGCCCCAATGATCTCTGTTGGGACCTGCCCTCTACCGCCTTGCAAACTCTTGCCTCCATCTAGCTGATCTAGGGTGTAATCATTAGTCCAACAGTTGAAAATGAAAGTTTCTATTGGATAAATTCAGGTATGTTTATCCCCGTTCCGTTTAAGAAACATTTTTCAACACAATCAGCGGAATGAATACACCCCTGATCACCCGCAAACACAGTTCACTTTCATAGCTGCCTTATACAAACTGCATGATCACTTGACTCATTGTATAATTCCTTCTCGCATCTATGCGGTCTCCTCCTCTCACCTTTTCCCTTCGCTTGTGAATTTCATTCCACAACAGCTATCTGTGACCAGGTGAGAGAACCTTCCCAAGCCAAAACTTCATACCATAAACGCTACACACTGTCTACATCGTTGTCAACATAGCTACTATAACTAACGTGTTAGTAAACCCGCTACAATCATGCAGTACAGCAAGCAGTTTAGCAGTTACACCGGCAGGCCCCGGTGGCAATACATTTATAAAACCAAAAGTTTACCTTGATTTGGAAGCGTTCCAGTGTTAGATAGCCAGCTAGCTTTCATAGTATCCCTCTCTGTTTGAGCTAGGTATTTGAGTATACTAGCTAGCTGCCTTCGCTAGCTAAACAAGTGAAAGTACAAATTTAAAAAATACAATGAAATATAGCTAGCTCTCCATTTTTGAAGAAATTAATTTGTTCAAAACTGTTCAACTATTGTCTTTCTCTTTTAGTCAACTACCCACCACATTTTATGCTCTGCAGTTCTAGCTACCTGTAGATAACTCTTTCAGTACTAGATTCATTCTTGATTACTTTGGTTGGGTAGACAAGATGTTAGTTCATGCTGCAAGAGCTCTGATAGGTTGGAGGACATCCTCTGGAAGTTGTCATAATTATTGTGTAAGTTTATGGAAGGGAGTGAGAACCATGAGCCTCCTAGGTTTTGTATTGAAGTCAGTTTACCCAGAGGAGGACGGAAACTAGTTGCCCTCCAGCTACACCATGGTGCTACCCCAGAGAGTTCTGTTGAGGTTACTGTAGACCTTCATTGCAAAACAGTGTGTTATAATTAATTATTTGGCGATGTGAATATATTTAGTATAGTTTCACTATTTAAATTTTTATGAAATTCACTGAGGAGGATGGTCCTCCCTTTCCTCCTCTGAGGAGCCTCCATTGACACACACAACCTGGAGCTTACCGCCACAGGCTTTGGCAACTTACACAAAGTTTTCTCGCCCTCTCTCAGTCCAACGGTTGGGATGCCAACGAAATGTTTCGTTACAACAAGGTGAACTTCGGCGTCGAGTCTACCTACGACTCCAGCCTCTCAATGTACACGTAAGTCCACCTCCCATGTCAACACAAAAAAACAATAAGTCTTCAAGGCCTAAACAGAGTCTAAGCGAAAGGACAACCTTTTGAAAGAATTATGCCCCTGAATCTCCATCAGAGCTGGGTTTGAAATACTTGAAAGATAATTTCAAATACTTAATCTGTTCCTGTTTGAGCATGCCTGGCTTAAGAATCCAATAGAGGAGTCCCAAAACTGCAATTCTCGCCCATCTGGCACTCCAAGCAGACTCAAGCAAACACAAATGTATTTGAACCCAGATCTGATCTTCATACATGATTGTTTGTAGGTATGTATCTATGCATAGTGTTGATCTTCACCATCTCTCTATCCTTTTCTCTCTCCATCTCCCTCCCTGTCCCTCAGGGTCCATCTGGAGAGGGGCAGCACGGAGGGCTTCCGGCAGCGGGAGGCGCGTGCCGCCCGCATGGCTAGTGAGATTGAGTCCAGCCCCCAGTACCGTCATCGCGTCTCGTTGGAGAACGAGGAGGGCAAGAGCGAGGAGGACAAGTACAGCGCAGTGGTGCGCCGTGGCGAGCGGGGGGGGGAAAGCCCCAGGGAGAGGGAGAAAGGCTGCGACGGCCCCAGCATAGTCAGCAGGTGAGTGCTCCGGTCAGGCTGTATTCTTTGGCTATGTCACAATTCTCCACCCTTTTCCAGAAGTGTGCACTTCATGGATTCGACAATGGTGGAAATGAACTCTTTCTAGCCAATGATTTCATGTTTTTAAATATATGATGGTGAGTAAAAAAGTCCACACTTGGGGAGAAGGGTGGAAAATTGGTATGTAGCCTTTGGATAGTGTGTGGAGGGGTGTCACTATTGGCTACTGCTAAGTGGTTTGTGTATTTGAGATTGACCACATTTCAGTCGGACTGAGTAGAATGGCTGATCTACAAATCAACTGGCATCCCAATTAACTGCTCATTATGTGATCAAGATGAGTGATTCTGCCCCTCACCTTGCTCAAACTGATCCCCTCATCATGCTGAAAGTCTTTGGCAGCAGTGGATGGATTGGGGAAAGCATGATCTACAGTACCCTCCCCCCCTCATTCTTTCTTTCTGTTTATCTCTCTCTCTTTCAGGGAAAGCAAATACATTCCGTTACCCCAGCGAGCTAGGGAGATGGGCGTGTCGGGGGGCAGCATGCGAGGAGAACGCGAGCGGGCGGAGCGAGGCCCTGGAGGAGGAAGTGCCGGACCCCAAGGTCACAACCGCATAAGCGCCGGCTACCGCTCAGCCCCTCCCTCCTCTTCCTCCCCCAAACCTCACCTGCCCTTGGCCACTGGTGGCCCCCAGCCCCCTCCCCCCTCTTCGGAGTGCAGCAGCCCCCTCTCTGGCCGAGGTTACTCCCCCCACCACTCCCAGGTCAGCCCTGGCACTGCCAGCCCCTACGCCCCTACCTCCCCCGGGGGTCCGGCCTCGGCCAACGCCACCCCCTCTTCAGCTAGTCCCCCCACCCCCCATTCCAACTCGCTGTCTCTGTCGGACACTGGTAGGCCCGTCAACGGAGGTGAGTGAAGTTATTAGTGTGTGTGTTTGTGTGTGTTCGGGCAGTTATCTGTGTTGTAATGGGATATCGGTGTGTCTACGTGGATTTGTTACTCCAGAAAGTGTACATGTCAGTCATGAATTATTTGTTTTTATAGACTGGGTGGTTCGAGCCCCGAATGCTGATTGGCTGACAACCGTGGTATATTAGACCGTATAACATTTATTGACAAAACAATGACAAAACATTTATTTTTACTGCTCTAATTGCGTTGGTAACCAGTTTATAATAGCAATAAGGCACCTCGGGGGTTTGTGATATATGGCCAATATACCACGGCTAAGGGCTGTGTCCTCATTGGGCCTTATTTCTTAACTTTGCACTGTGTCTTGGAAGTAATAGGTGACGCTTACAATAATATATTGCCAGTTGATTATCGGAAAATTGAACCTCCTCTCTTCTTTCTCCCTGCCTCAGTGTCTACCAGGATGTCTCCCAAATTACAGAGACCCGCCCAGTCAAACCGACCGGTCCGCACACCTAACTCACACACCCAGTCCACAGGTTAACATACAACTATGCCTTTTATCTCACACTTTGTCTACACACTTGTTCAAGACGCACTCCAGAACTCAAGACACAGACATTCTGCCTCATCATAGACTTAAGTCCAATGAATCCAATGAGAATTGCTACTAAGGGTAGATGTTGGTTAGTAAACTACTAACTCACATTTCATATGCATCTGATATGGCACATTATTCCTTTTATACAGTCGAAGTCGGAAGTTTACATACACTTAGGTTGGAATCATTAAAACGTGTTTTTCAACCACTCCACAAAGTTCTTGTTAACAAACTAGAGTTTTGGCAAGTCGGTTAGGACATCTACTTTGTGCATGACACAGAAAAAAAATTGTAGACCTCCACAAGTCAGGTTCATCCTTGGGAACAATTTCCAAATGCCTGAAGGTACCATGTTCATCTGTACAAACAATAGTACGCAAGTATAAACACCATGGGACCACGCAGCCATCATACCGCTCAGGAAGGAGACACGTTCTGTCTCCTGAGAAGAACGTACTTTGGTGCGAAAAGTGCAAATCAATCTCAGAACAACAGCAAAGGACTTTGCGAAGATGCTGGAGGAAACAGGTACAAAAGTATCTATATCCACAGTAAAACGAGTCCTATATCGACATAACCTGAAAGGCCGCTCAGCAAGGAAGAAGCCACTGCTCCAAAACTGCCATAAAAAAGCCAGACTACGGTTTGCAACTGCACATGGGGACAAAGATCGTACTTTTTGGAGAAATGTCCTCTGGTCTGATGAGACAAAAATTGAACTGTTTGGCCATAATGACCATCATTATGTTTGGAGGAAAAAGGGGGAGGCTTGCAATCCGAAGAACACCATCCCAACCGTGAAGCACGGGGGTGGCAGCATCATGTTGTTGTGGGGGTGCTTTGCTGCAGGAGGGACTAGTGCACTTCACAAAATAGATGGCATCATGAGGGAGAAAAATTATGTGGATATATTGAAGCAACATCTCAAGACATCAGTCAGGAAGTTCAAGCTTGGTCGAAAATGGGTCTTCAAAATTGACCCCAAGCATACGTCCAAAGTTGTGGAAAAATGGCTTAAGGACCACAAAGTCAAGGTATTGGAGTGGCCATCACAAAGCCCTGCCCTCCACCCTATAGAAAACTTGTGGGCAGAACTGAAAAAGCGTGTGCAAGCAAGGAGAACTACAAACCTGACTCAGTTACACCAGCTCTGTCAGGAGGAATGGGTCAGAATTCACCCAATTTATTGTGGGAAGCTTGTGGATGTCTACCTGAAACGTTTGACCCAAGTTACACAATTTAAAGGCAATGCTACCAAACACTAACTGAGTGTATGTAGACTTCTGACCCACTGGGAATGTGATGAAAGAAATAAAAGCTGAAATAAATAATTTTCTCTACTATTATTCTGACATTTCACATTCTTAAAATAAAGTGGTGATCCTAACTGACCTATGACATGGATTTTTTACTAGGATTAAATGTCAGGAATTGTGAAACTGAGTTTAAATGTATTTGGCTAAGGTGTATGTAAACTTCAGACTTCAACTGTATATAGTCCACCACTTTTGGCCTTATATAGGTAATAGGGTGCCAGAGCACAAAGTGGTGCACTTTAAAGGGAACAGTGTGCCATTTCAGACACAGCCAGAAATGCTAACCATTTATAACGACTCATTGTCTTTCATTCTGACCTCTGTTCTGTCTTGTCCTCCTCTCAGCCTCCCGCTCCCCGAAATCTGGCTCGCAGGACCCAGTGCAGTACCTGGACACGTCATCTGTCTCCATGCCCGCCCAGATAACATCAGGCCTCGCCCCGCTCTTCCCCATCGATGGTACGAACAATGACAACAATCAACAAACTATATTTTTAAACAAGTAGAGACAGGTTGTGGTAGTTGAGTAGTAGTGATAACAATGAAATTGCTCATGATAATAAGTATTTATAAAACAAACTTTCATACATTTGGCTGAAAGCACTACTACATCTTCCAGGTCCGGTCTCCATTTTTTTTGTCTTTGCTTATTGAATCTAATCTAAGTAGTGAAAAGGGCCCCAACTGTCATCAGGACAGGGTCACCTGTATAAGAACCAGACAGGTGTTTTGTGGGAATCTGTTCAAGTGGTTGGAGTTTTCCAGTGGCTAATTGGTCCCCTGTGTGTTTTTTTTCTTCTATCTCTGTCTTTCATTCTGTCTGTCTGTTCTACAGTGAACGAGATTCTCTGTATGGCTGCCAAAGAACGATCAGCAGAGAGTCCAGGCAACACGGAAGATGGCAAGAGTAAAGGTGTGTGTGTCTGTGAAATGTGTGTTTGTGGGAGGGAGTTTGTGTGTATTAAAGGTCAGACACACCTCGACAACGAATGGTTAAAGCACCTGCTGGGTGTCGATGAACGGTGACAGTTTGCTCTGGTTCAGCATGTAGACACCTTTGGGAAATGAACAGAAAATGACAGCAGATATTCTGGTCGGTAGGATGGCTAGTGGCCACACCCTATTTTTTAACTGTTTGCTGTTGTGGTGTCTCACCTCAAAAAGTGTGTGCATGTTAGTGTGTCAATTAGCTGTTGTCGTAGATGAGAAGAGTATTCCTGTAGAAAAGCATTTGTTTGCCATAAGGTGCTGTCTGAAAGAAAAGTGCAGCCAAAAACACATTGTCTCCTGCTTGAGAACTTTTTTGTATCCTTTCTCTCCCTCTTTCTCTCCCCGTTTCCTCTCAGCTCCCTCCATTCAGCAAAGGTCACAAATTGAAGAGCTGCGGAAATTCGGCAAAGAATTCAGGGTAAGACTTCTGTCGCTGCTCCTTAGCCATGTGTGAACGAGAAATCCGCAATTACCTCTGAGTCTAAATTCTCTTGATGAAAATAATTGTTCTGTCAAGTCCTGGGCTGGTGGTATTCCAAGAAGCAGGACCAAGTTGGACAGATAAAAAACGTCCCGTTTTCAGGACCCTGTCTTTCAAAGATAATTCATAAAAATCCAAATAACTTTCACAGATCATTGTAAAGGGTTTAAACACTGTTTCCCATGCTTGTTCAATGAACCATGAACAATTAACGAACATGCACCTGTGGAACGGTCGTTAAGACACTAACAGCTTACAGATGGTAGGCAATTAAGGTCACAGTTATGAAAACTAGGACACTAAAGAGGCTTTTCTACTGACTCTGAAAAACACCAAAAGAAAGATGCCCAGGAGGGTCCCTGCTCATCTGCATGAACGTGCCTTAGGCATGCTGTAAGGAGGCATGAGGACTGCAGATGTGGCCAGGGCAATAAATTGCAATGTCCGTACTGTGAAATGCCTAAGACAGCGCTACAGGACGGACAGCTGATCGGCCATGCAGTGGCAGACCACGTGTAACAACACCTGCACAGGATCGGTACATCCGAACATCACACCTGCGGGACAGGTACAGGATAGCAACAACAACTGCCCGAGTTACACCAGGAACGCACAATCCCTCCATCAGTGCTCAGACTGTCTGCAATAGGCTGAGAGAGGCTGGACTGAGGGCTTGTAGGCTGTTGTAAGGCAGGTCCTCACCAGACATCACCGGCAACAACGTTGCCTATGGGCACAAACCCACCGTCGCTGGACCAGACAGGACTGGCAAAAAGTGCTCTTCACTGACGAGTCGCGGTTTTTCTCACTAGGGGTGATGGACGGATTCGCGTTTATCGTCGAAGGAATGACCATTACACCGAGGCCTGTACTCTGGAGCGGGATCGATTTGGAGGTGGAGGGTCCGTCATGGTCTGGGGCGGTGTGTCATAGCATCATCGGACTGAGCTTGTTGTCATTGCAGGCAATCTCAACACTGTGCGTTACAGGGAAGACATCCTCCTCCCTCATGTGGTACCCTTCCTGCAGGTTCATCCTGACATCACCCTCCAGCATGACAATGCCACCAGCCATACTGCTCATTCTGTGCGTGATTTTCTGCAAGACAGGAATGTCAGTGTTCTGCCATGGCCAGCCAAGAGCCTGGATCTCAATCCCATTGAGCACGTCTGGACCTGTTGGATCGGAGGGTGAGGGCTAGGGCCATTCCCCCCAGAAATGTCTGGGAACTTGCAGGTGCCTTGGTGGAAGAGTGGGTTAACATCTCCCAGCAATAACTGGCAAATCTGGTGCAGTCCATGAGGAGGAGATACACTGCAGTACTTAATGCAGCTGGTGGCCACACCAGATACTGACTGTTCATTTTGATTTTGACCCCCCCTTTGTTCAGGGACACATTATTACATTTCTGTTTGTCACATGTCTGTGGAACACATCTCAGTTGTTAAATCATGTTATGTTCATACAAATATGTTAAGTTTGCTGAAAGTGACAGTGAGACAGTGAGAGGACGTTTCCTTTTTTGCTGAGTTTATTCACATAAGTAGTCAGAAATAAATTACATTTATAGTTTATAACCTATTTCTACTGTTAAACCCTTTTAAGCATGTGTTTGTAAATTAACTTGGAAATGTGCTTTGAGAAATGCAAGCGGTCTAGCACCCCTTACTAAAGTTTCATACTCCTTGTAATTTTATTTCCCTCTTGTTTCTTTCTTTTTAGTATAGAGTGCATTGGGTTGCACTTGCTTTGTATGAATTGGCTGTATAAATAAAGATTGATTTGATGTGATTCTCCTCAGCTTCAGCCCAGCGGATGTGGCTCCAGTGCTGCAGCGGTATCTCCCTCTGACACGGCCAAGCCCTTTCCCTCGTACCCCAGCCCCGCCTCCTCAGACTCCAAACAGACCCTCGCCCCCCAAAGTACTTCCCAGCCCTCCGCTTCCCCCTCTGGGGACTCCGCCAAGGAACCCAGTTCCAGCGCAGCTGCCTCCACCGCCAGCCCCATTTCAGACAGGCAATCGCCAGGACAATCCCAGTCAGCCAGGACCCCAGGAAGTGAAGAGTCCAGACAGAAGGCAGAGCGAGTGGAGGGTGTGATTGAGTGAGTTTTGCTAAAGACTGAAAGGGGATTTCTTTCTGGTAGTGCTGAGCGATTAACCAAAATGTCAGTTATTTTTCATTTTTTTAAACGACTAATTGACCAACATCGGTTCAATTATTATAATTCCATTTTGTTCGTTTTTTTTCTTCTGTGAGCTCAACATGCAGTTTCTCTAGAGATGAATCAGATCAAGCCCAAACTGTGCAATGTAGTAGGGAGTTGTAGTTCCCAACAGTCCACAATTCTACGTAGTTTAGCCAATGACCATAATCCATTGCACGTCTACTTGTCCAGACACTGAAATGGAGAGAAGAGAAATAAGACTTGCGATCGAGAGGGATAAAGAGCAGTTGCTCCACGAGGTATCTCTACCCGAAGATACATCATCTAAGTGATTGATAGTTGGTATTTAGAAGTCATAAGTATACATAGACAGCAGCTCTATAGAAATGTGAAATATTTTATTGAAGCAGTTATGGGCAGTCACTTCCACCATGGGATTTTTAATAATTGTTTCATTCTGTTAAAGCATTCAACTCACATAATACATGCAGTTAATGTTTAAAATAATCGAAACCTAAATCGAAAACCGGGATTATTTTGTTTAATAATCGAAACCGAACCTACCTCAAAAAGCACATCGCTCAGCACTACTTTCTGGTTTATAGATGGATTTGGTTACAGAGCAGTGGATGTCATTGTGTATACAGTACTAACAGTGTCCTCTCTCTCACTCTCTCAGTCAAGTCAGGAAGTCAACTCTGAATCCCAACGCCAAAGAGTTCAACCCAAACAAAATCGCGCTCACTCTGGTAAGCAAGGTGTCAAGAAGAGCAAAATGATTAGTATCTAAAATGTCTTGAGGTCTACAAACCAAACAATGACTTTGTCTTGACGTGTGGCTCAGTTGGTAGAGTATGACGCTTGCACACATCATGACTGTAAGTCGGCTTTGGTTAAAAGCGTCTGCTATCTATCTACTGTATCTATACCACAAAACACTGTCTAGACGCGCCTATGTACCAAACGATGTCTAGAGGTCTACGCACGAAATGGTGTAGGGCAGGGATGGGCAACTTTGATCGTGGGGGAAGGCCACAAAAACTCATTATGAGGGGCCGCAGTGGCTCGCGGGTCCGCGTACCCACACATGCAGTCAGACTTTTTTTGAGAGCCCTAAGTGAAATTTTGATTTTGAAATGTTAGAGCGTTTAGCATTTTTTGAGTGTCTAACCAGGTTTCTATCTAACCATTTCATGTGGATGATTTACCTGATGCATGAAAAAAGTCAAGGCCAGTCTGATGGAAAAAGGACATGCCTGTACAATTTGCTAAATGCAGACAGACAATTTGTTTGTTCGACCTGGTGGGCTCTTTTTTTGTGTCAGTAAAATGAATTATGTGAGATTGTGGTGGAAATGCCTTTTATGCGCAAGTATTGATATAATAACCGCCATATTGAAGTCACGCGATGATATGTTGTGTGATTCTCCCACTACGACTTGGAAAACCATGCAGTTTGTTAGGCTACAGATGAAATAAGTTATGATGAACTTCACAGGGTGGTGAAATTGCATGTGATGAGCTTGATGTTTCTTTCCAATAAAATATCTAGGGTCTTATTTCTGTGACAAAATATCTAGGGTCTTATTGATCGATGCTTCGCTGCCGTTTGACAAATAAAAAGAATATCACTCTTATCCATAATAATCTCATAATGTAGAGTCCTGTGAAAAAGTATTTTCTTCCTTTCTAATTTTCTCTAGTTTTGAATATTTTTTTCAACTGAATGTTATCAGATCTTCAACCAGAACCTAATATTAGATAAAGGGAACCTGAGTTTACAAATAACAAAAAAAAATGGATACTTCATTTATTTATTTAACAAATTTATGCAACATTCAAATCCCCTGTGTGAAAAAGTAATTGCACCCTTACACTCATTAACTGGTTGTGCCACCTTTAGCTGCAATGACTCCAACCAAATGCTTCCTTTAGTTGTTGATCAGTCTCATATCGCTGTGGAGGAATTTTGGCCCACTATGGCATGCAGAACTGCTTTAACTCGGCAACATTTTTGGGTTTTCAAGCATGAACTGCTCGTTTGACACAATATCTCAATTGGGATTAAGTCTGGACTATGACTAGGTCATTCCAAAACTTCAAATTTGTTGTTTTTTAACCATTTTTATGTAGACTGATTGTGTGTTTTGGATCATTGTCTTGCTGCATGATCCAGCTGCACTTCAGCTTCAGCGCACAGACGGATGGCCTGACATTCTCCTGTAGAATTCTCTGATACAGAGAAGAAATCATGGTTCCGTCTATTAAGGTATGTCGTCCCAGGTCCTGAGGCAGCAAAGCATCCCCAAACCATCTCACTACCACCACCATGCTTGACCGTTGGTATGAGGTTCTTACTGTGGAATGCAGTGGTTGGTTTTCACCAGCCATAATGGGACCCATGCCGTCCAAAAAGTTATACTTTTGACTCATCTGTCCATAGAACATTCTTCCAAGAGTCTTGATGATCATCCAGGTGCTTTCGGCAAACTTGAGTCAACTTTTTGGACGAGATGGGTCCATTTTTATGTCTGGTGGAAACCTAACACTGCATATTAGGTTTTGGTTGAAGATCTGATAACATTCCGTGTCAAAAATATGCAAAAATATAGAAAATCAGAAAGGGGGCAAATACTTTTTCACGGCGCTGTTAGTTGCCTACCTGCACTGTATCTGCGAGCTGTTGGCTAGAGCACACGTACCAAGACCAGAGAGAGCACATTTGCTATATAACGTAACAGTTTTTGTGACAAAACTATCAGAGTTGAAAATGCGATGGAAACCATTTAACTTGTATTTTTCATTCGGTACATGGGGAATTTAACCGCAAACATAACTTTTATGTGCACAACGTCATCACGCACATACTTTTATCCGCAATAAGTCAGTTTGATGGAAACACATCTCTGGTGGGAAAATGCGCATATTATTTTATGCAGATTTTAAACTTTGCATGAAAATCTGTTGCAAATTGGATGGAAACCTAGCTGTCTGACATAAGAGATTGCTGTTGCACAAAAATAAGCAGAAAAACATTTGCACCGTGTGTATTCTACTATTCTAGCTCTCAACCGTAAGTTGAGACCCTGAGTTCCCAATTTAAAAAAAATAAATAATAATATTTGCCCATCCCTGGTGTAGGGTAAAGTTGCTCATAGATACTTATTTTTGTGTCCGTTTTAAATTTTCCCAACTAATGATTTAGGATTGGGGTAGGGATGGGCATTTGAAATAATTTCAATATTCATATAATGTCATTCATTTTGGGGAGACATCGAATATTCAAATAACCGTGCCCATCCCTAGATTGGGGGAGGGGAAGCTGGTCTTATCTGTATCTAGGGGAGAGTTCACCCTTGAGCGTACCAAACACTGCCTAGACATCTACTTACCAAACCATGATATAAATGGTTCTTTCCCTTCCCTCTGTGTCTGCAGACGAAGCCCAACCCTTCACCCACGCCCCCCCGGCCACCCCCTCCTAGCCCTGCGATGGTGCTGCAGCACCCAGGCAGCCAGGGTCCCATCTACAACGCCCCCTACCTCTCCTACATCTCCCAGATCCACTCTGTACAGGTAACGCACACACAGATCCCAACTGTACAGGTAACCCGCACACACAAGACACTTATGTGGCACAAGACTTATGCTGTGGGACATTCCGTTTCCCCATCAAATACTGCTCCCCCTGTTTGTATGAATGGGAGGCTTTGGGATTATTGGTAATATTATCCTTGATTATAAACTGGGTGTTTCGAGCCCTGAATAATAATATAATAATAATAATATATAATAATTATAGTCAATGACCAAAACTGGATAACCACTAAGGCAAGTAGTGGTGATGTAGTGTGTGACTATATACAGTGTTATGCTATTGTTTGAGCGCATTTTAGGATCTAGTACGAGTTCATGTTAAAATTGCCTAAATCCCCTCATTGAAAAGCCAATGCGGCTTGTAGCTTTGTGTTGACCTCTTGTCTCCTGGCTTCTGTTTCCCTCCAGCCTCCACATATGTACCAGTATACCATGTCTACAGTCTGCCAGGGGAAATACCCCCGAGTCAAAGGTATGCGCGCTCTGCACAACCAGTGTGCATGCATTGTTTACACCTTGACATATTCTAGCCTGGTCCCAGATCTGTTTGTGCTGTCTGGCCAACTACTATGGTCAGTATCAAGCTGAGTTGGCAAGACAGTACAAACAGGGGCTCCTGAGAGGCGCAGCATCTCAGTGCTAGGGGCGTCACTGCAGACCCTGGTTTGATCCCGGGTTGTATCACAACCGGACGTGATCGGGAGTCCCATAGGGTGGCGCACAATTGGCACCGTGTTGTCTGGGTTAGGGGAGGCCGTCATTGTAAATAAAAATTTGTTCTTAACTGGCTAGTTAAATTAAGGTAAAAAAATAAAAATACATATTTATATCTTACTTACCTTACGAATACATAGTATTATTACTACTTCTTTGTATTCTAACTTTTTTATCTACTAATGCATGGCAAACTGTTGTAGTTCTATAGTAAAGTTGAATGTCGGGCAAAACTAGTAGTGAATTTATCCTTGTTCCGAAGTTTAAATCGTAAGTTCTTTATTGTTCTTTTAAAGCATGTTCATATCTACTAGTGCATCATTTTGGGCAGTGTGGTCTATGTGACTGAGCGAGTTCCCCTCCCTGTCAACGTTGTTATGCAGTCATGTTTTGGTCTCCCCCAGGCTTAGGGTTGGGGGCCCCCCGCTCGGACCATGGCAACTCGGGCCCGCCGCAGGCCATGCTACAGGCGGCGGCGTCTGCAGCCGGAGCCCCCCTGGTGCCGTCGCCCTACCCCCAGCCCTACCTGCAGTACAGCCAGCAGCAGGTCATCCAGGCCATGACGCCTTACCCTGGACAGGTCAGTGGGTGGGAAGGTGTGTGGAGAAGTGGGTGAGTGTGGGTGGGAAGGTGTGTGTTTGTCCGTGTCTATGGCTGTACTGTGGGGGGGGGGGTCAGACCTCAATTTCCTTTCCCCAGAGTTTTGAATCCCTTTGCCTTAGTGGTTATCCAGTTTTGGTCATCATAACTGTAGCGGTCAGATACTGAAAACAATGTCTCTGTCTTTCTCCATGTATCTCACCCGCTCTCCCCTCCCCAGCCGATGTACTCCATGCTGCAGGGCGGTGCGAGGATGTTGGGCCAGGGAGGGAGTCACCCCCAGGCCATGGGCCCTCCAGGGGGCCCCCAGTTCCCCGGCCAAGGTGAGGTGCCTCTGGTGCCACAGCAGGGTATCTATGGTGAGTCCAAAACTGGTTGGATCCTGGATTTAGACTGGATCATTGTTTTGGGGGTAGCCTAATCCAATATCTGTTTGCTGTTTGTGCTGTATAGCCAACCAACGACCATAGGAGTTGTGTATGCAGCACAAACAGATCTTGTACCAGGCTACTGGATCATTGTTTTGGGAAATGTATAATGGAAAGTGTCTTCAGCTCTCTCTTTCTTGCCCCTCTAGCCCCACAGTCGTTCTCCCATCACCAGGGTGCAGTGCACCAGCCCCGGCCCTCCAGCACCCCTACGTGTAACCAGCCCCCCCCTCAGCAGCACGCCCCCAGCCCTGGACAGGTAAGACCAACACCCCTCATCCCAGCTTCAAATCTCACCATCCCTCTCCGGAACGCATACCAGTTCTAGAACATACCCCTTTTTGTCTTGGCCAAGTTTTTTTTTAAATCGACATACAGCGTTGTTGGGCATTTTGAAGGTCCGTGTTAAAGGTATACTCAGACAGCGATGGGACAAGTGGGCTGACTTTCAGTACAAAGAGCGTGAAGCAAGAGATGAATCTTCTCGACTGTTGTCGTCACACAGCTATCACAGCTATCTGCAATGTCTTTGTTTCACACTACTACTTGTGGTCACGTCGTATTGCTGAGTCTGAGTTGATCCTATGCTAATGATTTCCTTCTCCATCTCTGCCCAGACGGGACTCCAAACCCAGTCTCTATATCACTCGGGGCCGCTCTCAGTCCCCAACCCCCCTAATATGCCCCCCGGACAAACAACGCCCCAGGGCTCGTTCCCCCTTCAGGGCTACAGCCTGCATGGCCACCAGGGAATCACGCACACGTACCCCGGTCTGGGGCAGATAACACAGGTACATTTACACTGCTGGAGTTACATTTTGCAACATGACATTTAAATGTGCCTTTGGAAAACTCCATATTTCAGTAATTGTTTTTTATATAACCCTGGTTATGACTGTAACCAGAGATAATAATGTTGTTGATTTTATCAGGAATTCCTCACTTTTCTGACAGCATCCTTTATTCTTTCATAATTGAAATTGGCTAACCCACAAACAGATATCCTTCTTTTTCTGTGTTGCATATCTATTCGAAGCTGTCAAAAATGTGTTATCTAATGCCAGATTTTTAAAGTAAATAACTTTTGGAAGGAGTGAAAAAAAAATGACTCAATTCCATCCAAAATGGGTGGCAGGTAGCCTAGTGGTTAAGAGCGTTGGTCCAGTAATCAAAAGGTCGCTGGTTCAAATCCCCGAGCCGACTAGGTAAAACGTTTGTCTCTGTGTCCTTGAGCAAGGCACTCAACCCTAATTGCTCCTGTAAATTGCTTTGGATTAGTCTGCTAAATGACTAAAATGAAAAAGCATAACTGTCCATCAATTTCTATGTCCAAGCAATAAGGAATTTAGAGTGATTGTAAGAACACGATGTCCTAATGTTTATATTTAGGCAGATCATGTCTTTTTACCTGTGTTTTATATATTGTGTGACACATTTTATGCCCCTGGTCCCTCTCCGGTAGGCTCACGTCCAAGGGGCCATGCAGGGACCCCACCACCAGGGCCAACACGGCCACCCGCAGGTAGTGATGCTCCAGGCCCCGCCCCCCCAGCACGGCCTTGGACAAGTCTCGCAGCACCCCCAACACGGCCTCCAGCAAGGGGCCCACCAACATTTCTACATAGGACATCCACAAGGTATGAAGGTTCCCTACGCTTGTATTACTGCAGAGAAGGGGACCAGAGTGTTATACTAGGGGGTGCGACATTTCCGCAGTGCCAAAAGACCGGGGTTTTGGAAGTCAATGGTAGAAGTGAAAAATTCATCCTTAGTTAAGTTTCTCTAAATCTAAAGGCACAACCTAGATTTGATTCAATGCGTGGGTAAAAGTACGCCGGTCCGGTGTCCCTGCAAAATAAACAGTGGGGCTACGCTGTATCGGTAAAACGTGAGCCGATCACAATTAATACAAAATACCAAGAAAACAAGGCTATTACATCATCATTTTACATTACCGCATGTCAGCCGCATGAAATATGAGTGAATTAACTTGACACCGGGTGGTATACGCTCCAACTTGTGTTGTGGTTCGACGAGAACACTTACATTTTCCCAAGGCAGAGATGAGTGGCCGAGATCGAGACGTGCGCGGAAAACAGTGGATGCAATTCAATTATACAATCGCTGAATGTCATTACAATAGGCAGACAGTACCATTCAAAAGTTTGGACACACCTACTCATTCACGAGTTTTTCTTTATTTTGACTATTTTCTACATTGTAGAATAATAGTGAAGACATCAAAACTATGAAATAGCACATATGGAATCATGTAGTAACCAAAAAAGTGTTCAACAAATGAAAATATATATTATATTTGAGATTCTTCAAAGTAACCTCGATGACAAGTTTGCACTCTTGAAAAAACCTAAGCTCACAGCCAAGACAATGCAGGAGTAGCTTTGGGACAAGTCTCTGAATGTTCTTTAGTGGCCCAGCCAGTGCAGCGACACTCCTCATCCAACCTGACAGAGCTTGAGAGGATCTGCAGAGAAGAATGGGAGAAACTCCATAAATGCAGATGTGCAAAGCTTGTAGCGTCATACCCAAGAAGACGCGAGGCTATAATCACTGCCAAAGGTGCTTCAACAAAGTAAAGGGTTTATGTAAATGAGTACTTATGCAAATGAAATATTTCCATTTTTGCTTTGTCATTATTAGGCTGTAACGTAACAAAATGTGGGAGAAGTCAAGGGGTCTGAATACTTTCCAAATGCACTGTATGTACAATTATATAACATTGAGGTCCTTGAAAATGACAATTAATTTCTTGAAAAAGTCCCTGTAAGTTCTTGAATTTGACTTGCCAATGTCTGTATGACCCTTCTTAAAGTTAAAGGATGTATAGTCCTCGGCCTATGTTGTTGTATAGGTAGAGTTATGGGCTAATTTGAATATATTCACTTTTATATATTCCTCTAAGTACACATGTGGAACTGCATGAAAATCCTTTTTTATTTTTGTTTCAAAACATTTTGAAATGTTTATCCTAATGTGACACATTGGCCCCATTTATTTATAGAAAGACCAGATATGAAAATAATAGGGATTCGATATGTAATTAAGCGAGCTTGCGTGTCTCGTACCAGTAAGAAATTAAATCTACTTTCACCCCTGATTCAATGTCTTAAGTAGCTGAACATGTCATTACTATAACCTTGTGAAAGTTAAACTGACACATTTACATTTGTCAAAAACTATAGCGAATAAGTGCCTTTTCGTTTGACGGGTTTGCACATGCGCAGTTCGGCGCGACTCCGTTGGACCCCATGATGTGTTTTTGCGCATGAGTTTCGCTGCCATGACATCACCTACAAGCGTGATCTGGGATTTCTATTGGAGAAGCAGTATCTGGACTTCTTCGCATATATGTTGGCCGTTTATATAGAACTTTCCTAAAAACTGTAGTTATAAATGCTGGTTTCTAATGTGTTTTGCGATGACTAGTCAAAGTACTTTTGTAATATTTTGTCTAAAGGTACTATTACATCCTCGATAAATATCAAATAGGTGAATGGTGCCCTTTGAACTGAAACACCACTACTCATCTTATTTTTTGGTCCATAGTAATATTGTGTTAATCGATACTCAATTCTTCCCTCTGTTTTTTCCCCCACAGCGATGCAGGTACAGACGCACCCCTCTCCCTTCCACCTTCCTGGAAACTGAGCTCCTCTGTTCTCCCCTCCCAAAAGAACTGTCTCTCTGGAACGGTCCACCCCCCTCGCCCTCTGGACATGACCACACCCAACCAAGAAGTGACGCAATCACGTGACACAGTGATGGGCTTGCAGGGAGAAGCGGCAAGACCTCATTGGTCAGCTACACTTCTCAGCTTCATCGTCGCTAAAGCCTCGGTTATAGCCCAACTGAGGATGATAATGATGATGATAAGCAGCGCCAACAGAAGCCGCACCCAATCCAAACCTTCGTCCCGTTCTCTCTTCCAGCTCCATCCATTTTAAAGACAAAAGACACGACCACGTGAGATCATCATAGTGGAGAGAAAAGACATGGACGCCAAACGAGCAAAGGACACAACGTTTGACAACATCAAATCGCTTTGAGACTGACTCCTTTATAGTTTAAGTTCCTTGATATTGGGCGAATGGACAGAAGAAATACAAACACTTAGAATTCGTTGAGTGTTGCAAAAAGGAGGATTGAACAGAACGGCATAAAAGAGGAGATTGGATTTTTACTTTAACCCGGTATCAACCCACCCTTCCCCTTTCCTCTCAGTTATAGCGAATTATGAATAATAATAATACAAAATATGGAAAATACAAAAAAAATACTTTAAACTACAATGACCAAAAAATAAAGTTTTAAACTTAACTACAGAAACATCTTGTTTGTTGAATGTATTACTTTTTTTTTTGGAAGAAAGTTAGTTACTCAAGTCTTATCTCATAATAACCACAATGTTACACCAAAGGGAAACCATTTGTAAGACACATTTCAATGTAAAGAAGACACTAACAAAGTAATCATGTCATTTAAACAAACAACCAAATGCAGTTCCCACAGTTAAAACCGATTTTTAAGCAGTTCTTACGTCATGGGTATCCATTGTACTTTAGTCACTTAAGAGGTTTTTGTTACACTTTTACTGGAGTTTAGTGTTTACCGTTTAACACTTGTCAGCTTAACAATTAACATTCACACATAAACATGTCTACACATTACATGAAGCGGGGTTGCAAAATGACAGTCCAACCCAGAGTTCTTAAATGTTCACAATTTATGTAGTAATGCGTCAAAAAATGCATAGGGTATCGTGGTATAATTTTGCCAATTTTATATTGCTACTGTGACTGAGTATCGATTTGCTAGGTAGTTAACGTTAGCTAGTGCTAGTCGGCTGTACTTCTCATCACATAGCTTTTTGTCCATCTTTTTAAAATAGTGAGCCAACATGTTTTGAGCACTTATCTACAACATTTGCTTTCTCATGGCTCTCTGGTCCCTCTGCAGCAGACATATAGTGAGCAATATGTTTGGAACATCAAATCGCAATACATATAGAAGAATCGCAATACGTATCGATGCGGTAATATCGTATAGGGAGGTTCCTGGCAATTCCCAGCCCTAATTTAGCCACTTATCTAGCAACGGTTATTGTAAATACAGTGCATTCTGAAAGTATTCAGACCCCTTGACTGATTTAAATAGTTTTATTTCCTCAATCTACACACAATACCCCATAATGACAAAGCAAAAACAGTTTTTTAGAAATGTTTGCAAATGTATTAAAAATAAACAACGGAAAGATCACATTTCAGACCCTTTACTCTGTACTTTGTTGAAGCACCTTTGGCAGCGATTACAGCCTCGTGTCTTCTTGGGATGATGCTACAAGCATGGCACACCTGTATTTGGGGAGTTTTCCCCCATTCTTCTCTGCAGATCCTCTCAAGGCCTGTCAGGTTGGATGGGGAGTGTCGCCGCACAGCTATTTTCAAGTCTCTCCAGAGATGTTTGATTGGGTTCAAGTCTGGGCTCTGGCTGGGCCACTCAAGGAAATTCAGAGACTTGTCCCGAAGCCACTCCTACATTGTCTTGGCTGTGTGCTTAGGTTCGTTGTCCTGTTGGAAGATGAACCTTCGCCCCAGTCTGAGGTCCTGACCACTGTGGGGCAGGTTTTCATCAAGGATCTATCTGTACTTCTCTCCATTCATCTTTCCCTCTGTCCTGACTAGTGTTGCAGTACCTGCCGTTGAAAAACATCCCCACAGCATGATGCTGCCACCATCATGCTTCCCCCAAGGGGATGGTGCCAGGTTTCCTCCAGACGTGACGCTTGGCATTCAGGCCAAAGAGTTCAATCTGTTTCATCAGACCAGAGAATCTTGTTTCTCATAGTCTGAGAGTCCTTTAGGTGCCTTTTTAGCAAACTACAAGCGAGCTGTCATGTGCCTTTTACTGAGGGGTGGCTTCTGTTTGGCCACTCTACCATAAAGGCCTGATTGGTGGAGTGCTGCAAAGAGTTTTCCTTCTGGAAGGTTCTCCTCTCTCCGCAGAGGAACTCTGTCAGTGACCAAGTCTTGATGGTTTCAAACTTCTTCCATTTAAGAATGATGGAGGCCACTGTGTTCTTGGGGATCTTCGATGCTGCAGACATTTCTTGGTACCCTTCCTCAGATCTATGCCTCGACACAATCGTGTCTCGAAGATCTACGGACAATTACTTCTACTTCATGGCTTGGTTTTTGCTCTGATATGCACTGTCAACTGTGGGACCTTGAATAGACAGGTGTGTTCCCTTCCAAATTATGTCCAATCGATTAAATTTACCACAGGTGCATGACAAGTTGTAGAAACATCTCAAGGATGATCAATTGAAACAAGATGCACCTGAGCTCAATTTCGAGTCTTATAGCAAAGGGTCAGAATAAGATAATGTTTTTTTTGCATACATTTCTAAAAACCTATTTGCTTTGTCATTATGGGGTATTGTGTGCAGATGAATGAGAAAAATAATACATTTCAGAATAAGGCTGTAACGTAACAAAATGTGGAAAAAGTCAAGGGGGTCTGAATACTTTCCGAATGCACTGTACTCCCTTAATTTACCATGTATTGTCAATGCTCAATAGCCTCTTGTATGACTGAATCCTCATCCTCATTGTGCGTGGGTGTAGACTTTATATGTGTCCCAAATGGATCCCTATTCCCTATATAATGCCCTACTTTTGACCAGAGCCCATAGGGAATAGAGTTCTATTTGGGATGCAACCTTGCTCTTGATCAGTGGGACGGAACCATTCCCTCCAGGCATCTACGTTGACATGACAGTTTTTCTATTACACTGTGACAGCGCCACACAGGATCAATTGACTTCCTACCAAGCGTAGTTACTTTTGGGCAAGACTGAGTACAGCGATAATGCATGTGGTTAAGACAGTAAAACATTAGAGTCTCATTCTCTCACTCACAGTTTCTCTCACACATTTTCTCTCTTCGTCTCCCCCTCAGTGCTTTATGGATCGTACTTGTCACCTCCTGTGTGTGACAGGGCGTAGAGCTTTTCAGCGCTGCTCTCCAGCCGCTCCCTGTACTCCAGGTGGGTGTAGTTGCCGGGCGGGACGCCCTCCGTGCCATGGAGCAGCAGCAGGCGATCACTGCCGTACTGTCACTGTCACCTGGAATTGGGGGAGAAGTAGGTGAATGGGGGAGTGAGATGGATGTAGAAGTGAATATAAAATAGATGAGGGAGGAAGAGGCAGGAGAGGGAGGTAAAGGGGCGAGAGAGATGTGTGTACAGTTAGGAATCAAGTAGATGGAGGTGGGTGAGTTACTGAGGTGAAGTTATGTGGAAGTGGATTCTAATGCAATCATGTGGCCTTGGGTTGGTCTTGTAGTTTGTGCCACTGCTGTTCACAGTTACAAATATGTCCCACTCCCCTTCTGGCACACTCTTATATTTTTCCTATCTCTTATTGACTGGCTAAATGTCCAATAAACACCCAACAATTATTAAGGAGTGAAAATAAATATGGTCTTCAAAAATGTACACCCAATCTGAATCAAAACGCACCTCTTATTTGGGTTTGATTAGTATTGGGGGATGTTAGTATGGCGGGATGGTAGCATCTCACAATTGGATTTGCAGGACCTCCTCCAGACAAAAAAAGAAAGCTAAGTAGCATTATGCCTTCTCATTGCAGTCGCTGTACTCTTTATATACAGGAGAACTATCGCCTTGTGGTGAGGATAGCAGAGTTGCAAACTTGGCTTCAGACGCAATCGTTAGGCAAGGGCAATTTAAGTGTAGGAAAGGATGATACAGCGTTTGTGCCACCAGTAAATACAGGTAGTATTGTTAATCCCTCTGCACAGTTTCAGCCAGACAATTTTCTCATGGCTTCTGGAAAGAAATACTTCCGGCATGCACAACCAGTGTCGCTCATTCTGCAGATTTAGAAACTTTTCAACCGGTTTTCCCCACTAAGCAACAAGTCTGATTCAGAGCCTAAGCCATCTCAGGTCTCTCCTCCACCCGTTACGGGGTCTGAGCCGCCGAAGCCTCCCACCATTAGCTCTGACAAATTGAAAACCCTAGTCATTTGCGACTCCATTACCCGCAATATTAGACTTAAATAGAATCATCCAGCGATCATACATTGTTTACCAGGGGGCAGGGCTACCGATGTAAAGGCTAATCTGAAGATGGTGCTGGCTGATGCTAAAACTGGCAAGTGTAGATGGTATAGGGATATTGTTATCCACGTCGGTACCAAGGATGTTAGGATGAAACAGTCAGAGGTCACCAAGCGCAATATAACTCAACCGCTGGTTGAAAACTGTTTTCTGCCCCTCCCAAAAGATAGAATTTGTACAAAATTGGCCCTCTATCTGGGACTCCCCCACAAACAGGACCAAGCCTGGCCTGCTGAGGAGTGATGGACTCCATCCAAGCTGGAAGGGCACTCTCATCCCATCTATCAACATAGACAGGGCTCTATCTCTTCTAGCTCCACAATGAGATAGGGTACAGGCCAGGCAGTAGGCTGTTAGCCAGGCAGCAGGCTGTTAGCCAGCCTGCCAGCTTAGTGGAGTCTGCCACTAGCACTGTCAGTATAGTCAGCTCATTGAGACTGTGCCTCAATCTAGGTCGGGCAAAACTAAACATGGCGGTATACACCTTAGATATCTCACTGGTAATAAAGACCATCTCCATTCCTGTCATTATTGACAGAGATTGTGATCATTTCTATTTTTATTTTTACCTTTATTTAACTAGGCAAGTCAGTTAAGAACAAGTTCTTATTTTCAATGACAGCCTAGGTGGGTTAACTGTCTTGTTCAGGGGCAGAACGACAGATTATTTTACCTTGTCAGCTCGGGGATTCGATCTTGCAACCTTTCAGTTACGTCCAATGCTCTAACCACTAGGCTACCTGCCGCCCCAATATCTCACATCTCAAAATAGGACTACTTAATGTTCGATCCCTCACTTCCAAAACAGTCATAGTCAATTAACTAATCACAAACTTCATGTGATTGGCCTGATTGAAACATGGCTCAAGCTTGATGAATTTACTGTGTTAAATGGAGACCTCCTGGTTACACTTGTGACCGTATCTCCTGCGCATCCCACAAAGGCGGAGGTGTTGCCAACATTTACGACAGCAAATTTCAATTTACCCTCCAAAACAATTTTTGTCTTTTGAGCTTCTCGTCAATAAATCTTTTCAGCCTACTCAATCACATTTTATAGCTACTGTTTATAGGCCTCCTGGGCCATATACAGCGTTCCTCACCGAGTTCCCTGAATTCCTATCAGACCTTGTAGTCATGGCAGATAATATTCAAATATTTGATTTAAATATTCACATGGAAAAGTCCACAGTCCCACTCCAAAAGGCTTTCGGAGCCATCATCAACTCAGTGGGTTTGTCCAAGATGTCACCGGACCAACTCATTGCCACAGTAATAACCTGGATCTAGTTTTGTCCCGTGGAATAAATATTGTGGATCTAAATGTTTTTCCTCGTAATCCTGGACTATCGGACCACCATCTTATTACATTTGCAATCGCAATAAATAATGTGCTCAGACCCCAACCAAGGATGATCAAAAGCTGCGCTATAAATTCTTGGACAACCCAAAGATTACTAAATGCCCTTCCAGACTCCCTCCACCTACCCAAGGATATTGGAGTACAAACATATGTTAACCGCCTAACCTTGTTTAACACCCTAGATGCAGTTGCAACTCTAAAAACAAAAATATTTGTCACAAGAAATTAGCTCTATGGTATACAGAAAATACCAGAGCCCTGAAGCAAGCTTCCAGAGACCTGGAACAGAAATGGCGCTCCACCAAACCGGAAGTCTTCCGACTAGCTTGGAAAGACAGTACCGTGCAATATCGAAGAGCCCTCACTGCTGCTCGATCAGCCTACTTTTCCAACCTAAATTTGAGGAGAATAAAAACAAACCAAAATAAATGTTTTATACTGTCACAAAGCTAACTCAAAACCAGCATTCCCCAAGAGAGGATGACCTCCACTTGAGTGGTGATGAATTCATGAACTTCTTCTACTAAAAGATTATGATCATTAGAAAGCAAATTACGGACTCCTCTTTGAATTTGCGTGTTACTCCAAAACTCAGTTGTCCTGAATCTGCATAGAACTGCTAGGATCACTGGAGTTTTTTAATCCTGTATCTCTCGATACATTCACGAAAATAGTCATGGCCTCTAAACCTTCCAGCTGCTTTCTGGACCCTATTCCAACTAAACTACTGAAAGAGATACTTCCTGTGCTTGGCCCTTCTATGTTGAACATAATTAACTGTTTCCTATCCTCTGGATGTGTACCAAAGTCACTAAAAGTGGCAGTAATAAAGCCTCTCCTGAAAAGGCCAAACCTTGACCTTGCCAATATCGAATCTCCCATTCCTCTCAAGATTTTGGGAAAAAGCTGTTGCGCTACAACACACTGCTTTCCTGAAGACAAATAATGTATACGAAACGGGTTTAGACCACATCATAGTACTGAGACTGCACTTGTGAAGGTAGTAAAATTACCTTTTAATGGCATCAGACCAAGGCTCTGCACCTGTCCTCGTACCCCTTGACCTTTGTGGTGATCGGTTGGTCTACAAGAACAAGTTCTTGCCTGGTTTAGATCTTATCTGTCGGAAAGATATCAGTTCGTCTCTGGATGGTTTGTCCTCTGAAAAATCAATTGTATGTTTCGGTGTTCCTGGGTTCTGTTTTAGGACCACTATTCTTTTCACTATATATTCTACCTCTTGGTGATGTCATTCGGAAACACAATGCCAACTTTCACTGCTATGCGGATGACACACAGCTGTACATTTAGATGAAACATGGTGAAGCCCCAAAATTGCCTACCCTGGAAGCCCGTGTTTCATCCATAAGGAAGTGGATGGCGGAGAATGTTTCTCAATCTCTACAGAAAGTCCTGTGAAGTAAACAATGCATGGAATGCGAGTATAAAAAAAGTGTCCCAAGAGACCACACAAACCTTAATTTAGTTGATGTATTTCCTCAATTCATACAGTGTTGCCAATATTGTCGTTTTTAAGATGGCCAACAAGTCACTCACTACCAAGAAATTGTGACATAAACACACGTGTCACATTCCCGGTGGATCACATTGCATTGCATCAACCAATGGTTGCATGCTACGTCTTTTACTGCACAGTCGAGCATGAGATTGTTATATCATATGATGTGGTTAGATGAAATTTTAAACAGCTATCCAGATGTTGTAAGATCTGGCATGCGTCAGCAATGTAGTCAGACAGGAATGCGGCCAAACCATAGAGATCGATAGAACTCATCTTTGTATCTGTGCCATTATAGCGTCTGTGACAGCATGGGCATTGCCATTGAGGCCATCTCCATTTTGAAGTAGTCAATTTTCTTCACGATTGGCTGATATCTCCTGATGACCCAGTTGGACAGGACTCCTGTTGGAAGTCCCACCCAGTTAACTACATTAAAATGGTGGAAGCCCTCAATGGCGCTGCCTATGCTAACAGGGCTTTTTGGCCACTAGAAGCCTCTATCATTCTCTAAGGCAAAACACTGCACTGTGAACTGACCTCCATGGAAGCCCCTGCGGCTCATCAGCTCCTCCCAGTCTGACCCCACCCCCAGCAGGGCATCCAGGGCGATCATTGGAGCGTCGTGGCCGCTGCGGCCCGCCCAGCCCTTCAGGCTGAATCTCTCATAGACCTTGTCTCTCTCCGCCGGCCCATAGGATGCCGGCCAAAGCATGGGGCCTGTCCTCTCGGAGAGGCCTCTCAGCTCCAGGTACCTATGGAGGGGGAGGGGGTCATAGAAGGGGATGGAGGTGTGGGGTGAAGTTGCCCCTAGATAATAATCTTGTGTTGGTTTTTGAATTTGACCCACTAATGGTTAAGGTTAGAATTGGGGGAGGGGAAGCTGATCCTAGATACCGCTGGGGAAACGTCACTCCAGAGCAGATATGAATGCTTTTACATTGATTTAGTTTTTTCATTCCTCATTTACTGTACATCAGCATGTAATTAATTCCACCTTTCAGCCAGCTGCCTTGACTTGCTGAGGGTTATGGTTTGAAATCATAAGTTAAGATCTGTATCCATCCACATTATTGAAATTGAATGTTGCCCGTCACTTGATTCTGTATTGTACTGTATAAATGTCATCCAATGTTATTGACCTTAACATGAAAAAGTGTCTATTGAATGAGCAAATAATGAACTTAAAATGATATGGCAGCTCAACCAAAACACACCCGCCCCCTATTGATTTTCATGTTATCATTGATGTTATTGGTTATTCTTACCATTCCCACTTCTCAGTGAAGTAGCCCCAGTCTCTCTGTCTCCCTGACAGCAAAGCCCTGCGATTGAACAAAGCTCTTGGAGATTGGACAGGCCTCCTTGACCAGGCCCAGCCCCCAGGTTGTGATTGGTCGGTGCTGGACGGCGTACGAGGTGAAGAGCACTGCACCGAGGAAACCGGTCGGGTGAGGGTGGGTCATCCTTTCTGTTTCCACAGCAATGGCCACCAGAGTGGACAGCTGCTCTGGCCACGGGTACCTAGAAAGGGAGATATGTGGTGGTGGATCTGAACATAGTAGGTGCATGTTTGACTACATTGTGACCCAATCCCTTACACCCATCTCGAATGCTCAGTGTGTATTTTCTGCCATGTTGGTAAAAGTGCATTTACATCTACCATCTACCATGACTAAGTACCGTCTCTTATATGTAAAAATAGAGTCCAGTGGTGCAACTATAATATTACCTGGGCCCATATTCCTAAAGCGTCACAGAGTAGGAGTGCTGATCTGGGATCTGTCCATATAATCTCATTCATTATTATCTAAAAGGCAAAACTGATCCTAAAGCAGCACTCCTACTCTTCATTAGCTTAGGGCCTAATACATTTATTTATATTGACTGATTTCCTTCTATGAACTGGCCCTCAGTAAAATATTAGAAATTATTGCATGTTGTGTTCATATTTTTGTTCAGTGTATATAACCACTCGCTCTCTCTCTCTCAACCTCACCTCAGTCCGATGCACATAGACCTCATGGCTGCCCCACATCCGGTGCCATCAGGGTTGTAGGGCACTCTGAAGCGCCCTTCAGTTCCCGGCCTCAACTGGGACACTCCTAAGGGTACAAGAGAGTGCAAATGAGGTCTAGAGTGTTTGTCACAGTACAAAAAATAAATGTGGGAACAAAGAAAAACATTTTTGATACAGTGCATTTGGAAAGTATTCAGTCCTCTTTACTTTTTCCGCCTTATTCTAAAATGGATGAAAGTGTTTTTGTCCCCCCTCAATCTACACACAATACCCCATAATGACAAAGCAAAAATAGGTTTTAAGAAATGTATTAAAAATAAAAAACGGAAATGTTACATTTACATAAGTATTCAGACACCTTACTCAGTACTTTGTTGAAGCACCTTTGGTAGCAATTACAGCCGTCTTTCTTGGGTATGACACTACAAGCTTGGCACACCTGCAATTGGGGAGTTTCGCCCATTTTTCTCTGCAGATCCCCTCAAGCTCTGTCAGGTTGGATGGGGAGCGTGGAGATTTTAATTCTGTATTATTGTGACGATAGACACACATCCCCCTCCTAACAGATCCAGCATTGTTAATTCTAAACTTAATAATCATTGTCTTGGATTAGTCAATAATTGGAGATCTAAATATGCTGATAAAAAGGACTTCACTTGGAGTAACAAGGACATGTCCAGACAGTCATGGTTGATTTCTAATTCATTAGATAACACTGTACTCAAGGTATCCTTTGAACCATTAATTCTTACCGATAATAAAGTTATATTTTTATCTTTAAATATTAATGGATCTGAAGTTAATAAAACAAATCACAGTTATTGTAAACTCAATAGCAGACTGTTGGAAGATGATAATTTCAAGATGGATGCCAAAGATAATTTCAAGATGGATGCCAAGAGAGAGCAAAAGGGGCATTTGTAAGAACAAGAAGGAGATGGTTGAAGGTGAAAAAAACAAAATACTTTTACAATTTGAATTTACCTCTATTCATAAGCTTAATATAGATGGCAAAGAAAATGAAAACCCCAAAGATATGTTTCAGAATTCTATGGTAATCTTTCCACCAGTAATGTCTGTCCTACTAGTGACATATCTGCCTTTCTAGGCTCTGTCAAATATTATGCAAAATTCATCGATGAAGACATTAAAAAGTCTTGTGATACATTTTTTATTTCATTAATAGAAATAAATTCATCAGCAAGTTAAAAGATAAATCTCCAGGGAACGCTGGCCTTATTAGTGGATTCTATACATATTTTCAGGAGGATATTGTTGAATTTATATTTCATGTATTTAAGGAGGCAATTGATTTAGGGGACCTGCCTGTTTCTATGACAGGCCTCATTTCTGTAATCCCCAAACCAAACAAAGATCCTAGGATGTTAGAAAATTGTAGACCAATCACATTAATGAACAATGATGGAAAGATACTTGCATCCATCTTTGCAGAAAGACTTAAAGGTCTTGACCAAATCATTGATGGTACCCAGTCTGGTTTTATGAAGGGCAGACATGTATGTAATAATATTCGACTAGTATTGAACTTGATAGACTACAATGAGCACATTATGGAAGATAGCTTTATTTTATTTGAAGGCTTTTACAAGGCTTTTGATACAGTTGAACATTATTTACTTTTTGACTTTTTGGTTTTGGTCAATATTTTAAAAGTGTAATTAAGACACTTTACAATAATAGTAACAGCTCTGTTACATTATCCCATGGAACTTTAGAGATTTTTTATTTATTGGTCACACAAGTTAAGAAATAAGGATTGCATTAGGAATATAATCCCTCATTTAATATTCCAACAGATTGGTGGTCAAGAATTCTTACTCAAATGCAACTTTGATGTGGGTAAGATCCCTATTAAGCTTGCTAACTTTCATAAACAAGTACTTCTAACTTGGAACCTCATGTACAAACATTTTTCACCACATAGATATACAATCTCGAATAATAAAAGACATAAAATACAAAAACAAGTCTTTGTTTTTCCAGAACTGGTTTGACAACAACATTATCTGGGTTAAACAATTATTGAATAATGATGGACAACTATATGATTATCCAGAATTCATGAGAACACAATGTTACATTCACTCCTGAGGAGTTTAAAATAGTTGTTAAGAGCTGTCCCTAAAGGTGTTATTCTTCTTTTAGGAGAATATAACAATACTCCAAGTGCAACTGTTGACGATTTTGTAGCCTCAATACAGCTAGAAGGAATTGACATTTTAAACTATAAATGTAATAACATGTATAAGGAAACTATGTCAAGATATTAATATTTCATCTGCTAATATTAACTGGAATGAATCCTAAGAACAAGTGAACTGGAACTGGAATTGTTGTCTGGTAAATATTGTATATCTAATAAGGTGAAAGAAGTATCATACAAACTCATTCATAGAATCCACCCTGTAAAGACATTTATTATACACAGATTCAAAATAGCTATTGATAACAAATGTGTATTTTGTGGTTGTGACCCAGAAACTCTTTATTTTGGGACTGTTCTTATGTCAGAAGATTTTGGAGTGAGTTAGAATATTTTAATTTTAAAATAAACTGCTATTAATGTTCATTTGAGAGACTGATATTGTTTTATTTTGATCCAAATGAGATGGACCCTGATTTAACTTTCATTGTAAGTTTGTTTTTCATGGAAGATTCGGAGAAGTGGGCAGAGAACAAACCCCTCTTCACATTATTTAAGATCATTTCTAAATAAAATTTAAATTATATCAGTAAATTTTAAAACAATAAAGCAATATGCACCATAATACTTTTTGACAAATTGAATATGTAGTACCCCTGTCAGGTTTATTTCCTCTTGTTTGTATATTTATGTTTTTGTATTTGATATGTTCATAATAATAATATCAACGTAAAATAAAAAAAATAAAACAAAATAGGTAAAAAGACCAATAAATGAAAAAAACAAGGACCGACTATCCACAGTAAATGTTATATTAGTGTGTGTGTACTACAAAACGAAAAACAGGATACATTTAGTCGTTATTTATTTTCTGTTAATCGATGCCCCATTTGGACACCATAAACAAAAAACTAGTTGATATCCAATTTTCATTCATAAAATTCTGAAACCAAACACATTAACTATTTCCAGTTTTTCTACTTCCTGGTTTGAATGGAATTACCAATGAACAGATGATACATGGACCACTACTGACTTCAACTTTGCCACGATTTGCTTAGCTAGATGCAGGTAGACTAAAGTCCCTGATAGGCCTACATTTAATTTCAGATAGCCAATAGTAGCCTAGGCAAGAAGTACGCTGAATGATTTAGCAGCTTGCTTAGTTCAAATTGAGAGACTAATTTATCCAACATGAATAGCAAGGCAATTTCGAGGAACAGTGCATTCGGAAGGTATTCAGACCCCATGACCTTTTCCACATTTTGTTACGTTACAGCCTTCATCTAAAATGTATTAAAAAAAATATATATATATATGGAATAGGCTACTGAGGATAGGGTCTTAATCACAATCAAATAATATGTAACAAAATTTGAAATCAGTTTTTTTTTTTTTTACATTGGGTAAAAGTAGATACTGAGAGCTACAAAATGATATCATACACTGCATTTTTTTGGAAAATGTGTAAAGTAATTCTGCTTTGAAAGTTGTTGAACTTGTGAATTGACTTTTGAGAAAAGGGCCTTGAATATTTTAGTACCTACTGGAGAGCTGTCCTTTGTCTACACCCATTCAGCATTGTTCACACCCTCTTAAGCTAGCTCCACCCATCTCTTTAAGGATTCACATATGACGTCATATGCTAAACAGTGAGTAGTGTAGTAAAGATTAAAAGTGGTAGTAGCCTACAATAAGGAACAATTCCAGGTGTCCAGATAAATATTAGATGACTCTTACCCAGACACACTTGTCTAAATTGATGGGTCATTTGAAAGAAATGCTATAACCCCCAGCCACATCCAGTGGTGGAAAAAATACAAAATTGTCATACTTTAGTAAAAGTATAAATCATATTAAAACCAACGGCACCATTTTTTTTTTTTATTGATGCATAGCCATAATTTACAAACAAAGCATGTGTGTTTATTGAGTCTGCCAGATCAGATGCAGTATGGATGACCAGGGATGTTCTCTTGATAAGTGTGTGAATTGGACAATTTTCCTGTCAAAATGTACTTTTGGGTGTCAGGGAAAATTTCCATTATTTTATTTCAGAATCTAATGAAGTAAAAGTTGGCAAAAATATATAGTAGAGTAATGTACAGATAACCCCCAAAATACTTAAGTAGTACTTTAAAGTATTTTTACTGAAGTACTTTGCCCAAATGCCTTCACACCAATACATTAGCATACTTTATATACTGTTACACACGCACTTATTCCATACAAGGTAAGGCCATGCAACCTGAGTTAAACCTAAGTGAGGTGCACATGTACAGTACATACACAGATGCATGCGCCATATGTGGTGGACACTTGATACGGTTACATGATATTGTTGTGGTATGTCACGACCACACATCAATATTAATTTTATATATCAATATTTTGCTACGTCGATGGGTCTCTACAGAACGTGTAAACGGTACAGCCAAATGGTTAGTTGCATCGTAGCAATATCAGAAATAGTGTCAATATAAATCAAATATACAGTATGTACAAGAACAATATCAATTTATATCAGTGATAGACAAGGTAGCTATATGCATATAATCAGGGTTAAAGCGGCTGAGCAGCAGGAAAGAAAAAATTGTAGCAGCAACGTATGTTAGGAGAGTCATTTGAATAGAGGCACTGCAGATAGTGCTGATGACTGGTCTGTCCGAACCACACGTTTCTGTCCATATAATATTCTCAAAAATGTAAGTTTGTCTAGCTGTGTCCAGTCCAGGTGGTGCTTGTACAGGCAGACCATCTATGGGAGGAAGGATGTCAGCATTGCACAACATCAATTCACCTCCCAAGTTTAGAGAAGAATAACCTCATACAATGCAATGAAAATGATTTTCACCTGAAGTGCCGGTACTGCTTGATCTGTGGCAGCGGCCTGAAGTACGAAGTCAAGTGTTGTTGCCTGCCATAGCTTTCCACCAGCACAGTATCATCCTCCAGTCCAACCAGCTGTGGGATGTTGACCCCCGTCACAGTGCTGTCCTTCACAACACCAGCAATCTCAGAAAGTGTTCACTCTGGTCTGGCGCTGCTTGATGAGGCCGAAGCACCAGTCGGGGGCAAACTTGGTGTGGCCTTTGATCTTGGAAGTGAAGGTCCAGACTGTTTGCTGGTTCAGTAGAGCCCCCCTGAGACAGAAATAATGTGAGATCAGCATGATTGGTATTACTTTTATTGGTCAATTAAATAATCAAAATGTGTTTATGCTTTACATACAAAGTGTTGATTCCTTGTAGAGAGCCACACTGCTGCTTTTGTCACATGGGATGGTAGCAGCTTTCCACCGAAGAGTTTGTGTCCTGGGTGGTGTCCTGGTAATACTATTGCATTATCCTCTGCGTAGTTGTTGAAGTTCACCACTCACTGCATGTCCTCATGCTTCAGGTGTAACCTGTGCTTGCTTGGGCCAGCTCTCTTTTTGATGGGAGGCATTAGAACATTCTCCTTGTATGACTGGTGGAGGAGAGTCAGGCATGTTCTACTGATGCTGAAAGACAAATTCCAGATACAAATATTTTATTATACAATAGATGCGAAATGGCATTCTGAGATACACTGCACACAGTTCATACATGTAATGTTAGTTAGCTAGCCAGCCATCTAACGTCTGCTAACAGCAAGCTTTAACTTGGTCTTTTGTTTAGATGTGTAGCTATCTAAATAATGAACCTTAAGCCAAATACATAAAGTACTAGCAATACAAACCGATTGTCATAGCTAACTAAAGTTGTATCCAGGCTGTATCACATTCGGCTGCGATTGGGTGGTGCACAATTGGCCCAGCATTGTCTGGGTTTGGCCGGGGTAGGCTGTCATTGTAAACAATAATTTGTTCTTTACTGACTGTCCAGGTTAAATAAAGGGTCAATAAAAATAAGTAAAATAAAAAAGTTTACCAAATAAGTTCAATGTTAGCCAGCTAACATTAGGCTATAATATAACTAGAAATGTGAAATGCCATTCTGAGAACATCACTAACGTTGCACAGTTCATACACGTAAGTTAATGTTAGCTAGCAAGCCAGCCATCTAACCTCAGCTAGCTAACAGCAATCTTTAACTTGGGGTCTTTTGTTTAGACATGTGACGTTAATGTTAGCTAGCTAGCTAAATAATGAACTATAATCCCAAGCAATAGAGTACTAGCAATACAAACCGATTGTCATAGCTAGCTTAAGTTTTATCACTGACTGTAGTCGATAGCGCCTGATAAATTCAGGGCAGCAATTTTATTGAGAGCAGTAGCAACATTTTTGAAAAGCAACTGCAGTAAAAAGGATTATGTACGCATAACGAGCAGCTAATTTTATAGACACAAGATGCTACACCGCAGACCAATCTGAAACTCATCTCTCGGCATGTCCAGCCCACTCATTATCTCAGCCAATCATGGCTAGCAGGAAGGTTCCTTCCTTTGGCTAAACCAACAAAGCTCGTAATTGAACAACTTTATTCGTATTTACAGATGGCATGAAAGTTCACATGTTCGAGAAGGCATTTCTTACAAAAAACGCATTTTGATAAAACATGTTTTTTTTTACATTCAAACGGCTCTCCTGTGAAGTCGTGACTTGCGACATACGCCTAGTTTCCTGAAATGGTTCACAGATGGATATGAACTGAATATGCTTATCATCAACAGCCAGTGTAAAAAAGGCCGGCCCCTCTCAATCTGATTGGCCTTCAGGATGTTTACATTGATGATGTGTGAATATCCTTGTTACTCTATATTAATATTGCATTTGTTGATATGCTTTTATCAGAGCATATGTTTACACATCCTGCTATTTTGTGTTCTTGCATTCCTATTTACACTTGAAGTCGGAAGTTTACATACACCTTGGCCAAATACATTTAAACTCAGTTTTCACAATTCCTGACATTTAATCCTAGTACAAATTCCCTGTCTTAGGTCAGTAAAGATCACCACTTTACTTGAAGAATGTGAAATGTCAGAATAATAGTAGAGAATGATTTATTTCAGCTTTTATTTCTTTCATCACATTCCCAGTGGGTCAGAAGTTTATATACACTCAATTAGTATTTGGTAGCATTGCCTTTAAATTGTTGAACTTGGGTCAAACGTTTCGGGTAGCCTTACACAAGCTTCCCACAATAAGTTCGGTGAATTTTGTCCCATTCCTCCTGACAGAGCTGGTGTAACTGGGGGTGGTAGATAGACACAAACTTCTGGTCCACTCCCATCATTATGGCTACCTGCTTCACTACATCACCAGTGAAGTGGGTACCATTGTCTGCAGATAATACTAGATTTGGTGTTCCTGAGGTGTTATCTCCCTCACTAGTAGCTTTGCTACTGTCTTAGCATCACAGTGTGTGGTGTGGAAATGCCTCCACCCACCTGGTGAACCTGTCAATAAGGACTAAACAGTACCTTTTCCTTTTCTTTCTGCAAGATCTATAAAATCCATGGCAAGATGGACAAATGGTCCTCTTGGCATAGGGAAAGGACCTGGTTTCAGAGGTGTTCCTTTGGCAATGTTAAATTGCATGCACGTAGCACATCGAAACAGCAACTGTTTCACATGCTGAGTCAAATTTGGACAGAACCAATCCAAAGAAATTGCCTCTATCCTATCCCCCCCTTGAAAAATGGGCCATACCATGGGCCACTTGGCAAACAGAGGCGATAAGACAAGCTGGCAGACATGGTCTGCCAGACAGTCTGTCTCCAAATTTTTGAAACGGGGTCAAGTTTACAACCCCGCTGTTGCCATACCAAATGAGAACCAACATCCAAAGCCTGTTTAGATGCCAAATCATCAGCATCTTTCCCAACAGTAGCAAAGAAGAACATGGAGTGGCTATGACACTTTGAGGCAGCCAATTTAACAGCCTCAGCTGCCACGGCATTACCCATATTCACAAAATCTTTCCCCCCTGTGTGAGAAGCAACCTTCACAATAGCCAAAGCAGAGGGCAACATCATAGCCTCCAAGAGATCTAAAACCATAGTTCTATTACGAATAGACTTCCACATGCATTGTGAAACCTCCTACTCCTCCAGACACCACACCAGGAGAGACAAACCCCTATTGCATAAGCAGAATCAGAGAAAATTGTAACCATTTTCCCTTCTCCCATTTTACAGGCAGTGGTTAGTGCCAAAAGTTCAGCCTGTTGAGCTGAGAAAGTATCTGCTAATGGTTGTTGTATGTGAGTGGTTCTATCAATTGTCACAATACCAAACCCTGCATGTTTCATCCCTGTAGTTTGATCTATACATGCGGAACCGTCAACGAAAAGCTCCAAGTCAGCATCAGTCAGGGCAGTGTCAGAGAGTTCAGGTCCTTTTTCCCCATCTTCGAATATGTACTGGGGACACTGGAGGAAAGGGTCGGGGCCTCTTCATTTCTGATCGTCAGGAAAATAGGAACTGGTGGTGTTCTGATTTCCTTGTGGCCAGACACCTCCTCTTCCCCCTCTGTGGTTGATTGGTGGCCAGGACCAGGCTGGTAACCTCCTTGTGCCTGCTGGGGGGGTCCTCCATAGGTTTGGGGTTGCTGCTGATGTCCACCTTATTGTTGGTATCCTCTTCGGTTTCATCCTGAAATTTCCTCTCCCTCTTCGGTTCACTCCAGGTGTTGTAGCCCATCCATGTGTCCAAATTGTCCACACCCACAGCATTGCATAGGTGGAATTCTGGGTGATGGTGGGCCCCATGGTTGTGGGTTCCCATAGGTCTGAGGGGGAAATTGTACATAAGGCACTATGGGCTGTGGTTCCGGTGCAGGTCCACTTGGGGGCGCTGTAGGAGCAGGAGTGTTCATCATCAACATGTCAGGCTCACCTCCTTTATTACTCTTCTCCAATTGAGCCTTTTTTACTGCACCATCAAGCCCCTGTTTTCTTGATTTCTCTGCTTGTTTATCACAATGCCAGTTATGGCAGTGGTGTCTCATATAATCCTCGCATTCCCCTCCCGCCTTTCTATCCCAGCCCACGACATCCCTCAGTTGCATCTGTACTTTTTCTGGGAGGTTGCGGCAGGCTCTGTCATAAAACATGTTCTCGGTGGCTTCAGAATGGTCATGGCACTCTCCCAATTCCTCAAGCCATTTCTGTTTCGGGTTATCTATCCAATCTCCGAAATCTGAGTCGAGTCCAAATTTATAGTCAGTTGACTCATGTCTCACATGGTAGGGGACATATCTCTCAAGCAGTCCCATAGGTGTTGTCTGCACTGGCTTAACTCCAGCTCAGCGGGTTGAGCCAATAACCCACAACGGATCATTACATCATTGAACTGTCCATGGGTGAGTGCCCGGGATAAAATTGCCTTCATATCTCCAAGGCATAGGTTCTGGTGGCCGTGCCTTGTTTCAAATTCTCTTATCCAGATTTCGGCTCCTTTCGACATTCTTGGTAGGGATTTAGCAGCAATTGCAATGTCTCCAAACTCCAGGGCTTGTATTCAGCATACATTTGCCCCCCCCCCCCCCCCCGGGCCTTGTTTGTACATTAGAGGGAACACGCCCATTGGGTCATCATCTGAACTTATTGCGCTATATCCTCTACGTTTTTCCTCTTCCAGTTTTTCTTTCCATTTCTCTTCTATATCACCTTCCATTCTTTCCTCTTCCGTGAGTTGTTCTCTTAGTTCGTCATATTGTCTCCTGTTTTCCTCAGAATCGTCATCCTGTAGTTCCCTCAGTTGTTTTCGGTGTTTGCGGACTTTACGCCTTAAGTCCTTCCATTGTTCTTGGAAAACACAGTATTCTTTTACTCGTTTCAAACTTTGTTCTTCCATCATATGGCAGTTCTCACTGGTTTGTATGAGATCTTTTTCTTACTGCCTGTTTCCCAGTCCTTCTCAGGATCCCAGGGTCCACTACTGCCCTTATATGAACTGCTGGCCATATGTGGAATCTTCCTGCCTTTGTCTTTGCCTGGGTTTCCTAGAGGGGTTGACGAGGACCCGGGGGACCCGAATTCCGCAATTCGCCAATTACTGAAACTTTTTTCTCCATCTCGTTCTATTCTTTTTTTTTTGTAGACTCTCACCCTCTCCTCCTTCTTCATCTTCAAATTACCTTTGTACCAGTAGCTGTTAAAGGGTATAAACCTTCTCTCACTTCCACACCTTCTTTATCTTCATAAGTTGGGGGAGCTGTAGGGTGAAGGGGCCCACATCCTGGGTCTCTCTTTTTCCCTTGTTCCGCCACCCTTTGACTCTTCAACTGTTTCAACTGACTTTGAGCATAAAATGTCTGTCCTTCAGTCCGAATTAGTCCGAATTAGTCCAAATATAGTGGCTGACAGTATGGTAACCTTCTTATTACTGCCTTGCCTTCCCTTGACTATGTCACTTATCACATCACACTTAGTCTTATCAAATGTTCCTGTGACCGGATATCTGTACTTTTCTTCTTTGTTTGTCCATTTATTCCATTTTACAAAACACCCAGTCTTTGTCGGTTTTCAAGTAGGGATATTTGTCCTGTAAATATTGTTTAGGACTAATATGTTTCATTGGTGTGGGACCCACTGTCTCTGCCTTTGGTTGAATCTGTCATGGTGATTTTGCCCTGTGATTTTGTTTCAATGGTACTGTAGAAAAACCCAGTTCTATCCCCAGATTTTAATTTTCTTTATTTAACTAGGCAAGTCCGTTAAGAACAAACTCTTATTTTCAATAACGGCCTAGGAACAGTAGGTTAACTGCCTTGTTCAGGGGCAGAACGACAGATTTTTACCTTGTCCCCTCGGGGATTCGATCTTGCAACCTTTCAGTTACTAGTCCAATGCTCTAACCATTAGGCTACTTGCTGTCCCAAGGCGGGTAGCAGAACGTAAAATAGGAGGATATACAGTTGAAGTCGGAAGTTTACATACACCTTAGTCAAATACATTTAAACTCAGTTTTCCACAATTCCTGACATTTAATCCATGTAAAAATTCCCTGCTTTGGGTCACTTTATTTTAAGAATGCGAAATGTCAGAATAATAGTAGAGAGAATGATTTATTTCAGCTTTTATTTCTTTCATCACATTCCCAGTGGGTCAGAAATTTACATAGACTCAATTAGTATTTGGTAGCATTGCCTTTAAATTGTTGAACTTGGGTCAAACATTTTGGGTAGCCTTCCATAAGCTTCCCACAATAAGTTGGGTGCATTTTGGCCCATTCCTCCTGACAGAGCTGGTGTAACTGAGTCAGGTTTGTGGGCCTCCTTGCTCACACACGCTTTTTCAGATCTGCCCACAAATTTTCTATAGGATTGAGGTCAGGGCTTTGTGATGGTCACTCCAATACCTTGACTTTGTTGTCCTTAAGCCAATTTGCCACAACTTTGGAAGTATGCTTGGGGTCATTGTCCATTTGGAAGACCCATTTGCAACCAAGCTTTAACTTCCTGACTGATGTCTTGAGATGTTGCTTCAATATATCACATCATTTTCCAGCCTCATGATACCATCTATTCTGTGAAGTGCACCAGTCCCTCCTGCAGCAAAGCACCCCCACAACATGATGCTGCCACCCTCGTGCTTCACGGTTGGGATGGTGTTCTTCGGCTTGCAAGCCTTACCCTTTTTCCTCCAAACATAACGATAGTCATTATGGCCAAACAGTTATTTTTGTTTCATCAGACCAGAGAACATTTCTCCAAAATTATGATCTTTGTCCCCATGTGCAGTTGCAAACCATACCTGTTGGCTTTTTTGCAAACCTGGCTTTTTTATGGCAGTTTTGGAGCAGTGTCTTCTTCCTTGTGAGCGGCCTTTCACGTTATGTCGATATAGGACTCATTTTACTGTGGATATAGATACTTTTGTACTTGTTTCCTCCAGCATCTTCACAAGGTCCTTTGCTGTTGTTCTGGGATTGATTTGCACTTTTTTCACAAAGGTACGTTCATCTCTAGGAGACAGAACGCGTCTCTTTCCTGAGCGGTATGACGGCTGAGTGGTCCCATGGTGTTTATACTTGTGTACTATTGTTTGTACAGATGAACGTGGTACCTTCAGGCGTTTGGAAATTGCTCCCAAGAATGAACCAGACTTGTTCCAACCAGGTCTACAATGTTTTGTCTGAGGTCTTGGCTGATTTCTTTTGATTTTTCCCATGATGTCAAGCAAAGAGGCACTGAGTTTGAAGGTAGGCCTTGAAATACATCCACAGGTACACCTCCAATTGACTCGAATGATGTCAATTAGCCTATCAGAAGCTTCTAAAGCCATGACATCATTTTCTGGAATTTTCCTAGCTGTTTAAAGGCACAGTCAAGTTAGTGAATGTGAACTTCTGACCCACTGGAATTGTGATACAGGGATTTATAAGTGAGATAATCTGTCTGTAAACAATTGTTGGAAAAATTACTTGTGTCATGCACAAAGTAGATGTCCTAACCAACTTGCCAAAATTATAGTTGTTAACAATAAATTTGTGGAGTGGTTGAAAAACGAGTTTTAATGACTCCAACCTAAGTGTATGTAAACTTCCGACTTCAACTGTCCCCAATGCAGTTCTATTTTCTCTAACCCCTCTTCTTCTTTAGTTTCACTACATTCATTCACTAACTACACTACTGTAAATGGTTCCACATGTGTGTGGTAAATAACCACAATTGGTTTCAATTGTATTTTAACTTCAGTACGGAGGTCTCCCTGTCTCCTCTCTTGTGGATGTAATGGAAGAGTAAACTCACAACATCTCTTTCCCAATACGCAATTCACAAATATATCCTTTTCTTGTACTAGTCTTAAAGACTTGTCTATACCAGTCTAGATTTATTTCAGCACATAGAAATTCTTGATATTGACTAGCATATATCCATTCGCTGTTATTAAATACATTCAACTCATACAACAATTCTCCCACACCAAATCTATAATCCCATCAATTATACATATATCAAAACAAAACCAATGCCTTCCTTTAGGTAAGTTCACCATACATAAATCCAGTGTCTTCCCTCAGGTAAGAACACCATACACAAAACCAGTGTCTTCCCTCAGGTAAGAACACGATACATAAATCCAGTGTCAAATCAAATTTCAAAATCAAATTGATTTATATAGCCCTTCTTACATCAGCGGATATATCAAAGTGCTGTACAGAAACCCAGCATAAAACCCCAAACAGCAAGCAATGCAGGTGTAGAAGCACGGTGGCTAGGAAAAACTCCCTAGAAAGGCCAAAACCTAGGAAGAAACCTAGAGAGGAACCAGGCTCTGAGGGGTGGCCAGACCTCTTCTGGCTGTGCCGGGTGGAGGGACAGGTAGCACGTCCGGTGAACAGGTCAGGGTTCCATAGCCGCAGGCAGAACAGTTGAAACTGGAGCAGCAGCACGGCCAGGTGGACTGGGGACAGCAAGGAGTCATCATGCCAGGTAGTCTGAGGCATGGTCCTAGGGCTCAGGTCCTCTGAGAGAGAGAAAGAAAGAAAGAGAGAATTAGAGAGAGCATACTTAAATTCACCCAGGACACCGGATAAGACAGGATAAATACTCCAGATATAACAGACTGACCCTAGCTCCCCAACACATACACTACTGCAGCATAAATACTGGAGGCTGAGACAGGAGGGGTCAGGAGACACTGTGGCCCCATTCGATGATACCCCCAGACAGGGCCAAACAGGCAGGATATAACCCCACCCACTTTGCCAAAGCACAGCCCCCACACCACTAGAGAGATACCTTCAACCACCAACTTACCATCCTGAGACAAGGCCGAGTATAGCCCACAAAGATCTCTGCCACGGCACAACCCAAGGGGGGCGCCAACCCAGACAGGAAGACCACTTCAGCAACTCAACCCACTCAAGTGACGCACCCCTCCGAGGGACGGCATGGAAGAGCACCAGTAAGCCAGTGACTCAGCCCCTGTAATAGGGTTAGAGGCAGAGAATCCCAGTGGAGAGAGGGGAACCGGCCAGGCAGAGACTGCAAGGGCGGTTCGTTGCTCCAGAGCCTTTCCGTTCACCTTCACACTCCTGGGCCAGACTACACTCAATCATATGACCTACTGAAGATATGAGTCTCAGTAAAGACTTAAAGGTTGAGACTGAGTCTGCATCTCTCACATGGGTAGGCAGATCATTCCATAAAAATTGAGCTCTATAGGAGAAAGCCCTGCCTCCAGCTGCTTAGAAATTCAAGGAACAATTAGGAGGCCTGCGTCTTGTGACCATAGCGTACGTGTAGGTATGTACGGCAGGACCAAATCGTAAAGATAGGTAGGAGCAAGCCCATGTAATGCTTTGTAGGTTAGCAGTAAAACCTTGAAATCAGCCCTTGCCTTAACAGGAAGCCAGTGTAGGGAGGCTAGCACTGGAGTAATATGATCCACTTTTTTGGTTCTAGTCAGGATTCTAGCAGCCGTATTTAGCACTAACTGAAGTTTATTTAGTGCTTTATCCGGGTAGCCGGGAAGTAGAGCATTGCAGTAGTCTAACCTAGAAGTAACAAAAGCATGGATTCATTTTTCTGCATCATTTTTGGACAGAAAGTTTCTGATTTTTGCAATGTTACGTAGATGGAAAAAAGCTGTCCTTGAAACAGTCTTGATATGTTCGTCAAAAGAGAGATCAGGGTCCAGAGTAACGCCGAGGTCCTTCACAGTTTTATTTGAGACGACTGTACAACCATCAAGATTAATTGTCAGATTCAACAGAAGAAGAGTGATTTCTCACTCTACTATCTCGGCCTTGAGCCTGCGTGACTCAGCAGGTGCAGACAATTCTCAGCCTGAGACCTAAAGCAGTACATCTCCATTTACCCAGTACTTTTCCATCATTGCGCATTGCAAGCATACAAAGGTTATCACATATATACAGTAATCATGGCATTGGTGTAGCCCCATACCCGACCCCCAGGGTAACGCCCAACCTACCTTTCCAACAAGTCATTTCGTAAAATTTCTACCCTGCTAGAGCTGCCACGGTCAACTGTAAGTGCTGTTATTGTCAAGTTTAAACGTCTAGGAGCAACAACTGTTCAGCCGCTAAGTGGTAGGCCACACAAGCTCACAGAACGGGACCACTGAGTGCTGAAGCACGTAACAATCGTCTGTCCTCAGTTGCAACACTCACGACCAAGTTCCAAACTGCCTATGGAGGCAACGTCAGCACAAGAACTGTTCTTTGGGAGCTTCATGAAATGGGTTTCCATGGCTGAGCAGCCGCACACAAGCCTAAGATCACCATGCGCAATGCCAAGCGTCGGCTGGAGTGGTGTAAAGCTCGCCACCATTGGACTCTTAGCAGTGGAAACGTGTTCTCTGGAGTGATGAATCACGTTTCACCGTCTGGCAGTCCGATGGACTAATCTGGGTTTGGCGGCTGCCAGGAGAACGCTATAATGCTTAGTGCCAACTGTAAAGTTTGGTGGATGAATAATAATGGTCTAGGGTTGTTTTTCATGGTTCGGGCTAGGCCCAATAGTTCCAGTGAAGGGAAATCTTAACGCTACACCATACAATGACAATACTAGACGGTTCTGTGCTTCCAACTTAGTGGCAACAGTTTGGTGAAGGCCCTTTCCTGTTTCAGCATGACAATGTCCCTGCGTGCACAGAGGTCCATACATAAATGGTTTGTCAAGATCGGTGTGGAAGAACTTGACTGGCCTGCACAGAGCCATGACCTCAACCCCAGTGAACACCTTTGGGATGAATTGGAACACCTACTGCGAGCCAGGCCTAATCGCCCAACATCAATGCCCAACCTCACTAATGCTCCTGTGGCTTAATGGAAGCAATTTCCTGCAGCAATGTTTCAACATCTAGTGGAAAGCCTTCGCAGAAGAGTGGAGGCTGTTATAGCAGCAAAGGGGGACCAACTCCATATTAATGCCCATGATTTTGGAATGAGATGTTCGATGAGCAGGTGTCCATATACATTTGGTCATGTAATGTATCTCTAGTTGCACAAGAGTTTGACTTACAATGATGTAGTCTGGTCACAATAATGCCCATCAAATATATTTTGACACACATGGCTAGGGAAACCCCTTATCGCCCAGTAACTCTCCCTCTGACCATATTCTCATCCCTCTGGCTGATGATATCTGTGCCCTATTGATGGACACTATGCCCTCAGGCACAGAGAAGAGGGATCACCAACTCAGATCATCAAACTGTCCAATCTCTGGAGGGATCAACAAATATTGCTCAATGTGCGCTTGGTTCAGCCCATGTGCCACCCAGCCGAACAAACTAACATTTTAATGCATGAATCCTTTAGCTATTGTATTTTAACATTTTGTGTATATTTCATACAACCTTGCAGGTTGTTATGATATTATTGCTTTGTAACTCTTATCGAAATCTGTAATCGTGTCCATCAGGGCTACATTGTTAAACGTCAAACTCCATTCTCTTATATGCCAAGGCGAACTGATGGACAGTGTGTAACCTGACACCACTGGAGGTGTTGATGGTATTTGTGTAAAACAACAAAGAAGTAGGCGGCCAGTACAAGCAGAACTTTTGTGAACTATTTACATAAATAAAATAATATATATAAGTAGGAGCAAATCAAAATCAAATTAAATTTGATTGGTCACATGCGCAGGAATACAACCGGTGCAGACCTTACCGTGAAATGCTTACTTACAAGCCCTTAACCAACAATTGCAGTTCAAGAAATAGAGTTAAGAAAATATTTACTAAATAAACTAGAGTAAAAAATAAAATTAAAAGTAACACAATAAAATAACAATTACGTGGCTATACCGGTACCGAGTCAATGTGCGGGGGTACAGGTTAGTCGAGGTAATTTGTACATATAGGTAGGGGTCAGCTTGTAATTTACAGCCACATGAACTTTACCAACTTTACCATGCAAACTTGATGATTTGAGTTGGAGGCGTGCATGGCCACGCAGTCATGGGTGAACAGGGAGTACAGGACGGGGCTGAGCACGCACCCGTGTGGGGCCCCAGTGTTGAGGATCAGCGAAGTGGAGATGTTGTTTCCTACCTTCACCACCTGGGGGTGGCCCGTCAGGAAGTCCAGGACCCAATTGCACAGGGCGGGGTTGAGACCCAGGGCCTCAAGGTTAATGATGAGCTTGGAGGGTACTATGGTGTTGATTGCTGAGCTGTAGTCATAGGTATTCCTTACATAGGTATTCCTCTTGTCCAGATTGGATAGGGCAGAGGTGCAGAGTGATGGCAATTGCATCGTCTGTGGACCTTTTGGGGCGGTATGCAAATTGAAGTCGGTCTAGGGTGGCAGGTAAGTTGGAGATAATATGATCCTTGACTAGTCTCTCAAAGCACTTCATGATGACAGACGTAAGTGCTACGGGGCAATAGTCATTTATTTCAGTTCTTTGCCTTCTTGGGTACAGGGACAATGGTGGCCATCTTGAAGCATGTGGGAACAGCAGACTAGGATAGGGAGAAATTGAATATGTCCGTAAACACACCAGCCAGCTGGTCTGCGCATGCTTTGAGGACGAGGCGAGGGATGCCGTATGGGCCGGTAGCCTTGCGTGGGTTGACACGTTTAAATGTCTTACTCACGTTGGCCACGGAGAAGGAGAGGGGGGGCCCACAGCACTTTGTAGCTGGCCGCGTTGGTGGCACTGTATTATCCTCAAAGCAGGGCAAAGAAGGTGTTTAGTTTGTCTGGAAGCAAGACATCGGTGTCCGTGATGTTTTTAGTCATTTTTACAAATGAATAAAAAGCTAAAAGCTGAAATGTCTTGAGTCAATAAGTATTCAACCACCTTTTTATGGAAAGCCAAAATAAGTTCAGGAGTAAAAATATGCTTAACAAGTCACATAAGTTGCATGGACTCACTCTGTGTGCGATAATAGTGTTTAACATGATTTTTGAATGACTACCTCATCACTGTACCTCACACAAACAATTATCTGTAAGGTCCAGTGGAGGCTGGTGGGAGGAGATATAGGAGGACAGGCTCATTGTAATGGCTGTAATGGTATAAATGGAACAGAGTCAGAAATATGGGTTCCATATGTTTGATGTGTTTGATACCGTTTGATCAATTCCATTCGAGCCATTACAATGAACCCATCCTCCTTTATATCCTCCCACCAGCCTCCACTGATGGTTCCTCAGTCAAGCAGTGAATTTCAAACCCAGATTTAACCACAAAGACCAGGGAGGTTTTCCAAACGCCTCGCAAAGAAGGGCACCAATTGGTAGATATAAAAAAAAATATTAGATCAGACCCGTTTGAGCATGGTGACATAATTAATCACACTTTGGATGGTGGTATCAATATGCCCAGTCACTACAAAGCTACAGGGGTCCATCCTAACTCAGTTGCCGGAGAAGAAGGAAACCCCCCAGGGACTTTAATAAGGATCGTACCCTTTCCTTACATTTTTGCCTAAAAGGACATACCCAAATCTAACTGCCTGTAGCTCAGGACCTGAAGCAAGTTAATGCATATTCTTGATACCATTTGAAAGGAAACACTTTGAAGTTTGTGTAAATGTGAAATTAATGTAGGCAAATATATCACATTAGACCTGGTAAAAGATAATACAAACAAAAAAACTTGTTTAAAAAACAACAACATGTTTTTCCATCATTGAGATGCAAGAGAAAGGCCATACTTTCAGATAGGAAGTCTAGGTGTAATTTAGATTTTGGCCACCAGTGTGTGCGCATCAGTGTGTGCGCAAAGTTTCAGACTGATCCAGTGAAGAATTACATTATTGCACAATAAGTCTGCCAGGTGTTTGCCCAAATGTGCCGAATTAGTAAATGTATATATTTTCAATTATAGAACTATAGAGAAAATACAAAAATTCTATGTAATAAAAAATGTAAGTTTACACACTCCCAGGAATGTCATAATGATGGATCATTAGCTTATACACTAACTTTCACACGTCTTGATCTCTGGGCGGGATGGATGTGAAGCCAGAGGCAGCAGTGGGTTCAAACTGTAGACCCCAGTTCCTACATTTGAACATAGTTTTGTTTGGTAAAATACATTTTTATGCTACATTCTCTCTCTGGGGCCCTCAGGAGGACAAATCAGAGCAGGATTACTAAATGTAAGTACAGTATTTACCTTCATAGGTGAATGTATCAAACCAAACACATCACTGAGTACTGCTCTTTATTTTTTCAAGCATGGTGGTGGCTGCATCATGTTCTGGGTATTGTTGTCATTGGCAAGGACTAGGGAGTTTTTTTAGGATAAAAAGAACAGAATAGAGTTAAGCACATGCAAAATCTGTGGTGGTATTATCAAATGAGGAGAGACAAAATTATCCCACAAGTCAGAGTTATACTAAAACTGAATCTTTATTAGTGAGAGCTCTGCAATAGCAATGGCTGGTCGACGAACCACCCTCAGATGATTCGTTTAGAGCCCCGATACAAAGGCTATAAAAATATTTTATAGCAAAGATCCACCCCATAGTCTACATGACAAACAACAGATGTGTGGAATGCGTCACAAGGTGAGACTTGATAAATGATTAAGGAGTATCCCGCAGCCGGATAATTATCTATAATACCTAACTAATTCTGATTCTTCCAACACAATTCCTAGAGGAAAACGGTTCACTCTGCTTTACAGCAGACACTGGCAAACAAATTCACCTTTCTGCAGGATAACTTCTCTAGGGTATGTGGGACGGTAGCGTCCCACCTCGTCAACAGCCAGTGAAACTGCAGGGCGCCAAATTCAAAACAACACAAATCCCATAATTTAAATTCCTCAAACATACAAGTATTTTACACCATTTTAAAGCTACACTTGTTGTAAATCCAGCCAAAGTGTCCGATTTCAAAAAGGTTTTACGACGAAAGCACATCAAACGGTTATGTTAGGTATGAGCCAAGTTACAGAAAAAGACAGCCATTTTTCCAGCTAAAGAGAGCAGTAACAAAAAGCAGAAATAGAGATAAAATGAATCACTAACCTTTGATGATCTTCATCAGATGACACTCATAGGACTTCATGTTACACAATACATGTATTTTTTGTTCGGTAAAGTTCATATTTATATCCAAAAATCTGAGTTTAGGTAATACTAATACTAATACTAATACTGTCTCACTTGGCAAAAAGCCAGAGAAAATTCAGAGCGCCATATTCAAATTAATTACTATGAAAATTACTATAAAATCTAACTTTCATTAAATCACACATGAAAGATACCAAATTAAAGCTACACTGGTTGTGAATCCAGCCAACATGTCAGAATTCAAATAGGCTTTTCGGCAAAAACATACGATGCTATTATCTGAGTTAGCACCATTGTAAACAAAGAGAGATAAGCATATTTCAAGCCTGCAGGCGCGACACAAAACGCAGAAATAAAAATATAATTCATGCCTTACCTTTGACGAGCTTCTGTTCTTGGCACTCCAATATGTCCCATAAACATCACAAATGGTCCTTTTGTTCGATTAATTCCGTCGATATATATCCAAAATGTCCATTTATTTGGCGCGTTTGATCCAGAAAAACACAGGTTCCAACTTGCTCAAACGTGACGACAAAATATCTACCTGTAAACTTTGCCAAAAAATGTCAAACTACTTTTGTAATACAACTTTAGGTATTTTTTAACGTTAATAATCGATAAAATTGAAGACGGGATGATCTGTGTTCATTACAGGATTAAAACCAAATGTAGCATGCCTTCTGGACATGCACTTCAATCAAACAGGACACCTGGAGTGACTTGACTTCAAGATGGCCGTATTTCTTCATTACACAAAGGAATAACCTCAACCTATTTCTCAGGACTGTTGACATCCAGTGGAAGACGTAGGAACTGCAAGCTATTCGCTTAGAAATCTGGTTTCACAATGAAAACTCATTGAAAAGAGAGTGACCTCAAAAAAATATATATTTTAATGGTTTGTCCTCGGGGTTTCGCCTGCTAAATAAGTTCTGTTATACTCACAGACATGATTCAAACAGTTTTAGAAACTTCAGTTTATTCCATGTGTAACTCTGTATTGTTGTTTGTGTTGCACTACTTTGCTTTATCTTGGCCAGGTCGCAGTTGTAAATGAGAACTTGTTCTCAACTAGCCTACCTGGTGAAATAAATATATTAAAAATACAAAAAACTCACAGCTGTAATCGCTGCCAAAGGTGATTCTAAAGACCTGTTTTTGCTTTGTCATTATTCGGTATTGTGTGTAGATTGATGAGGGGAAAAAAACACTTTAATCCATTTTAGAATAAGACTGTAACGTAACAACATGTGAAAAAAGTCAAGGGGTCTGAATATTTTCTGAATGCACTGTATGTGTCCCCCCTCCCATCTCTCTCTCATCTCTCTCTCTCTTGCGCCCTCTTCTTTTCTCCCTCATGCTCAGTCTTGGTACCCCTCTTTCCCTTTCTGCCTCTGCCCATCTCTCTCTATAGAAAATAAAGAACCAAATTTAATCTCTGGTTAATAAGTGCATCCACGTGGTGGCATGGTTTCTTTAAACTTGAGTTCCTTGCAAAATCAGCAGAGATTCCATTTCTGTAATGGTCGTCTTGTGGTGAATGAGCGGACCAAGGCGCAGCGTGTGATGAATACATAATGAACTTTAATAATAATAACGAAGACAAAAATATACTTGAACAAACTACAAAACAATAAATGAAGTCAACAGACCTGAACAAACAAACTTACATAAACACGAAGAACGCACGAACAGGAACAGACTACATACACGAACGAACGAAAGCGAAACAGTCCCGTGTGGTGCGACATACACAGACACGGAAGACAACCACCCACAACAAACAATGTGAAACAACCTACCTATATATGGTTCTCAATCAGAGGAAAACGTAAAACACCTGCCTCTGATTGAGAGCCATACAAGGTCAATTAAACCTGACACTTAACATAGAACAAACAACACAGACTGCTAAACACTAAACACAACTATACAAAAGGAAAACAAGGTCAGGAACGTGACATTTACCCCCCCCCCCCCCCCCCCCCCCCCAAGATGCGGACTCCGGCCGCAAAACTCAACCTCAAGGGGAGGGTTTGGGTGGGCATCTGTCCACGGTGGCGGCTCTGGCTCCGGACGCTGTCCCCACACCACCATAGTCACTCCCCGCTTCCGTATCCCCCTCCAAATAAACCCACCTAAATTAAGGGGCATCACCGGGATAAGGGGCATCACCGGGATAAGGGGCATCACCGGGATAAGGGGCATCACCGGGATGAGGGGCAGCTCCGGACTGAGGGGCAGCTCCGGACTGAGGGGCAGCTCCGGACTGAGGGGCAGCTCCGGACTGAGCGGCAGCTCCGGACTGAGGGGCAGCTCATGACTGGCAGATGGCTCTGGCGGATCCTGGCTGGCTGGCTCTGGCGGATCCTGGCTGGCTGGCTCTGGCGGAGCCTGACTGGCTGACGGCTCTGGCGGATCCTGGCTGGCTGAGGGCTCTGGCGGATCCTGGCTGGCTGACGGCTCTGGCGGATCCTGGCTGGCTGACGGCTCTGGCTGGTCATGGCTGGCTGACGGCTCTGGCTGGTCATGGCTGGCTGACGGCTCTGGCTGGTCATGGCTGGCTGACGGCTCTGGCTGGTCATGGCTGGCTGACGGCTCTGGCTGGTCATGGCTGGCGGACGGCTCTGGCTGGTCATGGCTGGCGGACGGCTCTGGCTGGTCATGGCTGGCGGACGGCTCTGGCTGATCCTGTCTGGCGGGCGGCTCTGGCTGATCCTGTCTGACGGACGGCTCTGGCTGATCCTGTCTGGCGGAAGCCTCTGGCTGCTCCTGTCTGGCGGAAGGCTCTGGCTGCTCCTGTCTGGCGGAAGGCTCTGGCTGCTCCTGTCTGGCGGAAGGCTCTGGCTGCTCCTGTCTGGCGGACGGCTCTAGCGGCTCCTGTCTGGCAGACGGCTCTAGCGGCTCCTGTCTGGAAGATGGCTCTGAAGGCTCAAGACAGACGGGCGGCTTTGAAGGCTCAGTACAGACGGGCGGCTTTGAAGGCTCAGTACAGACGGGCAGTTCATGCGGCGCTTGGCAGACGGACAGTTCAGACGGCGTTAGGCAGACGGGCAGTTCAGGCGCCGTTTGGCAGACGAGCAGTTCAGACGGCATTGGGCAGACGGGCAGTTCAGACGGCGTTGGGCAGACGGGCAGTTCAGGCGCCGCTGGGCAGACGGCAGACTCTGGCCGGCTGAGGCGCACTGTAGGCCTGGTGCGTGGTACCGGAACTGGAGGTACCGGGCTAAGGACACGCACCATCAGGCTAGTGCGGGGAACAACAACAGGGCACACTGGACTCTCAAGGCGTACTATAGGCCTGGTGCGTGGTACCAGCACTGGTGGTACCGGGCTGAGGGCACGCACATCAGGGCGAGTACGGGGAGAAGGAACAGTGCGTACAGGGCTCTGGAGACGCACAGGAGGCTTGATGCGTGGTGCCGGAACTGGAGGCACTGGGCTGGAGACACGCACCACAGGGAGAGTGCGTGGAGGAGGAACAGGGCTCTGGAGACGCACTGGAAGCCTGGTGCGTGGTGTAGGCACTGGTGGTACTGGGCTGGAGACACGCACCATAGGGCTAGTGCGTGGAGGAGGAACAGGGCTCTGGAAACGCACATGAGGCTTGGTGCGTGGTGCCGGAACTGGTGGTACCGGGCTGGGGACACGCACCTGAAGGCTAGTGCGGGGAGAAAGAACAGGGCATACTGGGTTGTGAAGGTGTACTGGAGACCTGGTGTGTATGGCCGGCATCAAATCTTCTGGAACTTTAACACAAGTTTCAGACTGAGTACGAGGAACTGACACAGGTGGCATCGGACAGCTAACATGCTCCTCAGGGAGAATGCCATGCATACTCTGCCAAACCAACAGCTCTCTCTCTTCACTCTCCCCCAATTTCGTCAACAACTCCTAGAATGTCTCATAATCTCCCCTTCGTTCACTCTCCTCCAATCTGTCCAATAACTCCTCGACAATCTCAGACTCACCCCTCAACTTCGCTGACTGCTCCAAGTGCCCCCCCCCCCCCAATAATTTTTTGGGGCTGTCTCTGGGGCTTCCTACCGTGTCGTCGTGCTGCCTCCATCTCTGCCTTGGTGCGGTGATATTCCCCTGGCTGTGCCCAGGGTCCCTTTCCATCCAGTATCTCCTCCCATGTCCATGAATCCTTTGTGTATTGCTCCTGTTGCTGCTTTACACGCCGCTTGGTTCGATTCTGGTGGGTGGTTCTGTAACGGTCGTCTTGTGGTGAATGAGCGGACCAAGGCGCAGCGTGTGATGAATACATAATGAACTTTAATAATAATAACGAAGACAAAAATATACTTGAACAAACTACAAAACAATAAATGAAGTCAACAGACCTGAACAAACGAACTTACATAAACACGAAGAACGCACGAACAGGAACAGACCACATACACGAACGAACGAACAAACGAAAGCGAAACAGTCCCGTGTGGTGCGACATACACAGACACGGAAGACAACCACCCACAACAAACAATGTGAAACAACCTACCTATATATGGTTCTCAATCAGAGGAAAACATAAAACACATGCCTCTGATTGAGAGCCATACAAGGTCAATTAAACCTGACACTTAACATAGAACAAACAACACAGACTGCCCACCCAGCTCACGTCCTGATCCACTAAACACAACTATACAAAAGGAAAACAAGGTCAGGAACGTGACAATTTCACATAAAATAGTTATTCAGGGTTGGTGTATGATAGCTTGAGGCAATCCCATGACTACTGCACATTGTAATCCAGGATATAAAAATATTTTGTCTCAGGGAATGTCTTGAGATCACACAGACCTGAGATATTGATGGCTGAAGTATTGGTGATAGCCTGGTGGTAATTTGTTACATGAGATTTAACTGGCCATAAAGCTGATGGAAAGTGGAGATATAAAGTGGTGCATGTGATCCATGTGACGATACTCTTGAATAGAATAGGAGGCATTTGTACCTCTTCTAGCTAGAGATATTCTGTCACTGTACCAACATCATGGAAACACATTGGTAAAAAAATTAAAAGCAAAAACCGCTCATGCACAATGATTTGAAAATGTTTCTAATTCTGTGTATGTTTGTGTGTGCGTGTGTGCGTGCACGTGTGTGTGTGTGTGTGTGTGTGCATGCATGCAAGTGCATGCTCATGTGCATGTGCATGTGTGTAGTTTGGAGAGGCACATATGGATTGATTTCAATATGTTGTTTCCACACGTCACAGACATTCAATAATTATACATGATCATACACAGAAGCAACCAAGCGGTGTCAAAGTCAATTAAAGCTCACAAGATATCCAGATTCAATAGGACGTATTACCAACCTGGCCTATTTGCATTCATCCCTCATGTGGTTCTTTTTAAATTACCTGCTTCAGCTTCGTTCAGCTTTACTGAGCAAAAGAACAAGTTTAGTTATTGTAATTGTAACTATTATTGTTATTGTAACTGGCGGCAGAGAAGTCAGACGCAGGAGAGAAATAACTGTGTTTCCAACGGCGCAGTTTATTTACAAAAAAAACACCCTAAAACATAATAATAAACATCAATGGGTAACGGAATCTGACGCACACCAGTACAGACGTACACATACACTTACAATAAACAATCACCGACAAGGACATGAGGGGAAACAGAGGGTTAAATACACAACATGTAATTGATGGGATAGGAACCAGGTGTGATGGAAGACAAGACAAAACCAATGGAAAATGAAAAATGAATCAACGATGGCTAGAAGGTCGGTGACGTCGACTACCGAAAACCGCCCGAACCAGGAGAAGGGAACAACTTCGGCGGAAGTCGTGACAGTACCCCCCCCCCTCCACCCCGGAGGGCGAGGCGCAGGGCGATCCGGATGGAGATGGTGGAACTCTCGCAGCATAGAATGATCCAACACGTCCTCCAACGGAACCCAGCATCTCTCCTCCAGACCATACCCCTCCCAGTCCACGAGGTACTGAAGGCCCCTCGCCCGACGTCTCGAATCCAGTATGGACCAAACGGAGTACGCCGGGGCCCCCTCGATTTCCAGAGGGGGCGGAGGAACCTCCCGCACCTCGGATTCCTGGAGCGGGCCTGCCACCACCAGCCTGAGGAGAGACACACGGAACGAGGGGTTAATGAGGTAATCGGGGGGAAGCTGTAACCTGTAACAAACCTCGTTCACTTTCCTCGGGACTTTAAATGGCCCCACAAACCGTGTACCCAGCTTCCGACGGGGCAGGCGAGGGGCAGGTTTCGGGTCGAGAGCCAGACCCGGTCCCCCGGTGCGAATACCGGGGCCCCACTGCGGTGACGGTCTGCGCCAACTTTCTGGCGCAGCACGGAGCGCTGAAGGTGAACATTGGCGGCATCCATGTTTCCTCCGCCGGCCGGAACCAGTCATCCACCGCAGGAGCCTCAGTCTGACTCTGATGCCAATGAGCCAGAACCGGCTGATACCCCAATACACACTGGAAGGGAGAGAGGCCAGTGGAGGAGTTGCGAAGCGAGTTCTGGGCCATCTCTGCCCAGGGCACGAACGCTGCCCACTCCCCCGGCCGGCAATAGGACCTCAGAAACCTACCCACATCCTGGTTAACTCTCTCCACCTGCCCGTTACTCTCGGGGTGAAAACCTGACCGAGATCCCCAGACGTTCCATGAACGCCCTGCAGACCCTCGACGTGAACTGGGGACCCCGATCAGACACTATATCATCAGGCACCCCGTAGTGCCGGAAGATGTGTGTAAACAAGGCCTCCGCAGTCTGGAGGGCCGTAGGGAGACCGGGCAACGGGAGGAGACGACAGGACTTAGAAAAACGATCCACAACGACCAGGATTGTGGTGTTACACTGTGAGGGAGGAAGATCCGTCAGGAAATCTACCGACAGGTGCGACCACGGCCGTTGTGGAATGGGTAAAGGTTGTAACTTACCTCTGGGCAGGTGCCTAGGAGCCTTGCACTGGGCGCACACCGAGCAGGAGGAAACATATACCCTCACATCCTTAGCCAAAGTGGGCCACCAGTATTTCCCACTAAGACAGCGCACTGTCCGACCTATCCCAGGATGACCAGAGGGTGACGTGTGGGCCCAATAGATCAGACGGTCGCGGACAGCAGACGGAACGTACAGACGCCCAGCTGGACACTGGAGGGGAGCGGGCTCTGCACGTAGCGCCTGCTCAATGTCGGTGTCCAACTCCCATACTACCGGAGTCACCAGGCAGGAGGCGGGGAGTATGGGAGTGGGATCCATGGGCCGCTCCTCTGTGTCATACAGCCGGGACAATGCGTCTGCCTTAACGTTCTGGGAGCCTGGTCTGTAGGAAAGGGTAAACTCAAAACGGGTGAAAAACATGGCCCACCTTGCCTGGCGAGGGTTCAGTCTCCTCGCTGCCCAGATGTATTCCAGATTGCGGTGGTCAGTCCAGATGAGAAAAGGGTGTCTAACCCCCTCAAGCCAATGTCTTCAAGGCCTTGACGACAGCTAACAGCTCCCGGGCCCCCACATCATAGTTTCGCCGGGCTGAGCTTCTTAGAGAAGAAGGCACAGGGGTGGAGCTTCGGTGGCGTACCTGAGTGCTGAGAGAGCACAGCTCCTATCCCAGCCTCAGACGCATCAACCTCCACTATGAACGCCAAAGAGGGATCCGGATGGGCCAGCACGGGAGCCGAGGTAAACAGAGCCCTCAGGTGACTAAAAGCCCTGTCCGCCTCAGCTGTCCACTGCAAGCGCACCGGGCCCCCGTTCAGTAGTTAGGTAATGGGAGCCGCTACCTGACCAAAACCCCGGGTTAAACCTCTGGTAGTAGTTGGCAAACCCTAAAAATCGCTGCGCCTCCTTTACCGTGGTGGGAGTCGGCCAATTACACACGGCTGCAATGCGGTCACTCCATCTCCACCCCTGAGGTGGAAATGCGATACCCTAAGAAGGAGACGGACTGTTGGAAGGACAGGCATTTCTCACCCTTGACGTACAGGCCATGCTCCAACAGGCGACCAAGCACTCTGCGCACCAAGGACACATGCTCGGCGCGTGTAGTGGAGTATATCAAAATGTCATCAATATACACCACCACACCCTGCTTGGAAAACTAAAATTACTATTTTATTTCATGTTATAAGGCAGGCACTGCTGTTTTCTGTTGTCCCTTTCTTTCCATATGCTCCTGGGAATTCAAGCTACCTGTAACGAGTGCGCTGAGAGTCGGGAAGCAAGTTCAGGGAGTGAAAACATTTAATTAATAAATGAACAAAACAAGAAACATGAACAGCGCACCGACATGAAACAGGAACAATGATGACTGGGGAAGAAACCAAAGGGAGTGACATATAAAGGGCAGGTAATCAAGGAGGTGATGGAGTCCAGGTGAGTGGCATTATGCGCCTAACGTTGGTGACAGGTGTGTGCCCTAACAAGCAGCCTGGTGACCAAGAAGCTGGAGAGGGAGCACACGTGACACTACCCATGTATACTATTATAATAACTGGAAAATCGAAATACAAATTATATATTTCTCAGGCATTTATTTTGTTGAACCGTGACACCGAACCTTGACATACCAAACTGACCGTGAGTTTTGTGAACCGCTTCACCGCTAATATGTACCCATTGATTCTTGAAGAATCTAACTTATAAATGTCTCATGAGCTTAGTTCAACTGTTGTACCCCATCAGAACCCAAAATATATGCATGTTTTACTCCAATGTTTGTAAACAAAGTAAATGTAAACAAACACTATAGCCTCAAAACATTGTTAAAAACTTCTTATGGCTGCAAGGGGCAGCACTGAGTAACCTGGAAAGAGGTGGGCATTTCAAACGGCCTCCTACTCAATTCTTGCTCATACAATATGCATATTATCATTACTGTTGGATAGAAAACACTCTCTAGTTTCTTAAACCGTTTGAATTATTTCTCTAAGTGAACCAGAACTCTTTCTGCAGCCCATTTCCTATCCGGAAGTGAGATTTCCAAAAGCGAGGTATTTTTTCAAGAGCTTGTCTATAAAAGGGCATGTATGTCACTTGGGACTATAGAAACACGTCATACACCTTCCTTTGGGTGTCATGCGGAAGTGAGAGCAGAAATGACTTAATTATCTCGTTCTGGGATTGAATACAGCCTCTTGGAGTGAGAGGTCCGCCATTATTATTTTTTTTCGAAGGCGCGAAGTTGGACCTGGATTTGCCTCCTGGAAAACCGTCGTTATAGGTGAATATGATCTCCGGCTTCGATTTTACTTGATACATGTCACAATATCATCCTAAAGTATGTTTTTTCAATATAGTTTAATTATATTATTGAAATTTATTCGGGACTTTAGACGTCATGCGTTGGAAGAATATTTTCAAGAAGGAGAGGTTAGCGCCGCACGGCCAGTGTGCTTGCTAATTCAAGAGGGAAATAGTTAGTTCTGGATCCAAACAAAGACGGCTCTGGACAATGGACCCCTTTACAACATTCTGATGGAAGATCAACAAAGATAAGGACCCAATTTGGGATGCTATTTCATACATCTGTTGAGCTGTGCTATCGCTATCGATTACTTGGAATCAATGCTGTTGTGTGTTAGCCATTGCAGTAAGCTAATATAACGATATATTGTGTTTTCGCTGTAAAAACACTTAAAAAATCGGAAATATTGTCTGTATTCACAAGATCATAAATATTCACAAGATCTTTGTCTTTCATTTCGCTATACACCATATATTTTTCTGAAATGTTTTATGATGAGTAATTAGGTAGTTGACGTTGGTGTCTGTATTTACTCTGGCTACTCCCGTGCTATTTCTGACTGTAGCTATGATGGTAGCATCAATGTAAAACTGATTTATAGCTCAAATATTTTTTTTGAAAAAAATATCGATTTATTGTGTAACATGTTTTAGGACTGTCATCTGAGGAAGTTGTTTCTAGGTTTGTTTGGTTGGATCTTGGTTAGTTAGGTTGGCTTTGTGCATGCTACCTGTGCTGTGAAAAATGTCTGTCCTCTTTTGTATTTGGTGGTGAACTAACATAAATATACGTGGTGTTTTTGCTGTAAAACATTTTAAAAATCGGACACGTTGGCTGGATTCACAAGATGTTTATCTTTCAAATGCTGTATTGGACTTGTTAATGTGTGAAAGTTAAATATTTAAAAAAAAAAATGATTTTGAATTTCGCGCCCTGCAATTGAGCTGGATGTTGTCATAAGTGTACCGATGTCGGGACAGCCAGCCTAACAGGTTAAACATGTAGATATGGTTAAAGTGACTATGCATATATGATAAACAGAGAGTAGCAGCAGCCTGGTGTAGAGGTCTTGGATGGCAGGCAGCTTAGCCCCAGCAATGTACTGGGCCATGCGCACTACCCTCTGTAGTGCCTTGCGGTCAGAGGCCGAGCAATTGCCGTACCAGGCAGTGATGCAACCAGCCAGGATGAACTCGATGTTGCAGCTGTAGAACCTTTTGAGGATCTCAGGACCCATGACAAATCTTTTTAGTTTCGTGAGGGAGAAGGGGCTTTGTCGTGCCCTCTTCACGACTGTCTTGGTGTGTTTGGACCATTCTAGTTTGTTCTTGATGTGGACACCAAGGAACTTGAAGCTCTCAACCCGCTCCACTACAGCCCCGTCGATAAGAATGGGGGCGTGCTCGGTCCTCCTTTTCCTGTAATCCACAATCATCTCCTTAGTCTTGGTTACGTTGAGGGATAGGTTGTTATTCTGGCATCACCCGGCCAGGTCTCTGACCTCCTCCCTATAGGCTGTCTCGTCGTTGTCAGTGATCAGGCCTACCACTGTTGTGTCATCTGCAAGCTTAATGATGGTGTTGGAGTCGTGCATGGCCATGCAGTCGTGGGTGAACAGGAAGTACAGGAGGGGGACTGAGCATGCAGCCCTGGGGAGCTCCAGTGTTGAGGATCAGCGTGGCAGATGTGTTGCTACCTACCCTCACCACCTGGGGGCGGCCCGTCAGGAAGTCCAGGATCCAGTTGCAGAGGGAGGTGTTTAGTCTCAGAATCCTTAGCTTAGTGATGAGCGTTGAGGGTACTATGGTGTTGAACGCTGAGCTGTAGTCAATGAATAGCATTCTCACATAAGTGTTTCTTTTGTCCAGGTGGGAGAGGGCAGTGTGGAGTGCAATAGAGATTGCATCATCTGTGGATCTGTTTGGGTGGTATGCAAATTGGAGTGGGTCTAGAGTTTCTGGGATAATGGTGTTGATTTGAGCCATTACCAACCTTTCAAAGCACTTCATGGCTACGGATGTGAGTGCTACGGGTCTGTAGTTATTTAGGCAGGTTGCCTTTGTGTTCTTGGGTTCAGGGACTATGGTGGTCTGCTTGAAACATGTTGGTATTACAGACTCAATCATGGACATGTTGAAAATGTCAGGGAAGACACCTGCCAGTTGGTCAGCACATGCCCGGAGCACACGTCCTGGTAATCCGTCTGGCCCCTGTCTCAGCCTTGTGTATGTTGACCTGTTTAAAGGTCTTTTTCACGTTGGCTACGAAGAGCGTGATCACACAGTTGTCCAGAACAGCTGGTGCTCATGCAAGACTCAGTGTTGCTTGCCTCGAAGCGAGCATAGAAGTGATTTAGCTTGTCTGGTAGGCTCGTGTCACTGGGCAGCGGCTGTGCTTCCCTTTGTAATCTGTAATAGTTTGCAAGCCCTGCCTAATAAGACGAGCGTCGGAGCCGGTGTACCCGGTGTATTCAATCTTAGCCCTGTATTGACGCTTTGCCTGTTTGATGGTTCGTCGCAGAGCATAGCAGGATTTCTTGTAAGCTTCCGGGTTAGAGTCCCGCACCTTGAAAGCGGCAGCTCTACCCTTTAGCTCAGTCCGAATGTTGCCTGTAGTCCATGGCTTCTGGTTGGGGTATGTACGTACAGTCACTGTGGAGACGATGTCCTCGATGCATTTATTGATAAAGCCAGTGACTGATGTGGTGTACTCCTCAATGCCATCGGAAGAATCCCGGAACATGTTCCAGTCTGTGATAGCAAAACAGGCCTGTAGTTTAGCATCTTCTTCATCGGACCACTTTTTTATAGGCTGAGTCACTGGTGCTTCCTGCTTTAAATTTTGCTTGTAAGCAGGAATCAGGAGGATAGCGTTGTGGTCGGGTTTACCAAATGGAGGGCGAGGGAGAGCTTTGTACGCGTCTCTGTGTGTGGAGTACAGGTGATCTAGAATTGTTTTCCTTCTGGTTGCACATTTAACATGATAGAAATTTGGTCAAACTGATTTAAGTTTCCCTGCATTAAAGTCTCCGGCCACTAGGAGTGCCGCCTCTGGGTGAGTGGTTTCCTGTTTGCTTATTGCCTTATACAGCTGACTGAGTGCGGTCTTAGTGCCAGCATCTGTCTCTGGTGGTAAATAAACAGCCACGATAAGTATAGCTGAAAACTCTCTAGGCAAGTAGTGTGGCCGCAATTTATCACAATATACTCTACTTCCGGCGAGCAAAATCTAGAGACCTTAGATTTCGTGCACCAGCAATTGTTTATAAATATGCACAGACCGCACCCCACCCCCCTCGTCTTACCGGAGTGTGCTGTTCTATCTTGCCGGTGCAGCGTGTATCCCGCTAGCTGAATATCAATGTCGTCATTCAGCCGTGATTCCGTGAAACATAGGATATAAAAAATGTTGATGTCCCGTTGGTATGATATTCGTGATCGTACCTTGTCTAGTTTATTGTCCAATGATTGCACGTTGGCGAGTAGTATTGACGGTAACGGCAGCTTTCCCACTCACCTTCTCCGGGTCCTGACCAGGCATCCGGCTCTTTGTCCTCTGTACCTGCGTCGCTTCCTCTTGCAAATAACGGGGATGTTGGCCCTGTCAGGTGTTTGGAGAATGTCTTGTGCATCTTGTTTGTTGAAGAAAAAATCTTTGTCTAATCCGAGGTGAGTGATCGCTGTCCTGATATCCAGAAGCTCTTTTTTTGCTGTAAGATACGGTTGCAGAAACATTATGTACAAAATAAGTTACAAATAACGTGAGAAAAAACACATAATAGCACAATTGGTTGGGCGCCTGTAAAAAACTGATGCCATTTCTTCGGGCGCCATTTTAAACTTCTACTGCTGATTGCTGCTTTAAGGTTGACTGTAAAACTTCCTTCCAGCTCAGCCTTGAGGCCGAGGGAAAAAGTCACATTGGTGGAGCAGCAGAAGAGACTGGAATGCCTGAATGAATCCACACTGCAGTTCCGTGGAGAGACTGTGAGGCAGTGGCTTCGTCCAAAATGGCACCCTATTCCCTTTTTGGTGCATTCATTTTGACCATGGCCCATAGTGTGAAGTGACTTGATTTTCCCTTTCTCTTTTTTATACAGCTGAACAAATAGTCCAACACTTCTTTAAAGTGATATTTAGTTGGTAGGCCTACTCATATTTAAATTCCAACTAAAGATTTAAATTTGATCTCTGCCTGGGTATAGCCTACCAAAAAAGAACATATCGATGTGTCAAAAAGGAAAGAGTGCATTTTTATATTTCATTTTTGGAGTGTTCCCGAAATGACACACTCAATCTTCTTAATCTAACCTGAGGCGTTGCTTGGCGTTGCTTATCAAATCGACAATGGGTATTGAAATGATGATGTTATGGTGATAAAATAGATAAGAGATTGGCAGACTGGTGGGGCTGAGATGTAGACAGGTCTGTGTATCACTGTCTCTCCCAATCAAGCACAGGGTCTAAATGAAGTCCCCCTTTTCCTCATTATTTTCAACCAACCCCCTCCACACATTCCCTCCTCTGACCCGCCACCCACGTCCCCACCCCCACCAGGCCACTGCAGTCATGATACAGATGGTATTATAAGTTCAACGGTTGCCTAGCAACTGAGTTGAGACTTGCGAGTAGGACCATACACGGCAGAGAATGAACAGTGTTTAGGATTGTGTTTGGGTGGGGTGGGATTGTGTGTGTGTATGAGCATAACAATACCTCAGTCTTAAGTTCTGTTCTATACAGTGTAGATTCTGTTCCCCAAGTATTATACTTCAGTTCCCCATGCATTAGCCTATAGTTTGTTCATGTGTTACACTTCCTTCCACTTTTTCTGAGTTTTGGGGGAAATAGTGCTCCTAACGAAAATATTACATGAATGCTATTTCAAGTTCATAAAAGTGCAATGTCACTCTTGACCTATGATAATGTTTAATATATCCTCTTTCTCCTCCTCTTTCCCCTTCGCTATCTCTCTCTCCGCTCTCTCTCTCTTTCTCCCTCTCTCTTTATTTTCTCTCTCTCTCGAGTTCATCATCACCGCTCAGGCAGACTTCCTGAGACTCTTTCATTAATGAAGCAATCAATTAAACATAATCTCTTTGAGGGCCATGTTACAATAAGACCTAATCACTCTCTATTAATTGAGTTTTCTTCAATTGGGGCATAATTTCATGCACATTACACGGCATCCTCTGTGCTGTGATTGTAAATCATTGCATCGATGCAGTCACGTTTGTGCACTAGAAGTCCCACCATGACATGATAATATCACATACATCCAAGGTGGCTTAGCAGTTCAGACGTCTTTTTCCGTATTGTCGTGTCGTGTCCTGTATATATATATATTTACACCTTTTCTTCACATATCTTTTATTTATTTTATTATCCAAGAACTCAACTACAAAAGCTTTCCTGCAAAAGCTTTCCTGCAACCCGCTTCACCAATTACAATAAGTATTATTTACCTCAATCTGAAAATCCATCGTGGAAGATAGCCAGGGGCTAATTCAGAAGCTAGCCTGAAAGCTAACCAGAAGCTACTCCGATAGCTAGCCAGAAGCTAATCTGTAGCTGCCCCGAAATTAGCCGGTTTGCTGGCTAGCGTTGGTGTTTCAGCTGCCCACGTTTTGCGGTCATCAGCTATTCCTTTAGCTCGATAATCTACCGGCACTTTTGTGCAACGCGACTCGGACCGGAGCATTCCGGGACTTTTTTTTTTTTTTCCTCAGTTTCCCCGGATTCCAACCGCAGGCTCTGGACACTTGCACCTTGATTTCGCAGCTAGCTAGCTGCATACCGTGTGACTATTGGCTTACGTCGACCCCGGAGCAAACTCAAATCATGCTGGAGCTAGCCAGCTGAGGAGTTCCATCACCATCCGGACCCGTTTCTTTTGTTGCTGCTGCAGATACGGAACCCCACCGGGCCTTCACGACTGACTGCCGACGTTATCTGCCCGAGGGATTTATCCAACCGGCACCTCCGTCCCGACGTTACCTGAACGCTCATCTGAGGCCCGCTAATCGTTAGCTGTCTTATCGGCTGCTATCTGAACAAAACCCCACTACACGGAACCTACCGACGGAAACGCACGAGGTATCTACAAACAGACCTCCATCCTATGCTGCTACCGATAGCCATATACCCGGCCAGCTGTCTGGATCGCCACGACCCCAACCAACCTCTACTCACTGGACCCTTATTGATCACTCGATTAAGCATGCCTCTCCTTAATGTAAATATGCCTTGTCCATTGCTGTTCTGGTTAGTGTTTATTGGCTTATTTCACTGTAGAGATTCTAGCCCTGCTCTCTATACCATATCCAACCTCTCAGTTCCACCACCCACATATGCGATGACATCACCTGGTTTCAATGATGTTTCTAGAGACAAGATCTCTCTCATCATCACTCAATACCTAGGTTTACCTCCACTGTATTCACATCCTACCATACCTTTGTCTGTACATTATTCCTTTAAACTATTTTATCGCCCCCAGAAACTTCCTTTTACTCTCTGCTCTAGTAGCTCTAGGCGACCAATTCTCATAGCTTTTAGCCGTACCCTTATCGTACTTCTCCTCTGTTCCTCTGGTGATGTAGAGGTGAATCCAGGCCCTGCAGTACCTGGCTCCACTCCTATTCCCCAGGCGCTCTCTTTTGATGACTTCTGTAACCGTAATAGCCTTGGCTTCATGCATGTTAACATTAGAAGCCTCCTCCCTAAGTTTGTTTTGTTCACTGCTTTAGCACACTCTACCAACCCGGATGTTTTAGCCGTGTCTGAATCCTGGCTTAGAAAGACCACCAAAAATTCAGACATTTTTATCCCCAATTACAATATTTTCAGACAAGATAGAACGGCCAAAGGGGGCGGTGTTGCAATCTACTGCAAAGACTGCCTGCAGAGTTCTGTTATACTATCCAGGTCTGTTCCCAAACAATTTGAACTTCTACTTTTAAAAATCCACCTCTCTAAAAACAAGTCTCTCACCGTTGCCGCCTGCTATAGACCACCCTCTGCCCCCAGCTGTGCTCTGGACACTATATGTGAACTGATTGCCCCCCATCTATCTTCAGAGCTCGTGCTGCTAGGCGACCTAAATTTGAACATGCTCAACACCCCAGCCACCCTACAATCTAAGCTTGATGCCCTCAATCTCACACAAATTATCAATGAACCTACCAGGTACCACCCCAATTCCGTAAACACGGGTACCCTCATAGATATCATCCTAACAAACTTGCCCTCCAAATACACCTCTGCTGTTTTCAACCAAGATCTCAGCGATCACTGCCTCATTGCCTGCATCCGTAATGGGTCAGCGGTCAAACGACCTACACTCATCACTGTCAAACGCTCCCTGAAACACTTCAGTGAGCAGGCCTTCCTAATCGACCTGGCCGGGGTATCCTGGAAGGATATTGATCTCATCCCGTCAGTAGAGGATGCCTGGTCATTTTAAAAAAATGCCTTCCTCACCATCTTGAATAAGCATGCCCCATTCAAGAAATTTAGAACCAGGAACAGATATAGCCCTTGGTTCTCTCCTGACCTGACTGCCCTTAACCAACAGAAAAACATCCTATGGCGTTCTGCATTAGCATCGAACAGCCCCCGTGATATGCAACTTTTCAGGGAAGCCAGAAACCAATATACACAGGCAGTTAGAACAGCCAAGGCTAGCTTTTTCAAGCAGAAATTTGCTTCCTGCAACACAAATTCAAAAAAGTTCTGGGACACCGTAAAGTCCATGGAGAATAAGAACACCTCCTCCCAGCTTCCAACCGCTCTGAAGATAGGAAACACTGTCACCACCGACAAATCCACTATAATTGAGAATTTCAATAAGCATTTTTCTACGGCTGGCCATGCTTTCCACCTGGCTACCCCTACCCCGGACAACAGCACTGCCCTCCCCTCTGCTACTCGCCCAAGCCTTCCCCATTTCTCTTTCTCCCAAATACAGTCAGCTGATGTTCTTAATGAGCTGCAAAATCTGGACCCTTACAAATCAGCCGGGCTAGATAATCTGGACCCTTTCTTTCTAAAACTATCTGCTGAAATTGTTGCCACCCCTATTACTAGCCTCTTCAACCTCTCTTTCGTGTCGTCTGAGATCCCCAAAGATTGGAAAGCAGCTGCGGTTATCCCCCTCTTCAAAGGGGGGGACACCCTTGACCCTAACTGCTACAGACCTATATCTATCCTACCCTGCCTTTCTAAGGTCTTCGAAAGCCAAGTCAACAAACAGATTACCGACCATTTCGAATCACACCACACCTTCTCCGCTATGCAATCTGGTTTCAGAGCTGGTCATGGGTGCACCTCAGCCACGCTCAAGGTCATAAACAATATCGTAACCGCCATCGATAGGAAACAATACTGTGCAGCCGTATTCATTGACCTGGCCAAGGCTTTTGACTCTGTCAATCACCACATCCTCATTGGCAGACTCGACAGCCTTGGTTTCTCTAATGATTGCCTCGCCTGGTTCACCAACTACTTCTCTGATAGAGTTCAGTGTGTCAAATTGGAGGGTCTGTTGTCCGGGCCTCTGGCAGTCTCTATGGGGGTGCCACAGGGTTCAATTCTTGGACCGACTCTCTTCTCTGTTTACATCAATGATGTCGCTCTTGCTGCTGGTGATTCTCTGATCCACCTCTACGCAGACGACACTATTCTGTATACTTCTGGCCCTTCTTTTGACACTGTGTTAACAACCCTCCAGGCGAGCTTCAATGCCATACAACTCTCCTTCCGTGGCCTCCAACTGCTCTTAAATACAAGTAAAACCAAATGCATGCTCTTCAATCGATCGCTGCCTGCTCCTGCCCGCCTGTCCAACATCACTACTTTGGACGGCTCTGACTTAGAATATGTGGACAACTACAAATACCTAGGTGTCTGGTTAGACTGTAAACTCTCCTTCCAGACCCACATCAAACATCTCCAATCCAAAGTCAAATCTAGAATTGGCTTCCTATTCCGCAACAAAGCATCCTTTACTCATGCTGCCAAACATACCCTTGTAAAACTGACCATCCTACCAATCCTCGACTTCGGTGATGTCATTTACAAAATAGCCTCCAAAACCCTACTCAATAAATTGGATGCAGTCTATCACAGTGCCATCCGTTTTGTCACCAAAGCCCCATATACTACCCACCACTGCGACCTGTACACTCTCGTTGGCTGGCCCTCGCTTCATACTCGTCGCCAAACCCACTGGTTCCAGGTCATCTACAAGACCCTGCTAGGTAAAGTCCCCCCTTATCTCAGCTCGCTGGTCACCATAGCAGCACCTACCTGTAGCACGCGCTCCAGCAGGTATATCTCTCTAGTCACCCCCAAAACCAATTCTTCCTTTGAACGCCTCTCCTTCCAGTTCTCTGCTGCCAATGACTGGAACGAACTACAAAAATCTCTGAAACTGGAAACACCTATCTCCCTCACTAGCTTTAAGCACCAGCTGTCAGAGCAGCTCATAGATTACTGCACCTGTACATAACCCATCTACAATTTAGCCCAAACAACTACCTCTTTACCTACTGTATTTATTTATTAATTTATTTTGCTCCTTTGCACCCCATTATTTCTGTCTCTACTTTGCACTTTCTTCCAATGCAAACCAACCATTCCAGTGTTTTTTTTTAGTTTTTATTTTACTTGCTGTGTTGTACTCACTTCGCCTCCATGGCCTTTTTATATTTTTATTTATTTATACATATATCTGTTTGCCTTCACCTCCCTTATCTCACCTCACTTGCTCACATTGTATATAGACTTATTTTTTTTTCACTGTATTATTGACTATATGTTTGTTTTTACACAATGTGTAACTATGTGTTGTTGTATGTGTCGAACTGCTTTGCTTTATCTTGGCCAGGTCGCAATTGTAAATGAGAACGTGTTCTCAATTTGCCTACCTGGTTAAATAAAGGTTAAATAAATAAAATAAAAAAATCCACCTTCATACTACTTTCCCTATTCTAAGGGTTCTATTCAAACAGATCCGCTTTAGCCGACATCCGCATAGCGGTTGTTTTGGCCGTGTTGAAGGTGGAACTGCTTTAGAGCTTTCAAATCCACAAGCAGCTCCTGACATTATACCTAAAGCGGACATTGCCATTGGCTGCAAGGAGTCACATTACGAGAAATCCCATGCAGCCTTGTTTACACGTTTTAACCCTGGAATGTGAGATGTAATCTACACCTCCGTTAGGCTGATAGAAATCCATTTAAAAAAAAAAATAATTTGCAATTTCGGCATCATTATTTCTATATAGTCACAACCGTCCCGTGAGAGATTTTTTTTGCACCCCCCAAAAAATTGGGGATTTTAGTTTTCGGCCAAAAAAATACTAAAATAATCAGGAATTCAGCAAAAACAATAAAATCATTGAGGAAATCTGTTGCCAAAAAATGTATTTCATCGTGTCTCAATGCTATCAAGGTATTAAATTATTGTCATTTTCAAATACAATCTCTTTTGGTCTTACTTGTGGTCAATTTTGTATATATTTTTATTATTTATTATTTATTTTTACCTTCATTTAACCAGGTATGCCAGTTCAGAACAAGTTCTCATTTACAACTGCTACCGGCCAAGATAAAGCAAAGCAGTGCAACACAAACAACAACACAGAGTTACACTTGGAATAAACAAACGTACAGTCAATAACACAATAGAAAAAATCTATATACAGTGTGTGCAAATGAGGTAAGATTAGGGAGGTAAAGGCAATAAATAGGCCGTAGTGGCAAAGTAATTACAATTTAGCAATTTAACACTGGAGTGATAGATGTGCAGAAGATGAATGTGCAAGTAGAGATACTGGGGTGCAAAGGAGCAAAAAAAATACAAAAATAACAATATGGGGATGAGGTAGTTGGATGGGCTATGTACAGGTGCAGTGATCTGTGAGCTGCTCTGACAGCTGATGCTTAAAGTTAGTGAGGGAGATATGAGTCTCCAGCTTCAGTGATTTTTGCAATTCGTTCCAGTCATTGGCAGCAGAGAACTGGAAGGAAAGGTGGCCAAAGGAGGAATAGGCTTTGGGGGTGACCAGTGAAATATACCTGCTGGAGTGCGTGCTACGAGTGGGTGCTGCTATGGTGACCAGTAAGCTGAGATAAGGCGGGGCTTTACCTAGCAAAGACTTATAGATGACATGGAGCCAGTGGGTTTGACGACGAATATGAAGCAGGGGCCAGCCAACGAGAGCATACAGGTCGCAGTGGTGGGTAGTATATGGGGCTATGGTGACAAAACGGATGGCACAGTGATAGACTGCATCCAGTTTGCTATTTTATAAATGACATCGCCAAAGTCAAGGATCGGTAGGATAGTCAGTTTTGTGAGGGTATGTTTGGCAGCATGAGTGAAGGATGCTTTGTTTGCGAAATAGGAAGCCGATTCTAGATTTACTTTTGGATTGGAGATGCTTAATGTGAGTCTGGATGGAGAGTTTATAGTCTAACCAGACACCTAGGTATTTGTATTTGTCCACATATTCTAAGTCGGAACCATCCAGAGTAGTGATGCTGGACAGGTGGGCAGATGCGGGCAGCAATCGGTTGAAGAGCATGCATTTAGTTTTACTTGCATTTAAGAGCAGTTGGAGGCCACGGAAGGAAAGTTGTATGTCATTGAAGCTCGTCTGGAGGTTAGTTAACACAGTGTCTAAAGAAGGGCCAGAAGTATACAGAATGGGGTTGTCTGCATAGAGGTGGATCAGAGAATCACCAGCAGCAAGAGCGACATTATTGATGTATACAGAGAAAAGAGTCGGCCTGAGAATTGAACCCTGTGGCACACCCCCGTTGAGACTGTCAGAGGTCCAGACAACAGGCCCTCCGATTTGACACACTGAACTCTGTCTGAGAAGTAGTTGGTGAACCAGGCAAGGCAGTCATTTGAGAAGCCAAGGCTACTGAGTCTGCCGATAAGAATGTGGTGATTGACAGAGTCGAAAGCCTTGGCCAGGTCGATGAATATGACTGCACAGTATTGTCTTTTATCAATGGCAGTTATGATATCGTTTAGGACCTTGAGCGTGGCTGAGGTGCACCCATGACCAGCTCGGAAACCAGATTGTATAGCGGAGAAGGTACAGTGGGTTTCAAATGGTCGGTGATCTGTTTGTTAACTTGGCTTTCAAAGACCTTAGAAAGGCAGGGTAGGATTAATTTTTTCATTTTTACTTTTATTTAACTAGGCAAGTCATTTTAGAACAAATTCTTATTTTCAATGATGGCCTAGGAAGAGTGGGTTAACTGCCTTGTTCAGGGGTAGAATGACAGGTTTGTACCTTTTCAGCTCGGGGATTCGATCTTGCAACCTTTCGGTTACAAGTCCAACACTCTAACCACTAGGCTGCCTGCCGACCCGGCCTAGGTCTGTAACAGTTTGGGTCTTTGAAGAGGGGGATGACCGGGGCAGCTTTCCAATCTCTGAGGATCTCAGAGGATATGGAAGAGAAGTTGAACAGGCTAGTAATAGGGGTTGCAACAATTGTGGCAGATACTTTTAGAAAGAGAAGGTCCAGATTGTCTAGCCAGCTATCGGGATTTGGGTGAAGGAGAAATGGGGGAGGTTTGGGCAAGTCGCTGTGGGGGGTGCAGGGCTGTTGACCGGGGTAGGGGTAGCCAGGTGGAAAGCATGGCCGGCCGTAGAAAAATGCTTATTGAAATTCTCAATTACCGTGGATTTATCGGTGGTGACCATGTTTCCTAGCCTCCGTGCAGTGGGCAGCTGGGAAGGGGGTGCTCTTATTCTCCATTGACTTTACAGTGTCCCAGAACTTTTTGGAGTTTGTGCTACAGGATGCACATTTCTGTTTGAAAAAGCTAGCCTTTGCTTTCCTAACTGCCTGTGTATATTGGCTCCTGACTTCCCTGAAAAGTTGCATATCGCGGGGGCTATTCGATGTTAATGCATTACGCCACAGGATGTTTTTGTGCTGGTCAATGGCAGTCAAGTCTGGAGTGAACCAAGGGCTATATCTGTTCCTGGTTCAATTTTTTTTAATGGGGCATGCTTATTTAAGATGGTGAGGAAAGCACTTTTAAAGAATAACCAGGCATCCTCTACTGACGGAATGAGGTCAATATCCTTCCAGGATGCCCGGGCCAGGTCGATTAGAAAGGCCTGCTCACTGAAGTGTTTTAGGGAGCAGTTTGCAGTGTACAAAGGGAGCAATTTGCAGAAATCGGCCTGTGCCTGTATCTAGCTGCCTACCCCTGCACTAAACTAACATAGCTACAGCAAACCAGGGCAGATCTCAAGCAACTGCACACACAAACATGCTCTTTGCAGACTCATGTGAACGAGTGTAAGCCCCTACAGAGAAGTGTGTTGCAGGCTGCGTGTCTCCAAGTGGCAACCAAGGACAGTGGCAATGGCGCTTTTGCCACTTGTCTATGGATTATACACTGAGTATACAAAACAGTAAAAAGACCCGTTCTTTCCATGACATAGATTGACCAGGTGAATCCAGGTGAAAGCTGTGACCCCTTATTGATGTCACTTGTTAAATCCACTTCAATCAGTGTATATAAAAGGGTGGAGGGGGTTAAAGAAGAGTTTATAAGCCTTGAGACAATTGAGACATGGATTGTGTACGTGTGCCATTCAGAGGGTGAATTGGCAAGACAAAAAATGTAAGTGACTTTGAACAGGGTATGGTAGCAGGTGCCAGGTGCACCGGTTTGTGTCAAGAACCGCAATGCTGCTGTGTTTTTCACACACAACAGTTTCCCGTGTGTATCAAGAATGGTCCACTACCCAAAGGACATCAAGCCAACTTGACACAACTGTGGAAAAGCTTGGGAGTCAACATGGGCCAACATCCCTGTGGAATGCTTTCGACACCTTGTGGAGTCCATGCCCCGAAGAATTGAGGCTGTTCTGAGAGCAAAAGGTGGGGGGGTGCAACTCAATATTAGGGAGGGGTTCTTAATGTTTGGTATTCTCAGTGTAAACTTCTTTTGAATCATTTTGCAGTGCATATTTGACATTTTAGTCATTTAGCAGATGCTCTTATCCAGAGCGACTTACAGTGGTGAGTGCATACAGGGTGGCAGGTAGCCTGGTGGTTAGAGAGTTGGACTAGTAACCAAAAGGTTGCAAGATTGAATCCTCGAGCTGACAAGGCAGTTAACCAACCCACTCTTCCTAGGCGGTCATTAGTTAAATGAAGGTAAAATACATTGTCATACTGGTCCCGCATGGAACCCACAACCCAAGCACCATGCTCTACCAACTGAGCCACAAGATCACTAAAAGCTCTCCAAGACATCAAGGCCATTTTTTTTTTGTGTGAAATTATTTTTTTCTTCTTCAAGATGTCAAGACCATTATGAGAGTGGGAATATCTTATGTAAAAATTGACAGTCTTTTTGGGGTCATGGATCTAGCCTATTACCTTTCATTTTTACATTCAATTATGTTATTTTATTATGATCTATACTAGTGTTTGGGTTTGTACTCTCACAGTATCATACACCAATGTTGGTATTCGTCTAGCCTGAGTGCCAGTCTGTTTGTGATGTCATGCTAACTTCTTGTCATGCAAAACATGGCTTGACAATGAGCAATGGAGTTGGCAAGAGCACAAACAGATCTGGTACCAGGCTAGTATTTGTCCTCATATCATTAATAGACTATACTGTAAGTCACACAACAGCCTTTCCTTTATTTCAGGCAGAATCTAAGTTAATACCAGTAATGATGCCAACGTTTCCGTCTGTCACTTCTGTCAGCTAGTGAATCACCCAATACTCCAGGGTGGATCTGGATCACAGAATGTGTACTGGAGAGGATGTCTGCTTCCCCAATAGCACCCTATTCTTTATAAAGTGCAGCTCTTTTGACCAGTACTTTGGTCAAAAGTAGTCTCCAGTATAGGAAATAGGGTGCCATTTGGGATGCAGTCGATGTACCAGAGTGCTTCTTTTACAAGAGCCTTCTTATATTTCACTCCTCCGTACAGGATCTTACTCGAAAAAGATCTTACTCTTACTCTAGGAAAATTGCAACAGGAAAATGAAAGAAACAAACAAGTCTCTGCGATCATCGTCTGTGATTTTATTAGTGGTTCACCGCGAAGCTGTGAAATCTATTGTTATTGTCTGAATTATGAATAAAAATATATATATATTTACATGGTCAAATAACCTAATTGATTGGTAAAATGTTTTCTAATTTGGCACTCAGAAACTAGATGTCACGCCCTGACCATAGAGAGCTTTTTATTCTCTGTGTTGGTTAGGTCGGGGTGCGACTAGTGTGGGTCATATAGGTAATTATATTTCTATGTTGGCCTGGTATGGTTCCCAATTAGAGGCAGCTGTTTATCGTTGTCTCTGATTGGGGATCATATTTAGGTAGCCATTTCCCCTTTGTGCTTTGTGGGATCTTGTTTTTTTTGTGTTGTGCATGTGAGCACTGCATTTGTCACGTTTCGTTTGTTCGTTTATCGTTTTGTTTTGAGTTTCACATAGTAATAAAATATGTGGAACCCAGATCATGCTGCGCTTTGGTCCAGTTATGATGATCGTGACACTAGAGGACATGAGTAACTTGGTCAAAACGAATGGCACCGATTGGCTTATAGGGGGTGCTATTGTAAGCAGTCTCACTTAAACCCTCATATCGTCACCCCATTTGACCTACTTGGTATGTAGGTGTCTTTCCTCATGCTGAACAAATTTCCCATAAGGTCCGTCAGCATAGATTTTCCTCAATCTTAATCTTCTCATGAACCGTACGTCCAAATAACACCAACTAAGGGATTAGATAAGAGACGGCTGAGTTATTGATCAATCAGGAAATCAGAGTTTATGTGTCCATTTGAATCCTTTGTAAATCCACTCCACAATGGCCTATCAACTTGAAACTTTTTAGGGTCATCAAAGCCATTACCAGGATGAACCATGTTACGTTTGGCATTGATATCTTAACAAATAGGGAAACTATTAACATTATTTTTTTTTTTTACTATGCAACGCTAATGGTTAAAATAACCATAAAAAATCTGTAAGTCAGATTCACTCCAAATGTGGTCTTTGGACTCATCACAATAGTGCCTAAAGTTTGAGAAAATAACATTGATGCATTCAAAGATTCCAAAATTATGCCAGTAGATTCATATTAGCGCATACACTAATATGCAAAGAAAATTCAAAAAAATACTTACAAAATCCTCTTCTCATGAACCAAATGAAGAGCAAATTACATGTACATGTTTGACCTTAGTTTGAGACGTCCCTAAGATGAACCACACTAAATTCCTACATGATAAAGTGGTTGCTTTGTTACCCAAATGATCTTATGTCATTTCTGTCATACTGTGAAACCTGATCCTTGCTGCTCACAGCTATATATTTTTTTCTTCCTTTCAGCATCCATCATCAATCATCACTCTATTCCAGAGAGTCTTGGGATCCTTTAATCGATATTGCTCTATTTCTCATATATAGTCTTATACTCACTTTGAGGTAAAATATTTGTCAGATTGAAACCCTGGTTTGTTATTATGCCAGCCCAATTAAAAAAAAAAAATACGGGACTAGGCATGTACAGGGTATAATCCATATAATCCACAGGCATATGCAATACTCCTAGGAGTCAATCTTTTTTATGGTCAATCATTTTCTTCTAATGTCAACACAGCCAAGCATGACATAATTGCTTTGGAGATACTGGGTAATTACTTTCACGCTGATAGTGGACCACATGCATTTTTTATGAGGGGATTTTCACTGTTCATCAACACTAGTGGATGTAAAGAGAAGAAAAGAGCAGCTTTGGGAAGGTGAGATATGGGTGAGGGAAAGAGTAGCGGATTAGAGAAGGTTAGAATGATTGAACACCCTTTTTTGAGAGTTTACGGGAATGTGTGTGTATGTGTGTGTATGTGTGTGCGTGCGGTGTCTGCATGCGTGCGTGCATGCTTGTGTGTCTGAGAGAGAATGTGACTGTGAATTCATATGCATTTGAGTGGAAGGGGGAAAGAATAGAAAGACATGAACAGAAAGAGACTGACTCTGTGCCAGCTAGTCCTAAAAATGGCCAGCTAGTCCTCATTGCTATACTACAATGCAACTTTGATATTATTTGTGCTGCTTTGTGATGGATGAATAGATTCAGAGAGTGAAGGCCAAGGATTGGGTTGTGAGAACCACAGAGAGAAAGGGATAGGGAAGGATGGGAAGAGAGAGAGAGACAGAGAGAGAGGGAAAGACAAGGAGTGAGGGTGTGAGGAATAACGACAGGAAGACCCATAAGCAACACCAATTATGACCCTTTACCAAGAGGAGAGAAGAGGAAATAGCATGTCTGCCTGTGTCTATCACTGCCTGAAGTACAATTAGTTTAATTATATGGAGAGAAAGAGTGAGTGTGTGAGAGAGGGAGAGAGAAAGAGGGGCAGACAGAGAGAGACTGAGGGGTGGGGGGGTTGACTGAGAGGGGGGAGTTGAGAGTGAAGAGTAGAGACGGAGAGAGACTGGGAGGGGGAGAGGGAGGGGAAGAAACAGACATACTGAGAGGAGAGAGAGACAGAAAGGGAGACTGGGAGAGAGGTGGATAGAGAGGCGAGTGATAGACTGGCACTGTCTGTACTGCATTGCATTGGCACTGGCTTGGAAAACAAATAGAACAGAAAAAAGAGGAAGAGAGAAATAGTTTGTCTGGTGATCCTGGAACAACTGCAACACTGCACTGAAGGAGGAGGGAGGGCAAGTGGGAGGAGAGAAAGAGAATGAGGGAGAGAAAGGAAAGACAGAAATAGTCACACACAGAAGCGCAAAACAGACTATCAAGGAATATCTGTCAAGGAATAATTTTCCTTCCCGTTGACTCACTCTATAATCTTCCTCCTCCAGCATGCCTTTGTACTTCCTCCTCTCCTTCTCTTTTTTTATCTCAACTTGAACTATTCATGCATTACATTTTGAATGCATCTTTCTCCTCTCCCTGACTCTCTCTCTCACTGTCTCTCTTTCTCCATCTCTCTCTCTCCCTGTCTTCCTCCTCCGTCCCTTCTACTTACCACCTGTTAGTCTTGATTCTCTCTTCACCGGAATTTCCTGTTTTTTGGGGGGGAGTTTCACACTCACGCTATTACTAAGGTAAGTCAATACTTTTATCAGTGGATATTGCATTTCCATCTATTTCTAAGCTCTTTTTTTTGTGATTGCAATGTTTCTTTTTTTAAATCTTGATCTTTCGTTTATTCTATCACTCTGCTTATTTTACTGTCCACGTTCACTCTTTCCCTGCATTGTCTGTCACATCCCCTCTACTCCTCTCTTTTTTCTCTCGCTATCAGTAGGTCTAATGTGCAGTTTGTCAGTATTAGCTGTTTGAGCTGTCAGTGTCTCCTCACTCAATGTAGTGTGTCCGTGTGTCAGTGTGTCCGTTCACTTCATGTGACATTTACTCTCAACGATTGTCACCTGTGCTACGCTGTGAAATGAATACAGGAAGAACAATGCGTAGCCAATGTTGTAGGGTGTACCCACCCGCGCAGATACGCACGTACGTACAGACACATATGCACGTACACACACGTACACACTTTAAGTTTGATTTAGTTAACTCTCTCTCTCGCTCACACACAACTAGAGACTTGATGCTTTATCTCGCCCTCACACATATGCACATTTTTTGGGTCTTTTTTTTGTATCTCCCTCTAACACACATGCCCCCCCCCCCCCCCGCAACCCCTACCCCAGCTCCAATCCTGAAACAAACACACACAAAAGCACACACACACACACACACTGGAAATCATTTGACTCTAATTGACAAGCGCTCACCGTGGTACTCGGAGGCTGAGTGAAACACAGACTATTAGGTTCTAATGAGTAGAGTGCACTGCACAATAATGTCTGTCTCCGCAGTGTTATTTAAAGGCGAAAAGAGACTGCCCAAGGACCTATTTGTGTTCTATGAAGGACTGGAAAGAAAGTAACTCAACACAGGTTGGGGAAAGAAACGGCAAAAAGACTGACAGAGAGATAATGAGAAAGATAAAGACGGGAGGATGCAAGACGAAGGGTTGACGGATAGAGAGCGGAAAAGGGGGCGAGAGGATGAAAAGAGGAAAGCGACCATGCATATGATATGAGTCTGATTCAAGGTGAAAGAGCTAACTGAAGAAGGGAGAGTTGCTAAGAAGTTTTTCTGAGATGTTCTTGTCTGTCAGGGTGGATAAAGCCCTTTTTATTCAAGTTTGGAGCTGAGAACTGGCTGTCCCCATAGAAGAACCCTTTGAAGAACCCTTTTTGGTTCCAGGTAGAACCCTTTCCACAGAGAAAAAAAAAAATCCAAGGGCCAATGTTGGAGAATTACAGTATCTTCAGGTCTCTAATCTACAATTAGATGCCACCTCTATGCCAATAGGCTTTTTGGAAGGGTTGCCAGAAAAAAATCCTTTATTGAGAGCAACCAACAAATGTACACACCTGGAGTTTGCTAAACGGCATTGGCACTTGGATTGGAGCCGGTGCTACTGTCCGATGAGAAGAAAATAGAGCTCTATGGTCATGCACACCAGTGGTGGGTTTGGCATCGAATTAAAGATACATATACAGAAAATAACCCCAAGCGCAATGATGGCAATCATCCATTTTTTATCACCAGTAAGAAACAATTGGCTGCTAACAGCTGAGAACTTCTAGCTAACTGGCAAGCACAAAAAGAGTCAACAACTTTGGGAGTAGAGAGACCCCTATAAATTGGCAGATCGCCCTCTAGTTGCGAAAGTAACAACCGCCGAAAATGCGGAGTCAAAGAAGAGAATAAGTATTCTGTAAAGGAAACGTACATACAGTACCAGTCAATAGTTTGGACACACCTACTCATTCAAGGGTTTTTCTTTATTTTTACTATTTTCTACATTGAAGAATAATAGTAAAGACATCAAAACTATGAAATATCACATATGGAATCATGTAGTAATCCAAAAAGTTTTAAACAAATCAAAATATATTTTAGATTTGAGATGTTTCAAAGTAGCCACCCTTTGCCTTGATGACAGCTTTGCACACTTTTGGCATTCTCTCAACCAGATTCACCTGGAATACTTTAACAACAGTCTTGAAGGAGTTCCCACATATGCTGAGCACTTGTTGGCTGCTTTTCCTTCACTCAGCGGTCCAACTCAACCTCAACCATCTCAATTGGCTTGAGATCAGGTGATTGTGGAGGCCAGGTCACCTGATACAGCACTCCATCACTCTCCTTCTTAGTCAAATAGCCCTTTTACAGCCTGGAGGTTTATTGGGTCATTGTCCTGTTGAAAAAGAAATAGTCCCACTAAGCGCAAACCAGATGGGATGGTGTATCGCTGCAGAATGCTGTGATAGCCATGCTGTTTAAGTGTGCCTTGAATTACTACATATTCCGTGTCTTCACTATTATTCTACAATGTAGAAAACCCCTGGAATGTGTGTAGGTGTGTCCAAATGTAACAGTATAACTTTAAACCGTACCCTCGCCCCGACACGGGCGCGAACCAGGGACCCTCTGCACACATCAACAACAGTCGCCCACGAAGCATCGTTACCCATCGCTCCACAAAGGCCACGGCCCTTGCAAAGCAAGGGGCAACACTACTTAAGTCTCAGAGCAAGTGACGTAACTGATTGAAATGCTACTAGCGCGTACCCGCTAACTAGCTAGCCATTTCACATCCGTTACACTCACCCCCCTTTCAACCTCCTCCTTTTTCCGCAGCAACCAGTGATCCGGGTCAACAGCATCAATGTAACAGTATAACTTTACGTCGTCCCCTCGCCCCGACACGGGCGCGAACCAGGGAACCTCTGCACACATCAACAACGGTCGCCCACGAAGCACGGTCGTTACCCATCGCTCCACAAAGGCCGCGGCCCTTGCAAAGCAAGGGGCAACCCAACTTAAAGTCTCAGAGCAAGTGACGTAACTGATTGAAATGCTACTAGCGCGTACCCGCTAACTAGCTAGCCATTTCACATCCGTTACACTCACCCCCCTTTCAACCTCCTCCTTTTTCCGCAGCAACCAGTGATCCGGGTCAACAGCATCAATGTAGCAGTATAACTTTACGTCGTCCCCTCGCCCCGACACGGGCGCGAACCAGGGACCCTCTGCACACATCAACAACTGTTGCCCACGAAGCATCGTTACCCATTGCTCCACAAAGGCCACGGCCCTTGCAAAGCAAGGGGCAACCCTACTTAAAGTCTCAGAGCAAGTGACGTAACTGATTGAAATGCTACTAGCGCGTACCCGCTAACTAGCTAGCCATTTCACATCCGTTACACAAACTTGACTGGTACTGTATATATATTTTTTAGGCACTCTAAGACAAAATAAACCTGAGACAGTGTGTAAATGATAACACAGTGCAGGAAATTAAGAATTTGATTAAAATGCTTGAAGTGAATGCTGGAATCTAACCACAAGCTATGCAAATGGTAAAAAGCCGTGTGCATTAAGGAAATAGACACCTGGCTCAAATAGAAGTCTCTCTCTAATAAGCGCCTGTTTAATTTAAGTTTTACAGTATTTATTTTACAGTTATAAGGAAGGTAGTCTCGCGTTGCCATACCTCCAAAATCACGTAATTGTCACGCCTCCCTTGGAGGTTTGGAGATTTTTGCATTGCAAAAACAGTTTGAAAGATCCGCTGGGGGCAATATTTAGATTGGATGTTCCATTTCAAGTACCCTCCCCCAACACGCCCATTGAAAGGGGTGGTACGTGTTATGTTTGTCACTATTTTCCAACCGGGTAGGGCACATTTTGTAGAAAGTCTCTCTCCGGGAAGATGTCAATTTATATTTACAACCTGAACTTTTCTCAGTTCAAAATACTGTAAATATTAAAATATATATATATGTATTACCGTAAAACGTAAATTAAAAGCTGAGTCTCAAATAGCTGCCTTTCCTTTTTAATAGCTGGGCAACAGCACACATGTCAGCAAATATACAAACGCCTGTTTTAAATAAATCTAAATTAATTGTTTACAAGGTTATCATGAATTACTATGAATTGTTTTCAAGGTTTAACGTTAGATTTTTTTGTACATTAAATAATTCAGTAATGACTTGAAAAAATTATGGCAATCATCCATTTTTATCACCAGTAAAAAACTGCTAGCCATTTGCTGCTGACAGCTGAATACTGCTAACATGGCCCCAGATGAGTCAACTGATCGATGTCCCCCAGATATGATGTGCATCATTATAATAGTCTTATCTCCAGCTGTTGTGACTCTCATGCATTAATGGATATTTGGAGAGTTCAGAACCCAGATGTCAAGCAATTTGCTTGGTTCAAACCCAGTGGTTCCAGTAAATCAATAATTAATGATTGGCTGAGTCGGAAGTTTACATATACCTTAGCCATATACATTTAAACTCAGTTACACAATTCCTGACATTTAATCCTAATAAAATGTCCCTGTCTTAGGGCAGTTAGGATCACCAGGATCACCATTCTTATTTTAAGAATGTGAAATGTCAGAATAATAGTAGATAGAATGATTTATTTCAGATTTTATTTCTTTCATCACATTCCCAGTGGATCAGAAGTTTACATACACTCAATTAGTATTTGGTAGCATTGCCTTTAAATTGTTTAACTTGGATCAAACGTTTCGGGTAGCCTTCCACAAGCGTCCCGCAATAAGTTGGGTGAATTTTGGCCCATTCTTCCTGACAGAGCTGGTGTAACTGAGTCATGTTTGTAGGCCTCCTTGCTCACACACACTTTATCAGTTCTGCCCACACATTTTCTATAGGATTGAGGTCAGGGCTTTGTGATGGCCACTCCAATACCTTGACTTTGTGGTCCTTAAGCATCCCTTGTGGTTCCTCCAGCATCTTCACAAGGTTCTTTTCCTGTTGTTCTGGGATTTATTTGCACTTTTCGCACCAAAGTACGTTCATCTCTAGGAGACAGAACGCGTCTCCTTCCTGAGCGATATGACGGCTGCGTGGTCCCATGGTGTTCATACTTGTGTACTATTGTTTGTACAGATGAACGTGGTACCTTCAGGTGTTTGGAAATTGCTCCCAAGGATGAACCAGACTTGTGGAGGTCTATAATTGTTTTTCTGAGGTCTTGGCTGATTTCTTTTGATTTTCCCATGATGTCAAGCAAAGAGGCACTGAGTTTGAAGGTAGGCCTTGAAATACATCCACAGGTACACCTCCAATTGACTCAAATGATGTCAATTAGCCTATCAGAAGCTTCTAATGCCATGACATCATTTTCTGGAATTTTCCAAGCTGTTTAAAGGCAGTCAACTTAGTGTATGTAAACTTCTGACCCACTGGAATTGTGATACAGTGAATTATAAGTGAAATAATCTGTCTGTAAACAATTGTTGGAAAAATGTATTTTGTCATACACAAAGTAGATGTCCTAACTAACTTGCCAGAACTATAGTTTGTTAACAAGAAAATTGTGGAGTGGTTGAAAAACGAGTTTCATTGACTCCAACCTAAGTGTGTGTAAACTTCAGACTTCAACTGTATGTCTGTAACACTTCCATTTCAGCTTCCCCTCTCACTGATCATAGTGCCATATCTCTAGATTTAAAACCTACGATCCATAACTCTGTTAATAAGTGTTATTGGAAATGTACGCTGATCTTCTTAAGGATGAATCTTACTGGAAAGAGAAAAAATTTGATTGAGATTTTTTTTCAACAGCACTGAGTTAAGCATGTACAGAAGTAAATGGGAATATCTCAAATTTAAGATCTGTGAATTCTCCATTTCTTTTACTAAAAAGTTTTTTCAGTGTATAAAACAGTCACTTTGATTCGGAAAGTATTTAGACCACTTGACTTTTTCTAAATTTTGTTACATTACAGCCTTATTTTAAAATTGATTAAATAGTTATTTTTCTCATCAATCTTCACACAGTACGCCATAATGACAAAACAAAAACAGGTTTTTAGAAGAAAGAAAAAATATCACATTTACATAAGTATTCAGACCATGTACTCAGTACTTTGTTGAAGCAACTTTGGCAGCGATTACAGCCTTGAGTCTTCTTAGGTATGACGCTACTAGCTTGGCACACCTATACTTGGGGAGTTTCTCCCATTCTTCTTTGCAGATCCTCTCAAGCTCTGTCAGGTTGGCTGGGGGGGTGTCGCTGCAAAGCTATTTTCAGGTCTCTCCAGTGATGTTCGATCTGATTCAAGTCCGGGCTCTGGCTGGGCCACTCAAGGACATTCAGAGACTTGTCCCGAAACACTCATGCATTGTCTTGGCTGTGTGCTTAGGGTCGTTGTCCTGTTGGAAGGTGAACCTTCGCCCCAGTCTGAGGTCCTGAGCGCTCTGTAGCAGATTTTCACCAAGGGTCTCTCTTTACTTTGTTCAGTTCATCTTTCCTTCGATCCTGATGCTGCCACCACCATGTTTTAAGAAGTTTTAAAAAAAATATTAAGCTTGCTTTCAAATGCACCTACCTCCCTGTTGCACACAACAAGCTCCATTCCCCCTGTCATAAGTGGAGTTCTGGCTCATTTAATCCTTAAGAGTCTACTGACGTACCCGTGGGTCAATCTAAGTAACACAATTTTTTTTGCATGGGCAACAATCCACCACATCCGTCTATGACGGCCTTCCGTAGCATCAGAACCGTTTGGGCTAAAAACTAATGTGACCCCACCTTGGAAAGGGGACACTCTCATGAACAGAACGTGTTCTCCGTTTTGCTCTACGACCCCTGTGGTGGTTAATTTCTGTATTACCAAATGAGGAGAGAGACAAACTTCACACACCAGTCAGAGTTATACTTAAACTACATCTTTAATAATAAGAGCTTTGCAAGAGCAATGACTTTCAATGATGCGCCATTTCTAATGAACCATTGAAAGTCACAACACAAAAGTACAAAGATCTTTTATAGCCAAGATCCACCCCTCTCAACCTACATGACGAACAACAGATACATAGAATAGTCACAAGGTTAAGATTTGTATGAAAGGTATCTATAGTACATGGCAGACAGCCACTGCTGTGTCAACAGTTTTCATTGTAAAGACCAGTGTCTGGTCCTCCTACTCCAAACTGGAACCGTCTCACCCTGGTACGGTATAGCACAAAAACATTCACTCATGTTCTCTGGAATGCTCTTTAGGTTTTATCACCCAAAGACATCGTAAATCTCCTCTGTCATTGTTATCTCATAGAGGCCCTCCTCAGTAGAACACACACAATAGTTAACATAACACTCTATTCTGTGGAATAAAACAAGCATTATAATGCAATACAAGCATTATAACACAATCTTGCAATTTCCATGACACCCCACTAGTGTCACGGGATGTGTCAGAGGGTAGCCCATACAAATGAATGGAAGTATGGAGGTAGTTTTATGCCAACAAAAATAAGGGGTTAAATATGTGTAATATATACAGTGTATTCAGAAAGTATTCAAATCCATTGCCTTTTTCCACATTTTGTTATGTTACAGCCTTATTCTAAAATAGATTAAACATTTGTTTTTCTCATCAATCTACACACAATACCCCAAAAGAACGAGGTGAAAATAGGTTTTTAGATGGTATTGAGTATGCCACCTCAGTCACTGGCCTCATCAATAAATGCATCGACGACGTCGTCCCCACAGTGCATATCCCAACCAGAAGCCATGGATTACAGGCAACATCCGCACCAAGCTAAAGGCTAGAGCTGCCGCTTTCAAGCGGGACACTAATCTGGACGCCTATAAGAAATCCCGCTATGCCCTCAGACGAACCATCAAACAAAGTGTCAAAACAGGACTAAGATTGAATCCTACTAAGCCTATTCCCCCTCAGGAAACTGAAAAGATTTGGAATGGGTCGTCAGATCCTCAGCTGCACCATCGAGAGCATCCTGACCAGTTGCATCACTGCCTGGTATGGCAACTGCTTCCAACCGCAAGGCACTGCAGAGGGTAGTGCGTACAGCCCAGTACATCACTGGGGCTAAGCTTCCTGCCATCTAGGACCTCTATACCAGGCGGTGTCAGAAAAAAGCCCTAAAAATAGTCAGACTCCAGCCACCCTAGTCATAGACTGTTCTCTCTGCTACCGCACGCCAAGCAGTGCCGGGGCGCCAAGTCTAGGTCCCAAATGTTTCTTAACAGCTTCTACCCCCAAACCATAAGACTCCTGAACAGCTAATCAAATGGCTAACCAGACTGTGTGCATTGCCACTCCCCCCCCTTTCACACTGCTGCTACTCTTTGTTTATTATCTACACATAGTCAACTCTACCTACATGTATGTACATACAACCTCAATTACCTCGACTAACCTGTGCCCCTGTACATTGACTCTGTACTAGTACCCCCTGTATATAACAAATCTACTGTTATTTTACTGCTGCTCTTTAATGATTTGTTACCTTTATTTAAACATTTTTACTTATCTATTTTTTACTTAACAATTATTTTTCTTACAACTGCATTGTTGGTTAAGGGTTTGTAAGTAAGCATTTCACTGTAGGGTCTACACCTGTTGTATTCAGCACATGTGATACATTTTTTAAAATGTTATTGTGTTTCTTGGCCCAAGCAAGTCTCTTCTTCTTATTGGTGCCCTTAAGTAGTGGTTTCTTTGCAGCAATTCGACCATGAAGCCCTGATTCACGTAGTCTCCTCTGAACAGTTGATGTTGAGATGTGTCTGTTACTTGAACTCTGTGAAGCATTAATTTGGGCTGCAATTTCTGAGGCTGGCAACTCTAATGAACTTATCCTCTGCAGCAGAGGTAACTCTGGGTCTTCCTTTCCTGTGACGGTCCTCATGAGAACCAGTTTTATCATAGCGCTTGATGGTTTTTGCGACTGCTCTTGAAGAAACTTTCAACGTTCATGTCTTAAAGTAATGATGGACTGTCGTTTCTCTTTGCTTATTTGAGCTGTTCTTGCCATAATATGGACTTGGTATTTTACCAAATAGGGCTATTTTCTGTATACCACCCCAACCTTGTCACAACACAACTGTCTCAAATGCATTAAGAGGGAAAGAAATTCCACAAATTAACTTTTAACAGGGCACACCTGTTTTGAAATGCATTCCAGGTGACTACCTCATGAAACTGGCTGAGAGAATGCCAATAGTGTGCAAGAGCTGTCATCATGTCAAAGGGTGGCTACTTTGAAGAATTTCAAATATACAATATATTTTTAATTTGTTTAACACTTTTTTGGGTTTCTTCATGGTTCCACATGTGTTATTTCATAGTTTTGATGTCTTCACTATTATTCTACAATGTAGAAAATAGTAAAAATAAAGAAAAACCTTTGAATGAGTAGGTGTGTCCTAACTTTTTACTGGTACTGTATATTTCTTGAGCTTTCTTATATCTCCTAGATATAGGTCAGACACTTAAAAAGCTTACTACTTATGATACATTGTATGACTGTATTTTTTGCCATTTATGAACGTGTTACTCAATGCGTTTCTATGGGCTATGGTAGTAAAGGCCAAATTCAATATTTTGTTAAATACATTTTTTTATATACATTTTTGATAGTAAGGATCTGTCCCTTTTCCCCCAATTTTTGCCTAAAATGACATACCCAAATCTAACTGCCTGTAACTCAGGCCCTGAAGCAAGGCTATGCATATTCTTGGTACCATTTGAAAGGAAACACTTAAGTTTGTGGAAATGTGAAAGTAATGTAAGAGAATATAACACAATAGATCTGGTAAAAGATAATACAAAGACAAAACCACCCATTCATTTGTATTTTTTTGTACCATCATCTTTGAAATGCAAGAGAAAGGCCATAATGTATTTTCGAGCCCAGGTGCAATTTATATTTTGGCCACAAGATGGCAGCAGTGTATGTGCAAAGTGTTAGACTAATCCAATGAAGCATTGAATTTCTGTTCAAAATGTTGTATCAAGACTGCCCAAATGTGCCTAATTTGTTTATTAATAACTTTTCATGTTCAAAATTGTGCACTCTCCTCAAACAATAGCATGGTACTATTTCACTGTAATAGCTACTGTAAATTAGACAGTGCAGTTGGATTAACAAGAATTTAAGCTTTCTGCCAATATCAGATAGGTCTATGTCCTGGGAAATATTCTTGTTACTTACAACCTCATGCTAATCGCATTAGCCTACGTTAGCTCAACCGTCCCTTGGAAGGGACACCGATCCCGAAGAAGTTGAAGTGGGCCTAAAATTATAAATCAAATAGTTAAATAAACCATCCATCTTTAAACAATTCCATATATTAGCTTAGACCGCCCCCACCCCAATGGTCAACACTGTTATGGTCAAACTTTTATAGTAATTTTTCTTAATTGAATCTTTTAAAATGGGAAAATATGCTTGTTAAGAATTTGAACGTGCTCTTTATGACAGAATTTAAAAATGTTCTGAAATAAATTAGCTTTGTCAAAATTACACTAACACTCCAAAAGCCACTCTATTTGTGGAATGACACAGTTGTTGCAACTGCAGTAGCTAATGGGGATCCAAATAAACAAATAAATTGTCACGACCTGACCTTAAGAGAGCCTTTTAATTCTCTATGTTGGTTAGGTCAGGGTGTGACTGGGGTGGGTAGTCTAGTTTTTTCTTTTCTATGATGGCCTTGTATGGTTCCCAATCAGAGGCAGCTGTCTATCGTTGTCTCTGATTGGGGATCATTTAGGCAGCCTTTTTTCCACCTGTTGTGTGTGGAATCTTGATTTTGTATTGTAGCTTTTTTTTTTATTATTTTTTTTTTTAAAATAAATTTTATCCCATTTTCTCCCCAATTTTCGTGGTATCCAATCGCTAGTAATTACTACCTTGTCTCATCGCTACAACTCCCGTACGGGCACGGGAGAGACAAAGGTCGAAAGCCGTGCGTCCTCCGAAGCACAACCCAACCAGCCGTACTGCTTCTTAACACGGCGCGCCTCCAACCCGGAAGCCAGCCGCACCAATGTGTCGGAGGAAACACCGTGTACCTGGCCCCCCTTGGTTGGCGCGCACTGCGCCCAGCCCGCCACAGGAGTCGCTGGAGCGCGATGAGACAAGGATATCCCTACCGGCCAAACCCTCCCTACCCCGAACGACGCTATGCCAATTGTGCGTCGCCCCACGGACCTCCCGGTCGCGGCCGGCTGCGACAGAGCCTGGGCGCGAACCCAGAGACTCTGGTGGCGTATTGTAGCTTTAGCCCTACAAAGCTGTACGTTTCGTTTGTTACGCTTTCTTGTTTTGTGCCGGTTATCATTAATAAAAAATTATTAGCCTACCCCACGCTGCATCTTGGTCCGACCATCCTTCCAGCAACGATCGTTACATAAATGCATATTTTGTTAAAGGTGTGGTAGGAGCCTATACTTGAGGTTTGAGCAATGGCAGGACATATACACTGCTCAAAAAAATAAAGGGAACACTTAAACAACACAATGTAACTCCAAGTCAATCACACTTCTGTGAAATCAAACTGTCCACTTAGGAAGCAACACTGATTGACAATAAATTGCACATACAGGTGGAAATTAAAGGCAATTAGCAAGACACCCCCAATAAAGGAGTGGTTCTGCAGGTGGTGACCACAGACCATTTCTCAGTTCCTATGATTCCTGGCTGATGTTTTGGTCACTTTTGAATGCTGGCGGTGCTCTCACTCTAGTGGTAGCATGAGACGGAGTCTACAACCCACACAAGTGGCTCAGGTAGTGCAGCTCATCCAGGATGGCACATCAATGCGAGCTGTGGCAAAAAGGTTTGCTGTGTCTGTCAGCGTAGTGTCCAGAGCATGGAGGCGCTACCAGGAGACAGGCCAGTACATCAGGAGACGTGGAGGAGGCCGTAGGAGGGCAGCAACCCAGCAGCAGGACCGCTACCTCCGCCTTTGTGCAAGGAGGAGCAGGAGGAGCACTGCCAGAGCCCTGCAAAATGACCTCCAGCAGGCCACAAATGTGCATGTGTCTGCTCAAACGGTCAGAAACAGACTCCATGAGGGTGGTGTGAGGGCCCGACGTCCACAGGTGGGGGTTGTGCTTAAAGCCCAACACCGTGCAGGACGTTTGGCATTTGCCAGAGAACACCAAGATTGGCAAATTCGCCACTGGCGCCCTGTGCTTTTCACAGATGAAAGCAGGTTCACACTGAGCACGTGACAGACGTGACAGAGTCTGGAGACGCCGTGGAGAACGTTCTGCTGCCTGCAACATCCTCCAGCATGACCGGTTTGGCGGTGGGTCAGTCATGGTGTGGGGTGGCATTTCTTTGGGGGGCCGCACAGCCCTCCATGTGCTCGCCAGAGGTAGCCTGACTGCCATTAGGTACCGAGATGAGATCCTCAGACCCCTTGTGAGACCATATGCTGGTGCGGTTGGCCCTGGGTACCTCCTAATGCAAGACAATGCTAGACCTCATGTGGCTGGAGTGTGTCAGCAGTTCCTGCAAGAGGAAGGCATTGATGCTATGGACTGGCCCGCCCGTTCCCCAGACCTGAATCCAATTGAGCACATCTGGGACATCATGTCTCGCTCCATCCACCAACGCCACGTTGCACCACAGACTGTCCAGGAGTTGGCGGATGCTTTAGTCCAGGTCTGGGAGGAGATCCCTCAGGAGACCATCCACCACCTCATCAGGAGCATGCCCAGGTGTTGTAGGGAGGTCATACAGGCACGTGGAGCCCACACACACTACTGAGCCTCATTTTGACTTGTTTTAAGGACATTACATCAAAGTTGGATCAGCCTGTAGTGTGGTTTTCCACTTTAATTTTGAGTGTGACTCCAAATCCAGACCTCCATGGGTTGATAAATTTGATTTCCATTGATATTTTTTGTGTGATTTTGATGTCAGCACATTCAACTATGTAAAAAAAAAAGTATTTAATAAGAATATTTCATTCATTCAGATGTAGGATGTGTTATTTTAGTGTTCCCTTTATTTTTTTGAGCAGCGTATAATAATACACATATAATACATTTGAGGTATTAGACTATACATCTTCTAGCAGAATGCAAGTACGAGGTGACACTTCCATATGAGTTATGCCTGAGGCAACTAATCTCCAACAGAATCCATAAGAAAGCCATGTTAAGCTTAATTGGTGAGGATATTATGAAGAGGCATAATAAGATTAGTAGCCTCATAGTCATCATTTATATACCAGCTTATTATAAACTAGTCTGGTCCCAGATCGGTTTGTGATCTTGCCAACTCCATTGCTCTCATTGTCAAGCCAAACATGTTTGGCATGACATGTCCATAAAGAGGTGATAAGAGGGCAGAATCAGTCTGGCACCCAGGCTACATATTTTTATGAACTATGAATGAATAATTTATTTGTATAAGCTATAAATTGCGAGGCTCGGCGACTGGTATAAATTATGACTATGAGGCTACTAATCTTGTACAGCAGCTATAAAAGATCCATAATAAAACCTGACAGGTTAGGATATATGACAATGAATTTGTACTTTGCATGAGCTGTAAGCTTTGAGGCTGGGAGACACATCTGTAAATTGTTCTGGAGCTGGTCATGATGTGTAGACAGTGCTGGTTTACGGGTGATTCTTCGGGCTTATCGGTGACTGACTGATCAACACCCACCAGCTGCCATGGCGCGCGTGCGAGTGTGTGTTTTTGCGAATGTGTGTACTAATTTCAATCTGATCTTGATGTTGTCTGAGAGTGTGTGTGTGCTTGTGTGAGTTTTGCTATCTGTGTTTTGCCAGTTTACATCTGATCCTGAGCATGCTTGAGTGCGTGCGTGTGCATGTGTGAGTGCTTGTGTGCGTACGTGTGTGTGTATGTGCATGCCAGTGTCCAACTGATCCTGATATTGTTTGAGAGAATGTGTGTGTGTGTGTGTGTGTGTGTGTGTGTGTGTGTGTGTGTGTGTGTGTGTGTGTGTGTGTGTGTGTGTGTGTGTGTGTGTGTGTGTGTGTGTGTGTGTGTGTGTGTGTGTGTGTGTGTGTGTGTGTTGTCATCATGTATTGGCATTGCTTTCAAAGGATTGCTTGCATTACATTTTGAAATGGAACCGAAAAGCCTTCATACTCTGATATTTCTGATATCATTACTTTGTACTGTAGGCTAGGCCCAATAGCAACTATAGCCTGATGGTTTATTCTTGTGTTGTGGTGGTCGAGTTGTTGATCGTGACAAGGCTCTCCTGTCACCACATCAAACCCCCCTACATTATCATGGATGGCGTGTCACAGAAACACAATGTGGATTTAGAGAAGCTCCAGGAAGAGTAATGGCCCCTTTTCTCCAGGTGCTGCAATCCAAGATTTGTCTCTCACTATGCCATGCTACTTAGTTGAGCGCTGATGAACTCTGACCCCGGGCTTCCAGCTTCAACACGGAGTCATCAATTCTGCCTTTGTGCTCTGATGATGTCGGCTACGTCCCAAATGGCACCCTATTCTCTATGTAGTGCACTACTTTTGACCAGGGCCCGTGGGACCTAGCTTCCCATGCTTGGGAAACTGGATGTGCACTGACCGTGCTACAACATTGAGTCAATATGGTTGCAGTCTGCCCCAGCCAGCCAACAGAGTCGTGTTCAGTAGATGTTTCTTACTAAGTCCACATAGTTACTCTTTATTTAGTTTGGGGCCCGATTCAGACGCCTTTCCTACGCACATCTTTCCTACCCACTTCTCAGTAGCTGGTATTCAGACTTAACTTATGCAGGTCCGTAATGGGCTTTGCAGACGTGTTTCCCTTACACATGCGGAATACATATAATTACAACGCTGAAAACCATCCCACTTGCTGGCCAACAGATTTTCTCGTGGAGTTTGCATTCAATAGGGGTTTCAGTACATTTACTGTGTCTTAAGCCATCCCTTTAAATACGGTGTTCTTTTCATTTGAATTTTGACAAACTCACAAGAATGCATTGAGAGAATGGGTTCAGAATATAAGGATCAAGGAAAGCCATCTAAATACAGTTATAGTCGGAAGTTTACATACACCTTAGCCAAATACATTTAAACTCAGTGTCACGCCCTGGCCTTAGTTATCTTAGTTTTCTTTATTATTTTAGTTAGGTCAGGGTGTGACACGGGGGATGTATGTGTTTTGTATTGTCTAGGGGGTTTTGTATGTTTATGGGGCAGTGTCTAGTCTAGGTGTATGTATGTCTATGGTTGCCTAGATTGGTTCTCAATTAGAGACAGCTGTCTATCGTTGGGATTGTGTTCTTCGGCTTGCAGGCGTCCCCCTTTTTCCTCCAAACATAATGATGGTCATTATGGACAAACCACCAAAAAGTACGATCTTTGTCCCCATGTGCAGTTGCAAACCGTAGTCTGGCTTTTTTATGGTGGTTTTTGAGCATGGCTTCTTCCTTGCTGAGCAGCCTTTCAGGTTATGTCGATATAGGACTCGTTTTACTGTGGATATAGATACTGAGGTACCTCAGTACCTGTTGTTCTGGGATTGATTTGCACTTTTAGCACCAAAGTACGTTCATCTCTAGGAGACAGAACGCATCTCCTTCCTGAGCGGTATGATGGCTGCGTGGTCCCATGGTGTTTATACTTGTGTACTATTGTTTATACAGATGAAAGTGGTACCTTCAGGTGTTTGGAAATTGCTCACAAGGATGAACCAGACATGTGGAGGTCTACAAAAAAAATTCTGAGGTCTTGGCTGATTTCTTTTGATTTTCCCATCATGTCAAGCAAAGAGGCACTGAGTTTGAAGGTAGGCCTTGAAGTACATCCACAGGTACACATCCAATTGACTCAAATGATGTCAATTAGCCTATCAGAAGCTTCTAAAGCCATGACATCTTTTTCTGGAATCTTCCAAGCTTTATAAAGCTTGGCACAGTCAATTTAGTGTATGTAAACTTCTGACCCACTGGAATTGTGATACAGTGAATTATAAGTGAAATAATCTGTCTCTAAACAATTGTTGGAAAAATGACTTGTGTCATGCACAAAGTAGATGTCCTAACCGACTTGCCAAAACTATAGTTTGTTGACAAGAAATTTGTGGAGTGGTTGAAAAACGAGTTTTAATGACTTCAACCTCAGTGTATGTAAACTTCCGACTTCAACTGTTTATGCATATTCGTCTCTGTTCAGCACCAACTGGTAGACAAAGAAATACTCTGATTATGTAGATTATTTAATCAAATTGTAGGGTTAGGTAAGTATGTATGAATCATAAGAACAGTGTTTGAGTCATCTGGAAAATTACCGTATTCAAATTCGATGAATAAAATATTGGAAGGTGGAAAAAAGTGTACAATAGGGGTTGAACAACAGTCCTATAAATCTACCTTAATCCTCACTAATCATGGAACTGTATGGCAACGGTTCAGTCGTTGTGAACCGTGCACCAAGCTCCATAATGATTCAAATAGGCTACATGTCCCAAATTATTGCACAACTTTAGCCTAATATGAAACACTATTGCTAGCGACTGTTGTGAACATTTACACAGATGAGGAAAGACAGGTGAATGGAATGGAATGGAATAAAGCTACATTTAGGCTACAAATTGAAGGAAACAAACACTAAAATGACAGTTATAAATTCATGTGGGTATTACTGACAGTGGGTCCCGATAGTGGCTAATATTTAACATTAAAAAACTGGTAGAATCAAACTGAGAGATTTCATCCCTGCAAATGATGAGGGCGTCCAATTAAAATTCTGAATAACGACACAGCTATTTATAGCCCACTTCACTGTTTAAAAGTGGCCGCAATACATGTCATGTCGATATGATTTTCAGTTTTCTTCAATTTGACTGGTTTCACATTCGGCCTCCAGGGATCATGAGGAAAATGTATCTAAAACAATTGCTATGTGTTGTTAGGTTCTTATTTTTCAGAGTAAATAACTCACAGACACTAAAGAAGCTTTTACCAAGTTTAATTCTTCCCAAAGGTTCTGTACAGCTGTATCCAGACAACTCGACATTTCTCCCATCCAGATAAATATATCCCACTTAAGACACTCCTCCTTCTCTCCAATCCTTACATCTTATGGTTCTACAGGAAGAGAGTAAAGATGGTAACAGGATACCAAACATGTATTACTCCCTTCAGAGAATCTGTCCTCACCTCCTGACCTCAACCCCTCCTTCATCTAATACACAGATGTCCATCTGTCTCCCCTGTACCAACACGTTGCTCTCCTCTTGTCACCCAACACATTCCACAGCTATCTGTCTTGCTACAGAGACCCAGTCTCTTTCACTCCTTGATATACTATGCGTCTGATCAATCATGTCTTTAATATCTCAATGTTCAAAATGTCAAATCCAACAGTGTATTTACAATCCAGTTCTCCAAACGGATGACTAATTTACCTAGCTCTCAATAGCTCCTATGAATTTATCAATTACAGTGCCTGGAGATTCTATCTGAAAAAAGAAAGTAGATGCTTTTTCTACCGAGAACCGGCAGGTTCGATCAACCTTATTCATGGTCAGAATACGGTGTATCTGTAGACACACCTCCGCCACACGTTCATTGCTTTGATCTCCACCCAAAACGAATAGCGGATGAATAGCACGTTATTCTCATGCTTAAGTTCAAGGTCAGAATACGTGTAGAGAGAAAAGTGCATAGAAAGGGAATTACATCCCATTTAAGCACACATAACTAGATCCCTAATGACCATGACCTAGGTCTGTGTCAGGGTCATGTTCATTAGGGCACGCAAAGGACAATGTTTTAAAACGGAAAATGAATGTTTCTTATTATTAAGTTCAGGTTGTCGTCTTTTCTGTTTGGTGCCTAATGGTCTGTATCCTTTGGTCAATGCGGGGGTGATCTACCTGGTGTCAGCTTGGGAGATGTTTGTTTGATCCCAGGCCAGAGAAAACGAGATGAGTTCTGCCTCCTTCCACCCAATTCGCTGCCGAGAGCTTGGGCTCAACATGACCAATGACCCTCATGACTTTGTAAGCACTCTCAAAGTCATTGGTCAGTGACCCAAAGTGTGTCGCCACTACTGAACATTTCTTTAGTATGTGTCACATTCCCCTTATGTTCCCAAGAACTCGAAGGCTTCATGCCACAGTGACTACCACCCTATGAAAGTCTTTGAGAGGCTGGTTATGGCACACATAAACTCCATCCTCCCAGACACCCTAGACCCACTCCAATTTGTGTACTGCCTTAGCAGATCCACAGACGACGCAATCTCAATTGCACTCCTTACTGCCCTCACCCACCTAGATAAGAGGGATACCTATGTGAGATTTCTGTTCACTGACTAATGCTCAGTGTTCAACACCATTATCCCCTCCAAGCTCAGGACCCTAGGACTGAACACCTCCCTCTGCAACTGTATCCTGGACTTCCTGACGGGCCGACCCCAGGTGGTGAGGGTAGGCAATATCACCTCCGCTACACTGACCCTCAACACGGGGGCCCAACGGGGGTATATGCTTAGTCCTCTCCTATACTCCCTGTGTAACAAATACACAGAGGCTTGTTGTGCAATTAAACTGGTTGTCTTTACTTCAGATCAACATGTTCACAACTCGTACAAAACTCACTCATCCCATCCTCACACCTCCGTTCACACACAACGTGCCTGATACATATTACAGAACACAACACAACACCATGGCCACGACTGCGTCAAAAAGTTCTACAGCCGTACCACTGAGAGCATCTTGACTGGCTGCATCACTGCTTTGTATGGCAATAGCACAGCCCTAGATCACATTGGCTCTACAGAGGATGGTACATTACTGGGGCCGAGCTCCCTGCCATCAAGGACCTCTATAAATCGTTAAAGACTCCATCCACCCAAGCCATAGAGTCTCTGCTTCCGCACGGCAAGCGGTACCAGTGCACCAAGTCTGACACCAACAGGCTCCTGACAGCTTCTATCCCCAAGCCATAAGAGTGCTAAATAGCTAACTAAATAGCTAACAAAATGGCTAGACAGACTATCTGATTTGACCCTGGGCCCTACACACTCACGCACACGCACACTGACACTCCAACACACACAAACACTCCCTTCATAATTTGCTCAACCATATGATATGCACATACATGTATACTGACTCTACACACACGCACACCCACTCACAAACAGTCATCATACACTGAGTGTACAAAACATGAAGAACATCTTCCTAATATTGAATTGCACCCCCATGTTGACGCCAATGCGTCCCAAAGTTGTCAATTTGGCTGGTTGTCCTTTGGGTGGTGGACCATTCTTGATACACACGGGAAACTGTTGAGTGTGAAGAACACAGCAGTGTTGCAGTTCTTGACACAAACCGGTGCACCTGTCACCTGCTACCATTCCCCGTTCAAAGGCACTTCACCCTCTGAATGGCACGCATACACAATCCATGTCTCAATTGTCTCAAGGCTTAAAAATCCTTCTTTAACGTGTCTCCTCCCCTTCATCTACACAGATTGAAGTGGATTTAACAGGTGACATCAGTAAGGAGTCATAGCTCAGACAATGACTGAGTCCCAAATGGTACCCTATTCCCTATAGTGCACTATTTTTGACCAAAGCCCAGACAATGGAAACGTCCCAAATTTCCCCGTATTCCCTATATAGTGCAATACTTTTGACCAGGGTCCAATGTAGGGAATAGGGTGCCATCTGGGATGAAACCAACATGAACCACCCAGTACAAGAACCACTGAGACGTCTACAGCCACAATAAAGAATTGTCGCCCTCCATAAAGCAGACGTTTTGATAATTAGCCAATTCTTCAATATGCTTGGTGAGGCAGTGGGCTGCATGTTAAGATAATGTGCATGTTTGAAGTGGCTCCCGGTCTGACACTGCTATCAGACCGGGATAATGAGGATTGGAGTTAGGGCGTTTTCGTTCCCCGGCCTTACTGTCTTCAGACCACTAATTTGTTTCTCTGATATGCTGATGGTTTTATTCCGAATCAGTCCAATGACTGAGACTTTTATTCAGGATGAAATTTTAAGGGAGCAATTATAGACTTTTTTGGGGGAGGGGATGTTCATCACAAGTATAAGAGTATAAGATAAGAAAATGAATAAGTTAAAGCATAAGAATAATTATAAGTATAAGGGCTCTATTTTAACAAACCTAACCCAATGGGAAATCTAAGGTTGTTCAATATTTTTTTTGCTATGTTCAAAGCCATTATTATGAGAACAGTAGCTGGCGGAAGCGCAAAGGGTCTGGATTTTGATGAATAAACAAGTTGTAGGTGGGAAGAGGGCTTGGCCATTGCTTAACACTGCATACGTTTGTCTCAAGTTGTGTAGGTTAAACCTTTACTTAACTGGGCGAGTCAGTTAAGAACAAATTCTCATTTACAATGACGGCCTACCAAAAGGCAAAAGGCCTCCTGCGGAGATGGGGGGGGATATATATTTTTTTAAACAACACACATCACGATAAGAGAGACACCACAACACTACATCAAGAGAGACCTAAGACAACAACATAATAACATGGCAGCAACACATGAGAACACAGCATGGTAGCAACACAACATGACAACAGCATGGTAGCAGCACAACATGGTAGCAGCACAAAACACGGTACAAACATTATTGGGCACAGACAACAGCACAAAGGGCAAGAAGGTAGAGACGCGAAGCAGCCACAAGTGTCAGTAAGAGCGTCCGGGATCGAGTCTTTGAATGAAGATGGAGATAAAAAACTGTCCAGTTTGAGTGTTTTTTGCAGCTCGTTCCAGTCGCTAGCTGCAGCGAACTGAAAAGAGGAGCGACCCAATTGATACTACAGTTTATTAAATATCATAGGCTAATGTAACCAGTGATAGTAACAGTAAAAAAAATCCAGTGTTTGACAGGCAATGTTGTTGTAATTAGCTTCAATGAGTATAGGCCTTTTACTCATCGCACTTCTCCTCAAACAAAAAACACTAGGCTCCCTTGTATTGTATGTGAGGCACATTCTTAATAAGCAAGATATAGCCGACCTTTGATATGGCATTAGAGTACTGAACATTTTGAACATGTCTTTGGCAACCGGACAAGAGACGCTCTCTGGAAATGGGGATGGACTCGAGCCAAATGGAGCATGCACTGCAGGTACTGTAGGCCTGTGTGAATAGTAAATAATGCAATAGCCTCGTGAGTAGACGATTTAGAAACATTTCATGGATAGGCTACTTGGCTAATGTTCATCTTTCCCTCGATCCAGTCCCAGACACTGAAAAATATCCCCATAACATGATGCTGCCACCACCATGATTCCCCATGGGGATGGTGCAAGGTTTCCACCAGACGTGACGATTGGCATTCAGGCCAAAGAGTTCAATCTTGGTTTCATCAGACCAGAGAATCTTTGCTTCTCATGATCTGAGAGTCCTTTAGGTGCCTTTTGGCAAACTACAAGCGAGCTGTCATGTGCTGTCATGTGCCTTTTACTGAGGAGTGCCTTCCGTCTGGCCACTCTACCATAAAGGCCTGATTGGTGTAGTGCTGCAGAGATGGTTATCCTTCTGGAACGTTCTCCCATCTCCACAGATGAACTCTGTCAGAGTAACCATTGGGTTCTTGGTCACCTCCCTGACCAAGGCCCTTCTCCCCCAATTGCTCAGATTGGCCGGGCGGCCAGCTCTAGGAAGAGTCTTGGTGGTTCCAAACTTCTTCCATTTAAGAATGATAGAGGCCAATGTGTTCTTGGGGACCTTCAATGCTGCAGAAATGTTTTGGTACCCTTCCCCAGATCTGTGCCTCGATAACAAGCTCTATGGACAATTCCTTCAACCTCATTACTTGGTTTTTGCTCTGACATGCACTGTCAACTGTGGGACCTTATATAGACAGGAGTGTGCCTTTCCAAATCATGTCCAATCAATTAAATTCACCACAGGTGGACTCTAATAAAGTTGTAGAAATATCTCAAGGATGATCAATAGAAACAGGATGCACCTGAGCTCAATTTCGAGTCTCATAGCAAAGGGTCAGAATACTTATGTAAATAAAGTATTTCTGTTTTTTATTTTTTATAAATTTGCTAAACTTTCTAACAAAATCTGTTCTTCGCTTTGTCGTTATGGGGTATTGTGTGTAGATAGATGTATTTATTTTTTTAATCTATTTTAGAATACGGCTGTAAAGTAACAAAATATGGAAAGAGTGAAGGGGTCTGAATAAGTTCCGAATGCACTGTATGTATGGCGTGCGCCAAGTTAATAAATCTCAATATTTGTGATAGTGTCTAGTCTTTTCAAATATTTTGTGTAAAATTTACACAACAGTTATAAATGAGGCCCCAGGGCATAACCTAGCGAGCCTGATCGCAGTGTTCAACATTCCATTTCACTTCACATTTTATGATATCTGAATTGAAATAGTCAGGTGAACGCATCAATCAGGTTGGTTCCACTAGGCTAATCATAACCACCGTTGATAATATAATCAATTGTCATGTTTTCCCCTGCTCCCCCGCTCCGGCGCTCAACGTCACCGGTCTACTAAGCACCGGTCCAAGCAACCCATCATTACGCACACCTGGCAACCATCATTACGCACACCTGCGCCCAATCATGAGGCACACCTGGACTTCATCACTCCCTGATTAATTCCCCTTTATCTAGCACTCTTTTGTATCACCCATTAGGTAGTATTGTTTCCTGCTGTCATGTTTAGACACTACTCCTGTTTTTGTATTCACTCCATGTTCGTTCCTATTAAACTGCACCTGCTTCCTGACTCCCTGCGTCTCCATCACACAATACGACCTCACAGAATGGAAGTAGCAGCCAACCGAGACCTCTCCCAGATGGGAGGCTATGGGGACGGCTATGGATCAGGTCATCTGCTTTCTTCAACGTCTAGATCTTCCTCAAAGGACGTCACCTCCAACAAGCGGAGGATCTTCTACCATGAGTCGACCCAGCACCCCAGCCCAGTCTGTCCAGGTCAGCGATGCTCGTTTGTCTTTTCCGGAGAAATATGACGGGACTCCATCCAAATTCCGTGGATTCCTCCTCCAGTGCTCCCTCTATTTCTCTCATCAAACGGGAGTCCCCACCACCGAGAGGCCCAAGGTTATCGCGGTTATTTCCCTGCTGACCGGGCGGGAGTTGCAGTGTGCTACGGCCATCTGGGAGAGAGGGGAGGAGGAGCTGGGTTCCTATGGGAGGTTCATGGCTCTGTTCATAGGAGTCTTCGATCATCCACCGGAGGGCAGAGAGGAGAGTGAGCGCCTACTCCAACTACGGCAGGAGGACCAGACCACTGCGGAAGTACGCCCTCATTTTCCGTACAGTGGCAGCATCCAGCGGATGGAATGAGCAGGTGCTGCGCACCTTATTCAGAAGAGGATTGCGCGAGGAGGTACAGACGGAGTTGGTATGCCGAGACGACACACTCACTCATCACGATGGCCATCTGTCTGTATAACCTCCTTCGGGAGCGTCAGCGCTCCCATCGCCTCTCTTCCTCCTTCATTGACCAATCTGAGTCAGAGTCTGAACCCATGGAGGTAGAGGCCACACGCCTCTCCGCAGCTGGGAAACACCGTCTGAGATAGCTGGGGCTCTGTCCCTACTGTGGTCAAGAAGGTCACCAGCTTCAACGGTGTCTGCTACGTCCCAAAACCCGGGAGCCACTAGAACAGATTGACGGCCCTGTGATCATCCGTCTCCTGGGGTAGGTGTGAGTATTCCATTATCATCAGTCTCCACCAAATTCTTTTTAGTACCGATTACACTAGATGGCTGTCCCTCGTGTTGTTCCTACAGCTCTAGTGCACTCTGGTGCCACGGGGAATTGTATTGACCAGGCCCTTGCCTCCTCCCTGAACATAACATCATACCCGCTCTCCTCTCTTTTTCCGATTCAAGCGCTGGATAACCGACCACTGGGATCTGGGACAATCACACACATCACAGCACCACTCACCATCCCCGTGGGACCACTGCACCAAGAAAACTGCTTTCCTTTACCCTGTCATTCCACGTCAGTTGAGAGTCCTGTGGTTGCCCTCCAGGCCGACATCCCGGAGGTTTACCAGGATTGGAGGTTTTCTCCAAGACCATGTCTCCCTCCTCATCGCCCCTGGGACTGTGCCATTGACCTGCTAACAGACTCGGCGCCTCTGCGCAGCTGCATCTACCCCCTGTCGGTGGCTGAAATCAAGGCTCTGGCAGAATACATCCAGGATGCTCTCCAACAGGGTTTCATCTGCCCATCCACCTCCCCTGCATCGGCAGGTTTCTTCTTTATGGCCAAGAAGGAGGGGGGTCTTAATCCATGTATTAACTACAGAGGTCTCAATGCCATCACCACCAAGTACTGCTGACCGCCATTGAACAGCTCCGCGGGGCCTGTTTTTTTACCAAGCTGGACCTGCGGAGTGCCTACAATTTGATCCGCATCCGGGAGGGGGATGAATGGAAGACGGCCTTCAGCATGATGTCTGGGTACTACGAGTACTTGGTGATGCCTTATGGATTATCCAATGCTCTGTCAGTGTGGCAGGCATTCGTGAACGAGGTGTTTCGGGACACGCTTGGGTGTCAGGTGGTCGTGTATATCGATGACATCCTGATCTACTCGGCCAACGGAGGAGCACATTTCCCACGTCTGGGTAGTCTTGGAATGCCTCCTGGAGAACGATCTGTACGTCAAAGTGGAGATGTGCCCGTTCCATCAGGCCACCGCCTCCTTCTTGGGATAGCGGATCAGCCCGCAAGGAAGGTAGATGCAGTCCCAAACACCATAAAGTGGGTCAATGAGGAGACATACCGATTACAGCTTCCCACTAACTACCGGATCTCACCCTCTTTCCACATTTCCCTCCTCATTCCGGTGGTTTCTGGTCCCCTGGCTGATGCCGTCCCCCACAGCACCCCTCCACCCTCCCTGGACATTGAGGAAAGCCCCACCTATGCTGTCAGATCCCTCCTGGACGTCATGGGGGTCAGCTCCAGTACCTGGTGGACTGGGAGGGTATGGTCCAGATGACCGGTGTTGGGTTTTGGTGGACGAGTAGTATTGTTTCCTGTTTTTATGTTTAGACTCTACTCCTGTTTTTGTATACACTCTATGTTCGTTCCTATTAACCTCACTGACTGCACCTACTTCCTGACTTTACCTCCAGCCGCACATCTTGCCAGGTCACCAACGATCGTCGATGGGGTTGGTAGGTTTAGTCTGACCTGTTCAAACTTCAATATAGTACCTGTTTGTGTGTCAGATATGACCTATCCTAACTGCCATTGATAATAGAACAGTGTGTGTGTGTGTGTGTGTGTGTGTGTGTGTGTGTGTGTGTGTGTGTGTGTGTGTGTGTGTGTGTGTGTGTGTGTGTGTGTGTGTGTGTGTGTTCACAAAAACCTGTATGGAGCCATGATGATGTGATAAAGTCGACTGACAGACCGGCTTGATACTTTTTTATTTATTTATTTATCCGTTATTTCACCAGGTAAGTTGACTGAGAACACGTTCTCATTTACAGCAACGACCTGGGAAATAGTTACAGGGGAGAGGAGGGGGGTGAATGAGCCAATACTGATGACCTGACACTCGGCATAAACATTTTACTCGACACAATTGTCTTTTTGATCATTGAATTGAATGGTATCAGTCAATATGGGGAGGGAGAACCCCTGTGTATTTTGCCAAGGTAGCCCCCTTACCATCAGAAAAAATGCTGATATAAAGATGAAATGTGCATATTGTCATATTAGCAGAACACTGCTTTTATTGTATTATGTAAAGGGTTGTTTATTCTACATGGACTTGTGACTACATCTGAAAGTTATCAAAACACTTAGTTTAGAATATGTACATAAATGTAGCAATTGCATTCTTCTCGTGCTCTGTAGGCTACTGACCTATTCAAAGCTTCCTCTGCCATCTCACCATACATCTATCAGCCTGTAGTTATTTAACTCAACCTGCAAGAGGGTTGTTTGTTGTGATTGAGTGGGGGAAAACAGCCGTGGGCAAAGTTCTGAGGACACACACAAGAAACAACCACATCTAACCACGCCCCCAAGGCAACTCACCAGCATTTCTTGAGGAGCAAGCCAAAAAACTAGGCCAAATCATTGGGTGCAGTTCCACTTTAAGCCCTGATGGTTGTAAAGTGCCAAAAGAGTCCCCTTAGGTACAGCTTTTTCTCAGTGTTCCCTCCTCTGGGTAAAGATAAACCTTTTTCAATACCCTGAAAAAGTAAAGTGACACTGCGTGAACATTTGTTAAAGTGGCAGGCAACAGAGTCATTTTCATCATTACGCCTTATGCTCACTAATTATTTGCTTAAGGCGCCTATAGGTTTTCCCAACATACAACATATCACATGGGTAACATAAGATGTAAATAACATGCATAGTGTTACATGTAATAAAACCTTGAATGTTAAACCTTTTACCAGAACAAAGTCAGAGCTTTTTACTGTAATATTACACTGTGCTTAATTGCCACAGGGATGATTGCCATCTCTGAGAGGCGCAAGGAGGGTTTGTTTGGGACCAGAATTAAGGTCGCTCTAACAAGTTTTTTGTGGAAGTTCGGACCTTGTTTATTAAAAAAAAGGGGGGTCTTTAAATAGCTGGCTCAGCGTAGGATGCTAGTAGATGCTAGTGCTGCATCACATAATTATTTTATCAATCAGTGTCACGACCTCCGCCGAAGTCAATCCATCTCCTTGTTCGGGCGGTGTTCGGCGGTCGACTTCACCTATGTTCTAGCCATCGCTGATCCATTTTTCATTTTCCATTGGTTTTGTCTTGTCTTACATCACACCTGGTTCCAATCTCATCAATTACATGTTGTGTATTTAACCCTCTCTCTTTCACAAAGGCTGGGAGTTTGTGAACTAAAGGCTTAATTCAATTATCAGCAAAATTAGACAAAGGCTCCAATAAAGCATCATTGCCAGCAACAATGGGTCTACCCTTAGGTTTGTTTAGGCTTTTGTTAATCTTAGGGAGTGTCTAAAAACAGGAATTTGCAATTGAGATAAAGAAATTCATGCTTGGATATCCAGTTTAGTTCAAGGGCAGATAATAATTAAATAATTAACAATCTTAGTCTGAAAATCACGGATAGGGTCGGCCTTAAGTTTCCTATAGAAATATGAATCATACAGCTGGCGATAGGCTTCTGTCTCATAGTCTGATAGATTCTGGATGACAATAGCGCCGCCTTTATAGGCAGGTTTAATCACAATTTGGTTATGCTCGGAAAGTTAATCAATAGCTTTCATCATGGCTGAGACTGTGAGGTACACTACACTATGATTCCATATGTGTTATTTCATAGTTTTGATGTCTTCACTATTATTCTACAATGTAGAAAATAGTAAAAATTAAGAAAAACCCTTGAATGAGTAGGTGTGTCCAAACTTTTGACTGGTTCTGTAAATATTTACACCCCTGAGTCAATACTTTAAGGAAGCACCTTTGGCAGCAATTACAGCTGTGAGTATTTCTGAGTAAATCTCTAAGAGCTTTCCACATCTGGATTGTGCAGCATTTGCCCATTTATTATTTACAAAATTCTTGAAGCTCTGTCAAGTTGGTTGCTGATCATTGCTTGACAACCAATTTCAGGTCTTGCCATAGATTTTCAAGCAGATTTAAGTCAAAACTGTAACTCGGCCACACATTCACTGTCTTTTTTAAATTTATTTTTATTTTTTAAATTTTTATCCCATTTTCTCCCCAATTTTCGTGGTATCCAATCGCTAGTAATTACTACCTTGTCTCATCGCTACAACTCCCGTACGGGCTCGGGAGAGACGAAGGTCGAAAGCCATGCGTCCTCCGAAGCACAACCCAACCAGCCGTACTGCTTCTTAACACAGCGCGCCTCCAACTCGGAAGCCAGCCGCACCAATGTGTCGGAGGAAACACCGTGTACCTGGCCCCCTTGGTTGGCGCGCACTGCGCCCGGCACAGGAGTCGCTGGAGCGCGATGAGACAAGGATATCCCTACCGGCCAAACCCTCCCTACCCCGGACGACGCTATGCCAATTGTGCGTCGCCCCACGGACCTCCCGGTCGCGGCCGGCTGCGACAGAGCCTGGGCGCAAACCCAGAGACTCTGGTGGCGCAGTTAGCACTGCGATGCAGTGCCCTAGACCACTGCCCCACCCGGGAGGCCTTCACTGTCTTCTTGGTAAGCAACTCCAGTGTAGATTTGGACTTGTGTTTTTGGTTATTGTCCTGCTGAAAGGTGAATTCATCTCCCAGTGCCTGGTGGAAACAGACTGAACCAGGTTTTCCTCTAGGATATTGCCTGTGCTTAGCTCCATTCTGTTTCTTTTTTATCCTGGAAAAAATCCCCATTCCATTAACAATTACAAGCATACCCATCACCTGATGCAGCCACCACTATGCTTGAAAATATGGAGAGTGGTACTCAGTAATGTGTTGTTTTGGATTTGCCCAAAACATAACCCTTTGGGTTACAATTTACTTCACTCCTAGCGTCATAACACGTTATGCCACAGTTATAACTATGTCAAAATATGTCATAACAGCTGTCATAACCTGGCATAATATGGTCATAACACTGTCATGACTTATATATTTAGACCTGTTGTGAGACATATTGCGTTATTTTACGGCTGGTTATGACACCTACATAAGAGTGTCAAAACACGTAAAACCTACCACAGGAGGCTAAACATTCCATTCCATTATAGCCTACATTATAGCCTACTTGTCAACAGTATTTTTATTATATAACATTTTATGAAATTGACCATATTAAATTATCATTATCATTTTCTTAGTCCCAGCAAAGTGACACACGATGGTCATAATGCTTTATGACAGTGTCACGAAGTGTATTTTCTAGTTATTCAAAATTAAATAAAAAAAACGACTCTAAAGAATTAATTACAACAACATCAAAGGATTTAAGAAACAAATGTTCAAACTAAAGGAAACTTCCTGGCAGATAAAAAGCTGATTTGAATAAATGTGGGTTTTGACACTCTTATGTAGGCGTCATAACCAGACATAAAATAACACAATATACAGTATGTCACACCAAGTGTAAATATATGGGTCATGACAGTGTTATGATCATATTATGACAGGTCAGCTGTTATGACATATTATGACAGCGCTATAACGAATTATGAAGCTACACTATACATACGAAAGTTTGTGGACACTTGCTGACATGTGTATAAAATCGAGCACACAGCCATGCAATCTCCAGAGACAAACATTGGCAGTAGAATGGCCTTACTGAAGAGATCAGTTACTTTCAACCTGGCACAGTCGTAGGATGGTCAATTCGACAAATTTTTGCCCTGCTAGAGCTGCCCCGGTCAACTATAAGTGCTGTTATTGTGAGCCTCAAAGTGGTAGGCCACACGAGCTCACAGAACAGGATCGCCGAGTGTTGAAGCGCATAAAAGTTGCCTGTCCTTGGTTGCAACACTCATGATCGAGTTTCAAAATGCCTTTGGAAGCAACGTCAGCACAAGAACTGTTCGTCGGCAGCTTCATGAAATGGGTTTCCATGGCCGAACAGCCACACAAAAGCCAAAGATCAGTAAGCGCAACGCCAAGTGTCGGCTGGAGTGATGTGGAGCAGTGGAAATGCGTTCTCGGGAGTGATGAATCACGCTTCACCATCTGGCAGTCCGACAGATAAATCTGGGTTTGGCTGATGCCAGGAGAACGCTACCTGCCTCAATGCATAGTGTCCACTGTAAAGTTCGGTGGGGGAGGAATAAGGGTTTGGGGCTTTTTTTCTGGCTAAGCTCCTTAGTTCCAGTGAAGGAAAATCTTAACGCTACAGCATACAATGACATTCTAGATGATTCTTTGCTTCCAACTTTGTGGCAACAGTTCGGAGAAGGCCCTTTCCTCTTTCAGCAAGACATTACCCCCGTGCAAAAAGCGAGGTCCATACAGAAATGGTTTGTCGAGATTGGTGTGGAAGAAATTGACTGGCCTGCACAGAGCCCTGACCTCAACCCCATCGAACACCTTTGGGATGAATTGGAATGGTGGTGCGGTGGTGCTGGGAAATGGAATCGACAGAGCCCTCTCTGGACGTCTGCGGGTGACCAGCAGGTTATCCAGCCGAATGGACATGTCCACCAGCTGGTCGAAGGTAAGAGTGGTATCGCTGCAGTCCAGCTCCCGACGGACATCCTCGCGCAGGCTGTAACGGTAGTGATCGATGAGGGCCCTGTCGCTCCATCCCGCTCATGCCGCCGTCCCATCATACTCCCCGGGAAGGGCGAGACGCATCCCACTGGAACCGGGTACAGGAGGGACGGGTAGTAGGACCCCTGTTGTGCTGGAGGAGGTACTGGAGGACCTCCCTGTCTCTCCCAGCGATCCATTGTCTGACAGACGCGGTCCATGGCGGTGCCGAGATGGTGAATCAACGCCGTGTGCTCCTGGACGCGCTACTCGACTCCGCTACCATAGGTACCTGCTCCTGCTGACTCCATAATGGGTGTGGTATTCTGTCAGGTATGCGTAAATGGCTGTAAGAGAGTCAGGTGCAGGAGAGCAGATATTGGGTTGCCAACAGAGCCTTTTATTTAGGCGAATCAAAAGCACACGGCAAAATAACACGAAATAACAATTGGGGTTAACATAACCCAGCGCAACAGACTACCGTGCGCATAACATGAAACAGAATGAACAATACCACACAAAGACATGGGGGAAACAGAGGGTTAAATACACAACCCATGATGGGGGAAATGAGAACCAGGTGTGTGGGAAAACAAGTCAAGACAAATGGAAAATGAAAAATGGATCTGCGATGGCTAGAAGACCGGCGACGTCGACCGACGAGCACCGCCTGAACAAAGAGAGGCATCGACTTCGGCAGAGGTCGTGACAACTTCACCATTAACTATGACTTATCACAAATCAGTGATGGTTATTAAGGACAAACCCTCTCTCTACAGATCTCTATAGGAAACCTACGGACAGAAATACCCTCCTCAGAGGTGACAGCTTTCATCCACGTCCACTTATTAAAAGTCTCCCTATAATTAAATTCAGTTGTATCAGAAGAATATGCAGCTCTGATGCTTCTTATCAGAAACAGACCACGGACCTCACACAAAGATTTAAGGAAAGGGGGTACAAAGACAATTGGGTAAAACATGCCAATGATTGTTTTGAAGGTTTAACACAGTTGGAAAGCCTTCAACCAAAAGTCAAAGAAAAATCAGAACAAGTCCCATCATGCTTTACCCAATACTGTCACGATCGTGTGGCGGATTGACGGACCAAAATGCAGCTTTTGGAAAATAAGCCATCTTCTTTATTAAACACAACACGAAGATGAACACGACACAAAAACACTTTACAAACTAACAAAATAACAAAACGACCGTGAAGCTACAAACGTTGTGCACTTACACACACTGGCTACAAACGTTCTACATAGACAATTACCCACACTTAATGAGAGCCCATGGCTACCCTAAATAAGGCTCCCAATCAGAGACAACCGAAATCAGCTGTCTCTAATTGGGAACTCATTCAGGTAACCATAGACTCTTCCAGATCACTCACCAACATAGACAACGCTAGACATCTACACTCAACACAAAACCATATATTACACCCCATAACCCCTTTACCAAATAAACACCCAAAACCAACAAAACATAAACATTACCCATGTCACACCCTGACCTAACTAAAATAATAAAGAAAACAAAGAATAATAAGGCCAGGGCGTGACAAATACTCACCATTGGGGAAGACATTTAAGGACATTATCAGGAAGCACTGGTACATTATTGATTCTGACCCACAATTGAAACCCATTTTTAAATATCCCCCACACATGGGTTTTAAAAGACCCCCAAATGTGAGAGATATTGTTGTTAAATCTGATTACCCACCAGAGAAAAGGGAAACTTTTTTGGACAAGGTTCCGGAGGGTAATTACAAATGTGGCCAATGTACTCAACGCAGTTTTACGTACAATGCAATTAATTTACCCCCCCCCCCCACACACACAGGACAAAGGGCCTGGTTACCTGCAAGTCCACCAATGTTATTTACATGTTGAAATGTCCTTTTGGTCTGTCTTACATAGGGAAAACCCATAGAAGCCTTAAGTCACGGATCAGTGAGCACCGCAGCAATATACGGACAGGTGAGACAAAAAATCCAGTTGCTTCTCATTTTGTACAAGCTGGACATCCTATTAGCTCTCTGAGATAAATTGGAATAGAAATGGTCAAGATGTCACGTAGGGGAGAGGACAATGAGAGGAAACTTCTTCAAAGGGAATCTTTCTGGTTCCACAGGCTCAACACACTGTCTCCTCTTGGCCTTAATGAGGAGTTTGACTTGGACCCGTTTCTATAGTTTCAATGTCTAAATTGTGTGTGTGGGGGGGGGGGGGGGGTTCATTGAAATTGAATATTGTATGTATATTACTGTAAATGTTGATCACATTCCCTGTGTATGATCAGCTCCTGCGGAAAGTAACTGGATGTGCGTATGTTCTTATTAAATACACTTTGGATGGTGTATCAATACACCCAGTCACTGCAAAGATACAGGCGTCCTTCCTAACTCAGTTGTCGGAGAGGAAGGAAACCGCCCAGGGATTTCGCTGTGAGGCCAATGGTGACTTTAAAACAGTTAGAGTTTATTGCCTGTGATAGGAAAAAACTGAGGATGGATCCACAACTTTGTAGTTACTCCACAATACTAACCTAATTGACTGAGTCAAAAGAAGGAAGCCTGTACAAATCACAATTATTCCGCAACATGCATCCTGTTTGTAACAAGGCACTAAAGTAATACAAAAGTAATACAAAAATACTAAAGTAAACATTTTGTCCTGAATACAAAGTGTTATGTTTGGGGCAAATCCAATACAACACATTACTGAGTGCCACTCTCTATATTTTCAAGCATAGTGGTGGCTGCATCATGTTATGGGTATGCTTGTAACCGTTTTTCAAGATAAAAAAGAAACGGAATGTATTTGAGCACGGGCAAAATCCTAGAGGAAAATCTGGTTCAGTCTGCTTTCCACCAGACACTGGAAGATTAGTTCACCTTTCAGCAGGACAATAACTTAAAACACAAGGCCAAATCTACACTGGAGTTGCTTACCAAGAAGACAGTGATTGTTCCTGAGTGACCAAGTTACAGTTTTGACCTAAATCTGCTTGAAATCTATGGCAAGACTTGAAAATGGTTGTCTAGCATTGATCAACAACCAAATTTGACAGAGCTTGAAGAATTTTGAAAAGAATAATGAGCAAATGTTGCACAATCCAGGTGTAGAAATCTCTAAGACTCACTGCTGTATTCACCGTCAAAAGTGATTCTAACATGTATTGACTCATGAATGCTTATCTAACATGAATACTTATCTAATGAAGATATACTGTATAAGTGTTTTTTTTACAAATGTTAATGTTGTTAGTATTTTGTGTAGATCGTTGACAAAAGATGACAATTAAATCCATTTTAATCCCACTTTGTAACACAACAAAATGTGGAAACTTACACTGAATCGCTTGATTACGTACAACCCCAGGACTGAGTTGGAAAACACAAAGTGGTTAGATGGGAAAAGGATCAGATGTCATCAAAGACTAAGTACCACAACTGAATATATCCGCAAGGTCAATATCATGATTTGTGTCTATTTCCTGACTATAACAACTGTTTCTTTCCCCCTCCAGCCCTATGACTGTGCGAAAGGGAAACAAGCGCCTGACCATCTCCATCCAGGAACACATGGCCATTGACGTCTGTCCCGGGCCAATCCGCCCCATACGACAGATCTCTGCCTACTTTCCCCGCCTCTCGCCCACTTCCTCCGTCTCTGAGTTGAATCCACCCAATCCATCTGGGTTTCCCGCCACGCTCAGCCCCAGCAGCGGAGGAGGAGCAGTAGGGGGAGGAGGAGGGGGCAGCGGTGGCCTGTTGTCCCCACTGTTGGCAGTGGCAACAGGAGACGGCGGAGGGGGCACGTTGTCGGCCATGAGTAGCATGGACACATCAATCGAGATTGACAGCTGTGACAGCGATGACAGCAGTGAGTGGAAGGGTTGTGGAGTGGAGTATCAGAGTGGAGCAACAGGGTAGAGTAGGCAGAGATCAGTACATACCCAGAGTGGAGTAAGTGGGTCGCACAGGGTGGAGTAAGTTGGTGTAGAAGCACAGTGGAGTAACAGAGTGGAGTAAGAGTGTAGAGTAATTGAGTAGAGTAATGGGGTGGACTAACAGGGTGACGTAACAGAGGGGAATAACAGAGGGAAGTAATAGGGGGGAGTAATAGGGTAAAGTAACAGAGTGGAATAACGGGGTGATGTGACAGGGTGGAGTAACAGGTTAGAGTAACAGGGTGGTGTAACAGAGTGGAATAAAGGGGTGGAGTAACATGATGGAGTTAACAGGGCGAAATGACAGAGTGGAGTAACAGAGTGAAGTGACAGAGTAGAGTAACACGGGTGGAATAACACGGTGGCGTAACGGAGTAACAAGGATAAAGTATCAGAGTGTAAAAAAGGGAAGTAACGTGGTTGAGTAATGAAGTGAAGTAATGGGGTGGAGACCAGAACCATCACATAGATTTGTGGGATAAAGGAATCATACATGAACGTCTTATTTCTGTTACTGTCTTTCAGCCGCCTTGGGGACATTGGAGTTTGACCTGCTGTATGAGCGAGCCACCAGCTCCTTACACTGCACCGTAATCAAAGCCAAGGTTGCTACACTCAAACCCCCAGTCTCAGAGAAACTGTTCTCTCCAAGCTTCTCTCTCTCTATCCTCCACCTGCCACTAGTGGTGGAAAAAGTACCCAATTGTCATACTTGAGTAAAAGTAAAGATACCTGAATAGAAAAGGACTCAAGTGAATTGAAAGTCACCCAGTAAAATACTACTGGAGTAAAAGTCTAAAAGTATTTGGTTTTAAATATACTTACTGTAAGTATCAAAAGTAAATGTAATTGCTCAAATATACTTAAGTATTATTCCAACCTCATAGTGTGGAAATATGTATAAACACAGGTAAATCAAGTTTTTGAATATACCAGCCTTTCATCTAACATGTTCAAGCAGGAATGCATGATTCCAGGTATTTCTATTTGAAACTTTAAACAGTGGTCGTCATGAATGTTGGGTTTGACTATATTAGCCAAATGGTGCTACGATTTTATTATCGAAACAGGGTTCCAGACTTTACTTATTTTTTTGTTCACTAGATTAGTGTCTACATCTCTTTGGACACTAATATTCCATAGGTTAATTAATTTGGGGGCAAATTCACCACCTGAGGAAGTGGTTAGTTAGATAATATAGCCTAGCCCAGCTTTTCCCAAACCTGGTGCTGAAGACCCCGAAGGGGTGTACATTTAGTTTTTTGCCCTTAGCACTACATAGCTGATTAAAATAATCAAAGCTTTATGATGAGTTTATTATTTGTTTCAGCTGGGAAGAGTTAGGGACAAAAAAAAACTTTGGGGTCACCAGGACATAGTTTGGGAAACGCTAGCCTAATATTTAGGCTACTAATAGTTAGCCGTGTAATTAATATCTGTAACGATTTTCTTCCTCTTCTGATGAGGAATATGAAGAATCGGACCAAAATGCAGCGTGGTACGTGTCCATGTTAAATTTATTAAACTGAACACTGAAAATACAAAATAAAAAAACAAAACAGTCCTATCATGTGACACAACACAGAACAGGAAACAACTACCCACAAACACAGGTGGGAACAGGCTACCTAAGTATGGTTCTCAATCAGAGACAACAATTGACAGCTGCCTCTGATTGGGAACCATACCAGGCCAAACACAGAAATACAAAACATAGAAACAAAACATAGAATGCCCACCCCAACTCACACCCTGCCCAAACCAAAATAGAGACATAAAAAAGGAACTAAGGTCAGAACGTGACAATATCAGTACATTTAATGAATAGGCCTATGCACTCATTCACCTTGAATGGCTGACGTGAGTACCCTTTGGTCAATATTAAGAGTTGATAAATCAAATTCTGACCAAAAGAAAGCGGGGACCCTCTTCTCTTTTACAGTAACAACAGTTGTCGCTTTCAAGACATTGCGCAATAAATAAATCGCAAGGAAAAACAATCACAACAAAAAGGATCCCGCAACGGAGCGCACGAAGGAGAGAGAGAGAGAGAGAGAGAGAGAGAGAGAGAGTGAAAGTGGACTGCTACAAAGCAGTCTGATTGACCAGAAGGCCAGGTGTAAATGTTTTGGAAGTCTTGCCTATTCATTCAACCCATTTGAATACAAGCGGCAGAACACTATAATATTTGAGAGCATGTGAGAATCTTGAGGGTGCTCTAAATGACAGCAATGCTGACAAAGTTTGATCAATTTTCCCTCTTTGATACGAAGTAATCCCAAATGCAATCAGCTGTTTTTAAGAATGTAACTGTAATCCGATTTCTTTTGTAACTGCGCTGATTACAGTTCCTTCAAATTTGTATTCGGATTACGGACTCCCCGTTACATGTAATCCTGCACTACCCTGTCCCCTCTACCATTATTATCCTCTACTATAGTAAGATAGATTTTTTGGTGAGGTTCTATAATAAATTGTTCATATGCCCACCCGTGTAGGGCTTCGACTGTGCACAATCGATGTTGTCAGTTGGACTTGATATTCTCTCTCTCCTCCCCACCACATGCTCTATCCCCCTCTTTCTCCCTCTCGCTATCCTCTTTTTTTTCTTTCCCCATCCCCCCTCTACCTCCAAGGGTCTGAAGCCAATGGATTTCAATGGCCTGGCCGATCCTTACGTCAAGCTGCACCTGCTCCCAGGCGCCTGCAAGGTCCACTTTTGTTATTAGCACACATTACATACAGTATATTGATATAGCCTTATCATCAAAAGTCTCATTTATTTTGCACCTATAACGAGTTTTACACATAACCGTTGTTGGAGTCGGGAAATCCCTTGCCACTGGTTATTTATTATTGACAAGGTTATCCTGTGCCATGAAATGTTTCCCAAATAGGTTGGTACTTTGGCCGTTAGGGCCAATGTAAATCGGTATGGGTTTGCTGTTACTGTTTTAACCCTGCTTTGTTGTGATCTTCAACACTCCCAGGCGAACAAACTGAAGACCAAGATCGTGCACAACACCCTGAACCCTGTGTGGAATGAAAGACTCACCTACCTGGGCATCACAGAGGAGGACATGTACAGAAAGACACTCAGGTAAGTATTATACTTGGGAAGGGTTGAAAGTAGATTTCATTTATTTCTGGTACGGGACCTCCTATGTGTGCACGCGCTTGCGCATGAACCAAAATAATGTAGGGGCCTAATCATGAAATTACATATAGAATCAATGCATTTAGTTGTTCAACTGACTAGGTATCCCCTTTCCCTTTCCCTATTAATTCAATAGGATCTCTGTGGGCCTAGTCGTAAAGATTTGTCATTTCACTTAGAAAGTGTTTTACCTTTTACTGTGGCAAAAACACAGCCAGTCATGATCTTTTCATCTGATTGTCAAACAATCACTTCAAAGGGCTCCTTTACTAGGCTACCCACGCACATTCATCCACTCGCAACATATTTACAGCCTCCAAAACAGTGGTGATTGGAAAGAGACATCTGATGTTGCTGGAGGACGGTCATGACCTGGAATATGACATTTGAATGCAATTGGCCTAAAAGCATTTTTTACCTCTATTGGATGTAGAAACTAAGTGACTTGTTAGAACGAATTCTGAAAAGAATATCGTCACATTATTTTAGATTGACTCCCGAGTGGCACAGTGGCACTGTGTCTCAGTGCTAGATGCGTCACTACAGACACCCTGGTTCGAATCCAGACTGTATCACAACCGACCGTGATTGGGAGTCCCATAGGGCGGCACACAATTGGCCCAACGTCGTCCGGGTTTGGCCGGTGTAGGCCGTCATTGTAAATAATAATGAGTTCTTAACTGACTTGCCTAGTTAAATAAAGATTAAATAAAAAATGTTAAAATACTAGATACTTGAAACTTGAAACTTGAAAGGACCAAACCATTAACCATTTGACACCTACCTTTTCCCACTGAATGCAATGTATTAACAAAAACAATATATTGTGATGTTTTCCTTTTTCCAAAACATGCTGTAACGATAAATAATGGTTTAATAGCCTACAGTTTTCTTGACCTATTGTGATAGGCTCATGTTTTACCGTTACGGTGTACCCCCACAATTGATTTTGCTGGGACGTCGTACCTGACGTACCGCCTTACTTTCACCCCTGTACTCTGGGCTCCCTTTCTATTTATGTCCTCTTTGTTCTCTCTCTCTCTCTGTCTCGCTCTCTCACACAGGCGCGTGCACAGACAGACACAGACAGACAGACACACACACAAAAACAAACACACACTTTCTTTTTCATTTCTCAGTGTGTGTTTCACTCTCATCTGCATGTTTTGTCAACCCCCTTTCTGTCTTCCCCTCCTCTCTTTCTCTCCCCTCCCTCCCTCTCCTTCACCTCATCCTTCACTATCACTCACTCCCATCTCTCTCTCCTCTCAATCTCTCACCCTCCCTCCCTTCCCTGCTCCTCCCTCCCTCTCTCCCTCACTCCCCCCTCCCTATCTCCCTCTCTCCCACACTCCCTTCCGCCTTCCCTCTCTCTCTTCAGCTGCAGTGACAGATTGAGGTCGGAGTCATCACCAGGGGGTATTTAAGTTAATTGACCCCTCCCCCAGAAGTGACGCAAGCCTCAGATTGTTCGTCTGGGCGACTTCAAAACTTTCTCTAAAGCCGCACGTGGGTGACGGAGTTGTATAGAATAGACTATCGATCTCCTGCGGGAAATTAGATTGTCACCAGCATGAGAGACAATGTCTGCATCAAAAAATAGTGCCCCATGTAGGGAATAGGGTGCCATTTTGGCACAGTAATAAATTATATATATATATATATATATATACATATGTATATATATATATATATATATATATATATATATATATACTAAGCAACAAAAAAAAACATCCCTTTTTCAGGACCGTGTCTTTCAAATATAATTCATAAAAATCCAAATAACTTCACAGATCTTAATGGTAAAGGGTTTAAACAGTTTCTCATGCTTGTTCAATGAACCATGAACAATTAATGAACATACACCTGTGCAACTGTCGTTAAGACACAAATAGCTTACAGACGGTAGGCAATTAAGGTCACAGTTATGAAAACTTAGGACACTAAAGATGCCTTTCGACTGACTCTGAAAAACACCAAAAGAAAGATGCCCATGGTCCCTGCTCATCTGCATGAACGTGCCTTAGGCATGCTGAAAGGAGGCATGAGGACTGCAGATGTGGCCAGGGCAATACATTTCAATGTCCATACTGTGAGACGCCTAAGACAGCACTACAGGAAGACAGGACAGACAGCTGATTGTCCTCGCAGTGGGAGACCATGTGTAACAACACCTGCACAGGATCGGTACATCCGAACATCACACCTGTTGGACAGGTACAGGATGGCAACAACTGCCCGAGCTACACCAGGAACGCACAATCCCTCCATCAGTGCTCAGACTGTCCGCAATAGGCTGACAGAGGCTGGACTGAGGACTTGTAGGCCTATTGTAAGGTACGTCCTCACCAGACATCACCGGCAACAACATCGCCTATGGGCACAAACCCACCGTTGCTGGACCAGACAGGACTGGCAAAAAGTGCTCTTCTCTGACGAGTCGCGGTTTTGTCTCACCAGGGGTGATGGTCGGATTCGCGTTTATCGTCGAAGGAATGAGCGTTACACCGAGGCCTGTACTCTGGAGCGGGATCGATTTGGAGGTGGAGGGTCCGTCATGGTCTGGGGCGGTGTGTCACAGAATCACCAGACTGAGCTTGTTGTCATTGCAGGCAATCTTAACGCTGTGCGTTACAGGGAAGACATCCTCCTCCCTCGTGTGGTACCCTTCCTACAGGCTATATAATAGTCATTATAAACATCACAGAAGACTGAAATGTATTTTGAAAAACATAATTCCACTTTGACATTATGGGGTATTATGTGTAAACCAGTGACAAAAAAATCTAAAATTAATACATTTTACACAGCAAAATGTGGAAAAAGTCAAGGGGTGTGAATACTTTCTGAAGGCACTGTATAGAGATTAATGAGATCTATTGAGATTCATTGCTCTCGGTGGGGAATGGAGGTGCTGTGACTGTGTGATATTCATCAGTGACAATTGTTCAGGAACTTTCTTGCTTTATCTCTTCATCTCTCCTCTCAAGAATCTTAATAATCTAGGGGCTTATCGAATTTAGTTTTACCGTCTCTACTTATCCATGACCTGCATACAAAATCTGTATCAGGGAATATATTGGAGAGGCTGACACCAAACTGATGTGTCAATTAATCTAAAATCACCCATTGATACACTAAATGACCAAAAGTATGTGGGCACCTGCTTGTTGAACATCTCATTCCAGATGGATGGACATTATGGAGTTGGTCCCCCTTTTTCTGTTATAACAGCCTCCACTCTTCTGGGAAGGCTTTCCACTCGATGTTGGAACATTGCTGCGGCCACAAGAACATTAGTGAGTTCGGCCACTGATGTTGGGAGATTAGGCCTGGCTCGCAGTCGACGTTCCAATTCACCCCAAAGGTGTTCGATGGGGTTGAGGTCAGGGCTCTGTGCAGGCCAGTCAAGTTCTTCCACACCGATCTCTACAAACCATTTCTGGACGGACCTCGCTTTGTGCACGGGGGCATTGTAATGCTGAAACAGGAAAGTGCCTTCCCCAAACTCTTGCCACAAAGTTGGAAGCACAGAATCATCTAGAAAGTCATTATATGCTGTACCATTGTATGCTGCAGCCCCAGACCATTATTCCTCTTCCACCAAACTTTACAGTTGGCACTATGCATTCGGGCTTGTAGCGTTCTCCTGGCATTTGACAAACGTTGGACTGCCAGATGGTGAAGCGTGATTCATCACTTTAGAGAATGCGTTTCCACTGAGTTCAATGGCGGCAAGCTTACTCCACTCCAGGCGACGCTTGGCATTGCGCATGATGATCTTAGGCTTGTGTGCGGCTGCTCGGCCATGGAAACCCATTTCATTAAGTTCCCGACAAACAGTTATTGTGCTGATGTTGCTTCCAGAGGCAGTTAGGAACTCGGTAGTGAGTGTTGCAGCCCAGGACAGACAATGTTTATTCAATTTGATTAACTGACTTGTTGGAAAGGTGGCATCCTATGACAGTGCCCCGTTGAAAGTCACTGAGCTCTTCAATAAGGCCATTCTACTGACAATGTTTGTCTATGGAGATTGCATGGCTGTGTGCTTGATTTTATATACGTCAGCAACGGGTGTGGCTGAAATAGCTGAATCCACTAATTTTAAAGGGTGTCCACATACTTTTGCATATATAGTGTACGTTAATTTGCATGTTTGGATTGGCATATTTCACTGATTGTCTTCATTTAAATAAATAATTTCACTGATTGAAGCTTCGGTTTGTGCCACTCTCCCAGTGCAAGGATTAAATTCAAACAGCCTTTTATCACCGCTACAGCCATTGTGTTCGCCAAGGAGCTGAAAATGTCAGCCACCATCACGGTAATAGGAAATTGATAATGTATTCTGAGGGCAATAGAGTGCCGCTCCCTTCCTCCACCCTCCATTTTTTTTCTGCTTCTCTCTCTCTGTCTCACTGACTCCCTATCTGCCTCCCCGCTATCTCTCTCTCTCTTTCCCTGCCTCCTCTCTCTCTCTGTGTCTCGGTCTGTGTCTCTCTGTCTCTATGTGTTTGTTTCACTGGTTTTCTTCTAGAGGACGTGAAGTAAAGGTTGCTTGTGTTCTGAGGGCTAATAAGACAATACAGTGTAAATTATCTCTGGAGCCTTCAACAGCTATCGAGTGGTTTCCCTGGGCAACTGGCCTCTCGCACCTGACCGCACATAAGCAAAGTCCTAAATGGCACCCTATTCCCTACATGGTGCATTACTTTTGACCAGAGCCATATGGGCCCTGGTCAAAAGTACTGCATTATATAGGGAATATGGTGCCATTTGGGACACAACCATATTTGCACAGTACATCCTTCCCAGTTCCAGGCGGCTGAAGACAGCCAGGCAATTTGGCCGTCTTGGTCCCTTGATCAAGGATTTAGTTAAAGAGGAAAATCAGACGATCGGGTCGGTGGACAGGCAGCACATTCTATTACACACTCTCTCTTACACACACACACACACACACACACACACACATACACACACAGACACACACGCACACAGACACACACGCACACACGCACACACACACACACACACACACACACACACACACACACACACACACACACACACACACACACACACACACACACACACACACACACACACACACACACACACACACACACACACACACACACACACACACACACACACACACAAATGCCTGTGCATACAAAACAGAAGGTACCACTTTATTTGGAGAGGCAGAAACATTTCAACTATCTACTAACCCTGACTCTAACCATAACCTTAACCTTAGCAAGCAACTGCTTAGCAACAGTAGTTTATTGATAGTATGACCATCTGTACAGATGGACTATCCAGATTATCCAAATAGTGTCTCTCTCTCGTTTTCCTTTCTCACCCACATCTTTCCCTGGCTTTCATCACCTTCCACCCTCTCCCTTGATTTCACACGCACACCCTCTCGCTTTCTCTCCCACCCACTTCTTTCTCCATGTGTGTTTCTGTCTAATTTAGGTGACATAGTGGCAGGATATAAAAACAACTGCAGAGCCCATAAATATGGATTAGATTAGCCTGGCATGCTGCACTTTCACTCTATGAAATCCCAGTGGTGCCACATGCTAATTGTGTCTGCTATGTGTGCATGTATTATTCATTATTTTTGCCTGTATCTTTATCAGACACAGCATACATGCATCCATTTTCACTATTGCAAAAACATAGTCTAAGCCAAAGCAGCAAATGATTTTTTAACCTTTATTTAACTAGGCAAGTCAGTTAAGAACATATTCTTATTTACAATGACGGCCTAACCCGGACGACGCTGGGCCAATTGTGCGCCGCCCTATAGGAGTCCCAATCACGGCCGGTTGTGATACAGCCTGGAATCGATCCAGGGTCTGTAGTGTCGCCTCTAGCACTGAGATGCAGTTCCTAAGACCACTGCGCCACTCGGGAGCAGAATTATGATACAGTTGTAATGCATTTTAAGACTTGTCATGAGCATTTGAGCTTCATAATGTCTTATCATTATGATGACTAATGACAAAATAAGAGCCATTTGAGTCAGTTGAAATTTGGATACATAGAGACACATAACACGTTGTAAACCATTATAAAGGCTGATGCATGTTTATAACGAGTTAAAAAGCATTATACTTGCAGGTGTAACAGATGTGGATTTGTGAATCTCACTTCTCAGCCGGAAAACTTGCGACTGGTTAGAATGTATCAGGACAGCGATCACATGTCTGCAAGGCAAATGTCCCGGGTTCTAGTCTTGGTGTGAGCTAGAGCAGAAGGAATTGGTACAGCTAAGCAATGCACAGTGACGTCCGCTACACAGGCTGTGTTTCTTTCGAATTCAGTGCATGTCAGTCCTGTCAATGGTTAGTCATCATAATTGAGTTAAGTTAGTCATGACCGACTTTGTTGAATGTTCATGTCTACTTGTATGCTCTCTCGCTCTCTCTGTCTCGCTCTCTGTCTCTGTGCCCTATTCCTCCCCCCTATACCTAGGGCTCTATTAAATCCGCATCGCGGAAGTTTAGCTTTCTGGGTAGTTGTAATTTACAGTTTTTTACAATCACTTTGGCACTAATTTCAGAACCTTGTGGTCACTTTTCAAAACTCTAGACACAAAACTCAAAACGGTCATCACTTGTAACACAGGCTGTCCAATGTTCAAAACATTGCATTGTGCATTCATATCTTTAAAGAAACCTTGCACTTGCAGAATCATTGGTTCAAATAACTCATTTGTTTATGAAATACCATAGGAACATTCATTTAGATCACCCACACACAAGATACCGATAGTTTCCCTGTGTAGTTGTTCGTACAATCATTAAATATTGTAGTACAAAATATGTGATACATGTTTCATTATGCTACTACACGTAAATACATCACTGTAAAAGGACTAGTAGAGAGAATACTACAGACACAGTGGAATCATTGAACAAAATATGAAGTGTATTGATGAAATACAATAAAATCACAACATAGGTTTCTTTGAATCAAAGCAAAAACAATTAGCTACAAAAAAATAAAAAAACAGTTAAAGGTCAACTGCAGTGTTCCTCACCTGGCTTACTGTAAAAAGCTAAACAAAAGATTGATTACTGTACTTCTATATTCCATTAACCCTGTCTTGTGGATTTGGCCACAAGTTCTCATCCACATCACAATGGTTGTTTTCATTAGCTAAACATCTTGGGAAGAATCTTCGGGCATGGTGAATCCTGGCCTGACACTGGTCTGCCGTGATGTCATTGCATGCGTCATCCATGGCCTGGAGAAGGGTGGCTTGTTCGTGAGGGCGCCTATCATATACCTTCCACCTCCATGTGGAGAAAAAATTCCTCAATTGGGTTAAGGAAAGGAGAGTATGGGGGTGAGTACAGGGTGGTAAATTGTGGATGGGCCTGAAACCATGCTTGCACCATTTGAGCATGGTGGAACCTGACATTATCCCACACAATGACATAGGTCATGCCATCAGCTCTACAGACCGGATTTAGCTCATCAAGGAAGGTTACATTCGAACAGCGAATCATGTGGCTGCCTGCAACTCAATATATAGAGTATATAGAGTCGAGAGCTTTAGATGTTGTTCGACCAAACATTAGAACGGACAAGATGCGAAATCTAAGCAACTTTGACCGTGGTATGATTGTTGATGCCACACATTGTCACGCCCTGACCTTAGTATTCTTTGTTTTCTTTATTATTTTGGTTAGGTCAGGGTGTGACATGGGTGATTATATGTTTTTGTCCTGTCTAGGGGTTTTGTATGTTTATGAGGTTGCGACCAGTCTAGGGGTTTTGTATGTCTATGGTTGCCTAGATTGGTTCTCAATTAGAGGCAGCTGTTTATCGTTGTCTCTGATTGGGAACCATATTTAGGCAGCCATATTCCTTGAGTATTTCATGGGTGATTATCTATGTCTATGTTAAGTTGCTTGTGTCAGCACTATGATTATATAGCTTCACGTTCGTTTTGTTGTTTTTGTATAGTTCATTCCGTGTTCTTTCTTTATTAAAAGAAGATGTATTCAAATCACGGTCTCATCGCTATAACAAACGTGACACACATGGTGATTCCAGCATCTCAGAAACAGCTGCCTTCCTGGGATTTTTACGCACTACAGTCTCCAGAGTTTACAGAGAATGGTGCGATAAACAAAACACATTCAGTGAACGGCAGTTCTGTGGGCAGAAACACCTTGTTAAGGAGAGAGGTCAGAGGAGAATGTCCAGACTCATTCAAGCAAACAGAAATGCCACAAATGCTCAAATAACAGCTTTTTAAAACAGTGGTGTGCAGAAGGGCTTCTCTTAATGTACAACACCGTAAATAACCCAGGCTGTTGTGGAGGCAAAAAGGGGGTCCTACCCAGTATTAGACAGGTGTACCTAATAAAGTGTCATTTTGAACAGGTGATTTTAGTTCAACGAACAAATTATCTTAGCTTTATGTGTATTGTATCCAAGCAATTGGAAAAAGAGTTTTGTGTCTAGAGTTTTGAAAAAGGACATCAAGGTTCTGAAATTAGTGGCAAAGTGATTCAAAAAAATTGTAAAGGCAATGTTACTGCTTTAGTGGAGACTGCATTCACGGTAAACGCTGCATGTCTGCTCAACCGGAAATTACAGATTGAATAGAGCCCTTAGTCATGACTGAGTTAGACACAAGTGACCAACTCTGCTTGACTTGTGTGTGTTCTCTCTCTCTCTCCTTCTGTCTCTCCTCCATCCATCCGTCAGGGTGTCTGTGTGTGACGAGGACAAGCTGACGCATAACGAGTTCATCGGAGAGTCGCGGGTGGCCCTGCGCCGCGTGAAGCCCGACCAAACCAAGCGCTTCAACATTTGTTTGGAACACCCACCGCCTGTGAGAAAGAGGGAGAGAGGGATGAGGGGGAGCGAGGGACGGAGGGGGGATGGAGTTCACTTTATTGGACTTTTTCAGGAATTTCTCTCACATCATAAGTTCTTCTTCTTGAGTCATCTCTTCCCCACCCCGTGCCAAACAAAACCAGACAGTCAAAAAGTCAGATCCAAACCACCAGCGATGAGAAGATAGATAAAGGCAGATTACAATAAAAAGGGATAAGGGAGTGAATGTTGTTTATAATAAGGGTTACAAGAGGAAAATCAGACCACTCTGATATTAAAACGGATGGCCCCCTCTTTAGCAAAATATATTTGACCTAAACCCTCCCTGAACGTTTGGAAATAAAAAGTTTGCTAAACACAAAATAATAAAACTAATTGGAGGATAACCGAGAACATGTCTACCGTTTACCCTCACTTCTTCAACAGACCAGAGTGTTAGATATGCATCCTGTAAGCCTTACATGGCAATGCAGGAATTGTAATAGTGCCCAGGGCTGTGGGCCAGAAGGTTGTGGGTTCGCAGACCACTGTAGACAAGAGTAGGGGTGGTCTAAGGCATTGCATCGTAGTGCTAGCTGTGCCACTAGAGATTCTGGGTTCAAGTCCAGGCTCTGTTGCAGCCGGCCGCAACCGGTAGATCCATGGGGCGGCACAAAATTGTCCCAGCATCGTCTGGGCTAGGGAGTGTTTGGCCGGCAGGCATGTCCTTGTCCCATCACGCACTAGTGACTCTTATGGCAGGCCGGGCGCAGTGCACACTGACACAGGCACCATGTGTACAGTGTTTCCTCTGACACATTGGTGCGGCTGGCTACCGGGTTAAGTGGGCATTGTGTAAGAAGCAGTCCACAACCCTTGGTTGGGTTGTGTTTCGGAGGATGCGTGGCTCTTCGCCTCTCCAGAGTCCGTACGGGAGTTGCAGCGATGAGACAAGACTGTAAATTTCAATTGGATACCACAAAATCGGGGAGAAAAAGTGGTAAAAAAAAAAGAGTAGGGGTGGAAAAATCTCCTTTATAGTTAAAAGTATTACATGAATCGATCATCGTATTTGCTGGTCTGAGAAAAAACATTTTTTATAAACCTTTCATGCAATTCTAAATCATTTTACAAATTGTCACGAACCGGCTCGAAGTTCGTAACAAAAAGGGAGACAACGTGGAGATATGGAATAACAAAATATATTTATTAACTGAAGTAACTAAATACAATTAACAATGGTGTGTGTAATCAGTAGTGTAAGTGAGTGGTTGCGTGCATAAATGTGATGATGAAGGTGCCGACGCAAACAAAAACAGCCACAAAAAATGCCACAACCAAAATCTATCAGTGTCTGCATGGAGAGAGTCTCCCCAATGAATGGGGAAGAGGTGTATTTAGCCCGGGATACACCTGAACCCGGGTGTGTCCCATTTTGCTGACGACCCTCCTAGCTCCGCCCACCGACATCCTATTAAGGAAAACAAGAGCAAAGAGAGAATTCGGCAGACAGAGTGGGAGGGTCATCACAATATAAGCAGAATATTTTTTAATACCACACAAATTACCAGGTGTGACGGTAAAACAGTGATGCAGACAACGTTAAATTAAGAATGGTTTAATAATCCAACAGGGGCAGACAATAGACAGGTCAAGGCAGGCAGGGGTCAGTAAACCAGAGGTGAGGCAACGGTACCGGATGGCAGGCAGGCTCAGGGTAGGCAGAGGTCAATAATCGAGGTGGGGCAAATGTACAGATCGGCAGGCAGGCTCATGGTCAGGGGCAGGCAGAGTGGTCAGGCAAGCGGGCTAAGAGTCAAGACAGGCAAGGGTCAAAACCAGGAGGGTGAGAAAAAGAGAGACTAAGAAAAGCAGGAGCTGAGACACAAAACTGCTGGTTGACTTGACAAACAGGCAGCAGACAAACACAGGTATAAATACACAGAGGATAATGGGGAAGATGGGCAACACCTGGAGGGGGGTGGAGATAATTACAAAGGCCGGTTGAACCAGATCAGTGTGACAAATTATGGAAATTACAGGCTAAGAATAGACAGAGGCCGATGTGTTCATAATAATCATATTTATCCAAATGCCAAATCAGTGTGTCTTGTTTGCAACTAAATTGTCCCTGTTTGCAAATAATTCAATCTGAAACTATAACGGCACAAGGTGAGACCCAGATGCAGACACAGGAGGCAGATGGTTAGAGTCTTAGTTGTTTATTTATATCCAAAAGGAGTAGGCAAGAGAATGGTCGTGGACAGGCAAAAGGTCAAAACCAGATTCTGAGTCCAAGAGGTACAGAGTGGCAGACAGGCTTGATGTTAGGGCAGGCAGGTGGGTCAGGCAGGCGTGTCCAGAAAAAACAGGCAAGGGTCAAAACCGAGAAAACTAGAAAAAGAGAATAGAAAACATACAAGACGAACTAGCACAGAGAGACAGGAAACACACTGGGGAAAAGGATAAATGGGGAAAATAAGCGACACCTGGAGGAGGTGGAGACAATCACAAGAACAGGTGAAACAGATCAGGGCGTGACAGAAACGTAATTTGGAATCTGAGCATGGAACTTTCCAAAAGTTAGGCCTAACTTTCCACCCCATACAGAGTACGCCTACCGTTGCAGAAAAATGTAAGCTTTAATTGCTGGCTACACTTCTTCAGTTGCGTAACCCAACGAGAGAAGATTACAGGTGTTTCCCTAAAAGCTGTCTGGGTTTAAGCATCTTCTATTGTACATAAAGTGAATAGCTTAATCAGTTGATAGTGACAGAATTAGATTACTTCCAAGCAAAGTAAATGTTTTTGTCTCCTCGGCTATAGGACATTGTAGCTCAGCCTCTGAATGTCAAATAAACAAAACAATGATATCCCCATATGCATCAAAGTCACGTCTTTCCCGGGTATTTTACAGTACAGCTTGTTTCTAGAATAAAGCACTGCGGACCAAAGCGCTGTTATAGATCATTTTATATAATCAGATCTGTTTTATTTTCTTCAAAATCTTAAGCTAACAAGGGGTAGGCCTGTGCTTTTTGACATTTTATTTTAAAATAAGGTAGGCCTATGGCATACCCTCTCATACCCCCTCAATTCGAGTCTTGGTTTTAACTTAACAGCCGTTCACTGACACAGAGGTAGGCTATTTTAAGAGTGAATAGTGGGTGGAGGAACTGACCGACAAATCTATGCTTATAGCAGCCTATTGCTTAATTTCATCTGCCACACAGTTAGGCTTACCTCTTATTTCTTAATAGGTGAACATAGGCTCCAACACAAAGCCCTCTTGTTGTTAGTAGTCTAATTAAAATGAAGACGGTTGAAATGCCTAGTCGAATTTGCCTTCTTTCAGCACTATGAGCTGTCCATTTCCGATTGCTGCTGCTTCAAGTTTCAGCACCGCAATGTAAATGATTCGAATCTGTCTTATTGTGAGGTCAATAACTCTGATAAAGACATAATGGGCAAGAAACATATTGTTTTTAATCAAATCAATTATAGTAGTAGCAAGCTATCAAAGATGACCTCCGGTCCTCCCCTTCGCACTCTCTTTTCAAACTGAACAGAACATAAACTATAGGCCAGTCTTCACGCACGTTTTTGGACTAGGCTTAATAGCCACCAAAAATCAAAAGAAGCCTTTGACTCTCCTCCTGAACTGCCACCGTAGCCCTACACAGCACAGCCATTGGTTAGGCAGCACACAAAAACTTTTTTGATCAGTAAGAGCAGAGCAGCCTGGGCCTCAGGGTTGGAATATCCTTTGCAGTGTGTAATGCTGCCTAGTTTTATTTAGACCACTCCAGCAGATATCTTAGAAAGATAACTTGTTCCGTGCTTCTCTGAGCACGCACTTCGTAGCCTATAGGCTATGGATCCTTATTGAGACCCCATGAAATAGCCTATAGACACACTTGATATTGCGTGCCCAGCGAAGCTGTGAAACCTATTGTTATTCTTTGAATTCTTATTATTTTCATTTTCCTTGACTTGGTCAAATAACTCAAGCAAAGATAGTAAAAAATATATATATACTGTATTTGGCACACAGACACTAGAGGTCATGAGTAACTTGGTCAAAAATAATGGCACTGATTGGCCTATGAGGTGCTGTTATAAGCAGTCTCGCTTAAACCTTCAAATCCGTCGCCTCTTTAGACCTAGAGACTTGAAATGCTGAACAAATTTGCCTCAAGGACCCAATGGTCTCTCAGGATAGATTTTCCTACATCTTGAACATTTTTGAAAACGTATTCTCATTCTTCTCTCAACTTAGTTTCAGAAAAGCTAAAGGATTGGCTGAGTTATTTATAAATCAGATTTTACCTGTCCATTTAAATCCTTTGTAAATCCACTTCACAATGGCTTATCAACTTGAAACCATTTTAGGGTCACAGTTCTCTTTTTTGACTGTAACTGTAATAATTAAAATAATCACAAAACATCTTTTCATGGACTAAAAGTCAGATTGACTCAAAATTTCACAGTAGTCACTAAAGAGTTAGAGAAAATAATGTTCAATAACATTCAAAGATGGGCACACAATACCAGTGGATTCCTATTAGCACATACGTCTTCTCATGAACCATAGGAACAAAAGACACCAATTTGGAATGTAGGCCCATGGTACATGTCTTAACTTGGTTTAAGAAAATCTTGGTCAAAAGATGGTTGAGTTATTGACCTATCAAAAATCCGATTTGACATGTCCATTTAAACCAATGTTAATCCACTCCACAGTGTCCTATCAACTTGAAACTTATCATCGCTATCATGGATGTCTGAAAGTCAAACAGAATTTGGTATGGATGTCTAAAAAAACAAGGAAACTAGAAACAACTAATTGTTTGCATATGTAACGCTAATGCTCAAAGTCATCTGCAATCATCTTCTCCTCATTAACCATATGTCAGATTCCCTCCAGGTTTTGTATTTACTCATTACGTCAGTCTTTAATAGTTGCCGCATTCAAAACATAAGCTGTGTGAATAGTAAGTCACTGCTACCTTAGATGGCTGCACCAGACTAGATGGCGGCACTATAAATGCCATTGGCACCAGTGGCACCATAGGATACTAGAGCAATAACACTTGATCAAGTGGACTTTGTCTAATGCAAAGGATTGTTAAATTATGCTGACGAATAATGTGAAAAACAGGTTTTTAGAAATTTATAAATTTATTAAAAAAATGGAAATACCTTATTTACAAAGGTATTCAGACCCTTTGATATGAGACTCGAAATTGAGCTCAGGTGCATCCTGTTTCCATTGATCATCCTTGAGATGTTTCATCAACTTGATTGGAGTCCACCTGTGGTAAATTCAATTTATTGGACATGATTTGGAAAGGCACACACCTGTCGAAATAACTCCCCAAATACGGGTATCGCAAGCTTGTAGCGTCATACCCAAAAAGACCCGAGGCTATATTTGCTGCCAAACCTGCTCCAACAAAGTACTGAGTAAAGAGTCTGAATACTTATGTAAATTTGCAAACATTTCTAAAAACCTGTTTTTCTTTTTCATTATGGATTATTGTGTGTAGATTGATGAGGGGGGTAAAAAAAACTATTTAATCAATTTTAGTCTAAAGCTGAGACGTAACAAAATGTGTTAAAAGTGAAAGGGTCTGAATACTTTCCGAATGCACTATATGTGGTCTGAACGTAGTGAAAAGTGGATATTTTATTTGGGAAAATATGAAACCGGAAGTCCTGCCTCTTGCTCTGTCAGGATACGACAGTTGTGAGGGTATATTTAAGTATTTTGGAATGCTAATGTGGAGTGAACCGACTGAGATTGAAATCATTTACACAAGCAGAATTAAGTAATGACTTTAAGAATGATTACAAGCTGCATTCTTTTTTTTATTTTTTTAAATTTTCTCCCCTTTTCTCCCCAATTTTCGTGGTATCCAATCGCTAGTAATTACTATCTTGTCTCATTGCTACAACTCCCGTACGGGCTCGGGAGAGACGAAGGTCGAAAGCCATGCGTCCTCCGAGGCACAACCCAACCAAGCCGCACTGCTTCTTTAACACAGCGCGCCTCCAACCCTGAAGCCAGCCGCACCAATGTGTCGGAGGAAACACCGTGCACCTGGCCCCCTTGGCTAGCGCGCACTGCGCCCAGCCCGCCACAGGAGTCGCTGGAGCGCGATGAGACAAGGAAATCCCTACCGGCCAAACCCTCCCTAACCCGGACGACGACAAGCTGCATTCTAAGATAACAAACCTACAGCACAGACTAAACTTCACTTGCGTCATTCACTTGTGATACTGAGAGATAAACATGCTAATGCTTTCACTGATTGCACATAAAGGAAGATAGTTGTGAACCGTGTTCATTGCTGCTCGCAGCTATATTTATCTTTATTTCTCTTTCTCTCTCTCTCCATCCCTCTCTCTCTCTCTCTCTCTCTCCAGCTTCCCTCCCCTTCTGCAATGAGCGCGGCACTGAGAGGCATTTCCTGCTACCTGAGAGAGGTACGCCAAAAACACCCCTTCGCCTCTGTCTGTCTGACCATGGTTCAAACAAACTGTGCTGTGCCGACATCGCACGGCGCTTGACTTTTAAAGGCAGTGTTGGCTTGAGCAACACCGGATTCAAAACTTTGAACTTTTTCCATTTAAATTATTATATAAAATTCTTGCCACCAATAGAATGTTATATAAATGGGGGATTAAACCATCCCAGCTCTGCAGGTTTTGCTACGAAGAGACAGAATCATTAGATCATTTGTTTTGGTACTGACCATATGTAGCTTGTTTTTGGTTGCAGGAATGGTTGAAGAAGTGAAACATTTACCTGGCGCTAACTCTGCAGATAGCACTACTGGGTGACTTGAAAAGTCATAGTCAATCGATCAAAAATATAATAATATTTAAAACAAAAATATTTGTCTTTAATTTACAATCTGTAGAAACTATGACAATAGAAAGGTTCAGAACTTTCAAAACATAAAAAAATGTAAACTTAAATATGACATTCAGACCCTTTACTCAGTACTTTGTTGAAGCAAACTTTGGCAGAAATTACAACCTTGTGTCTTCTTGGGTATGACGCTACAAGCTTGGCACACCTGTAATTGGGGAGTTTCTCCCATTTTTCTCTGCAGATCCTCTCAAGCTCTGTTCAGTTGAATAGGTAGCGTCGCTGCACAGCTATTTTCAGGTCTCTCCAGAGATGTACGATTGGGTTCAAGCCCGGGCTGTAGCTGGACCCCTCAAGGACATTCAGAGACTTGTCCCGAAGCTACTCCTGTGTTGTCTTGGCTGTGTGCTTCAGGTTGTTGAAAGGTGAACTTTCACCCCAGTCTGAGGTCCTGAGCACTCTAAGCAGGTTTTCATCAAGAATATCTCTGTACTTTGCTCCGTACATCTTTCCCTTAATCTCGACTAGTCTCCCAGTCCCTGCAACTGAAAAACATCCGCCCAGCATGATGCTGACACCACCGTGCTTCATCGTAGGGATGGTGCCAGGTTTCCACCTGACGTGACCCTTGGCATTCAGGCCAAAGAGTTCAATCTTGGTTTCATCAAACTAGAGAATCTTGTTTCTCATGGTCTGAGAGTCGTTTAGGTGCCTTTTGGCAAACCAAGCAGGATGTCATGTGCCTTTTACAGAGGAGTGGCTTCTGTCTGGCCACTCTACCATAAACACCTGATTGGTGGAGTGATGCAGAGATGGTTATCCTGGAAGGTTCTCCCATCTCCACAGAGGAACTCTGGAGCTCTGTCAGAGTGACCCCCGGGTTCTTGGTCACCTCCCTGACCAATGCCCTTCTCCACCGATTGCTCAGTTTGGCGGCCAGCTCTAGGAAGAGCCTTGGTGGTTTCTAATTTCTTCCATTGAAGAATGATGGAGGCCACTGTTTCTTGGGGACCTTCAATGCTGCAGACATTTTTTGGTATCCTTCCCCAGATCTGTGCCTCGACACAATCCTGTCTCAAAGCTCTTTCGACCTCATTGCTTGGTTTCTGCTCTGACATACACTGTCAACTGTGGGACCTTATATAGACAGGTGTGTGCCTTTCCAAATCATGTCCAGTCAATTGAACTTACCACAGGTGGACTCCAATCAAGTTGTAGAAACATCTCAAGGATGATCAATCGAAACAGGATGCACTGTATAAGCAGGAAGTAGAAGCCTAAGTGTTGTTGTCCATTAGTTTACTCCAATTAGGGGAGGGGTGTTAGGGTTAGTGGAAAATAATGAAGGAAAATATATTTAAAAAATATAGATGTATACAATACCAGTTAATTGTTTGGAATCACCTACTCGTTCAAGGGTTTTTCTTTATTTCACTATTTTCTACATTGTAGAATAATAGTGAAAACATCAAAACTGTGAAATAACACATATGGAATCATGTAGTAACCAAAAAAGTGTTAAACAAATAAAAAATATAATTTATATTTTAAATTCTTCAAAGTAGCCACCCTTTGCCTTAATGACAACTTTGCACACGCTTGGCATTCTCTCAACCAGCTTCATGAGGTAGTTACCTGGAATGCATTTCAATTAACAGTTGTCCCTTGTTAAAAGTTCATTTGTGGAATTTATTTCCTTCTTAACCTGTCTAGGATGAGAGTGCCGCTAGCGGCACTCCCCCCCCACCCCCACTGAAAAACCAGTGCCGCGAAATTCAAAAAAAAAATATTTTTTAAATATTTAACTTTCACACATTAAAGTCCAATACAGCTAATGAAAGACACAGATCTTGTGAATCCAGTCAACATGTCCGATTTTTAAAATGTTTTACAGGGAAGACACAATATGTAAAGATGTACATCTATTACCTAAAAACACATTAGCATAATCCACCATCTTTTATTTGTCCACCAACACCAGTAGCTATCACCAATTCGGCTAAACTAAGATATTTATAGCCCCTAACCAAGAAAAAAACTCATCAGATGACAGTCTGATAACATATTTATGGTATGGGATAGGTTTTGTTAGAAAAAAGTGCATATTTCAGGTAGATGGCATAGGTTACAATTGCACCCACCGTCACAAATGGACTAGAAAAACTACATATAGCAACGTGTTTACCTACTTACTAATCATCAAACATTTCGTAAAAATACACAGCATACACTAATCGAAAGACACAGATCCTGTGAATACAGACAATATTTCAGATTTTCTAAGTGTCTTACAGCGAAAACACAATAAATCGTTATATTAGCATAGCACATAGCACATAGCAGCCCAGCATTGATTCTAGCCAAAGTGAGCGATAAAAGTCAACATCGCCAAAATATATTAATTTTTTCACTAACCTTCTCAGAATTCTTCAGATGACACTCCTGTAACATCATATTACACAATCCATATAGAGTTTGATCGAAAATGTTTATATTTAGCCACCAAAATCATGGTTAGACAATGTGAAATGTAGCCCAGCTGGTGAGAAAATGTCCGTGCGCCATATTAGACAGTGATCTACTCTTATACATAAATACTCATAAACGTGACTAAAAAATATAGGGTGGACAGGGATTGATAGACAATTTAATTCTTAATACAATCGCGGAATTACATTTTTTAAATTATCCTTACTTTTCAATACAGTTTGCGCCAAGCGAAGCTACGTCAAAAAAAATGGCGTCCTAAGCCACTAACATTTTTCGACAGAAACACGATTTATCATAATAAATTGTTCCTACTTTGAGCTGTTCTTCCATCAGTATCTTGGGCAAAGGATCCTTTCTTGGGTCCAATCGTCTTTTGGTGGAAAGCTGTCCTCTTGCCATGTGGAAATGCCAACTGCGTTCGGGATGAACTGGAAGCGTGCCCAGCAATTCACAGCGTTTCAGAAATAAATGTCCCAAAATCGCACTAAACGGATATAAATTGCTATAAAACGCTTTAAATTAACTACCTTATGATGTTTTTAACTCCCATAACGAGTAGAAACATGACCAGAGTAATATTACTCCCTCCACTAATGCTTGGAACAGGTGCGGGTCGGTGTCCTCTAGGCGCATGACGCAGCTCCAAAAGAGTGACTAGCCTCAGGGTTTTTTAATTTGTAGTGCCTGTGAACGCGCAATCGACCCCATTCAAATCGTCATCACGTAAAGGCATCCAGGGGAAGACGTAAGCAGTGTCTGTATACTCATAGCAATAACAGTGGCCTTTTAACTGACTCCAGATCAGGGGCCAAAATTTCTGAAATCTGACTCCATGTCAGGGAAATTGCTGTAGAATGACTTCTGTTCCACTTAGAGACAAAATTTCAACTCCTATAGAAACTATAGACTGTTTTCTATCCAATAATAATATGCATATTGTACGATCAAGAATTTTGTGGGAAGCCGTTTCAAAAATTACACGATTAGCATAAATAGTGACAACAGCGCCCCCATCCTCAACAGGTTAATGCGTTTGAGCCAATCAGTTGTGTTATGACAAGGTAGGGGTGGTATACAGAAGACAGCCCTATTTGGTAAAAAAACAAGTCTATATTATGGCAAGAACAGCTCAAATATGCAAAGAGAAATGACAGTCCATCATTACTTTAAAACATGAAGGTCAATCAATCCTGAAGATTTCAAGAACTTTGAAAGTTTCTTCAAGTGCAGTGGCAAAAACCATCAAGCGCTATGATGAAACTGGCTCTCATGAGGACCGCCACAGGAAAGGAAGACCCAGAGTTACCCTTACTGCAGAGGATAAGTTCATTAGAGTTAACTGCACCTCAGATTGCAGCCCACATACTGTAAATGTTTGAGAGTTCAAGTAACAGACACATCTCAACATCAACTGTTCGGAGGTGACTGCGTGAATCAGGACTTCATGGTTGAATTGCTGAAAAGAAACCCCTACTAAAGGACACCAATAACAAGAAGAGACTTCTTGTCTGAAGTCCCTGCCACATACGTCACGTGTCTGAGCCGTTGACTTGCAATTCTACTTTATCTCTGTACTGATGTTGTGCTTGTTTGATTGCCTTACGGAGGGCATAACTGCACTGTTTGTATTCAACCATATTCCCAGTCACATTGCTGTGGTTAAATGCGATGGTTTGTGTTTTCAGTTTTGCGCGAATGCTGCCATCTATCCACAGTTTTTGGTTTGGGTAGGTTTTAATAGTCACGGTGGGAACACCATCCCCTATACACCTCCTTTCCGACTGTATGTAATAACACGTAAAACATTCTGGGCTAATAATGTAAGGAAAATACATCCTGCAAAGTTGCTTAGGAGCTAGAAGCAGAGCTGCCATTTCGAAATGATTTGTATTTTTTTATATATATATATATATATAAAAAGTAGTACTCACTCTTCAAACAAGTGATAGGCTAATATTGTCACCCATCAGACTATTCTGAATTGAATCTTGTCTTTACATATACTAAATATTATATGTATGACATTTGTTTTGATTTAGAACGGACCATTATCATGCACCTGTCTCAGAACAGGGGCAGGGTGAAAAAATGCATGTCATCTATATGCATTTTCCCATGGCTTATTTTCATGCCAGCCAGGTAGGTTATACTCCTGTTGTAAAGCTTAGAAATGTGCTTGATATTTGGAAAGTTGAGAAATAAATATAATAGGCCTCGCCTATAGAAAGCTGATGGAATCCTCCTCTTTTTAATAGAGGCCATCAAAAGTCTGTTTTCTCACGCAATTGCTTAGGCTATAGAAATGTTGCCCAACACGAGCTCATGGGCTCTCATGAAGTGCCTGCTTTTTTAAAATACATTTGCATTGATGTTGTTAGAGGGACAATTACTTACTTACTGACTTTATTGTCCCCATGGGGAAATTTTGTTGCAGTGTCATGTTGTCACGATCGTCTTCGGGAGAAAGAGAGGAGGACCAAGGCGCAGCGTGAAGTGAATACATTCTTCTATTTATTAAAGAAGAAACGAAGAATACTTGACAAACTTACTAAAACAACAAACGAACGTGACGCTATATATAAAACGTGCAGACACAAGCAACTAACATATAGACAATAACCCACAACCCACAATACAAAACGCAAAACGCCTGTCTCTGATTGAGAACAATATCAGGCCAAACACATAGAAATAGACAAACCAGACACACAACATAGAATGCCCACTCAGATCACACCCTGACCAAACAAAACATAAAACATACAAAGCAAACTATGGTCAGGGCGTGACACATGTACACGTTTAAAGTGGCGTTTAAATACGAAACAAAATTGACAATACAACTTTCAACTAGCCTGCTGGTCTTACTGAGTCGATAGGAACATTCGAACGAGCAATTTAGGAGGGATATCACACCTGGCACAAATGATGGTCTAGTTCTGTTTTTCCTGTTGAGTACCAGAGTGCTCAGAGTGCTGAGTACCAGGTAGGTAGCAAGTTTGGTATGTTACTAATAACCATCAGCAGCATCAGAACTTGGAGAAGCCTAGTTACCTTGACTAAAAGGTCATGTGGAATTTGACTGTGGTCATGACTCGTGAATGCCAGTGTGGAGGTAGTATGGTCACTGTAACAGCCCTAATCAAAGGTTGGCAAATGTATGCACTCACAAAAATAACATAAAATAGACATGCATGTAAGGGGGTAAAAATGGATGTGGAATACAGACGAATGTATGCTTCACTATTAATACATGCATGTAGCTCGGCTCTGCCTGTGGCCATGGGAGTGACTCATGCTTCCCTGAGATGTTGCATCTCATCATTCTTAGCTTCTTTGAGTGGCTGCTCCCTCGCTTTTATTTTCTATTCCTTCATCCGTCAATCTTAATGTGATGTGCCATGATGCGTACCATGCTGTACTTGCGATCAGACTCTTCCATCACAATAGTCAGTCTATAAGACACACAAGAGGATGAATGAATAGATCAACTTTATTGATCCCCAGAGGGGAAATTGAGCTTGTCACTAGCATAAGATCGATCACTGGCGGACTTACCACTAGGCGGAAAAGGCAGTTGCCTCAGGCCTGGCATCATCAGGGGCCTTGTGAGCTGGGCATAATAAAAAAATAATAATACTAGTAGCCCCCCCCACCATGCTCTGCTTGCTAGAGTGGCACCTCCTTTCCTTATTTTCCTTCTTCTTCGTCTGGTTTTCCGGCAGACTAGACGCTTTGTTGCGTATTGCTGTCATTCACAGTTCGGAAAATGCATTGCACATTTTGTTCACAAAAAAAGGGAAAAGGGAAATGGGCAACACCACCTTTCTGTTCCTTCTGTCCCTCACGCTTTTTCAGCTACGGTTAATAAAGTAGCTTAAAAATTGACTTTTCCGCTGCTTCCTTCACTCGGATCAGACCAGGTCTATACGGAACTGGTCTAGTTGGCCTCGGGTCGGTTCGGAATGAGTCGCTATATTAAACAAATACATTTATGCATATCGGGTCCAACATTTTGGACCCATGAAGAACTCTAACGTGACGTGCCATACTCTTTTTGGCCAGAGAGCATCAGATACATGGCCTACATACACTGAGCGTACAAAACATTAGGAACAATATTGAGTTGCATGCCCTTTTCCCTCAGGACAGACTCAATTCATCGGGGCACGAACTCTACAAAGTTTTGAAAGCTTTCCACAGGGATACTGGCGCATGTTGACTCCAATGCTTCCCACAGTTGTGTCAAGTTGGCTGGATGTCCTTTGGGTGGTGGGCTATTCTTGATACACATGGGAAACTGTTGAGCGTGAAAAACCCAGCAGCATACTCAAACCAGTGAGCCTGGCACCTACTACCATACCCTGTTCAAAGGCACTTAAATATGTTGTCTTGCCCATTCACCCTCTGAATGGCAAACATACAGAGTACATTTCTCAATTGTCTCAAGGCTTAAAAATCCTTCTTTAACTTGTCTCCTCCCTTTCATCTACACTGATTGAAGTGGATTTAACAAGTGACATCAACAAGGGATCATAGCTTTCACCTGGATTCACCTGGTCAGTCTATGTCATGGAAAGAGTAGGTGTTCCTACTGTTTTTTACAGTCAGTGTACAGTATAGTTAGACAGAGGGGCGCTGTTTCACTCGTTTGGATGCTTTCTCTGGTAAGATAACCTGTTGGGGATGGGGGCGCTGTTGATTGACCTTCATGTTTTAAAGTAATGATGGACTGTCATTTCTCTTTGCATATTTGAGCTGTTCTTGCCATAATATAGACTTGTTTTTTTACCAAATAGGGCTGTCTTCTGTATACCACCCCTACCTTGTCATAACACAACTGATTGGCTCAAACGCATTAACCTGTTGAGGATGGGGGCGCTGTTGTCACTATTTATGCTAATTGGGTAATTTTTGAAACGGCTTCCCACAAAATCCTTGATCGTACAATATGCATATTATTATTATTATTGAATAGAAAACAGTCTATAGTTTCTATAGGAGTTGAAATTTTGTCTCTAAGTGGAACAGAGCCCATTCTACAGCAATTTCCCTGACATGGAGTCAGATTTCAGAAATGTTGGCCACTGTTCTGAAGTCAGTTAAAAGGGCACTGTTATTGCTATGACTATACGGACACTTCTTACGTCTTCCCCTGGATGCCTTTACGTGATGACGATTCCAATGGGGTCGATTGCGCGTTCACAGGCCCTATAAATGAAAAAACCCTGTAGCTAGCAAGTCTTTTCTTGCTGCGTAACGCGCGTGGAGGACACCGACCCCCTCCTGTTCCAAGCGTTAGTTTAGCCTGTTATATTTCTCCGGTCATCTTTTCACTCGTTATAGGAGTTAAAAACATCATAAGGTAGTTAATTTAAAGCGTTTTATAGCAATTTATATCCGTTTAGTGCGATTTTGGGACATTTATTTTTGAAACGATGTGAATAGTTGGGCACGCTTTTCAGTTCATCCCGAACGCAGTTGGCATTTCCACATGGCAAGAGGACAGCTTTCCACCAAAAGACGATTACTCCCAAGAAAGGATCCTTTGCCCAAGATACTGATGGAAGAACAGCTCAAGGTAGGACATTTTTATTATGATAAATCGTGTTTCTGTCGAAACATTTTAGTGGCTTAGGACGCCATGTTTTTTGACGTAGCTTCGCTTGGCGCAAACTGTATTGAAAAGTAAGGATAAATTAAAAAATGTAATTCCGCAATTGTATTAAGAATTAAATTGTCTATCAATCCCTGTCCACCCTATATTTTTTAGTCACGTTTATGAGTATTTATGTATAAGAGTAGATCACTGTCTAAGTGGCGCAAGGACATATTCTGACCAGCTGAGTTACATTTCACATTGTCTAACCATGATTTTGGTGGCTAAATATAAACGTTTTCGATCAAACTCTATATGCATTGTGTAATATGATGTTACAGGAGTGTCATCTGAAGAATTCTGAGAAGGTTAGTGAAAAAATTAATATATTTTTGGCGATGTTGACGTTATCGCTCACTTTGGCTAGAATCAATGCTGGGCTGCTATGTGCTATGTGCTATGCTAATATAACGATTTATTGTGTTTTCGCTGTAAGACACTTAGAAAATCTGAAATATTGTCTGTATTCACAGGATCTGTGTCTTTCGATTCGTGTATGCTGTGTATTTTTACGAAATGTTTGATGATTAGTAAGTAGGTAAACACGTTGCTCTAAGTAGTTTTTCTAGTCCATTTGTGACGGTGGGTGCAATTGTAACCTATGCCATCTACCTGAAATATGCACTTTTTTCTAACAAAACCTATCCCATACCATAAATATGTTATCAGACTGTCATCTGATGAGTTTTTTTGTTGGTTAGGGGCTATAAATATCTTAGTTTAGCCGAATTGGTGATGGCTACTGGTGTTGGTGGACAAATAAAAGATGGTGGATTATGCTAATGTGTTTTTAGGTAATAGATGTACATCTTTACATATTGTGTCTTCCCTGTAAAACATTTTAAAAATCGGACATGTTGACTGGATTCACAAGATCTGTGTCTTTCATTAGCTGTATTGGACTTTAATGTGTGAAAGTTAAATATTTTAAAAAAATATTTTTTTTGAATTTCGCGGCACTGGTTTTTCAGTGGGAGGGGGGGGGGTGTGCCGCTAGCGCCACGCTGATCCTAGACAGGATAAACTCAGCAAAAAAAGAAACATCCTCTCACTATCAACTGCATTTATTTTCAGGTAACTTAACTTCTCAGTGATCCTTTCGGGCAGCTGTTGTTGCCATCCTGTAAGGTGTGATGTTCGGATGTACCAATCCTGTGTAGGTGTTGTTACACATGGTCTGCCACTGCGAGGACAATCAGCTGTCCGTCCTGTCTCCCTGTAGCGCTGTCTTAGGCGTCTCACAGTACGGACATTGAAATTTATTGCCCTGGCCACATCTGCAGTCCTCATGCCTCTTTGCATGCCTAAGGCACGATCACGCAGATGAGCAGGGACCCTGGGCATCTTTCTTTTGCTGTTTATCAGAATCAGTAGAAAGGGCACTTTAGTGTCCTAAGTTTTCATAACTGTGACCTTAATTGCCTACCGTCTGTAAGCTGTTAGTGTCTTAACGACAGTTCCACAGGTGCATGTTCATTAATTGTTCATGGTTCATTGAACAAGCATGGGAAACAGTGTTTAAACCCTTTACAATGAAGATCTGTGAAGTTAGTTGGATTTTTACAAATTATCGTTGAAAGACAGGGCCATGAAAAGGGGACGTTTCTTTTATTGCTGAGTTTAGTTTCAGACACTTGCGAATTGAAGGAACGTTGGCGGGTGCACAGTGCACTGTTGCTGGAATTATTTTGGAGGAACGTGTGACCTACTTTTTGAAGTGATTTGCTAGTCAAAGGTAATACATGTTTACAGTTAAATTACGTCTTTACTATAAAACCCCCAAATCACTAAGTCTGTCCATGCATAAGATAGGACACGTACAGGGACAATATGTAATAAAAAAATATGGAATGAAGTTCAGAGAGACACTGTATTGAATGTACTGACGTGGACATGTTTCAACCCAAAGGCTATTGTCTTATGTCAGAAAACGTGTTTGTCTGCACTAGCAACGCGTAGTAGTGGTGCACCTGTTGGAAGACATTGTCCCAATGCAGTAATTCAATAATGGCAACAACAAAGAAATGCTAATATGACACTGTATCCATAAGTATTAAATATACAGTGGGGCAAAAAAGTATTTAGTCAGCCACCAATTGTGCAAGTTCTCCCACTTAAAAAGATGAGAGAGGCCTGTAATTTATCATCATAGGTACACTTCAACTATGACAGACAAAATGAGAAAAAAAATCAAGAAAGTCACATTGTAGGATTTTTTATGAATTTATTTGCAAATTATGGTGGAAAATAAGTATTTGGTCAATAACAAAAGTTTATCTCAATACTTTGTTATATACCCTTTGTTGGCGATGACAGAGGTCAAACGTTTTCTGTAAGTCTTCACAAGGTTTTCACACACTGTTGCTGGTATTTTGGCCCATTCCTCCATGCAGATCTCCTCTAGAGCAGTGATGTTTTGGGGCTGTTGCTGGGCAACACGGACTTTCAACTCCCTCCAAAGATTTTCTATGGGGTTGAGATCTGGAGACTGGCTAGGTCACTCCAGGACCTTGAAATGCTTCTTACGAAGCCACTCCTTCATTGCCCGGGCGGTGTGTTTGGGATCATTGTCATACTGAAAGATCCAGCCACGTTTCATCTTCAATGCCCTTGCTGATGGAAGGAGGTTTTCACTCAAAATCTCACGATACATGGCCCCATTCATTCTTTCCTTTACACGGATCAGTCGTCCTGGTCCCTTTGCAGAAAAACAGCCCCAAAGCATGATGTTTCCACCCCCATGCTTCACAGTAGGTATGGTGTTCTTTGGATGCAACTCAGCATTCTTTGTCCTCCAAACACGACAAGTTGAGTTTTTACCAAAAAGTTCTATTTTGGTTTCATCTGACCATATGACCTTCTCCCAATCTTCTTCTGGATCATCCAAATGCTCTCTAGCAAACTTCAGACGGGCCTGGACATGTACTGGCTTAAGCAGGGGGACACGTCTGGCACTGCAGGATTTGAGTCCCTGGCGGCGTAGTGTGTTACTGATGGTAGGCTTTGTTACTTTGGTCCCAGCTCTCTGCAGGTCATTCACTAGGTCCCCCCGTGTGGTTCTGGGATTTTTGCTCACCGTTCTTGTGATCATTTTGACCCCACGGGGTGAGATCTTGCGTGGAGCCCCAGATCGAGGGAGATTATCAGTGGTCTTGTATGTCTTCCATTTCCTAATAATTGCTCCCACAGTTGATTTCTTCAAACCAAGCTGCTTACCTATTGCAGATTCAGTCTTCCCAGCCTGGTGCAGGGCTACAATTTTTTTTCTAGTGTCCTTTGACAGCTCTTTGGTCTTGGCCATAGTGGAGTTTGGAGTGTGACTGTTTGAGGTTGTGGACAGGTGTCTTTTATACTGATAATAAGTTCAAACAGGTGCCATTAATACAGGTAACGAGTGGAGGACAGAGGAGCCTCTTAAAGAAGAAGTTACAGGTCTGTGAGAGCCAGAAATCTTGCTTGTTTGTAGGTGACCAAATACTTATTTTCCACCATAATTTGCAAATAAATTCATTAAAAATCCTACAATGTGATTTTCTGGATTTTTTTTTTTCATTTTATCTGTCATAGTTGAAGTGTACCTATGATGAAAATTACAGGCCTCTCTCATCTTTTTAAGTGGGAGAACTTGCACAATTGGTGGCTGACTAAATACTTTTTTGCCCCATTGTACTTTATGTAAGAGATAAACGCCGAAGTCATGTACATTACCTTGGAAATAATGGACAATGCAGAGTAAATTTTTCAAAGGTAATGTACAGAACAGAGCCGTTTATCCCGCTTATACCACCCACAGTTGCTAGAAAAAACAATTTGATGAAAGCACACATTTACCAGTAGGGGAAAAAATGATGTTTATATTTTCACTTTTATAAACTAATTCATACCTTCTCATCTTTTGGTTGCTAGAGTCGCGAACAAGTCATTTGTTCAGTTAGTTTGATACTTATGGACGCGATCCAGTCGTTCGTTCTTTATGTTCTGTGGCCATGCTCGCTGGCAACCTTCTTATCCCTTGCTTGCTAGCTAGCCAGCTAGCGACGGCTAACACAGTCACGACCTCTGCAGACAGAATAACAACAAAGTAGCTGTTTTCTAATGACGTTAATTTGGATACATCCATAACAATGAGCTGATAATGCCCAATTTTGCCTGGCACTGCCAGAAAAGTTTGCCTTCACTTCAGGACACTCAACACTGTTCATTACGAGGAGATCGCATTGCATATCAAACACAACTAGTTTGTTGCTAGCAAACCTGCCAATATGACAACCGAATTAAAAAAGATCCGTTTCTGAAAACAGCTGGTCAAAATGTGGGAGTATTTGACAGCATAGAGCCACTTGTACCATGACTGCAACAGTAGGGACCAGAGAAATTAATTTCCATCACTCACCACGTTAGGTCATCAGATGCTCCAAAAAAATATGTCTCTGCAAAAACAAATCAATGCCAGCTAGCTAAGTTCTTCCTCGTTGGACCTGCGTTTACAGTGTATCCAATTTTGGTTTGTTGGTTTAGCGCTCTGTTACTTTGTAGCAAGTATGGTCTAACCAATCAGAAACGAGTATTCAACAATGCTGTGGTATAATTCTCATTGACTGGTAGTTGCTAACTTTTTTTGACCTTGCACGTCATTTTTCCCAAAAACGTGCTGCTAGGTCCTTTCAGCTAGTAGTTGCTATGTCAACATCGTGTCTGACAAATGCTGTCACTGCTAACTTAAGTGCCTTCAGTACAGACACAAAAGGTCAATACACAGTCATCCCAACAGCCTGTTGGCCTAAATACTGAAGAGCACAACGTAAAAAGTTCAACAGTTCTTTGGCACTCGCTCATTTAAGAGGGAGATGATAGCAGCCCCTGGTTTGACTCTTTCCTTTTCTCTCTCACTCTATCCTTTATTTTTATTTTTCTCTGCTACTTTCTCTCTCATTCTCTATCCTTTTCTCTATATTTGTTCCTATCTCTCACTCTCTCCTTTTCTCTACCACTTTTTCCTCAATGTCCCCTTTCCCTCAGTGGGAGAGTGAACAGCAGAGGAGTCTGGAGGAGAGGGGTCGTCTGCTGCTCTGCCTGCAGTTCCTCCCCACGTCCAGTGTGGTCGATACGGCCAAAGGGGAGGCCAAGGAGATGGCCCACGGAGGGCTTTGTGTGGGTGTGCGACGCTGCGCCCACCTAGCCGCCATGGACGTCAACGGATTCTCGGACCCCTATGTCAAAACGTGAGTATAGACCGTGACCGTGATACCAATACTAGACCTGGGTTGTGTTCATTAGAGCACACCGCAGCAAAATGTTTTGCAACGGAAATGAAAATGAGTGTTTCTTATTGTACAAGTTCAGATGGTACTTCCCTGTTTCACACGTTTTGGGACCGTTTTTCCTGTTTATAAATGTTTTGTTTTCTTTTAAATACTTAAGCTGCGCTTGATTCAGCTTGAATGTTGAAACTGAGTGAATGGAATAGACCCAAAAGTGAAAACTCCTAACATTCGGCACTCCAGGCAGGCTCAATGAAAGGCTCAAAGTATCTGAAAGAAAACAAATACATGATTATTTCCAGTGGGCAAGAGCGGTAGAAAGAGATGCAGTGTACAGAGAGTCATGGTTATTAAGATGAATATCTTACTGTATATGCACTTCGAGTAACATACAGAGATTTACGGACTGGAGCTGTTGCACAATTGCATTTCAATAGTAAATTATTTGAAAACAAGTAGAGAGAGAGAGTGTGTGTGTATGTATATGCGTGTGTGTGTATGTGTGTGTGTGTGTGTGTGTGTGTGTGTGTGTGTGTGTGTGTGTGTGTGTGTGTGTGTGTGTGTGTGTGTGTGTGTGTGTGTGTGTGTGTGTGTGTGTGTTTGTGTGCAAGCCATGGCTAGTGAGAGGGGGAATTTTTCCCAGCGTGACTGATGCATCCTGACATAAATCGTACAAAGGAAATAAACATTTCATCCCTTGTCAATGTGTTCACTTCAATTCCGTCACTGGCCTTGAGTGCTGAGCTCACTTTACCTCCCTTTCACACGTACATAAACACACACATACACACTTTCTTGGAGAAATATGCCAAACCAGCTATTTCCCCCCTCAGGTTAACGTACAAGCAAGTCATACAAATAGACATGCCACCATTTTCCTACTGCCAGTTCACACAATCAAATGTCTCTCCTGCAGACGCTTTCTCTCTCGCACACACACGATCATGCACACACACACACACACACACACACACACACACACACACACACACACACACACACACACACACACACACACACACACACACACACACACACACACACACACACACACACACACACACACACACACACACACACACACACACACACACACACAATCATGCACGCAGACACAAACTGATGCATGCAGACACACACAGGCATACACAGACACACAGCGTCTCGTTCTTTTTCTTCTCTCGCTCTCACTCTCTCTACCACGCTCTCTCTCACGTTGTTCTGTATTAGCACTCAGTACATTCCCCATCTGTTTTGTTGTGTCTGAGTGTGGGGGAGAACATCAGGTCTTCGTGCTGCGGGGTGGTGGGTGGAAAATGTGTGTGTGATGGAAATGCAGAACACTAGCGCTCTGTCGGTTTATATATTAGAGAATGTGTCAGAGCACAGAGAGAGATACATGGCACAGTTAAAGAGTCTGCTGTGTAGCTTAAGACTTCAAGAATCAGACCGTGAGATAATACGATTTCACGTTCAGAACTGTCCTTGTTATGACACACGTAGCTAGAAACGTACTATACAATATAGATTCGGACATGGGAAACGTACCGAATAGCACCCTATTCTCTAGATAGTCCATTACTTTTGACCAGGGCCTATAGGATCTGGTCAAAAGTGAATAGGGTGCAATTGGGACACAACCATAGTTTCTTATGCTGTAAGATGACAGCATCATATCTGCCCCATAAATTATGGGGTCTTTACATTTGGAACGTAACAACATCACGCTCCGAAAGTTATGTTTGGGATTTCTTGTGTTTCAGAAGACATTATAATTCTGCAAATGTTTCAGTGGATGGGGATTTGCAATTACAATAGCAGTAAGAAATCATGCAGAATGTACAGTAGCTCTAAACAGGACCTTGCATTAGGAACGACAATGGCAAATGGCAAATGGCAACCTATTCCCTAGATAATGTACTACTTTGGACTGCATAATGAATTGAGTTTTTGTTTTCTTAATGGAGCGTGACAGCCTCACATTTCTCTGTATCAGGTACCTCAAGCCAGACCTGCAGAAGAAATCCAAGCATAAAACAGCCGTCATAAAAAAGACTCTTAACCCCGAGTTTAATGAGGTGTGTGTTTGTGTGTGTGTGTGATTGTTGTGCTTGTGTGCAAGTTATAATCTGCACGTTTGTGAATTGTGCGGTGTGTGTGTTTGTGTGCATGTTTGTGTGCCTGTTAGAATCTGCATGTTTGTGAATCGTGTTTGTGTGTGGTGTATGCGTGTTCTTCTGCTTGTGTGTGTGTGTGTGCCTGTTGGAATCTGCATGTTTGTGAATCGTGCGGTGTGCACCATGAAGAAAGCTTATTAGGACTATAATCAGTCCTCGGAGACACAATGAGCCTTTTGTTTACATATCATTTCTCTAAAATGCCCAATTATATACAATTGTTTGTACAATACAGCACTTACATTTCACATTGTTGTCATTCATAGGATGCTCATACCCCGAGCCATCTGCACTGCGAACGTACTAATACACGTTTTCTGAGTTTCTCTGCTCCAGTCCTGGGGACAGCCACTGTTTGGGTTCTCATTTCTAACCAATCACTTCTACAGCCTGAGTGCCAATCTGTTTTTGTTATCATGCACAAACAGATCTGGGATCAGGCTATCAGTTATGCTGAGCATGCATTACACAACTTCTAAAAACACATTTTGCAAATTCCTTGTAGCAAATCTTTCATTCCGTCCATCCTCAAACCCAGGATGTAAAAAAATGCCAACACGCAAACAGTGGGCTAAAAAATGTAAATATTTTGGAATAATTTTACATTTAAATAAATGTATTAGTGTGCACATTATTATGTGCAGAAACATCAAAATAGATTTCACAGAGCTGCAGAATATAAAGCAGCTGCTTTCTTTCCACAGCTCCACCAATCTGTCTTCCATCACCTCCGTACACACGGTGCCTGTTCTTGTTGCTTTCCTCTTCACCATCATTGTTTTGCTCTCACATGATGCATGCTCATTGGCTATTAGCAGCAGTCCTTGGCCAATCGCAACGTAGCACTGCTCACACTACAGCATAACCACAGTGCTTCTACACCTGCATTGCTTGCTGTTTGGGGTTTTAGGCTGGGTTTCTGTACAGCACTTTGAGATATTAGCTGATGTACGAAGGGCTATATAAAATAAACTTGATTTGATTTGATTTGACCAACAATGAAAATTATTGAGACATCTGATAGGGATCTGGAGAATGGAACAGCCATCCTCGGTGTGTCCTTAACCCGCTCAAACTGCTTGTGCCGAAGTACTGATCCTAGCCCAAATTCATTTTGGATTTCACCCCGATCATGGAAATGGTCATGTTTTATTTTCGGTTTAAGGACCGATTTTACGAGATGCAGATTAAGCTTAGTCCTGGACTAAAAAGAAACCAGGACTATACATAGTATAGGCGATTGTAGGTGATTATCAATCTATTTTAGTGGATTGGTTTTGTTGAACTGTGCAGATACTAATTGTTTAACTCTGCTGGAGTCTTCACTGTAATGGCCATCGAGACTGCGTCCTATGCACTGCTTTTAAAAAATCATGTAGCTATATATCTATATATAGATATCCGCTGCTTATATGTCCTGCATTCCCAAACAAATTCACAAAAGGGCAGTTTAGCCAAGCAGAAATAATGACAATGTAAAGCATGACCCAAAAGGACAAATAAAATTCATATATTTTGTCTCTCTTTTTCAAGGCTCTTTCAGAGCTAGTGGCTAGCTGGAAATTCAGAAGGCCGGGACAAAACCAGTATCGCGATACTTGTTATTATCATGGCAAGGAAACACGAAGCGAATTCAACTTCTTTAGGAAAAACAACCCTATTGTTAGAAACGAACATCATTTGTCACATGTATTTATATTCAGGCTTTAGCATACAATATTTTACATACAGCAAGTTTTTAAAGGACCAAATAGTTCGGTCGGCTTCGTGTTTTCATTTTTGGTATCTTCCCAGCCCTCAAATTCAGGGTTGCAAAGCCATTTGAAAATTTCCGCAACAATTGCCACACAACACTAGCCAAAAGAACGCAATCGTGGAGCTGGCTAATCGTAATGCACACATGGCAACAAACACCCTGACCACCTGTACTCATTAGCAACAATGTGCTGGGATTCAATCCAAGGCACATTATAGAGCAGCTCACTGGACAACTGACAATGTGCCGTTTAAAGGCAATTTCACCTTTTAAAAGGAAATGGTTGGCATTGTTAGTATTTCCACTTGGCTAAACAGCTCTCTATTTGTGAATTTATTTGGGAATGCAAGTCTTACAAGCAGCAGATACACTACATATACAAAAGTATGTGGACCCCTTTCAATTTAGTGGATTCGGCTATTTCAGCCACACCTGTTGCTGACAGGTGTATAAAATCGAGCACCCAGCCATGCAATCACCATTGACAAACATTGGCAGTAGAATGGCCTTACTGAAAAGCTCAGTGACTTTCAACTTGGCACCGTCATAGGATGCCACTTTTCCAACAAGTTAGTTCGTCAAATATCTGCCCTGCTAGAGCTGCTTCGGTCAACTGTAAGTGCTGTTATTGTAAAGTGGAAACGTCTATGAGTAACAACGACAACGGTGTGTGTGCTGAAGTGCATAAAAATTGTCTCCTCAGTTGCAACACTCACTACCGAGTTCCAAACTGCCCCTGGAAGAAGCGTCAACACAATAACTGTTCGTTGGGAGCTTAATGAAGTGGGTTTCCATGGCCGAGCAGCCGCACACAAGCCTTTAAGATCACAATGTGGAATGCCAAGTGTCGGCTGGAGTGGTGTAAAGCTCGCAGCCATTGGACTCTGGAGCAGAGGAAGTACGTTCTCTGGAGTAATGAATCATGCTTCACCATCTGGCAGTCCGATGGACGAATCTGGGTTTGGCGTATGCCAGGAGAACGCTACCTGACGAATGCATAGTGCCCACTGTAAAGTCTGGTGGAGAATGACTATTTCCTTGTGCACAAAGCGAGGTCCATACAGGAATGGTTTGTCGAGATCGGTGTGGAAGAAGTTGACCGGCCTGCACAACGCCCTGACCTCAACCCTATCGAACACCTTTGGGAAGAATTGGAACGCCGACTGCAAGCTAGGCCTAATCGCCCAACATCAGTACCCGACCTCACTAATACTCTTGTGAATGAATGGAAGCATGTCCCCGCAGTAATGTTCCAACGTCTAGTGGAAAGCCTTCCCAGAAGAGTGGAGGCTGTTATAGCAGCAAAGGGGGGACCAACTCCATACTAATGGCCATGATTTTGGAATTAGATGTTTGAAGAGCAGGTGTCCATATACTTTTGGTGTATGTAATGTGTTTAATGCAGCTACACACATTTTGAACGCAACTGCATAGGTCCTATGATGTAGGATCGACGACAATACAGCGAAGTACTGTATGCTGTCGATTTAAATTGGCTAAACTGGAGTGAAATTCAGCAAACTGCTCCGGCTGCTACAGGACCAACAATGAGAAACTGAATCTGTTACCATTCTCATAAGGGAATTTAAGAAATACTGTTCAACAGTGTGTTTCTATGTTTCTTTCAATGCTTTACTTTTTCTACCCAAGTTACTAGACATGCATACACTATTTCTATATTAATTATCCTTATAGGGCCCATTTGTCTCTCTATCTCTCTATCTCTCGTTAATAATTGCCTTTTGACCCGCCATCCATCCCATGGGTCTCTGCAGGAGTTCTTCTATGAGATCTCCTTCACGGAGCTGTCCACCAAAACCCTGGAGGTCACCGTCTGGGACTACGACCTAGGGAAATCCAACGATTTTATTGGTGAGTTGGCGACTGCGCCACCCACAGTCATAAGGGGGATTCTAGTCGTGGGCGGTCTGGTTGCCCAATTGGGACAGTTTCTTCATTTTCTTCACCAAGGCCGTGGTTCATTCAAAGGCACAGTGGTGTAAAGTACTTAAGTAAAAATACTTTAAAGTACTACTTAAGTAGTTTTTGGGGGTATCTGTACTTTACTTTACTGTTTACATTTTTGACAACTTTTACTTCACTACATTCCTAAAGAAAAGAGTGTGCCCCTGGCTATCCGTAAATGTAAAAAACAAGAAAATTGTGCCATCTGGTTTGCTTGATACAAGGATTTCTTTTATTATTTGTACTTTTACTTTTGATACTTAAGTATATTTTAGCAATTACATTTACTTTTGATACTTGAGTATATTTAAAACCAAATACTTTTAGACTTGTGTCATTTTATATTATGGTATCTTTACTTTTACTCAAGTATGACAATTGGGTACTTTTTCCACCACTGGTCAAAGCACTGATCTCATCAGTGCAATTGCTCCAGGTCTTCAACAGTGGTAAGCGCAGATGCAAGCAGCTACGGCTTGGGTGGGGTACAAGAACACAACGGCACCCTTAAGCCTGTAGCTTTCTGCTCACGTACACACAGTAATGGCAAAAAGAGATCGAGAATGCTGATGCCCACGTAGGCTTGTGGGCATCAGCAAAGATTTACAAGCATTTGTGAGGGTTGGAGAACTATCGCTAGATCACAAACCGCTGGTGACATTGATAAACAACAAAGACCTGGACAATGCACCCCTTTGATGTCAGTGGTCGCTGATTCGACTTGATGAAGTTCAACCCCATCGAGGGAAGAACGGAAGAACCTGGTCGTCGCCAATGCCTTGTCTAGGCACCCCAAACCAGAGATGGACGATACAAGGTTGGAAGCAGATGTCCAGGCTATGGAAAGGATCATACAGTGCCTTCAGAAAGTATTCATACTCCTTGACATTCCACATTTTGTTGTGTTACAGCCTGAATTCACCAATCTAGATATAATAGCCCATAATGGCAAAGTGAAATCATGTTTTTCGAAATTTTAGCAAATGTTATTGAAAATGAAATACAGAAATATCAAATTTACACCTCTGAGTCAACACATGTTAGAATCACCTTTGGCAGTGATTACAGCTGTAATCAGCTGAGTCTTTCTGGGTAAGTCTCTAAGAGCTTTGCACACCTGGATTGTTCAATATTTGCTCATTATTCTTTAAAAAATAATTTAAACTCTATCAAGTTAGTTGTTGATCATTGCTAGACAGCCATTTTCAAGTCTTGCCATAGATTTTCAAGCCGATTTAAGTCCAAACTGGAACTTGGTGACTCAGGAACATTCAGTGTTGTTTTGGTAAGCAAGTATATTTGGCTTTGTGTTTTAGGTTATTGTCCTGCTGAAAGGTAAATTTGTGAAATTGGCAGCAGACCTCAAGCGAGTTCAAGGGGAAAACGTTCCTAGTCTTCAAAGACTACTACTCTTGGTAGCTCAAGATCTTGAACTTCACAAAGACAACTAGTGAGGCAAAACTTCCAAGCATCTTCGCAAGGTTCAGAATACCTGAAGAAATGGTGACTGATAATGGCCCACATTCTAAATCGCAGAAACTTTGAGATTTTACAGCCAAGTACGACTTCAAACGCACAACTTCAAGTCCATAATATCCCCAAGCAAACGGGATGGTGGAATGGGAAAATAGCAAAATGTATCCTCAAACAGAAAGATTCACAGCTCGCACTAATGAGCTACAGGGACACTGCAAAGGAACCAACACGAGAAAGTCCAGCCAGACTCCTTATGGGAAGGAGACTCCACACGACAGCTCCTACTCTGAACCAAACTTGAAGCCAGCATGGCCAAACCTGGCCACCGTAAAGCACAATGATGCCAAAGCCAAACACTCCTATGAGAAAACGTGCAACAGGAGGTACTCTACCAGACCACCCTGTGCTCTGCAGATTGGCTACAAGGTTTGCTTGAAAACTGATGGAGAGAAAGAGTGGAAAACGACCTGAGTCATCCAAAGTAAGCGCTTCACACCATAGTCCTTTGTCGTACAAACATAGGATGGGGACTCGACAAGACGGAACCGCCAACACTTGCAACGCGGTCAGGACGCACAGAGCACAGGCAAAAGTAGGCAAAAGTCAATTGACCAAAGTTGCTAAGCTTGCTAGATAAACTCCTTCAACGAATGACAGAATATCAAGTTTATGATTATACAGATAGCTCATGAATAATGGGGAGATATGAAGAGTGGAAATATACTGAACAAAAATATAAACGCAACATGCAACAATTTAAAATATTTTACTAAATGACAGTTCAATTACAGGAAATCAGTCAATTGAAATAAATAAATTAGGCCATAATTTATGGATTTCACATGACTGAGCAAGGGTGCAAACATGGGTGGGCCTGGAAGAGCATAGGCCCACCCACTTGGGAGCCAGGTCCACCAACTGGGAAGCCAGGCCCAACCAATCAGAATGAGTTTTTCCCCACAAAAGGGCTTTATTACAAATATAAATACTCCTTACAAACCCCTCCACCACCACCATTCTCTAAAAAGATGTGGAGGGGGCATATGTGGAGGGGGCAAATTAACATTTAATCATGTGGCAACAGCTCTGTTTGACATTCCTGCAATCAGCATGCCAATTGCACGCTCCCTCAAAACTTGAGACATCTGTGGCATTGTTGTGTCACAAAACTACACATTTTAGAGAGGCCGTTCATTGTCCCCAGTACAAGGTGCACCTGTGTAATTATCATGCTGTTTAATCAGCTTCCCGGGATCCCGGTTACCCATGTTAATCCCTAGTGGTAACTAGTGCTACCTTTGAACTCTCTGGTCCCAGACCAACACCGATCAGCTTTGCCTCAGAAAAGTGTGATCCAGGACAAGCTCTTACCGGTCTGGAAGCATTGTGGAGCCTGCAACCAAGTTAACCTTTTAGTTAGGGAATGAGCAATATGGGGCAAAATAATCCCCTTTTCTTTTCATCTTGGTGTACCCATTACCCTGTAGTTTTAAAAGAGTGAAAAAGAAAAGAGAAATTGGTCAAATAAAATAACTTATTTTTTTTGACGAAAGAGTTCATGAAATACTTAGAGTTCCAGAGAAGAAAAAGAGAGAAGAAAGAAGTTATATAAAAATTATAGAAAAACATGTCGTAAAAAGCTTTGCTATTAAAAACAGTGTAGTGCTTTAGCCTAAATACAGTTGAAGTCAGAAGTTTATATACACTTAGGTTGGAGTCATTAAAACTCATTTATCAACCACTCCACAAATTTCTTGTTAACACGCTATAGTTTTGGCAAGTAATTTTTCCAACAATTGTTTACAGACAGATTATTTCACTTATAATTCATTGTATCACAATTCCAGTGGGTCAGAAGTTAACATACACTAAGTTGACTGTGCCTTTAAACAGCTTGGAAAATTCCAGAAAATTATATCATGGCTTTAGAAGCTTCTGATAGGCTAATTGACATAATTTGAGTCAATTGGAGGTGAACCTGTGGATGTATTTCAAGCCTACCTTCAAACTCAGTGCCTCTTTGCTTGACATCATGGGAAAATCAAAAGAAATCAGCCAAGACCTCAGAAAAAAAATTGTAGACCTCCACAAGTCTGGTTCATCTTGGGAGCAATTTCCAAACACCTGAAGGTACCCCGTTCATCTGTACAAACAATAGTACGCAAGTATAAACACCATGGGACCACGCAGCCGTCATACTGCTCAGGGAGGAGACGCGTTCTGTCTCCTAGAGATGAACGTACTTTGGTGAGAATAGTGCAAATCAATCCCAGAACAACAGCAAAGGACCTTGTGAAGATGCTGGAGGAAACAGGTACAAAGTATCTATATCCACGAGTCCTATATCGACATAACCTGAAAGGCCGCTCAGCAAGGAAGAAGCCACTGCTCCAAAACCGCCATAAAAAAGCCAGACTACGGTTTGCAACTGCACAGAACTGTTTGGCTACAATGACCATCGTTATGTTTGGAGGATAAAGGGGGAGGCTTGGAAGCCGAAGAACACCATCCCAACCGTGAAGCACGGCGGTGACAGCATCATGTTGTGGGGGTGCTTTTCTGCAGGAGGCACTGGTGCACTTCACAAAATAGATGGCATCATGAGGATGGAAAATTATGTGGATATATTGAAGCAACATCTGGGTCTTCCAAATAGAAAATGACCCAAAGCATACTTCCAAAGTTGTGGCAAAATGGCTTAAGGACAACAAAGTCAAGGTATTGGAGTGGCCATCACAAAGCCCTGGCCTCAATCCTATAGAAAAGTTGTGGGCAGAATAATGGGGTCAACTTTGGGTCATGATAGGGGCTGCACCAAATGTTTTACGTATTATAATAATTGACTATGCTTATGTTATATTAATAGAAGGGGAAGGGCTGTAAGACCCCTACCCCACTACATCTATAGGGTCCTGGACTATAGATTAGCAATATATATATTCATTATTTACATTTACATTTAAGTCATTTAGCAGACGCTCTTATCCAGAGCGACTTACAAATTGGTGCATTCACCTAATGACATCCAGTGGAGCAGCCACTTTACAATAGTGCATCTAAATCTTTTAAGGGGGGGGGGGGGGGGGGCAGAAGGATTGCTTTATCCTATCCTAGGTATTCCTTGAAGAGGTGGGGTTTCAGGTGTCTCCGGAAGGTGGTGATTGACTCCGCTGTCCTGGCGTCGTGAGGGAGTTTGTTCCACCATTGGGGTGCCAGAGCAGCGAACAGTTTTGACTGGGCTGAGCGGGAACTGTACTTCCTCAGTGGTAGGGAGGCGAGCAGGCCAGAGGTGGATGAACGCAGTGCCCTTGTTTGGGTGTAGGGCCTGATCAGAGCCTGAAGGTACTGAGGTGCCGTTCCCCTCACAGCTCCGTAGGCAAGCACCATGGTCTTGTAGCGGATGCGAGCTTCAACTGGAAGCCAGTGGAGAGAGCGGAGGAGCGGGGTGACGTGAGAGAACTTGGGAAGGTTGAACACCAGACGGGCTGCGGCGTTCTGGATGAGTTGTAGGGGTTTGATGGCACAGGCAGGGAGCCCAGCCAACAGCGAGTTGCAGTAATCCAGACGGGAGATGACAAGTGCCTGGATTAGGACCTGCGCCGCTTCCTGTGTGAGGCAGGGTCGTACTCTGCGGATGTTGTAGAGCATGAACCTACAGGAACGGGCCACCGCCTTGATGTTAGTTGAGAACGACAGGGTGTTGTCCAGGATCACGCCAAGGTTCTTAGCGCTCTGGGAGGAGGACACAATGGAGTTGTCAACCGTGATGGCGAGATCATGGAACGGGCAGTCCTTCCCCGGGAGGAAGAGCAGCTCCGTCTTGCCGAGGTTCAGCTTGAGGTGGTGATCCGTCATCCACACTGATATGTCTGCCAGACATGCAGAGATGCGATTCGCCACCTGGTCATCAGAAGGGGGAAAGGAGAAGATTAGTTGTGTGTCGTCTGCATAGCAATGATAGGAGAGACCATGTGAGGTTATGACAGAGCCAAGTGACTTGGTGTATAGCGAGAATAGGAGAGGGCCTAGAACAGAGCCCTGGGGGACACCAGTGGTGAGAGCGCGTGGTGAGGAGACAGATTCTCGCCACGCCACCTGGTAGGAGCGACCTGTCAGGTAGGACGCAATCCAAGCGTGGGCCGCGCCGGAGATGCCCAACTCGGAGAGGGTGGAGAGGAGGATCTGATGGTTCACAGTATCGAAGGCAGCCGATAGGTCTAGAAGGATGAGAGCAGAGGAAAGAGAGTTAGCTTTAGCAGTGCGGAGCGCCTCCGTGATACAGAGAAGAGCAGTCTCAGTTGAGTGACTAGTCTTGAAACCTGACTGATTTGGATCAAGAAGGTCATTCTGAGAGAGATAGCAGGAGAGCTGGCCAAGGACGGCACGTTCAAGAGTTTTGGAGAGAAAAGAAAGAAGGGATACTGGTCTGTAGTTGTTGACATCGGAGGGATCGAGTGTAGGTTTTTTCAGAAGGGGTGCAACTCTCGCTCTCTTGAAGACGGAAGGGACGTAGCCAGCGGTCAGGGATGAGTTGATGAGCGAGGTGAGGTAAGGGAGAAGGTCTCCGGAAATGGTCTGGAGAAGAGAGGAGGGGATAGGGTCAAGCGGGCAGGTTGTTGGGCGGCCGGCCGTCACAAGACGCGAGATTTCATCTGGAGAGAGAGGAGAGAAAGAGGTCAAAGCACAGGGTAGGGCAGTGTGAGCAGAACCAGCGGTGTCGTTTGACTTAGCAAACGAGGATCGGATGTCGTCGACCTTCTTTTCAAAATGGTTGACGAAGTCGTCTGCAGAGAGGGAGGAGGGGGGGGGAGGGGGAGGAGGATTCAGGAGGGAGGAGAAGGTGGCAAAGAGCTTCCTAGGGTTAGAGGCAGATGCTTGGAATTTAGAGTGGTAGAAAGTGGCTTTAGCAGCAGAGACAGAAGAGGAAAATGTAGAGATAAGGGAGTGAAAGGATGCCAGGTCCGCAGGGAGGCGAGTTTTCCTCCATTTCCGCTCGGCTGCCCGGAGCCCTGTTCTGTGAGCTCGCAATGAGTCGTCGAGCCACGGAGCGGGAGGGGAGGACCGAGCCGGCCTGGAGGATAGGGGACATAGAGAGTCAAAGGATGCAGAAAGGGAGGAGAGGAGGGTTGAGGAGGCAGAATCAGGAGATAGGTTGGAGAAGGTTTGGGCAGAGGGAAGAGATGATAGGATGGAAGAGGAGAGAGTAGCGGGGGAGAGAGAGCGAAGGTTGGGACGGCGCGATACCATCCGAGTAGGGGCAGTGTGGGAAGTGTTGGATGAGAGCGAGAGGGAAAAGGATACAAGGTAGTGGTCGGAGACTTGGAGGGGAGTTGCAATGAGGTTAGTGGAAGAACAGCATCTAGTAAAGATGAGGTCAAGCGTATTGCCTGCCTTGTGAGTAGGGGGGGAAGGTGAGAGGGTGAGGTCAAAAGAGGAGAGGAGTGGAAAGAAGGAGGCGGAAAGGAATGAGTCAAAGGTAGACATGGGGAGGTTAAAGTCACCCAGAACTGTGAGAGGTGAGCCGTCCTCAGGAAAGGAGCTTATCAAGGCATCAAGCTCATTGATGAACTCTCCAAGGGAACCTGGAGGGCGATAAATGATAAGGATGTTAAGCTTGAAAGGGCTGGTAACTGTGACAGCATGGAATTCAAAGGAGGCGATAGACAGATGGGTAAGGGGAGAAAGAGAGAATGACCACTTGGGAGAGATGAGGATCCCGGTGCCACCACCCCGCTGACCAGAAGCTCTCGGGGTGTGCGAGAACACGTGGGCAGACGAAGAGAGAGCAGTAGGAGTAGCAGTGTTATCTGTGGTGAGCCATGTTTCCGTCAGTGCCAAGAAGTCGAGGGACTGGAGGGACGCATAGGCTGAGATGAGCTCTGCCTTGTTGGCCGCGGATCGGCAGTTCCAGAGGCTACCGGAGACCTGGAACTCCACGTGGGTCGTGCGGGCTGGGACCACCAGGTTAGGGTGGGCGCGGCCACGCGGTGTGAGGCGTTTGTATGGTCTGTGCAGAGAGGAGAGAACAGGGATAGACAGACACATATTTGACAGGCTACAGAAGAGGCTACGCTAAAGCAAAGGGGATTAGAATGACAAGTGGGCTACACGTCTCGAATGTTCAGAAAGTTAAGCTTACGTAGCAAAAAATCAATAAAATTAAAAATCTTATTGACTAAAATGATATAGTACTGCTGGCTGGTGAAGTAGCCTGGCTAGCAGTAGCTGCGTTGTTGAAAGTGAAGCTGGCTAGGTGACCTCGACAGTTTCTCTAAGTTTCTCTAAACTACACAATTATCATGGATACAAGGACAGCAAAGACAACTAGCTAACACTACGCTAATCAAGTCGTTCCGTTGTAATGTAAGTTTCTACAGTGCTGCTATTCGGTAGAAGTTGGCTAGCTAGCAGTGTTAGCTAGCAGTGTTGGCTAGGTAGGAGGACGGCAGCGCGGCAGGCGAAACTAGCTGGCTAGCTAACCGATAATTACTCAGAGTTACACAATTATCTTAGATACAAAGCTAGCAAAGAAAACTATGTAGCTAGCTAACACTACACAAAACAAGTCGTTCCGTTGTATTGTAATCGTTTCTACAATGCTCTTCGGTGGCAGCTGGCTAGCTAGCAGTGTTGGCTACGTTGCGTTAATTTTGAACGAAAATAGCTCGCTAGCGAACCTCAATAACGACGCAATTATGTTTGATAAAAGACGGCTATGTAGCTAGCTAAGATCAAACAAATCAAACCATAAGGTTTAATGTTGTTCCACAGTTCTTTTCTAGTCTCTGCTTCTTATAAGAAGCGGTCTGAGAGATGTGTGAGTTATTGCAGTCAAAATAGGGTGTCTGAGAAAGCGCCTCAAGGCTAAAAGAGATTCATAGCCACAGAACCCTGCAGGGGAGTGAAAAAGATAAGAGACTAGTCAGACATACCACTATAAAGCAACTTGGGGAGTGGAAAATAACTGCTGAGCTCTTAGAAAACACTGGAACTATTGTCTCACCTGCAAGTTTGTAAAACTGTATGTGCATGGGCTTGGTCTCATGGGTAGAAGGTATTGACATAGGCAGTTACATCGCTAGGAGTTGACTGCAAGCATATTAAAAGCAACTTGGACTTTTCCTATTTTGCAGAACTCAGGAGAGACATCAGTTGTATGTTTGATTTTTGATCTTTGACTTCTGTCTACAGCTGTATTTTGATTAAAATTGTTATGATTTATAAGTGCACATTTTGAGTATTCCTTATTTGTTTAGTAAATAACGGAGCCCAGAAAAGTGGAACCAACAAGAACTGAAAAAGCGTGTGCGAGCAAGGAAGCCTACATACCAACCTGACTCAGTTACACCAGCTCTGTCATGGAGGAATGAGCCAAAATTCACCCAACTTATTGTGGGAAGCTTGGTGAAGGCTACCTGAAACGTTTGACCCAATTTAAACAATTTAAAGGCAATGCTACCAAATACTAATTGAGTGTATGTAAACTTCTGACCCACTGGGAATGTGATGAAAGAAATAAAAGCTGAAATAAATCTTTCTCTCTAGTATTATTCTGACATTTCACATTCTTAAAATAAAGTGGTGATCCTAACTGACCTAAGACAGGACATTTTTACTAGGATTAAATGTCAGGAATTGTGAAAAACTGAGTTGAAATGTATTTGGCTAAGGTGTATGTAAACTTCCAACTTCAACTGTAGTTATACACGGTATGTTGTTTGTTTATATACTGTATGTGAACCTAGTTATTATGGGATCAGCCGTCTTGCTTAAAAACTTCTTAGGGATAGGCGTCCAACTAGCGGGACACCAGCCGACAACATCCGGTGAAATTGGAGGGCACGCAATTCAAATAAATAATTGTAATATTAAACATTCATGAACATTCAAGTATCTTATATAATTTAAAAGCTTAAATTCTTGTTAATCTAACTGTGTTGTCCGATTTCAAATAGGCTTTACGGCGAAAGCATACCATGAGATTGTCTGAGGACGGCGCCCCACGTCAACATATTTTTCAACCAGCACAGGCTTCATAAATTCACAAATAGCGATGAAATAAATCACTTACTTTTGAAGATCTTCCTCTGTTTGCAGTCCCAAGAGTCCCAGCTACAACATGAATTGTCGTTTTGTTAGATAAAATCCTTCTTTATTTCCCAAAAAGTCAGTTTAGTTGGTGCCATCGATTTCAGTAATCCACTCGTTCAACATGCAGACAAATGAGTCCAAAAAGCTACCACTAAACTTCGTCCAAACAAATGATGTTTCTATTCAGTAGGAAAGGAAAATTAGTAAGCGTGCCGAAAGACTGATATTGTTCCGGTGCTCGTCTCACCAAAACTCAAAATTCTTGCTTGTTTTTCAAAAAACAAGCCTGAAACCTTGAATAAAGACTGTTGACATCTAGTAGAAGCCATAGGAATTGCAATCTGGGAGACGGATTTACATAGAAACAATAGGTTTCCATCATAAGAGCCTGGGAGCTAAAAAAAAAAATCCTGTTGGATTTTCTTCTGAATTTTGCCTGCCATATCAGTTCTGTTATAGACTCAGACATTATTTTAACAGTTGTAGAAACTGCAAAGTGTTTTCTATCCAATGCGACCAATTATATGCATATCCTGGCTTCTGGGCTTGAGTAACAGGCAGTTTACTTTGGGCAGGTCAGTCAGGCGGAAATTCAGGAAACTAGACTATCCCTAAGAAGTTTAAGGGGGGAGATGTAGCGATATGCTGATAACCTAACATCATTAAATAGATTTTAGCCTAAGTTCAAGCACGCACTGCCAGACATGCGCAGTTAGACCAATGATGTTCAGCAATAAAGACCCATAAAGATAGCTCGGGGGTATATCGTTTCATTTATACATTTATACAAGTTAATACAGTTTACCAGTAAGACAGCCGAACTTTACAGTCCCTTTTATTGAATCCCGGGCCCAAGACTTGTTGGGCAACAACTAGAGGTTGCTGCAATGGTCACGTTCCAGGACGACTACATTGCAGTCACCTGCCAGAAATCTCAACTCCTGGATAAGTGTTTATCAGCTAATCCCATTATAAATAATCTGATGCTGACTGCAAAGTTAATAACTTGGAACGCATCAATGGATTGATCCACACAGTGCTACTATGATATAAGTTGCCTGGAATGCCATCTATTGCTACACAGATTGTTTTGTAACTTCATTTTTCTGTCTACGTCTTCTAGGAGGCGTGTCCTTAGGCTGTCACTCACAAGGAGAAACTCTCCAGCATTGGATAGACTGTCTGAAGAACAAGGGCACAAAGGTGGAGCGATGGCACACGTTGACCAATGAGCTGCCTGGATCCACATTCCATGAATGAAAATGGGCCAATAATGATATCTCACCACTGTACTGTTTTTGGCCAAAATGTTTGGCTAAAATGGGATTATCGATGAAAAGGTGTTCATCATCGCATGTTATGAAGATGTATTCTGAATGACTTGAACATTTGAGTTCAGAAAGAAATGGTAGGGGAGTGGTGTTAGTTGAGCCAAAGGGGTAAGTTAAGGCATGCTTGTTTCTAAGAAACCATACACAAAATGTATAATTTGGCCAAATACTTAGGAAGCGGTCATCGTTTCATGGAGTCTGTGTAGTGCTAGGAAACTCGGTCCCTAGCACTACACAGCTGATTCAAATAATCAACTAATCATCAAGCTTTGCTCATTTTAATTAGCTGTGTAGTGTTCAGGCAGTAAAACAAAACGTTCACCCCTTGGGGTCCCGAGGACCGAATTTGTGAAACGCTGCTGTGAAGGAAGAAACCAGGAAAAAGTGGGAAGCAAGTCAGGTTCCCAAAAATGATTTTCACCAAGTCAGATGAATATGTGTTAGAGGTTTCATGATGCTTGTATTTTAACCAAAGTAGATCATTTTAAGATTGTTCTATACATCAGTTGGGGTCTTTATGAGCTTCAATATGAGGTCCTAAACCTAGCATGAAGTTCATCCTTGTAGCTGTGTGGGCTAATATAGTCAAAATGTTTGCATTTTGGGTAAGTGTTTTCTTCCCAGGCATCATGCAAGGCATTATCGCTGGGACATGAGGTAATAATAGGGCATGGCCTATGTTAAAAAATGCATAAAATGATTCAAAGACAAAAAGTGCTTGTGATTGTGTTTAATTGTGTTTGGAAAATAAAGATAGACATGGTTTTAAAAAGGTAGTGGTAATATTTCATTCAGTACAGAAATGTTTAGCCAAGTTTGTCCCGCAGCTCAACTTACCCCATACCCAATGTAAGTTGTGCCAAGAGATCCCTTTTTTGGGACAAACTAGGCTTTCAATATTTACATGAATTCTGATTATTTCCAGGGATACACATCATCCTGAAATATGTATAGATATCTTTGTTAGAAAGAATACTATACTGTATGTCCCTTGATGGAATGAGGCTGAATGTAGAAAATGGCACAACTTACATCACTCTCCCCTAAGTAGAGAGTATTTCCTTATACTTAGGCTGTACATAATTCTCTTTTACGTTACAGAGGGCCATATCCATTCTGTATATTTAATTTTGCGCTCAGTGTTCAGAAACATAGTTCCCTAGGCTACTGAATAGACCTCCTGTGAAAAAGGGAAATTAAAATCATGTAAACCACGTCTAAGGAAGAGAAGAAAAAAAAAGTATTTTGTCAATTTACTCCTCATTATTCATACTGTTTCGTTTGTTTATTCTTCTAAAATTAGATTTTGTTCTTTCATTAACTTCTGATTCGTCCTGACCTGGAAAATACTCCCCCGTATTTCCATTCTCACTGCCTGAATACCTCTCCCACAGCAATAACGTCTTGCCTGATGCTTCCAAAGAATTCTCAATGGGTCTCATTGGTAACAAACATTTTTTAATCGACGGATGTAATTGCCATTAAATGATCTGCAAATTATAATTCATTTTGATTAAATAGTGCAAAGTAATAAGACAGTTGGTTCTTTGCATGTTTGATGTAATAAAATAAAAAATGTGACTCTGACTTTACGTCTCCTCCATCTTTGGTTGAACAGACACAAATGCTCGAAGAGCATCATTTCAAGATGTAGGCCTACATCTCTGTGCTGTTCCAGATTTTCTCGAGTCACATTGGGATGACTACCCTTGTAAAATAAATATGTACTTTGTTCAAGTAAAGCATTGTGGAAAGGTTTTTCTGCTTTTTTGGACGGTCTAGGGCTGTGGCGGTCATGACATTTTGGCAGCCGGTAACTGTCACGCAATTGACCATTAATTGTAGAATAAAAAACATGAGCTGGTGCACACCCAGCAAAATGGGTTCGCGTGGAGGTGCTGACTAACGGCGAATAAACTATCAAAATAAAGAGAGTCGCACACTTCATACATAAACTCCCAGTCATTTATTGGGTATTATGCCAAAACGTTGGTATATGGAGTGTGCAACTTTCTCTATTTTGATAGTTTATAATTGACCGTTAATTAACATAAACATGTTTAGCATCTCCAGGCTTCCACACATTGGAACATCTACATTTTAAATATGGCCTATATCATCACAATAAATCCATTATTTATTTGAGGCAGGTCTAAATAAACATAATAGGAAGAAAATGTAGTCTATTTCAGAACAACAGAATAATAGCATATTCTAAGTCATCCTTTTGTTTGGCCCTGATCTGGCTATGCCATATGGATGTGGGCTGAAATAGTTAATTTAGCAGATAAGATTTGCTTATAATTCTCGTGGCATTCTTTTTATTTTATAGTAAGAAGAATACATTTGAAAATTGCTGAGTAAAATAGAAAGGATATTTTTCCCAAACGATTTCCAAAGGAGTGCGGACATGTGGCTATTCTGTGTTGAGCGGTTAACAAAGTAATCATTTGAAACAGGTCCTCTTATATGCTTAATATAGAGTTATTTATGCAAATTTAGTTGTGATACAAACCTTAGGCTATACACTGAGCGTAGAAAACATTATGAACACCTGCTCTTTCCATGAAGTAGACTGACCAGGTGAATCCAGGTGAAACTGTTGGTTAAGGGCTTGTAAGTAAGCATTTCACGGTAAGGTCTACACTTGTATTCGGCACATGTGACAAATAAAGTTTGATTTGATTAGCTTTGATTTTGAAAGCTATGATCCCTTATTGATATCACTTGTTAAATCCACTTCAATCAGTGTAGATGAAGGGGAGGAGATAGGTTAAAGGAGGATTTGTAAGACTGCAGACAATTGAGACAGGGATTGTGTATCTCTGCCATTCAGAGGATGAATGGGCAAGACAAAATATATGTGCCTTTGAACAAGGTATGGTAGTAAGTGCCAGACGCACCGGTTCATCAAGAACTACAATGCTGCGCTCAACAGTTTCCCGTGTGTATGAAGAATGGTCCACCACCCAAAGGACATCCAGCCAACTTGACACAACTGTGGGAAGCATTGGAGTCAACATGGGCCAGCATCCCTATGGAACGCTTTCAACACCTTGTAGAGTCCGTGCCCTGATGAATTGATGCTGTTCTGAGGGCAAAAGGGGTGGTGCAACTCAATATTAGGAAAGTGTTCTTAATGTTTTATATACTCAGTGTATGTTTTGATTTCTAACACATTCTAAGGCTGGATGATGCGACTCTCATGATGATTTGAAAAAAAGTTGCACGAAAGGCAAAGTCTCTGCTCTGTTTCTTGCGCAGGTGGGACACACTTCGTCAGTCTCTGATTATCAATTTGACAAGCACTTAATAACATTCTCACCCATTAGGCTATTCTCAATTTAATCTGGTCTTTATATATAGCCTACTAATATATGTGTATGAAGGTAAAATAGAGACATAAGAATGTAAAGTATGATTTGCACATGTAAAATATGAGTTGTACCTGTATAATCAGTTTTGTAGTTGCAAACATGTAACTTCTTTTGAGAATCAGTGCAACAACACTTGCAAGCAGGTAATGTGATGTGTGAATAAATACCAACAACACTTGCAAACATGTAACATGATGTAACATGTAGTCTTCTTCTTTGAATCAAAACTAAATTTGCCGATGTCAAATCTGTGCGCTCTGAGTTTTGTCACTAGTTCTGTGCTTTTAAGAGCTGCTCTGCAGGAAAGCAGCAGAGAAAACATTACAGCTCTGGTGGGCAGGGTTTTCTCTTCAGATCAATCAGGTGAGGTGTTGTCATTCTGGAACGTGCTTTCACATTTCACAAGGTTCCGATCTGGAAGCAAGTTTGTTAAAATGACTAGCTAAATGATATTCACAGAATTTGAAAGCTACAGCAAGGGGATGGCGAAGAAGAATTAAAATGAGTATTTGGACGTTCCCTTTCAGTCCTTATATACTGCTACACAGACAAGTTATATTATTCATGATTTACATGATTCATTATTCATTATTAACGTTGGTTCCTGCATGTGACTGATTGATACCTCACAAGGCTTCTTCTGTCAAAGCTGAGACCTTAAAACTGAGATACTCCTTTTGGTTCCCAGAGCAATGTTGTACTGCCAAATTGCTTATCAGTCATAGTGTGGATTCCTCCCTTGTACAATCAATCAGTCACTCGCATGAACCCAACCAAGTTGGTTAAAGAAAAGCAGCATTATGCTAAACATACGATCTGATACACTGAGAAACTTCCATCACACTCCCTCCTTTTATCACTCTGTGACAACTATTGTTACATTTTAAGCTAAGCATTAGATTATTAAACATTTATATTACAAGTAAAACCAGACACTTTATCCTTTCAAACCCTTCATTCTGGGTTGTACAATCTAACTAGTAACTGATCATTATTCCATAGCCCTTACACTTGTAAAACCATTGCAATAGAATGGTTTAACTTAACTTCTCTTGGATATGTGAGACGCTAACGTCCCACTTGGCCAAAAGCCAGTAAAAATGCAGAGCGCCATATTCAAATAAATTACTATAAAAATCTAACTTTCATGAAATCACACATGCAATACACCAAATTAAAGCTACACTTGTTGTGAATCCAGCCAACATGTCAGATTTCAAATAGGCTTTTCGGCGAAAGCAAACAATGCTATTATCTGAGGATAGCACCATAGTAAACAGAGAAAAACACATTTCAACCCTGCAGGCGTGACACAAAACTCAGAAATAAAAATATAATTCATGCCTTACCTTTGACTAACTTCTGTTGTTGGCACTCCAATATGTCCCATAAACATCACAAATGGTCCTTTTGTTCGATTAATTCCGTCGATATATATCCAAAATGTCAATTTATTTGGCGCGATTGATCCAGAAAAACACCGGTTCCAACTTGTGCAACGTGACTACAAAATATCTCAAAAGTTACCTGTAAACTTTGCCAAAACATTTCAAACTACTTTTGTAATAGAACTTAAAAAAATACCTAATGTAAATAATCGATAAAATTGAAGACGGGATGATCTGTGTTCAATACAGGATTAAAACAAACTGTAGCTAGCTTTCTGGTCATGCGCCTCTATCTAACAGTACACTTCAAGTTACCCTCGTTCTGGATGGCCGTACTTCTTCATTACACAAAGGAAAAAACCTCAACCAATTTCTAAAGACTGTTGACATCCAGTGGAAGTGGCAGGAACTGCAAGAAGGTCAATTAGGAATCTGGATTCCCAATGAAAACCCATTGAAAAGAGAGTGACCTCAAAAAAAGAAAATCTGAATGGTTTGTCCTCGGGGTTTCGCCTGCTAAATAAGTTCTGTTATACTCACAGACATGATTCAAACAGTTTTAGAAACGTCAGAGTGTTTTCTATCGAAATGTACTAATAATATGCATATATTATCTTCTGGGGATGAGTAGCTGGCAGTTGAATTTGGGTATGCTTTTCATCCAAACGTTAAAATGCTGCCCCCTATCCTAGAAAAGTTAAGACCTTTATTTCATAGTGTTACACACATGCTTTATTACACAATCTCATTCATGTAAATTATATCATCATGAGCAGCACCTTCATTGAGTTCCTTTATAGTCCTCATTATCTTCATTATTCTCATTAGCAAATGGCATTTATTTTAGGCCAATCAAATGAACAGTCTCTCCTGCAGTTGCAGAAGTGAACATAATAGTTGCTGAGACCTGTGAGACAAAAGAAGAGCACAGAGCTTTACAACACAAAATCAATGTTATAACACACAAGGACAAATACTCCCAACATGTCCCATTTTGCAAGGTTCCAGACTATGATTCAAACATAGCTGTCACCTCCCACTCGGTATCTTCATTGCCAGAGTAGCTTCTAGCGGTTTCTGATAATGACATTTCAGCTGGAGCTTTTGACTCTCTCTACTTCCTTCGGGTTCTTAAGAGAGTGACAGTAAAACACTTGAAAAGAAAAAGAAAACACAAAATATAAAGTATTAGTAATGTATTGTGTATATAGCCAATTAGTAATAATTGAAAAGAAAAAGAAAACACAAAATATAAAGTATTAGTAATAATTGTGTATATAGCCTTGTGTTACTTTTATTTTATTTTTAACTTTAGTTAATTTAGTTAACATTTTCTTAACTCGATTTATTGAACTGCATTGTTGGTTAAAGGCTTGTAAGTAAGCATTTCACGGTAAGGTCTTCACCTGTTGTATTCGGCACATGTGACAAGTGTAAGACAGGGACAAATGGGGGCCGTGATGAGAAAAGTTAATGCTAGAAATATAAGATGAATATACTGTATGTCAATGTTAGCAGTACATACTGTACATTTGTTTCCCGTATGTAAATGTACATTCTGCCTTTATCGGTGTGTGCTAAATTGAAGGTCTTCAGAAACCACCTGCAGGATGAGCAGTGGACCCTCCCCTCACTTAGTGCTCTCCTCACAGTTTAGGAGCAGCACTCTGTCTCGCCTTGTCTTTCCGAATCATAATTAGAACTATTAAAAAATTATCCAACCCAAATTGAGAATGACAGTCCTTAGTGCTTCACGTTGAGTCTATCACTCAAATTGAAATAGTTCTAGAATCCAGTGAGTTTAGGGAGGGTTCCTCTCAGGGAAACCTTATCTTTTCGTGTCTTCTGAGAGGGAAGTTATCAGAAAGCCCACTAGATTGTAGCTTGGGCTAACCATATTGATAGTAGGGGCTTTGTGGTCCTTGTCCCAATCTCATTCTCATTCTCATTAAGGGTGGTGTGAAATGATTGTCTATACATGTATTCTCTCTCTTCCCTGTTCAAGTCAATATGTTTTCTAAGTGGCATGGACATTTGAGTGATCATTATTCCAGATGAGTGATTGTTGGAAACTGACTAATTGACTTGAGCACGTTTTATGTTTATAACTATATAATTGGTCTAGAAGTAGTAATTAATGTGTTATGGGTTAAATGGAATGATTTCTGTGCAAATGTATTTGTGGCCGGAGGCATAGTACAAAGGGGGCCTGTCTCTGAAACTAGTGGACTGTGGCAGGCTGCAAGAATGTGCACTTCCTAATCGGAAGGTTTCTCCTGACTGATAAGAAGACCGGGAGATGTGTGGAGGAATACAAAGGTTCTGGATTTGGGCTTGTTACGATAACACCACCTGCCTAGCCACCGAGATCCATTGTACATCCTAGACTCAGGAGGGAGAAGAGATTGTTTGGGAAAACATTCATTATACTAGCTGACTGCACATAGCATGCAAATAAAGGGCAAAGTGAGAGGGACATGGCGTGGGAACACCTCTCACACACCTGTAGCCTGACAGGAAAGCCTGGGTAAAAACATGAGTAGGTGTTTTTAGAGCCTTAATTTTTGTGGATCCCAGCAGAACAGTATCCCAAAGGTAAAGAGTCAGGCGAAGGGAGAGTGGGAATCGTCATGTTATGATATATGATTATGGATAGCTTAGGGTACTAGTACCAAGTCAATGTGTGGGGGTACAGGTTAGTCGAGGTAATTTGTACATGTAGGTAGGGGTAAAGTGACTATGCATAGATAATAAATTGCGAGTAGCAGCAGTGTAAAAACAAAGGGGGGGGGGGGGGGGTCAATGTAAATAGTCCAGGTGGCAATTTAATAAATTGTTCAGCAGTCTTATGATTTGGGGGTAGCTGTTAATGAGTGGTCTAAGACACTGCATCGCAGTGCTAACTGTGCCACTAGAGATCCTGGTTTGAGTCTGGGCTCTGTCGCAGCCGGCCGTGACCGGGAGACCCATGAGGCGGCGCACAATTGGCCCAGCGTCGTCTGGGTTAGGGGAGGGTTTGGCCGACAGGGATGTTCTTGTCCCAGCAACTCCTGTGGCGCACGCTGACACAGTCGCCAGGTGTACAGGGTTTCCTCCGACACATTGGTACGGCTGGCTTCTGGGTTAAGGGGACATTGTGTCAAAGAAGCAGTGCGGGTTGGCTGGGTTGTGTTTCAGAGGATGCACAACTCTCGACCTTTGTCTCTCCCGAGTCTGTACAGGAGTTGCAGCGATGGGACAAGACTGTAAAAACAACCAATTGGATACCACGAAATTGGGGGGAAAAAGTGGTACGAAAAAAGGAGCCTTTTGGAGCTAGACTTGGCGCTCCGGTACCACTTCCCATGCGGTAGCAGAGAGAACAGTCTATGACTTAGGTGACTGGAATCTTTGACAATTTTTTGGGCCTTCCTCTGACATAGCCTAGTATATAGGTCCTAGATGGCAGGAAGCTTAGCCCCAGTGATGTACTGGGCCGTACGCACTACCCTCTATAGTGCCTTACCGAGCATGCCATACCATGTGGTGATGCAACCGGTCAGGATGCTCTCGATGGTGCAGCTGTAGAACTTTTTGAGGATCTGGGGATCCATGCCAAATCTTTTCAGTCTCCTGAGGGGGAAAAGGTGTTGTCATGCCCTCTTCATGACTGTCTTGGTCATGTTTGGACCATTATAGTTTTTTGGTGATGTGGAGACCAAGGAACTTGAAACTCTCAACCCACTCCACTACAGCCCCGTCGATGTGAATGGGGGCCTGTTTCGGCCCTCCTTTTCATGTAGACCACGATCATCTCCTTTATCTTGCTCACATTGACGGAGAGGTTGTTGTCCTGGCACCACACTGCCAGGTCTCTGACCTCCTCCCTATAGGTTGTCTCATCGTTGTCAGTGATCAGGCCTACAGTCAGCAAACTTAATGACGGTGTTGGAGTCGTGCTTGGCCACTCAGTCGTGGGTGAACAGGGAGTACAGAAGGGGACTAAGCATGCACACCTGAGGGGCCCCAGTGTTGAGGATCAGCGTGGCATATGTGTTGTTGCCTACCCTTACCACCAGGGGAGCAGCCCGTCAGGAAGTCCAGGATCCAGTTGCAGAGGGTGGTGTTCAGTCCCAGGGTACTTAGCTTAGTGATGAGCACTGTGGTGTTGAATGCTGAGCTGTAGTCAATGAATAGTATTCTCACATAGGTGTCCCTTTTGTCCAGGTGGGAAAGTGCAGTGTGGCGTGCAATTGCGATTCTGTGGATCTGTTGGGGCAGTATGCAAAGTACTTCATGGCTACTGACATGAGTGCTACGGGGTGGTAGTCATTTAGGCAGGTTATCTTTGCTTTCTTGGCCACAGGGACTATGGTAGTCTGCTTGAAACATGTAGATATTACAGACTTGGTCAGGGAGAGGTTGAAAATGTCAGTGAAGACACTTGCCAGTTGGTCAGCACATGCTCTGAGTACAAGTCCTGGTTTCCCTTTGTAGTCCATAATAGTTTGCAAGCCCTGCCACATACGGCGAGCGTCAGAGCCGATGTAGTAGGATTCAATCTTAGTCCTGTATTGACACTTTATCTGTTTAATGGTTCGTCTGAAGGCATTAGGGGATTTCTTATAAGCATCCGGATTAGTGTCCCGCTCCTTGAAAGTGGCAGCTCTAGTTTTTAGCTCGGTGAGGATGTTGCCTGTAATCCATGGCTTCTGGTTGGGATATGTACGCACGGTCACTGTTGGGACGACATCGTCGATGCACTTATTTATGAAGCCAGTGATTGAGGTGTTATAACCCTATAATTTTCCAATGATTGCACTTTGGCCAATAGAACAGATGGTAGAGGCGGTTTACCCACTCTGACGTATTCTGCCCTCTATATTTCCATTTTTTTTTAGAATATTATGAACACATTTTCAGTGAATCAGCCATATGATATGTCCACCCTGTTAATTACTTTCACTTGACTATTTAATAATATTTACATTTTCATTAAGCTATTGTCCATTGTCCATGCTATCCTGTCCATTTGTTCTGGTCAAATTATAAAGAAATAACAGATTTTGTGTACAATGTGTGGTTTTATACAGAACTTCATCTAATTTGCACCTTATCTTTCTAAATTGACGTCCCGCTAGCGGGACAACTTCCGGTAAAGCTGGAGGGCACGCAATTCAAATAAAGAATCATAAAAATTATGGATATTAAACATTTAGGTAAATATAAGTGTCTTATATCGGTTGACAGCTTAAATTCTTGTTAATCTAACTACACTGTCCGATTTACAGTAGGCTTTACAGCGAAAGCATGACATGCGATTGTTTGAGGACGGCGCCACACATCAAAATATTTTTCCACCGGCACAGGTTTCCTAAATTCACAAATTAGTGATTAAATATTCATTTACTTTTTGAAAATCGTCCTCTGATTTGTCATCCAAAGGGTCCCAGCTATAACATGTAGTGTCGTTTTGTTAGATAAAATCCTTCTTTATATCCCAAAAAGTCTGTTTAGTTGGCGTCATCGATTTGAGTAATCCACTCATTCAACATGCCAAGATAGGAATCCAAAAATCTACCACTAAACTTTGTTTCAACAAGTCAAAATACATTTCTATTTAATCCTCAGATACCCTAAAATGTAATCAAACTATAATATTTAATACGGAAAGAAGTATGTTCAATAGGAAAGCAATATTAGCAGGTGAGCGTTGTCTTCATGGCACACGCACACACAAATTTCCAAGCAGATGTCTTGTACTAAAACTTATTCTTACTCGTTTTGGAAGAAACAAAACTGAAACCTTGAACAAAGACTACTGACACCCAGTGGAAGCCATATGAATTGCATTCTGGGAGCTAGATTTAATTATTTCCCTATACGTTCCATTGTAAGAGCACGGGCTCTCAAAAAATATATACACTGCTCAAAAAAATAAAGGGAACACTTAAACAACACAATGTAACTCCAAGTCAATCACACTTCTGTGAAATCAAACTGTCCACTTAGGAAGCAACACTGATTGACAATACATTTCACATGCTGTTGTGCAAATGGAATAGACAAAAGGTGGAAATTATAGGCAATTAGGGCCAACCCCCACCTGTGGACGTCGGGCCCTCATACCACCCTCATGGAGTCTGTTTCTGACCGTTTGAGCAGACACATGCACATTTTTTGGCCTGCTGGAGGTCATTTTGCAGGGCTCTGGCAGTGCTCCTCCTTGCACAAAGGCGGAGGTAGCGGTCCTGCTGCTGGGTTGTTGCCCTCCTACGGCCTCCTCCACGTCTCCTGTTGTACTGGCCTGTCTCCTGGTAGCGCCTCCATGCTCTGGACACTACGCTGACAGACACAGCAAACCTTCTTGCCACAGCTCGCATTGATGTGCCATCCTGAATGAGCTGCACTACCTGAGCCACTTGTGTGGGTTGTAGACTCCGTCTCATGCTACCACTAGAGTGAAAGCACCGCCAGCATTCAAAAGTGACCAAAACATCAGCCAGGAAGCATAGGAACTGAGAAGTGGTCTGTGGTCATCACCTGCAGAATCACTCCTTTATTGGGGGTGTCTTACTAATTGCCTATAATTTCCACCTTTTGTCTATTCCATTTGCACAACAGCATGTGAAATGTATTGTCAATCAGTGTTGCTTCCTAAGTGGACAGTTTGATTTCACAGAAGTGTGATTGACTTGGAGTTACATTGTGTTGTTTAAGTGTTCCCTTTATTTTTTTGAGCAGTGTATTTCAGGTTGGTTTATCTTTGGATTTTCTCTTACCATATCTATTGTGTTATAGTCTCCTACATTATTTTAACACTTCAAAGTGTCTTCTTTCCAATGGTACCAATTTTATGCATATACTGGCTTCAGGGCCTGAGCAACAGGCAGTTTACTTTTAGCATGTCAGTCAGGCAGAAATTGAGAAAAAAGGATCTCTATGGGATCGATGTCCCTATACCGGGATGGTTGAGCTAACGTGTGCTAACGTGATTAGCATGACAGTAACAGCAAACTTTCCAGGACGTAGACATATCTTATATGGGCAGAAAGTTTGAATTCTTGTTAATCTAACTGCACTGTCCAATTTACAGTAGCTATTATAGTGAAAAATACCATGCTATTGTTTGAGGAGAGTGCACAACAACAAAAAACTTTTATCGTGGCAACTGGATTGATTCATTCATACATTCACCTCTGAAGGTAAATAATGTACTTTACATTCAGTAATCTTGCTCTGATTTGTCCTCCTTAGGGTCCCAGAGATAAAATGTAGCATAGTTTTGTTTGATAAAGTCTATTTGTATATTCAAATGTAGGGAATTGGGTTTTACAGTTTGAACCCCTGCTGTCTCTGTCTCCACACCCACCCCGCCATCTAGATGTGTGAAAGTTAGTGTATTAACTAATGATCCATCATGCATGACATTCCTGGGAGTGTGTAAATTTACATTTTGTATTACCATATAATTTGTGTATGTTCTCTATAGTTATGTACTTGAAAATGTATCATTTGACCATTTTGGGCTGGGTTGATACAAAATATTGTCCAGTATTGTAATGCTTCACTAGATCAATCTGAAACTTTGCACACACACTGCTGCCATCTAGTGGCCAAAATCTAAATTGTGCCAAAACTACAATAGTATATCATGGCCTTTTTTTATTTTTTTTATTTCACCTTTATTTAACCAGGTAGGCTAGTTGAGAACAAGTTCTCATTTACAACTTTCTCTTGCATTTCAAAAATGATCGGGGAAAATTTTAGAAAATCCATGTTTTTTTGTTTGTATTACCTTTTACTAGATCTAATGTGTTATATTATCCTACATTAATTCCACATTTCCACAAACTTCAAAGTGTTTCCTTCCAAATGGTATCAAGAATATGCATATCCTTGTTTCAGGTCCTGAGCTACACGCATTTTTGGGTATGTCACTTTAGACAAAAGTTTTAAAAAAGGGTCCGATCCCTGAGAAGTTTTATTACATTTTTGATAATTTATTAACATTAAAAAACAGAAATACCTGATTTACGTAAGTATACAGACCCTTTGATATGAGACTCCAAATTGAGCTCAGGTGCATCTTATTTCCATTGATGATCCTTGAGATGTTTCTACAACTTGATTGGAGTCCACCTGTGGTAAATTCAATTGATGGGATATGATTTGGAAAGGCATATAATGTAATGTAATGTAATGCATACACCTGTCTATATAAAGTCCCACAGTTGAGAGTGCATGTCAAAGCAAAAATCAGGCCATGAGGTCAAAGGAATTGTCCGTAGAGCCCCGAGACAGGATTGTGTCGAGGCACGGATCTGGGGAAGGGTACCAAAAAATGTCTGCAGCATTGAAGTGGCCTCCATCATACTTATTTTTTATTTAACCTTTATTTAACTAGGCAAGTCAGTTAAGAACAAATAGTTATTTACAATGACAGCCTACACTGACCAAACCCGGAACAAACACGGCCAGTCGTGATACAGCCTGGAATCAAACCAGGGTGTCTGTAGTGATGCCTCTAGCACTCAGATGCAGTGTCTTAGACAGCTGCCCCACTCGAGAGCCCTTAAATGGAAGATGTTTGCAACCACCAAGACTCTTCCTAGAGCTGAACCCGATGGTCATTCTGACAGAACTCCAGAGTTCCTCTGTGGAGATGGGAGAACCTTCCAAAAGGACAATCATCTCTGCAGCACTCCACCAATCAGGCCTTTATGGTAGAGTGGCCAGATGGAAGCCACTCCTCAGTAAAAAGGACATGATAGCCCACTTGGAGTTTGCCAAAAGGCACGTAAAGGACTCTCAGACTATGAGAAACAAGATTTTCTGGTCTGATGAAACCAAGTTTGAACTCTTTGGCCTGAATGCCAAGCGTCCCGTCTGGAGGAAATCTGGCACCATCCCTACGGTTAAGTGTTGGCAGCACTCAGGATTCAGGATTGAGAGAAAGATGAATGGAGCAAAGTAGAGAGAGATCCTTGATGAAAACCTGCTCCAGAGCGCTCAGGACCTCAGACTGGGGCGAAGGTTCACCTTCTAACAGGACAATGGCCCTAAGCACACGGCCAAGACAACTCAGGAGTGGCTTTTGCGTCTTTGAATGACCTTGAGTGGCCCAGCTAGAGCCTGGACTTGAACCCAATTTGAACATCTCTGGAGAGACCTGAAAATAGTTGTGCAGTGATGCTACCCATCCAACCTGACAGAGCTTGAGAGGATGTGCAGAGAAAAATGGGAGAAACTCCTCAAATACAGGTGTGCCAAGCTAGTAACGTCATACCAAAGAAGACACGAGGCTGTAATTGCTGCCAAATGTATTTCACAAAGTACTGTGTAAAGGGTCTGAATACTTTCAGTTTTTTATCTTTAATACATGTGCAAAATATTCTAAAACCCTGTTTTTGCTTTGTCAATATGGGTTATTGTGTGTAGATTGATGAGAAAAACAACAATTTAATCAATTTTAGAATAAGGCTGTAACGTAATAAAATGTGGAAAAGGTCAAGGGGTGTGAATACTTTCCAAACACACTGTAGGTTATCATGATTAGAATGGTGTAGAACTTGATTACATTTTGAGATATTTGGTGAAATAGACAGACATGTCCCTATTTCCCCAAAACAATGGCAGTCGAAAGGTTAAGAGCAGTATTTATTTTTTAACCAACTTACTATTTCTCTGCTACCATTTGCCTTATTTGTGTTTAAAATGTTGTGGTTTGAACTAGGCCTCTATGTGAAAACGTGGCAATAACTTTTCTTTAATTTCACAGTTCTACTCCTCTGATGGCATGGCAGGCAGGCAGCACACTCCTGAAAATAAACTGCTCAGAAAAAGAAAAAAAAACTTTTGAGAGCTACCAGATAAAAATAAAAATAATTTTTTTTTTCTCCTGTGTCTGTGTTTATATGTTAAGGGGGTGTTACTTTGGCAGATAATGTTAACCATCTAAAGAAAGTGTATTTGTAGAGAATTTACTAAATGTATGGTGTTTTTGGTTTATGCGTATTTGGTTATTTTATGGTTATAAGTGATAAAACGAACTAGCAAACATTTTATATTTTGCAATTCTGAGTAATTATTACTTCAGTAAGGATATACTCTTTATTCGGTGACCTGAGGTATAGAAACATTTGGATGGTCTGAAAAAACCCAGAATGTACTGCAATTGGTAAATAAATCCAATAGGTGGTAGCATAAGAACACAAATTACATTTCAGAAGATTCTTTTTCTGCCTGGATACACCACTTCCCCTTATAGGAATAGTTTCACGTTTTTATTTCACATGCACAAGTACAATGAAATGCCTTTCTTGCAAACTCAAAACCCAACAATGCAATAATCAATAACAATGTAATACTAGAAAAAAACCTACAATAAATATGAAGAACACAAGTAAGCATACTATATACAGGGTTAGTTCCAATACCATATTTACAACGTGCAGGGATACTGGAGTGATGGAGGTAGTTTTGTATATGGGTAAGGTGACTAGGCATCAGGATAAGATAAACAGAGTATCAGCAGCTTGTATGTGAATGGGTGTGCGTGTGTGTAGAGTCAGTATAAATGTATGTGTGAATGGGTGTGTGTGTGTGTAGAGTCAGTATAAATGTATGTGTGAATGGGTGTGTGTGTGTGTAGAGTCAGTATAAATGTATGTGTGAATGGGTGTGTGTGTGTGTAGAGTCAGTATAAATGTATGTGTGAATGGGTGTGTGTGTGTGTGTAGAGTCAGTATAAATGTATGTGCATATGTGTGAGTGAGCAGACGATGGAGTGTGTGTGTGTGTGTGTGTGTGTGTGTGTGTGTGTGTGTGTGTGTGTGTGTGTGTGTGTGTGTGTGTAGGGCCCTGTGAGTGTGCATACAGACAAAAATAAAAAGGTCAAATGAGGATACAAGATTAACTCAGATAGTCCGTGTAGTTATTTATCAGTCTTATTGCTTGGGGATAGATGTTCAAGAGCCTGTTGGTGCCAGATTTGATGCACCAGTACCGCTTGCCGTGCGGAAGCAGACAGAATAGTCTATGGCTTGGGTGGTTCGAGTCTTTAACGATTTTCTGTGCCTTCCTAACACACCGCCCAATATATAGATGTCCCGGATGGCAGGGAGCTTAGCCCCAGTGATGTACTGGGCTGTCCACTCCACCCTCTGTAGCGCCATGCGATCGAGGGCGGTGCTATTGCCATACTAGGCAGTGATGCAGACAGTCAAAACACTTTCAATGATACAGCTGTAGAACCTTTTGAGGATTTGAGTGCCCATGCCTAACTTTTTCAACCCCCTGAGGGAGAAGAGGCGTTCCCGCGCCTCCTTCATGCCTATGGTCATGTGTTTGGACCATTTTAAGTCTAGTGATTTGGACAAAGAGGAACTTGAAGCTCTCGACCTGCTCCAATGTGACCCCGTGAATGTGGATAGGAGAGTGCTCACACCCCCCCCCCCCTCCCCCCTTTCCTTCCTGTAGTCTATGATCAGCTCATTGGTCTTACTGACGTTGAGGGAGAGGTTGTTGTTCTGGCACCACACTGCCAGGTCACTGACATCCTCCCTGTAGGCTGACTCATCGTCGCCGGTGATCAGGCCTACCACCGTCGTGTCGTCAGCAAAATTGATGATGTTTGGGTCTAGGGTGTCCAGCATGGTGGAGTTAATGTGTGACATAAGCAGCCTCTCAAAGCACTTCATGATTACAGAAGTGAGTGCTACAGGACAGTAGTCATTGTGGAATGAAGCCTGAGAGTTCTTGGGAACAGGAATGATGGTGGTCATCTTAAAACATGTGAGGATTACAGACTGAGACAAGAATAGGTTGAAGATTACCGTCGGGCCCCGTGACCTTGCGGATGTTGACCTGATTAAAGGCCTTTTTCACGTTGGCCTCGGAGAGCGAGATCACCCAATCCTCTGGGTCGGTGACGGCCCTCACACCCGGAACCATGTTGTTGTCTAAGCGCGCATAAAATGCATTGCGTTCATCTGGTAGAGAGGCATCGTTGGGCAGATCACGGTTGGGTCTTCCTATGTAATCCGTAATGGACTGTATCCCCTGTCACATACGGCGGTCGTCGGAGCCTGTGTAGTATGATTCGACCTTATTGCCATATTGTCCTTTTGCTCGTTTGATGACTCTGCGGAGGTCATAGCGGGACTGCTTGTACTTATTCCTGTCCTCAGCCGTATCCTCAGGGTTGTCTATGATAGGTCTGTGTGCGGTAGCCCTGTCCTTTAGTTTAAGGCAAACCTCGGTATTAATCCAGGGCTTTTGATTGGGGAAGCAGCGAACCCTCACCGTGGGGACAACGATAACTCCCGTGTGTGCTTTTTTTGGTCCCTTTCCGCACTGCAAGACGAAGGACTGAAAAAGTATTTGAACAGAGTAGTGGAAATTCATACAATTAATAGTGGGAGTTAATGTAATGATGATTCATGTTTATTATTACCTGTTTCCATGCTCAAGGCTAGAAATTAAACTTGATTACTATTTTAATACGATTATCAATAATCCTAAACATGAATTCAGTCACCTCTAGTCAAGAAAAACTTTTCTTAGTTAATAAGTTCATTGTCAAATTCATCAACAGGACAGGAGCAGGTCAGATGGGCCTAGTCTGACAGACTGGACTAGTGGTGCCTATTCAGCAGCTTGGTGGTCTGGGTGTAGAAGCAATTGCCCAGTGTGACAGAGGTTACCATGACGCGCCTCTCCTGCCCACGTCTGAGTGATGGAAGCGGGGAGGACGGGCAGTGGCTGGGGTGGCTAAGGTCCCTGAGGGAACGGTTAGTGCTGTCCGGAATCCTTGGGACATCTCTACCCTAACCTTAACCCCTAACCATAAGCCTGTCTGTGCTAACATGAACCCTTACATGAACCATTTTACATTTCAAATTCAATGGTGTATGGCTGTCCCAAGGATTCTGGATAGCAACAACCAGAGGGCACGCCAGCAGGACTTTTCCCTCCAGGGGACAGTAGCCAATCAGATGCATGCATTTGAGTTGCCCCGGGTCAATCGGCTATTGGCAACACACTAGCTGACAGCCCCCCTGTGCCAACATACCCCGGCAGCACTGCGGAGATTATATATTTATATACAAAACTGTTTATGGATTAAGCAAGTTTTCCGAATGTAATTTATTGTTAATCTGTGACCTCCCGTGTAAACGTAATTTCTGATAACATTTAAAAAGGTTTCGACCAAGTTTGATGCGAAAGCGAGCTAGGTAATGGCAGCAGGCACTCTGCCTTCTAGTGCAAGTGAGATCATTTGCTAGCCGCGAGGTTTGCATGATGTAATCTATTGGCGGGCTGTGGAAGATGCACTCTCTTGTCCTTTCTATTCCAAGGCTGTTTACTCGCACTGTCATATGAGATATTAAGATGCTTCAACTTCAACAAGATCCATACCAGGGTTGAGGTTAGCTCATCTGACTAGTAATTATTTGGGAGGGATTCAATAGGTCTACCTGCTATAGTTTTTTTTAAAATTTGTTCTCCCAAAAGCAACACAGGCCTAATACGGTGTATATACAGTGGGGCAAAAAAGTATTTAGTCAGCCACCAATTGTGAAAGTTCTCCCACTTAAAAAGATGAGAGAGGCCTGTAATTTTCATCATAGGTACACTTCAACTATGACAGACAAAATGAGAAAAAAAAATCCAGAAAATCACATTGTAGGATTTTTAATGAATTTATTTGCAAATTATGTTTTTGTTATTCTGGCACCATACGGCCAGGTCTCTGACCTCCTCCCTATAGGCTGTCTCGTCGTTGTCTGTGATCAGGCCTACGACTGTTGTGTCGTCTGCAAACTTAATGATGGTGTTGGAGTTGTGCCTGGCCATGCAGTCGTGGGTGAACAGAGAGTACAGGAGGGGACTGAGCACGCACCCCTGTGGATCTCTAGTGTTGATCAGCATGGCAGATGTGTTGCTACCTACCCTCACCACCTGGAGGCGGCCTGTCAGGAAGTCCAGGATCCAGTTTCAATCTTAGCCATGTATTGACGCTTTGCCTGTTTCATGGTTCGTCGCAGGGCATAGCAGGATTTCTTGTAAGCTTCCGGGTTAGAGTCCCGCACCTTGAAAGCGGCAGCTCTACCCTTTAGCTCAGTACGAATGTTGCCTGTTATCCATGGCTACTGGTTGGGGTGTGTACGTACAGTCACTATGGGACGACGTCCTCGATGCACTTATTGATAAAGCCAGTGACTGATGTGGTGTACTCCTCAATGCCATCGGAAGAATCCCGGAACATGTTCCAGTCTGTGATAGCAAAACAGGCCTGTAGTTTAGCATCTGCTTCATCTGACCACTTTTTTATAGACTGAGTCACTGGTGCTTCCTGCTTTAATTTTTGCTTGTAAGCAGGAATCAGGAGGATAGAGTTATGGTCGGATTTACCAAATGGAGGGCGAGGGAGAGCTTTGTACGCGTCTCTGTGTGTGGAGTACAGGTGATCTAGAATTCTTTTCCCTCTGGTTGCTCATTTAACATATGGGATAGCGGTCAGGGCTTTATGATGCCACTCCAATACCTTGACTTTGTTATCCTAAAGCCATTTTGCCACGACTTTGGAAGTATGCTTGGGGTCATTGTCAATTTGGAAGACCCATTTGCGACCAAGCTTTAACTTCCTTAATAAAAAAAACATTTTTTTCCTTTGTCGTTATGGGGTATTGTGTGTAGATTGATGAAAACAATTTTTTATGGCTGTAACTTAACAAAATGTGGAAAAAGTCAAGGGATCTGAATACTTTCCGAATGCACTGTAGATTACTAAAATTATCAGATCCTACATTTATCTATAGGATGTCATATTTTGTGTTTGGTCCACTATCACTGATCAGCTGATGGCTTATCCATCATGTGATGGATATACTGTAGACCCAAGAAATGTAGAAAGATCTGCGGGACAATCACACCCTCAGAGGACATACAGGAGTTGGCGAAACGGCACAATCCGATGGAAGACTACGCTAACATTTGACTGATTGTCAGAACAGAAAGAGTTCAACTTCAATGTACTGGAGGACTACTCTAGAAATTGTAGGCTTTGTTACAGGAAAGATAGAAAGCAGAATAGGACGTGGTTTGTTTGTGTAGCACCAGAATGCAAGGGCAAGTGGATGGTTATGCATCGTAGGGGACCAAAATAATTTTAGGATGAGGCACTCTTGGTGTGAATCATTGCAGACATAGGCACCAGTAAAGGTTACTATCAAAGATGTTTACACTGACACCCCGTCTAGGGAATAGGATTCCATTTGGAATGCAGCCCTAACATTCAGAGATTATAAACTATTGTTCCTCCTGTGCGTTGGCCTACACTGAGCTGGGTCTGACAGAAGAGCTGGGTAGTGTGAGAGGTCTGGCTGTCAAACAGAGTGATCCTGAGGAAGATATCCCACAAGCAGATGGGTCAGTATGTACCAAAACATGATGCAAATATTAAAGATTAAACTCCATATTGATGTTGAATAAATTAGAATACCCTTGTGACAGGGTTTCCCAAACTCGGGACTGCCGCCCCCCGGTCATTAAAAAGAGTAGGGGTGTTAACCCCGGTGTCATGGCTAAATTCCCAACCTGGTCCCATTCCATCAGGACCACCTAATCATCCCCCTCATTCCTAATGGGCATGTACAGTGGGGCAAAAAAAGTATTTAGTCAGCCACCAATTGTGCAAGTTCTCCCACTTAAAAAAATGAGAGAGGCCTGTAATTTTCATCAGGTACACTTCAACTATGACAGACAAAATGAGGGGGAAAAATCCAGAAAATCACATTGTAGGATTTTTTATGAATTTATTTTAAAATGATGGTGGAAAATAAGTATTTGGTCACCTACAAACAAGCAAGATTTCTGGCTCTCACAGACCTGTAACTTCTTCTTTAAGAGGCTCCTCTGTCCTCCCCTCGTTACCTGTATTAATGGCACCTGTTTGAACTTATTATCAGTATAAAAGACACCTGTCCACAACCTCAAACAGTCACACTCCAAACTCCACTATGGCCAAGACCAAAGAGCTGTCAAAGGACACCAGAAACAAAATTGTAGACCTGCACCAGGCTGGGAAGACTGAATATGCAATAGGTAAGCAGCTTGGTTTGAAGAAATCAACTGTGGGAGCAATTATTAGGAAATGGAAGACATACAAGACCATTGATAATCTCCCTCGATCTGGGGCTCCACGCAAGATCTCACCCCGTGGGGTCAAAATGATCACAAGAACGGTGAGCAAAAATCCCAGAACCACACGGGGGGGACCTAGTGAATGACCTGCAGAGAGCTGGGACCAAAGTAACAAAGCCTACCATCAGTAACACACTACGCCGCCAGGGACTCAAATCCTGCAGTGCCAGACGTGTCCCCCTGCTTTAGCCAGTACATGTCCAGGCCCGTCTGAAGTTTGCTAGAGAGCATTTGGATGAACCCAGAAGAAGATTGGGAGAATGTCATATGGTCAGATGAAACCAAAATAGAACGTTTTGGTAAAAACTCAACTCGTCGTGTTTGGAGGACAAAGAATGCTGAGTTGCATCCAAAGAACACCATACCTACTGTGAAGCATGGGGGTGGAAAAATCATGCTTTGGGGATGTTTTTCTGCAAAGGGACCAGGACGACTGATCCGTGTAAAGGAAAGAATGAATGGGGCCATGTATCGTGAGATTTTGAGTGAAAACCTCCTTCCATCAGCAAAGGCATTGAAGATGAAACGTGGCTGGGTCTTTCAGCATGACAATGATCCCTAACACACCGCCCAGGCAATGAAGGAGTGGCTTCGTAAGAAGCATTTCAAGGTCCTGGAGTGGCCTAGCCTGTCTCCAGATCTCAACCCCATAGAAAATCTTTGGAGGGAGTTGAAAGTCCGTGTTGCCCAGCAACAGCCCCAAAACATCACTGCTCTAGAGGAGATATGCATGGAGTAATGGGCCAAAATACCAGCAACAGTGTGTGAAAACCTTGTGAAGACTTACAGAAAACATTTGACCTCTGTCATTGCCAACAAAGGGTATATAACAAAGTATTGAGATAAACTTGTTATTGACCAAATACTTATTTTCCACCATAATTTGAAAATAAATTCATTAAAAATCCTACAATGTGATTTTCTGGGGGGTTTTCCCTCATTTTGTCTGTCATAGTTGAAGTGTACCTATGATGAAAATTACAGGCCTCTCTTATCTTTTTAAGTGGGAGAACATGCACAATTGGTGGCTGACTAAATACTTTTTGGCCCCACTGTATCACCTGTCCACCTGATTGCTGATGTATGGTGAGCGTTCTGGTACAACAATAGTCGCTGTGCATCACCCAGGTGGGCAATGTACAGTGGCAATAAAAAGTATGTGAACCCTTTGGAATTACCTGGACTTCTGCATTAAATGGTCATCAAATTTGAACTGATCTTCATCTAAGTCACAACAATAGACAAACCGAGTCTGCTTAACCTAATAACACACAAACAATTATACGTTTTCATGTCTTTATTGAACACACCGTGTAAACCTTCACAGTGCAGGGCTGGGAAAAGTATGTGAACCCCTGGATTTAATAACTGGTTGACCCTCCTTGGGCAGCAGGTGTATGTATGGTGTAGCATCTCAATCAGGTTGAGGTCAGGACTGACTGGGTCACTCTAGAAGGTGTATTTTCTTCTGTTGAAGCCATTTTGTTGAAGCCATTCTGTGTTTTGGGTTGTTGTCCTGTTGTATCACTCAACTTCTGTTGAGCTTCAATTAGCAGACAGATAGCCTTACATTCTCCTGCTAAATGTCTTGATAAACTTGGGAATTCATTTTCCCGTCGGTGATAGCAAGCTGTCCAAGCCCTGAGGCAGCAAAGCAGCTTCAAACCATAATGCTCCCTTCACCATACTTTACAGTTGGGTTTTGATGTTGGTGTGCTGTGCCTTTTTTCTCCACACATAGTGTTGTGTGTCCCTTCCAAACAAGTCAACTTTAGTTTCATCGGTCCTCAGAATATTTTGCCAGTATCGCTGTGGAGCATCCAGCTGCTCTTTTGCGAACTTCAGATGTGCAGCAATGGTTTTTTTTACAGCAGTGGCTTCTTCCATGGTGTCCTCCCATGAACACCATTCTTGTTAGTGTTTTACGTATCGTAGACTCATCAACAGAGATGTTAGCATGTTCGAGATTTCTGTAAGTCTTTAGCTGACACTATGATTCTTCTTAACCTCATTCAGCATTCGGCGCTGTGCTCTTGCAGTCATCTTTGCAGGACGGCCACTCCTAGGGAGAGTAGCAACAGTTCTGAACTTTCTCCATTTATAGACAATTTGTCTTACCATGAACTGATGAACATCAAGGCTTTTAGAGATACTTTTGTACCCCTTTCCAGCTTGGTGCAAGTCAACAATTCTTAATCTTGGGTCTTCTGAGATCTCTTTTGTTAGAGGCATGGTTCACATCAGGCAATGCTACTTGTGAAAAGCAAACTCAAATTTTGTGAGTCCTTTTTTATAGGAAAGGGCAGCTCTAACCAACATCTCCAATCTCGCCTCAATAATTTTACTCCAGGTTAGCCGACTCCTGACTCCAATTAGCTTTTGGAAAAGTCATTAGCCTAGGGGTTCACGTATATTTTTCCAACCTACACTGTGAATGTTTAAATTATGTATGCAATATAGACAAGAAAAATACAATAATAATTGTATTATTAGTTTAAGCAGACTGAGTTTGTCTGCTGTGACTTAGATGAAGATCATATTACATTTTATGAACAATTTATGCAGAAATCCAGATAATTCCAAAGGATTCACATACTTTTTCTTGCCACTGTACATTGATGGTGGATGAGGTGAGTTCCCCCCTACTATGTAAAGCGCTTTGAGTACCTCAGTTGGTAGAAAAGCGCTATATAAATCTAATCAATTACTATTATGATTTCTGTCTTCCACCATGTCTCATACGCTGCCCAGCATCGCGTCCCAGCCTTCTAATGTCCCTCCCCAGACCGCCTCCACCTCCTTCTGTTCCCCGCTCTTATTCCCCCACTGGCCCTGCCTCCTACTCCTGCTGGCCAACCAGCCACCGGCTGCACACCCGCTTCCAGTTTGACCACAGCTACTCCGAGATAGCCTTTCCTTATCCCATACATTCTGCATGCCAGCCTGCCTGTATGTTTGAGTTATGACTCTCATGGAATTGAATATGTTAAAACTTCTTATGTTAAAACTTCCGCTAGCGGAACCCCTCGACAACATCCGCTGAAAACGCAGAGTGCAAAATTCAAGAATATTTTTTTGAAATATTTAACTTTCATACATTCACAAGTGCAATACACCAAATTAAAGCTTCACTTCTTGTTAATCTACCCATCGTGTCCGATTTCAAAAAGGCTTTACAGCGAAAGCACACCATATGATTATGTTAGGTCAGAGCCTAGTCACAAAAAAACATACAGACATTATCCAGCCAAAGAGAGGAGTCACAAAAAGCAGAAATATAGATAAAATTAATCACTAACCTTTGATGATCTTCATCAGATGGCACTCATAGGACTTCATATTACACAATACATGTATGTTTTGTTCGATAAAGTTTATATTTATATCCAACAAAAATCTCAGTTTACATTGGCGCGTTATGTTCAGTAATGTTGTGCCTCGAAAACATCCAGCGAATTTGCAGAGCCACATCAATTTACAGAAATACTCATCATAAACTTTGATAAAAGATACAAGTGTTATGCACAGAATTAAAGATATACGTCTGCTTAATGCAACCGCGGTGTCAGATTTTGAAAAGCTTTACAAAAAAAGCACACCATGCAATAATCTGAGTACGGCGCTCAGACACAAAAACAAGCCATACAGATACCGCCATGTTGTGGAGTCAACAGAAGTCAGAAATAGCATTATAAATATTCACTTACCTTTGATGATCTTCATCAGAATGCACTCCCAGGAATCACAGTTCGACAATAAGTGTTTGTTTTGTTCGATAAAGTCCATCATTTATGTCCAAATACCTCCTTTTTGTTAGCGTGATTAGTTCACAATTCCAAACTCACGAGGCGCGGGCAAAAGTTCAGACAAAGTCCAAAAAGTTATATTACAGTTCGTAGAAACATGTCAAACAATGTATAGAATCAATCTTTAGGATGTTTTTAACATAAATCTTCAATAATGTTTCAACCGGACAATTCCTTTGTCTTTAGAAATGCAATGGAACGCAGGTCGCTCTCACGGCCACGCCGTCTGTCAGACCCCTTAGTCAAACAGCTCTTATTCTCTCCCCCTTCACAGTAGAAGCCTGAAACAAGGTTCTAAAGACTGTTGACATCTAGTGGAAGCCTTAGGAAGTGCAATATAACCCCATTTACACTGTATATTAGAAAGGCAATGGGTTGAAAAACTACAAACCTCAGATTTCTCACTTTCTGGTTGGATTTTTCTCAGGTTTTTGCCTGCCATATGAGTTCTGTTACACTCACAGACATCATTCGAACAGTTTTAGAAACTTCAAAGTATTTTCTATCCAAATCTACTAAGAATATGCATATATTGGATTCTGGGCCTGAGTAGCAGGAAGTTTACTCTGGGCACGCTTTTCATCTGAATGTGAAAATGCTGTAAGACTGTAAAAGAATGTTGGGCTTTTAAATTGATCCCGTTCTGACTCTTCATGTTATAGACTATAGGCCTAGTGTAATGGGTGTACAGAATAAATGTAAGTTGTAAAAGCCAATTGTTATGACATGCCTTCTCATATTATGGAATTCCAGATACATTTGGATAACAATATCCCTGAGATGAATGTTGTACATAATGTTATGGCTATGGTAGCTATAATTTGCACTTTTTGAATGAGACAATGTATTCCACTAACATTCTTTCAATAAACTTAGTTTTATTAATATTATATTCATTGTTTTTTCTCTTTCCTTATCATATATAAGATTAAATGCTATTTGTAATTTTGGTGTAGATTTGTGTTTAATATTCTATCCAGATAAGAAAGTGTCTGATCCAGGAACATGCCATAGAATTATTGAAAAATACGATCGGTCCCGAAAACAGCTGTAACTTGTTCACAGTAAGAGGTATTTCTATTCTGATTTCAGATGTTCAATCTTTACCAAACAAGGAACAGTCAGAATGATTTCACCTTTCTCTATATTCATTAGAAAGTTGTAAATGGCAGTTGTTTAGATTGATTTATTTTTAGATTTTCACAGGTGTTTTCTTAACTGATTACAATTGGATTGATGGGGTGCTACTATATGTCATCATTTTAAAGAGATGTTTCTCAGCTTTCTAAATATACACTTAGGTTGGGGTCATTAAAAATCGTTTTTCAACCACTCCACAATTTTCTTGTTAACCAACTACAGTTTTGGCAAGTTGGTTAGGACATCTACTTTGTGCATGACACAAGTAATTTATTTATTATTTCGCTTATAATTCACTGTATCACAATTCCAGTGGGTCAGAAGTTTACATACACTAAGTTGACTGCCTTTAAACAGCTTGGAAAATTCCAGAAAATTATGTCATGGCTTTAGAAGCTTCTGATAGGCTAATTGACATAAATTGAGTCAATTGGAGGTGTACTTGTGGATGTATTTCAAGACCTACCTTCAAACTCAGTGCCTCTTTGCTTGACATCATGGGAAAATCAAAAGAAAATCAGCCAAGACCTCAGAAAATTGTAGACCTCCACAAGTCTGGTTCATCCTTGGGAGCAATTTCCAAATGCCTGAAGGTACCACGTTCATCTGTACAAACAATAGTACGGAAGTATAAACACCATGGGACCACACAACCGTCATACCGCTCAGGAAGAAGACGCATTCTGTCTCCTAGAAATTAATGTATTTTGGTTCGAAAAGTGCAAATCAATCCCAGAACAACAGCAAAGGGCCTTGTGAAGATTTTGAAGGAAACAGATACAAAATATCGTACTTTTTGGAGAATTGTCCTCTGGTCTGATGAAACAAAAATAGAACTGTTTGCCCATAATGACCACGGCTGTGTTTGGAGGAAAAAGGGGGAGGCTTGCAAGCCCAAGAACACCATCCCAACCGTGAAGCACGGGGGTGGCAGCATCATGTTGTGGGGGTGCTTTGCTGCATGAAGGACTGCTGCACTTCACAAAATAGATGGCATCATGAGGAAGGGATTTGGGGATATATTAAAGCAACATCTCAAGACATCAGTCAGGAAGTTAAAGCTTGGTCGCAAATGGATCTTCCAAACGGACAATGACCCCAAGCATACTTCCAAAGTTGTGGCAATATGGCTTAAGGACAACAAAGTCAAGGTATTGGAGTGGCGATCACAAAGCCTTGACCTCAATCTCATAGAACATTTGTGGGCAGAACTGAAAAAGAGTGTGCGAGCAAGGAGGCCTACAAACCTGACTCAGTTACTTACACCTGCTATGTCAGGAGGAATGGGCCAAAATTCACCCAACTTATTGTGGGAAACTTCTGACCAACTGAATGTGATGAAATAAATAAAAGCTGAAATAAATAATTCTCTCTACTATTATTCTGACATTTCACATTCTCAAAATAAAGTGGTGATCCTAACTGACCTAAGACAGGGAATTTTTACTAGGATTAAATTACAGGAATTGTGAAAAACTGAGTTTAAATGTCTTTGGCTAAGGTGTATGTAAACTTAAACTTCAACTGTATACACTACCATTCAAAAGTTTGGGGTCACTTAGAAATTTCCTTGTTTTTGAAAGAAAAGCTAACTTGTTGTACTTTAAAATAACATCAAATTGATCAGAAATACAGTGTAGACATAGTTAATGTTGTAAATGACTATTGCAGCTGGAAACATCAGATTTTAATGGAATATCTACACAGGCATACAGAGGCCCATTATCAACAACCATCACTCTGTCACGACTCCCCCGAAGTCGACCCCTCTCCTTGTTCGGGTGGCGTTCGGCGATCGACGTCACTGGCTTTCTAGTCACCACCGATCCATGTTTCATTTTCGTTTTGTTTGTATTACACACACCTGGTTTCAATTCCCATATCACGTCCTTATTTAACCCTCTGGCATACCTTTCTGTTCTGTCTGTGATTGTTGGTGTCTTAGTGGTTCGTGTAGGTGTTATTCTGTCTGTATTTTCCTTATTGGAATATTGCTTTTCTTTTTTGTGAGTAAACTCAGTTGTTTTGCTCAAACCTGTGTCCTGCGCCTGACTCCGCTACATCTCTGCACCCAATCGCTGACACACTCCTGTGTTCCAATGGCACATTGTGTTAGCTAATCTAAGTTAATCATTTTAAAAGGCTAATTGATCATTAGAAAACCCTTTTGCAATTATGTGAGTACAGCTGAAAATTGTTGTCCTGACTAAAGAAGCAATAAAACTGGCCTTCTTTAGACTAGTTGAGTATCTGTGGCATCAGCATTTGTGGGTTTGATTACAGGCTTACATGGCCAGAAACAAAGACCTTTCTTCTGAAACTCGTCAGTCTATTCTTGTTCTGAGAAATGAAGGCTATTCCATGCGAGAAATTGCCAAGAAACTGAAGACCTCTTACAACGCTGTGCACTACTCCCTTCACAGAACAGCACAAACTGGCCCTAACCAGAATAGAAAGAGTGGAAGGCCCAGGTGCACAACTGAGCAAGAGCAGAAGTACATTAGTGTCTAGTTTGAGAAACAGACGCCTCACAAGTCCTCAACTGGCAGCTTCATTAAATAAACTCAGCAAAAAAAGAAATGTCCCCTTTTCAGGACCCTGTCTTTCAAAGATAATTCGTAAAAATCCAAATAACTTCATTGTAAAGGGTTTAACCACTATTTCCCATGCTTGTTCAATGAACCATAAACAACTAATGAACATGCACCTGTGGAATGGTCGTTAAGACACTAACATCTTACAGACGGTAGGCAATTAAGGTCACAGCTATGAAAACTTAGGACACTAAAGAGGCCTTTCTACTGACTCTGAAAAACACCAAAAGAAGGATGCCCAGGGTCCCTGCTCATCTGCGTGTACGTGCCTTAGGCATGCTGCAAGGAGGCATGAGGACTGCAGATGTGGCCAGGGCAAAAATTGCAATGCTCGTACTGTGAGACGCCTATGACAGCACTACAGGGAGACAGGACGGACAGCTGATCGTCCTCGCAGTGGCAGACCATGTGTAACAACACCTGCACAGGATTGGTACATCCGAACATCACACCTGTTGGACAAGTACAGGATGGCAACAACAACTGTCCGAGGTACACCAGGAACGCACAATCCCTTCATCAGTGCTCAGACTGTCCGCAATAGGATTAGAGAGGCTGGACTGAGGGCTTGTAGGGCTAATGTAAGGCAGGTCCTCACCAGACATCACCGGTAACAACGTTGCCTATGGGCACAAACCCACCGTTGCTGGACCAGACAGGACTGGCAAAAAGTGCTCTTCACTGACGAGTCGCGGTTTTGTCTCACCAGGGGTGATGGTCGGATTGGCGTTTATCGTCGAAGGAATGAGCGTTACACTGAGGTCTGTACTCTGGAGCGGGATAGATTTGGAGGTGAGGGTCCGTCATGGTCTGGGGCGGTGTGTCACAGCATCATCGAACTGAGCTTGTTGTCATTGCAGGCAATCTCAACGCTGTGTGTTACAGGGAAGACATCTTCCTCCCTCACGTGGTACCCTTCCTGCAGGCTCATCCTGATATGATCTTTCAGCATGACAATGCAACCAGCCATACTGCTTGTTCTGTGTGTGATTTCCTGCAAGACAGGAATGTCAGTGTTCTGCCATGCCCAGCGAAGATACCGGATCTCAATCCCATTGAGAACGTCTAGGACCTGTTGGATCAGAGGATGAGGGCTATGGCCATTCCACCCAGAAATGTCCGGGAACTTGCAGGTGCCTTGGTGGAAGAGTGGGGTAACGTCTCAGAGCAAGAACGGGCAAATCTGGTGCAGTCAATGAGGAGGAGATGCACTGCAGTACTTAATGCAGCTGGTGGCCACACCAGATACTGACTGTTTCTTATCGTTTTGACCCCCCTCTTTGTTCAGGGACACATTCTTCCATTTATGTTAGTCACATGTCTGTGGAACTTGTTCAGTTGATGTCTCAGTTGTTGAATCTTATGTTCATACAAATATTTACACATGTTAAATAAGTTTGCTGAAAATAAACGCAATTGACAGTGAGGACATTTCTTTTTTTGCTGAGTTTAGTACCCGCAAAACACCAGTCGCAATGTCAACAGCGAAGAGGCGACTCCGGGATGCTGGCCTTCTAGGCAGAGTTCCTCTGTCCAGTGTCTGTGTTCTTTTGCCCATCTTAATCTTTTCTTTTAATTGGCCAGTCTGAGATATGGCTTTTTCTTTGCAACTCTGCCTAGAAGCCCAGAGGTATTTTGTGGGTACTGTTAAATGAAGCTGCCAAACTTCTTCTTATTGGTGTCCTTCAGTAGTGGTTTCTTTGCAGCAATTTGACCATGAAGGCCTGATTCACACAGTCTCCTATGAACAGTTGGTGTTGAGATCTGCCTGTTATTTGAACTCACAGAGCATTTATTTATTTATCCTCGGCAGTAGAGGTAACTCTGGGTCCTCCATTCCTGTGGCGGTCCTCATGAGAGACAGTTTCATCATAGCTCTTGATGGTTTTTGCAACTGCACTTGAAGAAACTTTCGAAGTTCTTGAAAAAGTCTGGATTGACTGACCTTTATGTCTTAAAGTAATGATGGAGTGTCGTTTCTCTTTGCTTATTTGAGCTGTTTTTGCCATAATATGGACTTGGTATTTTCCCAAATAGGGCTATCTTCTGTATACCTTGTCACAACACAACTGATTGGCTCAAACGCATTAAGAAGGAAATTCCAAATTGATGCAGCCAATTATATTGCTGGATGCAACAATCTATCCACAATATTAAAGCTGATCCACCCCTTATTTTTAAATTATTATTATTATTTTTCTTTAATAATGAAATTCCACAAATTAAATTTAACAAGGCACACCTGTTAATTGAAATGCATTCCAGGTGAATACCTCATGAAGCTGGTTGAGAGAATGACAAGAGTGTGCAAAGCTGTCGAGGCAAAGGGTGGCTATTTGAAGAATCTCAAATATAAATATATTTTGATTTGTTTAGCACATTTTTGGTTACTACATGATTCCATATGTGTTATTTCAGTGTTGTTGTTTTCACTATTATTCTACAGTGTAGAAAATAGTAAAAATAAAGAAAAACCCTTGAATGAGTAGGTGTTCTAAAACTTTTGACTGGTAGAATATATATATTTTGTGTTTTCATATATGGTTTTACACCAGCAAATTATACTCATTAATGCAAGTAGAGGTCATGGTCCAGCAAGAAATTGAACATTCCGTCAAGGCTGGAAAGGGTTAACCTAATGATGCTCGTTCATGATTGTTTTAATCTTGTCTAGAGTAATGACATAGTCAACTGCTGAGGAAGAATAGATTCTGCCAGATCATCCTATACATAACCACTGTTTGTACTTATATACATTTTTTCACAACAGTTGGGTAAACTGCATTTGCATTTACCCTCCACCACTTATCAACGTTTTCATATAAGAAACAGGAATTCCAGATCGTTTGTTTTGAAATGGCTCTCAGGTTGATGAGAGAATGGCCAGACTGCTGTTATTGATAAACTTTCAGGAAAATGTACGTTAGTATCTTTCCATCTGTCTAGTAGGAGTATTTGGAAAACAGAAAGGAAAACGCTATACACTGCTGCTGAAGCTCACAGGTGATATTTATGTACATCGTTTCGACCCTTAGGTCTTCATTAGGCATCCATAATCCAGGTGGGGGTGGAAGGACCTATATAAAGGGGCAGTACTCAGTGACATCACTTCCTGAAACAGGAGGTATAAAATGTATAACAGTTTCACAATATTAACATTCAATGTATCAAAATATATTGATCACATTCTCTGTGTATGATCATATTTATAGTAATATACATACACATACAATATTACATTAGGATAAAAAATATATATTATTAGACAATTTAAAATGGTTTCAAGTCAAACTCCTCGTTAAGGCCAGGAGGAGACAGCCTGTAGATCCAGAAATATTCCCTTTGAAGAAGTTTCCTCTCAATGTCTCCTCCCCTGCATGACATCTTGACTATTTCTATTCCAATGTATCTCAGAGAGCTAACAGGATGTCCAGCTTGTACAAAATGAGAAGCAACCGGATTTTTTGTCTCACCTGTCCATATATTGCTGCGGTGCTCACTGATCCTTGTCTTAAGGCTTCTACAGGTTTTCCCTATGTAAGACAGACCGCAAGGACATTTCAATATGTAAATAACATTGGTGGACATGCAGGTAATCAGGCCCTTGATCTTAAATCTTTTTCCTGTGGGGGGGGGGGGGGGGGGGGGTGATGTGGTGTAAATGAGTTGCATTTGTACGTAAAGCTGCATTGAGTACATTGGCCATATTTGTAATTACCCTCCGGAACCTTGTCCAAAAAGGTTTCCCTTTTCTCTGGTGGGTAATCAGATTAAACCACAATATCTCTCACGTTTGGGGGTATTTTAAAAACCATACGTGGGGGATATTTAGATTAAACCACAATACTGCCCCTTTATATAGGTCCTTCCACCCCCACCTGGATTATGGATGCCTAATGAAGGTCTGTTCAATGCTGGTCCGACCAATCTAATTCCACGCTTCAAGACTGCTTCGATCACGCGGATTGGAATATGTTCCGCATTGCGTCCAACAACAACATTGACGAATATGCTGATTCGGTGAGCGAGTTCATTAGAAAGTGCATTGACGATGTCGTACCCACAGCAACGATTAAAACATTCCCAAAACAGAAACCGTGGATTGACGACAGCATTCGCGTGAAACTGAAAGCGCGAACCACTGCTTTTAACCAGAGCAAGGTGACTGGAAACATGACCGAATACAAACAGTGTAGCTATTCTCTCCGCAAGGCAATCAAACTAGCTAAGTCCCAGTAGAGACAAAATTGAGTCGCAATTCAACAGCTCAGACACAAGAGGTATGTGGCAGGGTCTACAGTCAATCACGGATTATATAAGGTAGTAGTTGTGGAATTGTTAGGTTAGATTACTTGTTGGTTATTACTGCATTGTCGGAACTAGAAGCACAAGCATTTCGCTACACTCGCATTAACATCTGCTAACCATGTGTGTGACAAATAAAATTTGATTTGATTTGATTTTTTAAAAATGGGTTTCAATTGAGGGTCAGAATCAATAATGTACCAGTGCTTCCTGATAATGTCCTTAAATGTCTTCCCCAATGGTGAGTATTGGGTAAAGCATGATGGGACATGTCCTGCTTTTTCTTTTAGGCTTCCCAACAGTGTTAGTCCTTCAAAACGATGATTGGCATGTTTTACCCAATTGTCTTTGTACCCCCCTTTCCTTAAACCTTCACGTGAGGGCCGTGGTCTGTTTTTGATAAGCAGCATGCGAGCTGCATATTCTTCTGATACGATTGAATTGACTTACAGAGAGACTTTTAATAAGTGGACGTGGATGAAAGCTGTCACCTCTAAGGAGGGTATTTCCTGTCTGTAGGTTTCCTATAGAGATCTGTAGAGAGGGAGGTTTTGTCCTTAAAACCTCTCTGGGATATGTGGGACGGTAGTGTCCCACTTGGCCAATAGCCTGGGAAAATGTAGAGCGCCAAATTCAAAAAATTATATAAAATCAAACTTTCATTAAATCACATATGTAAGATATCAAATTAAAGCTACACTCGTTGTGAATCCAGCCAACATGTCAGATTTCAAATAGGCTTTTCGGCGAAAGCATAAGATGCTATTATTTGATGATAGCACAACAGTAAACAAAGAGAGTAGCATATTTCAACACTGCAGGCACGACACAAAATGCAGAAATAAAATATAAATCATGCCTTACCTTTGACGAGATTCTTTTGTTGGCACTCCAATATGTCCAATAAACATCACAAATGGTCCTTTTGTTAGATTAATTCCGTCCATATATATCCAAAATTGTCCATTTATTTGGTGCGTTTGATCCAGAAAAAACAGCTTCCAATTTTCGCAACGTCACTACAAAATATCTCAAAAATGACCTCTAAACTTTGCCAAAACATTTCAAACTACTTTTGTGATACAACTTAAGGTATTTGTAAACGTTAATAATCGATCAAATTGAAGACGGGTCAATCTGTTTTCAATACAGGAGATCAACAAACTAACGCTACTTTTCGAGTCTTGCGCAACTCTCAAACAGTACACATGACGTTACACTGTTTCCAGATGGCCTTACTTCTTCATTCCACAAAGGAATAACCTCAACCTATTTCCAAAGACTGGTGCATCCAGTGGAAGCGGTAGGAACTGAAAACAGGGTGATTAGAAATCCAGTATCCCAATGAAAACTCATTGAACAGACAGTGACCAAAAAAATTAAATAAAAAGAATGGTTAGACCTCTGGGTTTTTCCTGCTACATAGGTTCTGTTATACTTACAGACATGATTCAAACAGTTTTCGAAACTTCAGAGTGTTTTCTATCCAAAGCTACTAATAATATGCATATCTTATATTCAGGGGATGAGTAGAAGGAAGTTGAAATTGGGCACGCTATTTATCCAAAAGTGAAAATGCTGCCCCCTATCCTAGAGAAGTTTTAATAACCATCACAACAAGAAAACTGATGTGTGATTGGTTATAGTTAATGGTTAAGTGAAGGTGTTCATTCAGAGTTTAGATAAGCATGGAATTCCAAAAGTCGTTCCTGTGTGCCTGTATAGATCACGAAAATGTCATCCAAATATCTCTGAATATTGGAGAGAAAAGGATTAAGGCCTGGATTCAGCACCATCTATTTCGGAGTATTTCTCATCCATTTTCACCTAATGATGCTGACACATTGTTGTTTGAAACTTTACTTTCATATCAACGAGTGGTCAGTAGTTGTGTGGTTTTGGTCAGGAGTTATGTTCAGTAGATATGTGGTTGTGACAGTACTTGTCAGTAGTTGCAGTCATTACTTTTGGTCAGTAGTTTTGTGGTTGTGGTCAGTAGTTGCAGTCATTGGTTGTGGTCAGTAGTTGCAGTCATTACTTGTGGTCAGTAGTTGTGATCAGCAGTTTGGTTGTGGTCAGTAGTGGTAGCCAGGCGTTATGGTCTGTAGGTGTGTAGTTGTGCTCTGTAGTTGTGTGCTCAGTAGTTGTGTGGTTGGGGTCAGTAGTTGTGTACTTGTGGTCAGTAGTTCCAGTCAGTCATTGCATGGTTGTGGTCAGCAGTTATGGTCAGGAGTTGTGGTCAGTAGTTTTATGGTCCGTAATTGTGTGGTTGTGGTCAGTAGTTGTATGGTTCAGTAGTGGTGGTCAGACGTTATGTGGTTGTGGTCAGTAGTTGTGTGATTATGGTCAGTAGGTTAGGTCCTTAGTTATGGTCAGTATTTATTGTCAGGAGTTGTGGTCATTAGCTGTGGTGAGGAGTTGTGTTCTGTAGTTGTGGTCAGGAGTTGTGTAGTTGTCAGTAATTGTGGTTAGGGCTGTTATGGTGACCGTATTATTGCCACACCGGCGGTCACGAGTCATGATCCCAGTCAAATTCCACGTGACCGTTTAGTCACAGTAATTAGGTTTCTCCTAGCTCTGATGCTTGCTAACTGCCTGATACTCAGGACTCTATTGTCCCTCTAATCACTCGGACATCAATGCAAATGAAATAAAAAATCAAATCAAATACATCATGGGCACTTCACAACAGCCCACGCGCTCATGTTGCGCAACATTTCAATAGGCAATGCAATTGTGAGAAAACAAACTTATTAAAAAGAGGATCCCACCAGCTTTCTATAGGCTAGGCCTACTATATTTATTAAAATGTTCCTAATATTAAGCACATTGCTTCGCTTTACAACAGGAGTATAGCCTACCTAGCTTGCATGAAACAACCATGGGAAAAGCGTCCTCCATTTGCTATTTAAGTGCATAGATTGCATTTATTATTTTCCGCTGCCCATGTCGAGACAGGTGCATTATAATGGTCCATTCTAACTCAAAACTATTTTCACAAATATATGATTTAGTATATGTAAAGATAAGATTAAATCAAGAATAGTCTGATGGGTGACAATATTAGCCTATCACTTGTGAATTATATATTATCACTTGTGAACGATGCCCAGCTTGTGTGAAGGCAAGAAACAGTGCATGCCTTTTTTTGGTGACTTTTTCAAATCAGCCACACACCTAACGTAGCCTAGCCCATAGGCCTATAAGTTTTGATAAGGTTTGTATCACAACTAAAGTGGCCAAATAACTTTTTAAAATCAAGCATTTTAAGCTAAACGTTCTGATTTGTTGCATCAGACTCATTGCTTTTAAACGTTTTTTTGGCGAGTGGTTGTATTAATTTGGGATCTATCGCATCCCACAACTGTCCCAGATTTTTTTTTTGTATAGGCCAATTGAATAGGTCAACTTTTGAACTATGTAGGATAGTAGACTGACATAGGCTAGTGCTTTTGCTGTTCACCTAATCATCTTGGTGGCTGACGAAAAGTAAATGTGGACAGTTCTTCTAACATCTTCAATATGCACCTCGGAATTCAATAAGAAGGACGCGAGCACTTGCGTCCCCAATGTGTCTGTCTTCACTTGTAGGCTACTTCGGAGCTGAGATGCCTGTGACAACGACCCAATCATTTGACAGGCATTGGTTAATAATAATTGCGATATCTGAGAGAGCCATGTGAGTGAGAGGTGCATCGAAGCACGCAACCGGGAGAAGGGAATTATAATTATTATATTCAGCCCAAGCCACAACGGCCACTGGCCGCAAAAGGGATGGATTTTTTTAGGGGGCATTTTGAGGTATTATCAAGTGCTTGTCAAATTGTGAATGAGAGACTGATGAAGTGTGTGCAGCCTGCACAAGAAACATTTCTTGCCTTTCATGCAACTTTAAAAAAAAATATTTGTCACATCATGCAGCTTTAGAATGTATTAAAAATCTAAACATATAGCCCAAAGTTTGTATCACAATTAAAGCTGGATAATTAACTCGAAATTAAGCATATAGGAGGACCTGTTTCTTTGCAGAGAACTGCAGAAGTAGAGGAAGATTTCAGATGTTTAAACTTGTTGTCTATGTTGTTGACAAAGTGGTCAAAGTAGCTGATTTGTGTCAAGTTGCATTGTTACATTTACAGTGAATGGAATGTTGGAAGTGATGACGTCACAATGGGGCCTTTAAGAATGTTGAGGAAATGACATGAAAGTCGATGGAGGACAAAAACAAAAAGCGTACAAAATACAAAAGATATCAATAAGTCAAACAAGATTTTAAATCCGGAACGGTCTACACGTTTTGAAGTTAAATGACGTTTCTAGCTCAAACGGTGTAAAAGTAGCGTGCCAAATGATAAATCACTTTAAGTAACACGGAACCCAAACCGGCTGCGCGCCATCGTGTGCTATCGTGCATAAATTAATTTTGCCCCACCACACCAAACGCGATCACGACACACAGGTTAAAATATCAAAACAAACTCAGAACCAATGACATTAATTTGGGACAGGTCGAAAAGCATTAAACATGTATGGCAATTTAGCTAGTTTGCTTGCACTTGGCTAGCTAACGTTAATTTGTCCTATTTAGCTAGCTTGCTGTTGCTAGCTAATTTGTCCTGAGATATAAACATCGAGTTGTTATTTTACCTGAAATGCACAAGGACCTCTACTCCGACAATTAATCCACACATAAAACGGCCAACCGAATCGTTTCTAGTCATCTTTCATCCTTCCAGGCTTTTTCATCGTTTAACTTATGGTGATCCATCTAAACTTTCATTGTATTACCACGACCGGCAAAACAGTTTGTCTTTCAATCACCCATGTGGGTATAACCAATGAGGAGATGGCACGTGAGTACCTGCTTCTATAAACCAATGAGGAGATGGGAGAGGCAGGACTTGCAGCGCGATCTGCGTCAGAAATAGGAATGAGTTCTATTTTAGCCATTGGCGTCGCAGACGCTCATTGCCACGCACGAGCAGTGTGGGTGCAATAATTGAATAACATGGATTTCGCGACGTGTCCGGTCTGGTCAGCATGTAAGAAGTACAGTATGGTCAAAGACTTAGACACACAGGTTCCCAACTGGGCACACTGGTTGAAATCAATGTTGTTTCAAAATAAATGAAATGTTATTTTTCACGTATGGAATACAACAGCTGTAGCCTTTAACGTGAAGTCCTTACTTACTAGCCCTTTCTCAACAATGCAGAGATAAAAAGTAAGTGATGTAATATTCTGATCAAAAATATAAACTCAACATGCAACAATTTCAAAGATTTTACTGAGTTACAGTTATTATAAGGAAATAAATCAAATAAATCCATTAGGCACTAATCTGTGGATTTCACAACTGGGCATAAGCCCACCCACTTGGGAGCCAGGCCCAGCCAAAAAGATTTTGTTTTTCCACACAAAAGGAATTTAATACAGACAGAAATAGTTCATTTCATCAGCTGTCCGTCCGGGTGGTGTCAGACGATCCCGCAGGTGAAGAAGCCGGATGTGGAGGTCTTGGGCTGGCATGGTTACACGTGGTCTGCGGTTGTGAAGCCGGTTGGACATACTGCCAAATACTTTAAAACGACATTGGAGGTGGCTTATGGTAGAGAAATTAACATTCAATTCTCTGGTAACAGCTCTGGACATTCCTGTAGTCAGCATGCCAATTGCATGTTCCTTTAAAACTTGAGACATCTGTGGAATTGTGTTGCGTGCCAAAACTGCACATTTTAGAGCACAAGGTGCACCTGTATAATGCGGTTTAAACAGCTTTTTGATAATCTATCCACCTGACAGGTGTGGCCTATCTTGGGAAAGGAGAAATACTCACTAAAAGGGATGAAACACTTTTTGTGAACAACATTTGAGATAAATAAGCTTTTTTTGTGTTTATGGAACATTTCTGGGCTCTTATTTCAGCTCATGAAACATGGGACCAACACTTTGCATGTTTATAAGTTTAGGAGTAGAAATGTGCTAAACAAGTCACAATATAAGTTTCAGGGACTCACTGTGTGCAATAATAGTGTTTAACATGATGTACCCAACACATAAGGTCCCTCAGTCGAGGAGTGCATTTCAAACACAGATTGAACCACAAAGACCAGGGAGGTTTTCCAACGCCTCGCAAAGGGCACCTATTGGTAGATGAGTAAAAATTGAAAAAGCAGACGTTGAACATGCCTTTGAGCATGGTGAAGTTGTTAATTACAATTTGGTATCAATACACCGTCACCACAAAGATACTGGCGTCCTTCCTGATTCAGTTGGAAGGAAAGCGCTCAGGGAATTCACCACGAGGCCAATGGTGACATTAAAACAGTTAGAGTTTAATGGACGTTACAGGAGAAAACTGAGGCCGGATCAACAACATTTTAGATACTCCACAATACTACCCTAAATGAAAAGAAGGAAGCTTGTACATAATAAAAATATTCAAAAACACGCATCCTGTTTGCAACAAGGCACTAACGTAAAACTGTAAAAAATGTAGCAAAGAAACGTTGTTTGGCGCAAATCCAACAACACTGAGTACCACTTTCCATATTTTCAAACATGGTGGATGCTGTATCATGTTATGGGTATGCTTGTTATCGGCAAGGACAAGAATGTTTTTAAACTTATTTTTATGAAAATAAACAGAATAGAGCTAAGCACAGGCAAAATACAAGACCAAAACCTGGTTCAGTCTGCTTTCCAGCAGACAGTGGGAGACAAATTCATCTTTCAGCAGGACAATGAACTTAAACACAAGGCCAAATATACAGTGCATTCAGAAAGTATTCAGAGCCCTTGACGGTTTGCACCTTTAATTACGTTATAGCCTTATTCTAGAATGGATTAAATGATATTTTCCCTCAATCTACACACAACACTTCATAATGACTGGTTTTTAGAAATGTTTGCAAATGTATTACAAATAAAAAACTGAAATATCACATTTACATAAGTATTCAGACCCTTTACTCAGTACTTTGTTGAAGCACCTTTGGAAGCGATTACAGCCTCGAGTCTTCTTGGGTATGACGCTACAAGCTTGGCACACGTGTAATTGGGGACTTTCTCCCATTCTTCTCTGCAGATCCTCTCAAGCTCTGTTAGATTGGATGTGGAGCATCGCTGCACAGCTATTTTCTGGTCTCTCCAGAGATGTTTGATCAGATTCAAGTCGGGGCACTGGCTGGGCCACTCAAGGACATTCAGAGACTTGTCCCGAAGCCATTCTTGCATTGTCTTGGCTACATGCTTAGGGTCGTTGTCCTGTTGGAAGGTTGAGCCGTCGCCCTAGTCTGAGGTCCTGAGTGCTCTGGACCAGGTTTTAATCAAGGATCTTTCTGTACTTTGCTCCATTCTTCTTTCCCTCGATCCTGACTTGTCTCCCAGTCTCTGCCGCTGAAAAATATCCCCACAGCATGATGCTGTCACCACCATGCTTAATCACAGGGATGGTGCCAGGTTTCCTCCAGACGTGACGCTTGGAATTCAGGCCAGAGTTCAATCTTGTTTTTCATGGTCAGAGTCCTTTAGATGCCTTTTGGCAAACTCCAAGCGGGCTGTGATGTACATTTTACTGAAGAGTTTAGTGTCGTCTGGCCACTCTACCATAAAGGCCTGATTGGTGGATTGCTGCAGAGATGGTTGTCCTTCTGGAAGGTTCTCCCATCTCCACAGAGGAACTCTGGAGTTCTGTCAGAGTGACCATTGGGTTCTTGGTCACCTCACTGACAAAGGCCCTTCTCCCCCGATTGCTCAGTTTGGCCAGGCGGCCAGCTCAGTGGTTCCAAGCTTCTTTCATTTAAGAATGATGTCAGCCACTGTGTTCTTGGGGACCTTCAAGGCTGCAGAAATTTTTTGGAACCCTTCTGCAAATCTGTGCCTCGACACAATCCTGTCTCAGAGCTCTTCAGACAATTCCTTCGACCTCATGGCTTGGTTTTTGCTCTGACAGCTGTGGGACCTTATATAGACAGGTGTGTGCCTTTCTAAATCATGTCCATTCAATTGAATTTACCACAGGTGGACTGTCAAGGATGATCAATGGAAACAGGATGCATCTGAGCTCAATTTCACATCTCATAGCAAAGGGTCTGAATACTTAAGTAAATAAGCAGTTCATTTTTAATACATTTGCAAACATTTCTAAAACCCGTTTTCGCTTTTTCATTATAGGGTATTGTGTGGAGATTAAATAAACAATTTTCCTCATCAATTTTAGAATACGGCTGTAACATAAAATGTGGAAAAAGTCCAGGGGTCTGAATACTTCCATTTTGTTCAGTGTTTTCATCTTCAGTGATGAGTTGAGGATTAAAGTTGATGTTGCACTAATGCTCTAGCACTAATGCTCCTGCAAGCAAATGGCAGCTGTGGACTGCACTGTCCCTTCCCTCCCCCCTACACTCTAAATGGACTTTACGACCAGTCTTTCTCCCGCTGAGGTACAGAGCATGCAGTTGTTAAGACTAACCGAATCTGGATTTATAGGTCTGGATCCATTCATTGATTGTAGTCAATAAGGACAAAAGGAGAGCATTTAGATGAAAATGCATTCAAAGCTTCAACCCATACGAGTCAGCATTCCCAAGGTGAGCAATACTCAGAAATGTTGCTGGAATACATATGACGTCCATAATAAATTATACAGATTCAACCTCAATATCTACACAACGTCAAAACAAGATAAAAATGATCGATCTCACTAACTTTTACCAAGACGTGTTAAGCTTTCTTTCTTGGTGCTAATCGTCAAAGATATTCTGCCTGCTCATTAGAACTATCAGCGTTTTTTTACCTGTAGGCCCCTCACCCTCAAATGTCTTGCTCTTCCTTCTCCCCCTCTTCACTCCACTACATGACAACAGTAAGCACTCTTCATCCCCAAAGCTGCCATACTCTTAACTGTATGACATGCATGCACTCCCACACTCAACAGTTTTCCCTCTTATTTCAAGTCATGTTGTGATAGACTAAACAGACCAATTTTCATGCAATGTGTCTTTATTAAGAATGTGCCTTGGAAGCATACAAGTATCTCTAGTGCCAGGTTTTCTTATCCATGTGATTTTGGTTGTACTTCTATAAAATTGTCATACATCAATGAAAATCAACATGCCAATATCCACATAGATTATAGTAGCCAATGGTAATACAAAGACTGCAAAATACTAATTAACAAAGACTAGCAGACTACCTCTCCTGTCCACATTATAAGAGCTATAATGTTAACTCATAACTATGAAGACTCCACAATATATATGTTACCTTACCTGCAGACACAATTAATTTTAACATCTAAATACTAACAGAGGGGAAAAATGCCTAATACATTAAATCATACAGAAAATTTGCATTAGGGTAGGAATTGCTGTTGATGGACTTTGAGGTCAAGGCATAGTAGTATCTAAATTAAAGGTAGTCTCAGAGACATGACCGACGCATTAAGTAAACAACGTAGTGGGTCAATTTCTGCAACAACTAAGAGCGTGGAAGTGTGAGGCTCATCTTCTCTTCCGTGCACCTGTGCAGATACTGTGTGTGACCGTGTGAGTGCGAAGCCTTGCATCTCGCTCATCAATATTGGCGATGCTGCTCATGGCAATGTCATTTCATCTACCTTAAACTTAAGTTCCAATTTAAAATAATTCCCAATGAAAAGTGTTTGGGCAACAGGAGTTGTGGGAATGAAAGGTAGGTACTAACCAGAAACGTTGCTTGGATTCAAGGGTAGATACATTTAAAAAAAAAAAAATGTTTATCCATCAATTTATTCACTTAATTGTGGCGTTGTTGATTGAAAATTGATTCAACATTTTAAATGCAGGGTAAAACATTTTATTTTAGCCACAGCTAAGCAAAACACTACAGGAATAACAGGGGCATAATTTGCATGTTCGAAATTTGTGGACAAATCACTTCAAGGAACTTCAAACACGTTACCATCCATTTACGAGAGTAAAGTCATACTGTGTATCTATCCATATATGTATATATATAAAAATCACTACAGCTGTGATGGAAACATGATGTTTCGGTCCAATTTTATAAATGCCGACAGAATGTTTTCATTCGACGTGGTGGGATCTTTTTGTGTTGGTAAAATTAAATATGCGGTGTTAACACTAGGCGCAAATATTGATATAATAACCATCATATCGAAGTAAACTTGGAGTCATGTGATGATATGGTGTGGTTCCTCCCACTACAACTCGGGGAAACCATGCGGTTTATTAGGCTACAGATTAAATAAATTATGATGAACTTCACAGGGTGGTGAACGTTCACGGTGATGAGACACACTCCTTCCTAATAAATAGAGGGTCTTATTCAGATGACATGATGATCGATGCTCGACTGCCGTTAGAAAAATTAAATATTCTTGCTCTTATCCGTAATAATCTCATGTAGGCTTGTCTATTTGTACTGTGTCTGAGATCTGTTGGCTAGAGCGCACGTACCAGAACCAGAGTTGGCACATTAACTATTAAATGCAACAGTTTGTGACAAAACTATCGGTCGAGTTAAAAATGCAATGGAAACACATTGAATTAAGCTTTAAAAATCTAATTGCGTGCACTACAACGTCAAGCACTGGTTTGTATCCGCAGCAATTCTGTTTGGTGAAAAATATTCACATTGTCTTTATGCAGATTATGAATGAAAAATCTGTCACCAAATGAATGGAAACCTGGCTATTGACTTGAGTTGATTTGGCCAAACCATTTTTACCATCAACAATGCCCCTTTTGCTTCCATTGTGTTCTAGTTAGCTGTGGCTATTTAAACAAATCTGAACCCTGCACCTAAATGCCTGGATCAAATCGACAACACAATTAAGCGAATAAACCAATGAAAATGTCAAGTGAACTGAACCTTCCCTTTAAAAGTCCACCACTAGATGCCCAGCATGAGGATCAGATACCCACTTGATTCAATCGGAACGATTACAGATTATATTCTCTGGGTCCCCATACACTAAATACCCAGGGGATCTTACTGTATTTCCAGTATCGCCAAAGTGAAGACTGGCAATTCATTTTATTGTGACCAGCCACAACAGTGCAGTGACTATGTAATTTGGTATATGCATGGACACACACCACGGCCATCTATCATCGATAGCTCAGTACTTCAAAAGCATCAGATTATGAAACGTGTGGTTTAAAATCTAAAACATTATACAAAAAGGGACAATAAATAAAGTTTCACTGATTCAAAATGGCAGAACTTTAACAATTCCCGGATGCTGTAAATAACCTGCTATGATTTGTTTTTAGGTTTTTCCACTTCTCTGGTCAGCAATGCTCTCATTCATTAACAGTCTAAAGGCCCATCCTCAGTGTGGAAAATGGATATAAAGTCACTGAATTACATATCATTTTGTGTTCCTCCTGCCACCCATTTTGTATCCATTTCACCTTATTTCCAGGTCCTAAGCCAAACACATGGAAATACACTGTATATTGCGGTCACCAAAAGCTTTAAAGCACAATGACAACTTTATTTTTTGGGCACAATTGTGTCCTTTACTTTGACTTTGCTTCGTGCCCAAGAAATGTTTATCCCTTCCATCTTCTCAGCAGTTGTGTGTTGGTGAGCGTCGTTCCCGCCTGCCCTCGCTCTTAAATTACAAAATGGCTAACAGTAGCCTGAAAGACAGGAAGGATATGCACTGACTGAAACTAGAATCTAAGCCTATTCAGAAATGAAAGGGGAATTCTTCCTCTGAAATTAATTTCCTCTGAGTTTCTATTGCACGGCAAATCCCTCAAGCACCTTCATGTACTGATGGGATTTTTATGCCAAGCTGAATTTCTGATGTGTCCTTTCGTCAGGGCAATGAAGGATGGACTAAGCAGACATTTTGTTGTCCTCCAATGATTGTAGGTAATCAAGCTCTGAAACAATCCTCCCAGTTTCTCTCACATCGATCACACCTCCTTTGAACAATCTCTTCTGTTGTTGTTGTCATCCTCTCTCACTACATCTCGTTTTCGGTCTGTCTCTCTGATCATGGCCAGTGGTTGAGGTAATGGCGCCTTGTCAAGGACAGTGTGCAGTGTTGGGCAGAATACAAAGTAAGGGATTATTCCGATCGTCTGTTTCTCCACTGCAAGATCCATCATTGGAGAAGCCCAGACCAGTTCGGAGTGGAAGCATCTTTGCATATCGTTTTTTCATTAACAAAGGATTTACGTAATATCAATTATAGAAAGGTATGTAATATCAGGTGTATAATATTCATAGCATGTCCAGTTAATGACTACACTGTAAGAGACGGTAAAAAAGGAACAGTCAGCTAGATAGATCCCGTTTCCGGATATCCAACTGTTAGATCCTGTTTCACGGCAAGACGATACTCAGGATTTCACATTTACTAAAAAAGAAAAAAAGGAACACATCAGCAGTTAGTAAAGCAATTTTTCATTCTGCCAGCTCAATATGGAAGTAGAAGCAAACAGAGCTAAAGAGAACAGTTACATAACGTATCAAAAAGGGCTACCGGCCCTTTACCTCCAGTTGTGTGTACAATATGCAAGTTTTAGTTCCAGTCGCTGCTCTCAGTGAGTTAATTAGGACATCTCTTTGGCTTAAGACCCGACGGGATGGACATTTTTTCACATTCAAAAACAGACAAAGTACTGTTGTTAAGCATTTGATTGAACATAAGTGAACTAAACAATCCCACATGGGTCATTTCATTTGAGTGATTGACCCAGCTTTTTGGCTGTGTGAGTATTTTTGGAGTGAGCCAGTGGACACACACAAAAGTCCTGGGCCCAGTTTCCCAAAACGCATCTTAAGGCTAAGAATATTGTTAGAACCTTTGCACGAGCAAAAATCTCTGAGCGGTTTCCCAAAAACATCATTATCAAAGTTGCACTTACATTTGAGTTAATTAGCAGACGCTCTTATCCACAGCGATTTAGCGGAGCAAATAGGATTAAGGGCCTTGCTCAACGGCACAGAGATTTTTCACCTAGTCGGCTTGGGATTCCAAGCAGCGACCTGTCGGTTACTGGAGCAACACTCTTAGGCTCTAGGCGCATCACTTAAACGCTTGTTATTTACCAACTGCCTCAGACCGCTAAGTGAGTCGTTAGATGCTCTTTTGCATCACTTTATACACAGAGGTTCTCCACTAAACACAGAATCAAGCTTTTTATCTGGTCTCTCAGTGACCTCTGATAACTTCAGAACGAAGTTGACTACAAATACAAAGTCGCCAATGTCTTTGCAATTGTTACGAGCAAAGGATAGACATGTTTCAAACGAAAACCGAGATGACTGCATTAAAAAATAAACAGTATAGACTACATAGGCCTATACATTTTTTTGTTTGTTGTTGAAATCAATTTCATGTTCAGTCAACTGAGTTCTATTTAGCTAAATGTAGGCTACACTTTGTCATTTTTGCCTCAAGATATTTTATGATCTGTAACATGTGCGCAATGATGTGCCAAATCTGTGATTTTGTGCATTATAGGGTAGGCTAAGCATTCGAATAAGCCACCTCAATATTTGCAACCTTATAGGCGATAACATCGCTCTAGGAGCTGATCCATCATAAATATGGTGAAATAATTCTAATGTTAAGGTAAAATTCGAATGGAAAAAGCTGATGAGAGAGCAGTGCTGATTTTTATTTAATTTTTTACATAAGTAAAAAATAACGACACACTTAGCGAACGTTCTTTCGGCGCGGAGTTTTGGGAAGCATGTTACATCTTCGGGAAGTTGTCGGAAACGACGTGTCGTTAAAAACACTCGTAAGCCTAAATTCCATTGCTATAGGGAAACTGGGCCCTGTTTGATTCCTCTAAAACGCAGCCTTCCTTGCTCCCTGTAGATCAGGGCTGTCAAACTCATTCCATGGAGGGCAGTGTCTGCTCATTTTTGTTATTACCTTTTAAAATTTGTCTCCAATGAAGACCTAGACAACCACATGAGGAGTTCCTAACTAATTAGTACAACGGAGGGGTGAAAATCCGCAAACACTTCATGGAATGAGTTTGACACCTGCGCTGTAAATGACCAATGATCTTTAAGTGATTGGATGATTAGATAAGTGAAATCAAAGTGATCACCCTAATGTTTTTGGGAAGGATATCAAACCCTCATAAGTCCCATAGGCCCCTGAGCTTAAGTCCATGCATTAGCTCTGGGAGAAAACAAGTCTTCAGGTCTCAGGCATGGTTACTCATCACACAAGCGTAATTAACAGAACCCTTTTTGGTACACTTTCACTAATCCAAATGAGACATCAGGGAAGGAAGGAGGATTGCATTTCAAGTCCTCAAGAGTGCCAGCCATGGGATTTGTTGGAAAGGCTTTGAGACTTCTGGTAGGATTCAGAAATTAAGAGAGTAGGGCCCGTATTCATGTTGATCTAGGATCAGTTTTGTCTTAAAGATCAAAGACAAAACTGATTCTCGATCAGCACTCCTACTCTAACTCTTTATGAATACAAGCAACAAGAGGTTGGCCAACTGTGATACTCACTCGCCAGGTTTACAATGCAGGCAATGATGATGACTGTCCCTCCTATCAGTGACACTGTAGAGAGCATCCTGGCGAGACGACCCAATCGTCGAGCTCCATCCAGGTTGCCCTGCTCCAGACTGTTCTTGGACTAGGAAAGGAGGAAGGAAGCAGTTGGTTAGTTATGGACTGCTTAAAGGCCCAGTGCAGTCAAAAATATGATTTTACCATGTTTTATAAACACTACATGACCAAAAGTATGTTCGTCGAACATCTCCTTCCATTATCATGGGCATTAATATGGAGTTGAACTGACGCGTTGGAAAGTTGGCATCCTATGATGTTGCCATGTTGAAAGTCACTGAGCTCTTCACGAAGGCCATTCTACTGCCAATGTTTGTGTGCATGGCTGTGTGCTCAACTTTATACACCCGTCAGCAACAGGTGTGGCTGAAATAGACAAATCCACTAATTTGAAGGTGTGTCAACATACTGTTGCATATACAGTGCATTCGGGAAGTATTCAGACCCCTTGACTTTTTCCACACGTTGTTACATTACAGCCTTACCAACTTACCTTATTCTAAAATTATTCAATTGTTTTTTCCTTCATTAATCAACACAAAATACCCCATAATGACAAAGCAACATTTTTTTTTTTTTACAAAAATATCACATTTACATAAGTATTTCAGACCCTTTACTCGGTACCTTGAATTACCTTTGGCAGTGATTACAGCCTTGATTCTTCTTGGGTATGACGCTACAAGCTTGGCACACCTGGATTTGGGGAGTTTCTCCCATTCTTCTCTGCAGATTCTCTCAAGCTCCGTCGGTTTTTTACAGGTCTCTCCAGAGATGTTCGATCTGGTTCAAGTCCGGGCTCTGGCTGGGCCACTCAAGGACATTCAGAGACTTGTCCAGAAGCCATTCCTGCGTTGTCTTGGCTGTGGGCTTACGGTCATTGTCCTGTTGGAAGGTGGACATTTGCCTCAGTCTGAGGTCCTGAGAGCTCTGGAGAAGGTTTTCATCAAGAATCTCTCTGTACTTTGCTCCGTTCATCTTTCCCTCAATCCTGACTAGTCTCCCAGTCCATGCCGCTGAAAAACATCCCCAAAGCATGATGCTGCCACCACCATGCTTCACCGTAGGGATGGTGCCAGGTTTCCTCCAGATGTGACGCTTGGCATTCAGGCCAAAGAGTTCAATCTTGGTGTCATCGGACCAGAGAATCTTGTTTCTCATAGATTCCTTTAGGTGCATTTTGCCTCCAAGTGGGCTGTCATGTGCCTGTTTTTTACTGAGGAGTGGCTTCTGTCTGGCCATTCTACCATAAAGGGCCGATTGGTGGAGTGCTGCAGAGATGGTTGTCCTTCTGGAAGGTTCTCACATCTCCACAGAGGAACTCTGGAGCTCTGTCAGAGTGAGCATCGGGTTCTTGGTCACCTCCCTTAACATGGCCCTTCTCCACCGATTGCTCAGTTTGTCCTTGTGGCAAGCTCTAGGAAGAGTTTCGGTGGTTCCAAACTTCTTCCATTTAAGAATGATGGAGGCCACTGTGTTCTTGGGGACCTTCAGTGCTGCAGACATTTTTTGGTACCCTTCCCCAGATCTGTGCCTTGACACAATCCTGTCTCGGCGCACTACGAACAGTTACTTCAACCTCATGGCTTGGTTTTGCGATGACATGCACTGTCAACTGTGGGACCTTACATAGACAGGTGTGTGCCTTTCCAAAATATGTCAAATCAATTGAATTTACCACAGATAGACTGCAATCATGTTGCAGAAACATCAAGGATGATCAATGGAAACAGGATGCACCTGATGTCAACTTCAAGTCTCATAGCAAAGGGTCTGAATACTAATGTAAATGAGGTATGTTCTTTTATTTTCAATACGTTGGCAATTTTTTTTATAAAAACCTGTTTTCGCATCATAAGGATTTTTTATCCATTTTAGAACAAGGCTGTAATGTAACAAAATGTGGAAAAGGAAAGGGGTCTGAATAGTTTCTGAAGGCACTGTATAGTGTATATTTCCACACTGAGGTTGGAATAATACTGTGAAATTGTGAAAATTAATGATAATGCCCTTTTAGTTTAAGAGCCGTTTGAAAAGACCACCTGAAATTTCATCCTGTTTTGGTGGGACGGATTTTTGGCTTTCCAAGGTGACCATGCTGTAAATTAGTTAATAGACCAATAAGAACAATTATTTCAAACCTCTCTGCCAATAACAGCTATTTTTCAGCTTTCACCTGCACACCCAGACCACTCCCAGATAGTTCTAGTAAACAACTCACCCGTTGCTAAGAAGCAATGTTTGTTTCTTTTGACCAGAAATGTACTTAATTGTTACCCAGAAATGGTTTAATAGAGATAAAAACAGACTAACACTAACTGCACAAGGTATTCTGAAGCCAGACACAAAGCTGGTAGCTTGGTCCCAGATCCACAAACAGATCTGGGACCAGGCTACAAAGCTAGTGCTAACCGTCAATAACACCACAGCAGTCTAAGATGAATAGAAGTCGTTTCTGATAAAGGTACAGACATTTCTGATGAATATGAAACCACATGCATAAAGGCAAAGGTCTTCAAAGCTGTACTAAAAATAGTATTTAGCAAACATTGCAGAACATTTGACACTAAAATGTGACAGAAAGAGGAACACAGTTGTCTAGCAGTAGTCCTGCAGTTCAATCCCCGGTCTTGCCACTCCCTTACTGTGCTATAATCCTTCTCACCAATCTCCCCATCTACATTACTAACCTGTCAAAAGAAAGAGGCTTACCATAACAGAGTAAACAAACCCCACAATGTTGATTGGCCAGACAGGGCAGAAGCAAGCCAGCACAGCCAGTATTAGGTAGTCTTTAGGCTTGGCTCTGTCAATGGGTGGGTTGGTGGCGATGCTGGAGTGGCGTGAGATGGAGGGCCGTGGGGAGAAGGCGGTGTAGCCGATGGATCCGGCACGACTCCCCTTCCGGGTCTTGCTGTTGTGGGGGTGGTGGGAGTAAGAAATGGACTGCTGCCTTCTGGGAGGTGAGGAGATGACTGAGGAGGTGGTGTCAGCAGGGGCTGGGTGTATACCATTACCTAGAGAGGGGGGGGGATGTGGATGAAAGGCATCAGTAAATGATTGAACTAGTGTCCCCTGAGCACTAGTAGACCAGAATCTTATGTTAAATGGATTTGACATGCCCCGAACTAACCGTCTAAGCAAGCGTATGTTGTACAACAGTCCTGTATTCCGCGGGCACACAATTAACTTAAATGAGTCTGAGCTTAAAACGTTTGGGTTGTGTGGTCTAGTGGTTAGTGCCGCAAACCCTGGCACAAAAAAACAGTCGGCATGGGGTCAAATCCGACCCAGTGCCCTTCTGACTTGCAACTCTGCTTACTTTCCTATCTTCTCTCCACTATCCTACGCACCAATAAAATACACAAGGAGCGGGACTGCGCCACTGCATAAAAATGTTTTATCATGTCTTACTGTTCTCCATTTTCTCATTGATCACAATGACCAGTTCCCCTGCCGTGGCTTGACTCAGGCAGGGCCCAAAGCTGGTGGTGGTGCTGTGGATCTCTTGTTCCTCCATCTCTGGTGGGGACGTGACAGTCACAGCGATGATGGGAGCTGGGCTTAACAATGATGCATCTTGGTCCAATAGGGACGGCTGTTCCTCGCCTGGCCAAATGGCGGGGGCTGGGTTCGTGTTTGTGTTCAGAGCCATGTTGATAACAAAGGAGTGTGCTTGTGGGCTTCTGCTTACCTTCTATACACCTGGGGGTTAGACAAAGGGGTTGAACAAAGACAAAACAAAACCTGTTCACCAACTATTGTTTACACTCTGTTCAGAGCAATTTGGTATTTTACTTATTGAATCTGTACTCACTGGCATATGAGCGCACATTATAATCATAACCTTTAGTATTCCGGGGGACTTAGGGTCTGCCGAGAAATTATGACCAGTTTTTTTTCTCCCAATGCTCTGCTTATGCAATAGTAAATATAACAGGAAAGGCTAAGAGGCCAAACAGCTATTTTAAACACTGATCTGGACCTATACCGCACAGGGGAGAATTAATACAAAAAATAAAAGGCCTGTGTATTGAATAATAAATAGATGACAACATTTTATTATACATTTTTTTAAGATATAAAAAAAGGCAGCTGGGCCATGTTTTTATAAAATAATGCTAATAATATTATTGGCAAAAGGTTTATGTACAGGTGTGTACAGACCTGCTAGTATTTATTGACGTGTTCATAACCACTTTCTGAGCACAATGGGGTATATGATTGCAGGCTACTTAGCACAGAACAATGGGACAAAAAAATATATTTAAAAAAAAGGTAACAGGGAAGAGTGAAGACATATGGAAGGAGAGTGAAAGGGGAGGGGTATTATACAGCTACAATTATGGGCTAGAGCATTGGATGCAAATTCTAAAAAGCAAACGTTTACCAAAAGGGAAATGACTGTGGCAAAAAAAACGATGCACATGCAGCAATGTAGGCTTGCATGGAAAACATAAAAAAACGGGATAGGACATAAGTACCCACATTCTCAATTCAAAGCCGTTATCACGGCCTATTGGCATTCTACACAAAACGTTGTATTGAGGATAATGGCATAAGCAAATTGACGATGGTAAAATATTATCAACTCACCTTTTATCCAACGGATTCTTCAAAATACCCGAAATGACCCGTGATTTTGCATGATAGTATTTTCATAAGCGAACCCAATTGCATTCAGCGATTTATTATTCGTTACAGCCTTCAGTATGTTTGCATGCGCAACTCTAAAGTATGTTCCCTAAATACGCGCATCTCTTTTGCAATATTCTGGAAGACGTGTACAGTACTGAATTACGTGATGTAGAGCCCTTTCGAAATGCTGCGCTTCGGGGGTGGGGAGGGTGCAGAGAATGTGGATCAGATAAGAGGGGGAAAGCGTGAAATGAATAAACTGAAATAAACCCAGCCTACGTGCAGGGGGAGGGATGGATTGACAGCGCAGCACCCGACAGAAACGCATCCTTTTTGTCGAATGCCTCATTTCCCAATGCCACATTTACGCGATAAAACGATTGCCAACAGTTTACTTCAACGCCTTCCCATATTAAGGTATGTGTAATAATTTGGGTTATCAAAATGGAGATACCCTTCCACGTGTTCTGCTATTGTCATATTTCACCAATGGTAATATTATTTTGAACAGTGTTGTTGGCTATACATTTATACAAGCAAGCCACATCCTTGAACAACACATACCACATGTAAGTAAGGATTTTAAAGTAGAGACATTTATTGAACGGCAATATTGCGCCATCGGCTGGAATAGCCCAAATACTACAAAAACATCTCAAAATAAAACAAGGACAGATATCACATTTTCGCAAAATATAATAAAAAGTCATACAAGTAAACGCTTGCTGACCACCTCTTATAAGAGGTGTATATACACAGACATATCACGTCATACAGTTCTAAATGAAGAGTCAGAGAGTGGTAAATAATCAGAGAACATTCTTCAAAAACATAAACATTAAAATGTGTTAGAGAAAATAAAAAGGCAAAAATATTGGAAGTACAGGAAAAGTAGACAAAGACCAGATAGCAGAATCACGTCCCCATCATGCTGAGAATGTTGGCCTGTGAATGAAAAGAGAAAACAGTCACGCACCATAAAAGCCTTGCTTAAAGCTTTATTCTTTAATATGGACCAAGAGGACACCCGACGCCTAATGGCCAAACGATAGTTAGCGCCTGGGTTGAATTCATTAGTGTAAATGTACAGTGTAGCAAAACGCTTAGCTGTAGAAAACGTAAACATGCGTTCAGGTAGTCCCTCCCATTTTGCCACTTTGTTTCGGTTTTATTCCTAGTGAATACAACCATGGAAATATCTTACACATGGGCCATTCACGTCTGCTACAACAGTGTTTTAAGGTGTTCCACAAATACTCCAGAGAACATTGGGTTTTCAATGCATCGGGTTATCAATACAATTCGTGCTTAAAAATCCATCAAAAGGATATCCCAGCTAACACCAAACGTTCCCACAACTTTAGAGAATGTTCCCTTAAGTCTCAATAGGTCATTACCTAATGTTTTCAGAGGAATGTTCTGGTGCTGTGCAAGGACTGTTTCCATGAGACCATTTCCTAAATATCAAAATGGAACATACCCAGAACGTGGTTACCATGTTCTCAGAACATTCAGTATTAATGGTCTAGACATGTTTCGTTGGAATGTTGCAAGAATATTCCATTGTACAGTTTGAGGGTTAGGAGAATATTTAAAATCAACATCACACCAAACAAACAGAAAATGGACGCCACATTCTCAGAATATACGATATTAATGCTCTGCACACGTTTCATGGGGAAATCATTTTTTGTCTATTTCCCAGTTTGTTCCGGGGACCTACCTAAAGACTTTTATAGGCCACCGCCGAATGGTCCAAAATAAATGTTATCCCTCACAAAATATGACTTGTTTCTTTACACACCACACCTTGTTACTGCTGCCAAGCCCATTAGGGCCCTGATTGGTGAACCACTGATCCATTTACAGCTCTTTGTCTGTTGGCAAGGTTACCCAAACAGTGCTTTTGACATAATGTTATCAACTTACACACTTGACATACATGATTCCATTGTGCACGTTCATTTAAACAGTAATTATTATTCAACATGTCCTCACCTGGGATTTGAACTCACAACCTCTTGGTTCACTGCATTCCGATCTTCCTGCTATGCCACCTGCTATCTCATTGTCTAATGTTGGTGGTGCATATTGCTCAGTTTTAATGTTACTCCTTAATCACCATGATAAATAAAATCATTTTATTGAGTGTACTTTTAACAGAGATGAGGTTTACTTTGAATTGCAAAGTGTACCAATACAGGTGAAATCAGTCATTGACACAGATGCGGTGGCGTAGCAGAAAAATACTGATTTTAGAGATGAATAATGTTACGGTCCTCACTACTACTACAACAACAAAAAATACTTAAATACAGTCATTTAAAATACTGTAGAATTTCATGAATTCCTATAGAGAACTGCTACTACTGGGGAGAGCCAATACGTCAGACTGTTGGCTTCAAAGCCTCGCAAAGGCCAATACATAGCATCAGGAACCCAGGGTTTATAGACATCATTGTGTTGAAAGCACTGTGTGTGTGTGTGTGTGTGTGTGTGTGTGTCCTTAACCTTGCCAACAGACTGAGCTGTAAATTGATCACTGGTTTACCAATCAGGGCCTTGACTGTCTCGGCAACAGTAACCAGGGGTAATATGTAATGAAACAAGTTTTTCTATTGGAACCATCAGGCGACCTGCTAAAATCTTCTTTAGGGACGTCCCCGGGAGAATCCGCAAACTAGACAAAAACCTCCATGATGCAATGAAAGACTGCCCCATGTTTTAAACCTCCTAGGACACAGGAATGTTATTGTAACGTTGCAAAAAAAATTGTCTAGAAAATGTCTCCTTTTTGGAGAACATTGCAACCATATTCTGTTTATGTTTAGTATGATGATGTTGGAATACTCTCCTAACCCTCACCGAAACATGCTAAATAGGTTCTCAGAAGATTTTTGCAAATATAGATTGAATGTTCCCTTAACTAACGGAAAACTGAATACTCAAACATTTAGGGTAACATTACAAAACGGTCTCGGCCCCTAGAATTGTTAGCCGAGATAGCGGTGAAGCTCGGCAAAGAGATCATTGATGAAAATCTGCTCCACAGCGCTCAGGACCTCAGACTGGGGTTCTACAATAGATTTCTCACCATTTCTCTTATTTACTGAAGAGTGACTGGAGCATAAACCATGTTCATACCCTGACACTTTCAGTAAGACTTCCTGTTCAAGTGTTGGGGCATTTTTTTTGTAAGCGTTACATTTTCTTGACAACATCTATACCATGTACCAATGTTCCATTTCCAAACCAAAACACAAGAGTGATTGTGCTGGTGTTTTTTCAGATTACGATACCACAATGAAAGATGGGGAAAGAGTATTGAGACTAACCCAGATATATTCTATGGAATCTGCTTGTCAGTCTTACCTTAATGAAGGAGGAGAGCCTTTTGGCTGTGATTCCCTCGATTTTGGTTAGATCCTCCAGCTGGAATAAAGAGAGATATTGGCATTAGAACCAGAATGAATGAAACTCAACTTAAATTGTATGTACAGAGCATTTGGAAACTATTTAGACCCCTTGACTTTCTCCAAATTTTGTTACGTTACTGCCTTATTCTAATATTTCTCAATCTACACACAATACCCCACTATGATGAAGCGAAAACAGGTTTTCAAAATGTTAGCAAAGTTAATAAAAATGAAAAACAGAAATGTTATTTACATAAAATTCAGACCCTTAGCTATGACACTCGAAATTGAGCTCAGGCGCACCCTGTTTCCATTGATCACCTTTGAGAGGATTCTACAACTTGGAGTTCACCTGTGATAAATTCAATTGATTGGACATGATTTGGAAAGGCACACACCTGTCTATATAAGGCCCCACAGTTGACAGTGCATGTCTGAGCAAAACCAAGACATGAGGTCAAATGAATGTTCCGTAGAGCTCCGAGAGAGGATTGTGTCGAGGCACAGATCTGGGGAAAGGTACCCAAAAAAAATCTGCAGCATTGAAGGTCCATGAAAACAGGATCCTCCATTCTTAAAATTGGGAGAAGTTTGAAACCACGAAGAATCTTCCTAGAGCTGGCCGCTTGGCCAAAGTGAGCAATCGGGGGGAGAAGGGCTTTGGTCAGTGAGGTTACCAAGAACCCGATGCTCACGGACAGAGCTCCAGAGTTCCTCTGTGGAGATGGGAGAAACTTACAGAAGGACAACCATCTCTGCAGCACGCCACCAAATCAGGCCTTTATGGTAGACTGGCCAGACGGGAGCAGCAACTCAGTAAGAGGCACATGAGTTTGCCAAAAGGCACCTAAAGGACTCTGACCATGAGAAACAAGATTCTCTTGTCTGATGAAACCAAGAATGAACTCTTTGGCCTGAATGCCAAGAGCCACGTCTGAAGGAAACTTGGCACCATCCCTACAGTGAAACATGGTGGCAGCATCGTGCTGTGGGGATGTTTTTCAGCAGCAGAGACTGGGAGAGTAGTCAGGATCGAGGGAAAGAAGAACGGAGCAAAGTACAATGAGATCCTTGATGAAAATCTGCTCCACAGCGCTCAGGACCTCAGACTGGGGTGAAGGTTTACTCTCCAACAGGACAACGACCCTAAGCACACAGCCAAGACAACGCAGGAGTGGCTTCGGGACAAGTCTGAATGTCCTTCAGTGGCCCAGCCAGAGCCCGGACTTGAACCCATTCTAACATCTCTGGAGAGATCTGAAAATAGCTGTGTTGCGACGCTCCCCATCCAACTTGACAGAGATTGAGAGAATCTGCAGAGAATGGGAGAAACTGCCCAAATACAGGTGAGCCAAGCTTGTAGCGTCATACCCAATAACACTTGAGGCTGTAAATCACTACCAAAGGTGCTTCAACAAAGTACAAAGAAAAGGGAATACTTATGTAAATGTGATAGCTTCAGATATTTCATAAATTTGCACAAAAATCCCCAAAGCATTATGGGTGTAGATTCATGAGAGAAAAAACACAATTGAATACAGTTTTGAATAAGGCTGTAGCGTAGCAAAATGCGGAAAAAGTCAAGGGGCCTGAATACTCTCCGAATGCACTGTGCTTGTGTATATACAGCTCTGGAAAAAATTAAGAGACCACTGCAAAATTACCAGTTTCTCTGGTTTTACTATTTATAGGTATGTTTTTGGATAAAATGAAAAGGTTTATTTTATTCTATAAACTATTGACAACATTTCTCCCAAATTGTCATTTAGAGCATTTATTTGCAGAAAATGACAACTGGTCAAAATAACAAAAAAGATGACGTGTTGTCAGACCTCGAATAATGCAAAGAAAATAAGTTCATATAAATATATATATTTTTTTGTACCCCCTTTTTCGCCCCAATTTCATGGTATCCAATTATTAGTAGTTACTGTCTCGTCTCATCGCTACAACACCCGTACGGACTCGGGAGATATGAAGGTCGAGAGCCATGCGTCCTACGAAATACAACTCAACCAAGCCGCACTGCTTCTTAACACAGTGCGTGTCCAACCCGGAAGCCAGCCGCACCAATGTGTTTGAGGAAACACCGTACACCTAGCGACCTGGTCAGCGTGCACTACGCTCGGCCCGCCACAGGAGTCGCTTGTGCGCGATGAGACATGCCCTACCGGCATGGACCTCCCGGTCGCGGCCGGCTGCGACAGAGCCTGGGCTCGAACCCAGAGTCTCTGGTGGCACAGCGACGCAGTGCCTTAGACCACTGCGCCACCCGGGAGAGCCCATATTAATTTTTAAACACAATACTAATGTTTTAACTTAGGAAGAGTTCAGAAATTAATATATTTGGTGGAATAACCCTGATTTTCAAATCACAGCTTTCATGCGTCTTGGCATGCTCCCCACCAGTCTTTCACATTGATGTTGGGTGACTATGCCACTCCTGGCGCAAAAATTCAAGCAGCTCGGCTTTGTTTGATAGCTTGTGACCATCAATCTTCCTCTTGATTACATTCCAGAGGTTTTCAATGGGGTTCAGGTCTGGAGACTGGGCTGGCCATGACAGGGTCTTGATCTGGTGGTCCTCTGGTGGTCTAGGGCACTGCATCGCAGCGCTAGCTGTGCCACCAGACTCTGGGTTCGCGCCCAGGTTCTGTCGCAGCCGGCCGCGCCCGGGTGGTCCGTGGGGCGACGCACAATTGGCCTAGCGTCGTCCGGGTTAGGCCGGTAGGGATATCCTTGTCTCATCGCGCACCAGCGACTCCTGTGGTTGGCCGGGCGCAGTGCGCGCTAACCAAGGTAGCCAGGTGCTTCCTCCGACACATTGGTGCGGTTGGCTTCCGGGTTGGAGGCGCGCTGTGTTAAGAAGCAGTGCGGCTTGGTTGGGTTGTGTTTCGGAGGACGCATGGCTTTCGACCTTCGTCTCTCCCGAGCCCGTACGGGAGTTGTAGCGATGAGATAAGATAGTAATCACTAACAATTGGATACCACGAAATTGGGGAGAAAAGGGGGTAAAATGTAAAAAAAATAATAAAATAACAAAATAACAATAGCGAAAGCACATAGACGCTGTTAGCTAAATGCTAACAAGCAAAAACGAACCAACTAATTGCAAAGACAGGCAAATCCAGCACATACAGTTATAAAAGCATAGCTAGTAGCTACCAAATTGTATTTTCTGTGGGTGTGGATATTTACAAACAAAAGTGAACAAGAGAAATTGTGCAAATGAACAAAGTTGTTATGCATGCTTTTCTGAAGGAAGAGCAGCATGTGTACACGGAGCAGAGGGGGGGGGGGGACGGAGGAGAAAAAAAAGCTAATACGAAGCACAGGGGAAAAGATGGCAACAGCACAGATAACTAATCAGAGGTCTTTGACTTCTGGCAGAAAGCCATTCTAAGATATCCGATGGAAAAATGTTTGTAGTGAATTGCATACAATTGTACATGACAATTGTCATCTCATGTGCGCAGCACACAGAGACTCACCAATAGATATAAAACGCAATAGACTCACCAGCTCCCGCTTTCTCCCGTTCTGCTATTTACAATCAAACATGTGACTCGCACAATTAATCTGGGGAACTATGGTAAACTTCATAATGTAAAATTATGTGAAAGGTGAAATAAGATTAAATCTGCTTTATCGCCTAAGGGATTGCACAAGTTGACTGCAGGTATTAACTTAAAAGGATCTAAAAATATTCAAATTTATTTAAAAACTTAATAAATAGTTTGGACGGTATTGAAAAACTATCGTGTTTTTTTCTCCAAATACCCCGGTATGCAGCCCAAACCTAGTGACAGTAACCAAAGGATAATCAAAAACCTGTGTGTACACACAAAAGATGATACAATGCGTATCTAGAGGAAACACAACATTGTAAATCAGGTAAAAAAACAGCTTGTGACAGCAAGTAAGCACGACATTCGCAAAACCCCTTTGGTTACTGTCTGTCATTTTAAGTTCCATTACACTTAAATGTATATAAAACCTAGGACTCACATGCCATGCAATGCCCCCTGTAACTATTGTCTGATCTGTTTATGTTGTGTTTGAACCGTCTGTGATGCTGTGCTGCCACTAGTATTTGTTGTTCTTACTTTTTACAGTGTAACTGGGTGCCTTGAAAGGACGGCGTGTCAAATAAAATGCGTCATCATTCTGATGGTGACAAGTTGGCTGAAACATTGGTCTCAAAGTATTTGTTTTACTTCAAGAGTGAGAGCTACACCCATTCCCCCCCCCACTATCAACATTACTTTTTCTTTTGTAAAGAAATGGGCTAGCTGTAAACGCTGAAACTTAATATGGGCCCAAACAACACAGACCTTGGTGAAGGAGCCTTGAATCTCCCTCCAGCCCAGAATGAGCTTGGCCTTCTTGTCCCCAATCTGCTGCAGGCCCTTCAGGTCTTTGAGGGACCCAGAGTTGAGCACCTGTAGGATCTTGTGTCGGGACTTATCCAGCACTGACTTGTCCAAATGAGACTCCCAGCCGGTGTCCTTCACATTCTCTTTTCCCTCTTGGACCTGAGAGCGAGAGAAGGTGGACGGCAGAAACAGACATATATATATAAATATATACACTGATTTTTTTTGGTTTTGCCTGCATATTACAGTGCACACCAACACGGGACAAAGGGTTCTGAACAGCTGTTTAATATTGCATGTTATGTGGCTTTGTTCCAATAGTCACACTAGAATTACCACTTAGCATCAATCAATGGATTGGGTGTGCATGCTAAGTGGTAGGTTAGTGTGGTTATTGGAATGAAGCCAGTTTCATTTTACATAGTCAAACAACAATGCTGTTGCTGACCTCACTCTTTTCCAGATTCTTCTGTTTCTTCACGAGGCAGACAGATGGCTTTTTGACCACCGGACACTGCTGGAGAGGTTGTAGCTGGGACACTTAGGGGAAAAAGAGATGTCACACACACACACAACAGATTTCTTTCAATACTACATACAGGAAAAGCATAGACCCTGGCTATTTACAGAGCAGCATATTAAACATTTATATATAAAGCACTATATGAACGTGCCAGAAAACATGCTTAAGCGAAAGACATGGGAAGATGTCCATTGGAAATGCACCGCTGCCAGACCCAAAAGGTGCTGAAGTGGCTACAGATTGTATTAGTCATCATTATTTGATTAGTTTGGGCAGTTTAATAGGCAGACTGCATGGTCATATCAAGTTCCCGATCTAATCAATAGCCTTACTGTTTTACAAGACATTGCGCAATACGATATCAATTGTTGACACTTAAAGGGATAGTTCAGATTTTTTTAGGATTGGGTGAAATGTGACTTGAGTTGTCTACATACTAGTAGTGACAGCATCCACAAAATTAACGCATTGTGAAACCCAGATGTTTTTGAATGCTAACCATTAGCCAGTGGTGCCTGGAGTAAAGAATGCATTATCGTATATTATCACTATGGGCATAAAAAGACTAAGGTAAAATGAATTTAAGCCAAGCATAAAAATAATATATAAAACATACCTTTAAAATTGGCAGGGTCATGTTCATTAGGCACTAAACGGAAGAAAACTGACTAAAATAGGGAGGGACTACCTGAAATTAATGAGATGCTATTTTTCAGTTTCCGTTGAGGAACATTTTAAGCTGTTTTCCATTGCGTGCCCTTATGAACACGACCCAGATGTGTTAGAGAGGTTAAGCTTTGAGAGGTTCATGGGGTAAACGCCCTGGATTAGTGGGTGGGCGGGCTCACTGACCTTGTAGGGGCGACACAACAGCCTGCAGTTTTTTGGGTTTGGCTGCCGTGGACTGTTTTCTGTGTAGTGGGGGTACATGCGTCCTGAAGAGGGGCGAGTCTCCCGATGACACACTGTCCGAGCTGTTGCGAGTGGCACCATTTCCTGTCTCTTTGAGCACCTTGGCTTTGCTCTCAAACGCCTTCTGCTTCTCTTTCAACTCCTGCACAGACAGCAATTCATCAGTGAAGAGTTTTGTAGCCATAGAATTACAAATGAGAACTAATAGGATCTTTGTGATTGTGGGACAACGCACATTAAATCAACATTGCTGTAAATGTGCCAAATTTAGTCCAGCCAGCTAATCTTCCTATTTGCTGTGTAAAGGTGATTCACTATTTAGAATTAGGGATGAGCATTTGAAATTATTTCACTATTTGAATATCATGAAACTTTTGGACGTGGCTTTTGACCATTCCTTATGTCTAACTATTGTTAAAAAAAGTTTGGTCCAAATCAGAAAGGTTTGGTACTATATTTATTGAATATGATATGAATTTTAAGTATTTGAGGTAGATATGTACATGAAGGCAGGGTTGTGACTAGGCATCAGAATAAATACTAAGAGTAAAATAAAGAACAGAGTAGCAGCAGCATATGATGCATGTAAAAGTGTTGTGTCGGTATGTGGGTTTTGTGCGAGTGTCAATGTAGTGTGTGTATATAGTGTCACCCCCTCCTCCAAAAATTCACCTCAGGCAGGCGTTTCAGGTCACTCATGACCAAAACCTCCTGCCACCTGAAAGTTTCTTCCCGGGGCTGTGGCCTTCACCAACCGGCCCATAGAGACTAATGGAGTATGCTGCACACCGCATCAAGCCATCTTTACACTGTACACAAAATAAGTGGACTATACTGCATTGGTACTCTGTTAATCTCTCATTTAGATACAGTGCTTTCAGAAAGTATTCACACCCCTTGACTTTTTCCAAATTTTGTTGTGTTACAGCCTGAATATTAAATGGATTATATTGAGATTGTGTCACTAGCCTACACACAATACACCATAATGTCAAAGTGGAATTATGTTTTTAGAATGTTTACAAATTGAGTCAACATTTAAAGCTGAAATGTCTAAGTATTCAACCTCTTTGTTATGGCAAGCCTAAATAAGTTCAGGCGTAAACATCTGATTAACAAGTCACATAAAAAGTTGCATGGACTCACTGTGTGCAATATATAGTGTTTAATTAAGATGATTTTGTAATGTCTGTACCCCACACATACAATTATCTGTAAGGTCCCCCAGTCGAGCAGTGAATTAAACCAAAGACAAGGGAGGTTTTCCAATGCCTCGCAAAGAGCGGCACACATTTGGTAGATGGGTAAAAAAAAAATCCCTTTGAGCATGGTGAAGTTATTTAATCACACTTTGGATGGTGTATCAATACACCCAGTCACTACAAAGATACAGGCTTCCTTCCTAACTCAGTTGCCGGAGAGGACGGAAACGGCTAAGGAATTTCCCCATGAGGCCAACGGGGAGCAAATCAGTTACAGAGTTTAATGGCTGTGATAGGAGAACGCTGAGGATGGATCAACATCATTGTTTTGTCCACAATACTAACCGAAAAGTGAAAATGACGACTGTACAGAATAAAAATATTCCAAAACAATAGAATAATGTGCAAATACTGTACAATCCAGGTGTGCAAAGCTCTGAGAGACATAGTCAATACATGTTAAAATCACCCTTGGAAGTGATTACAGTTGTAAGTCTTTCTGAATAAGGGGTGTGAATACTTGTCTGCATTTTCACTTTAATGTAGGCAAACTCATGATAAGCTGTAGACCACACTATCTACAAAGAGATTTCCCATTTATATAATTCGTAGCCGTCTATTTACCACCACAAACCGATGCCGGCACTAAGACCGCACTCAAAGAGCTGTATATGGCCATAAACAAGAAAATGCTTATCCCGAAGCGGTGCTCCAAGTGGCCAGGGACTTTAATGCAGGAAATTTAATTCTATCCTACTGATTCCTGCTTACAAGAAAAAAATAGAGCAGGAAGTACCAGTGACTCGCTCAATATGGAAGTGGTCAGATGACGCGGATGCTCGCTACAGGACTGTTTTGCAAGCACAGACTTGAATATGTTCTGGGATTCATCCAATGGCATTGAGGAGTATAACACCTCAGTCACCGGCTTTATCAATAAGTGCATCAACGACATCATCCCCACAGTGACCATACGTACATTTCCCAACCAGAAACCATGGATTACAGGCAACAGCCGCACGAGCTAAAGGCAAGAGCTGCCCCTTTCAAGGAGCGGGACAGTTACCCGGCCAACTATAAGAAATACCACTATGCCCTCAGACGAACCATCAAACAGGCAACGCGTCAATACGGGACTAAGATTGAATCATACTACATCGGCTCTGACGCTCGTCAGATGTGGAAGGGCTTGAAAACTATTATGGACCACAAAGGGAAACCCAGCCGCAAGCCTACCAGGCGAGCTAAAATGCTTTTATTGCTTGCTTCGAGGCAAGCAACCCTGTAAGCACCAGCTGTTCCGCACGACTGTGTGATCACACTCTCCGTAGCCAATGTGACCAAGACCTTTAAATAGGTCAACCTTCACAAAGCCGCAAGGCCAGAGGGATTACCAGGACGTGTACTCAAAGCATGCCCAGGAACGTGACATTTTCAACCTCTTCCTGGCCGAGTCTGTAATACCAACATGTTTCAAACAGACCACCATAGTCCCTGTGCCCTACGTCGGTAGCCATGAAGTGCTTTGAAAGGCTGTTCATGGCTCACGTCAACACCATCATCCCTGAAACCCTAGACCCACTCCAATATGCATACCGCCTCAACAGATCCACAGATGACGCCATCTCAATCGCACTCCACCCTGACCTTCCCCACATGGACAAAAGGAACACCTATGCGAGAATGCTGTTCATTGACTACAGCTCAGCGATCAACACCATAGTGCCCACAAAGCTCATCACTAAGCAAAGGACCCTGGGACTAAACACCTCCCTCTGCAACTGGATCCTGGACTTTGACGGGCCTCCCCCAGGTGGTGAGGGTAGGAAATAACACCTCCACTCCGCTGATCCTTAACACTGGGGCACTACAAGGCTGCGTTCTCAGCCCCCTCCTGTACTCCCTGTTCACCCACGACTGTGTGGCCATGCAAGCCTCCAACTCAATCATCACGTTTGCAGACGACACCACAGTGGTAGGCTTGATTACCAACAATAACGAGACAGCCTACAGGGAGGAGGTGAGGGCCCTCGGAGTGTAGTGTCAGGAAAATAACCTCGCACTCAACATCAACAAAACAAAGGAGATGATCGTGGACTTCAGGAAACAGCAGAGGGAGCACCCCCCTATCCACATCGACGGGACAGCAGTTGAGAAGGTGAAACGTTTTAAGTTCCTCGGTGTACATATCACCAACAAACTGAAATGGTCCACGCAGACAGTGTGATGAAGGCGCAACAGAGCCTCTTCAACCCCAGGTTGAAAAAAATGTGGCTTGTCAGAAACAACCCTCACTAACTTTTACAGGTGCACAATTGAAAGCATCCTGTCAGGCAGTATCACCGCCTGGTATGGCAACTGCACCGCCCATAACCGCAAAGCTCTCCAGAAGGTGGTGTGGTCTGCACAACGCATTACCGGGAGCAAACTACCTGCCCTCCAGGACACCTACAACACCCGATGTCACAGGATGGCAAAAAAAAGGTCTAGAAGCATAAGCATTTCGCAACACTCGCAATAACATCTGCTAACCATGTGTATGTGACCAACAAAATTTGATTTGGATAGGATTTGAAATCGTAGTATGCTGTAGATGAGGGCAATACAGAAGCTTAAAAAAAAAGAGTTCAGAATGACTAACAAAAATTATAAAACATTTCTTTTATAAAATCTTACACCCCTTAACTTTATCCAAATTGTATTACGTCACAGCTTTATTCTAAAATTGCCCATAAAGCAAAAACAGTTTTTTTTTTTGCAAATACACACACACATTGAATATCTACGTAGGCGTACAGAGGCCCATTATCAGCAACCATCACTCCTGTGTTCCAATGGCACGTTGTGTTAGCTAATCCAAGTTTATCATTTTAAAAGTCTAATTGACCATTAGAAAACCCTTTTGCAATTATGTTAGCACAGCTGAAAACTGTTGTCCTGATTAACTTCTTATGGCTGCAGGGGCAGTATTGAGTAGCTTGGATGAAAGGTGCACAGAGGTGCCCAGAGTAAACGGCCTGCTCCTATGTCATAGCTGCTAATATATGCATATCATTATTAGTATTGGATAGAAAACACTCTGAAGTTTCTAAAACGGTTTGAATTATGTCTGAGTATAACAGAACTCATATGGCAGGCAAAAACCTGAGAAGTTCCACTTCCTGTTTGGAATTTTTCTGGGGGTGCCAGATTTTCAACCAAGCTCTCATTGAAATTACAGCGAGATATGAGTTTTCACTTCCTACGGCATCCACTAGATGTCAACAGTCAATAGAACTTTGTCTGACTCTAATGTGAAGGGGGGCCGAAGGAGACAGGATTTAGTCACCACTGCCTCGAGGTGATCACGCATTGAAGAGGCGCATTCACGTGAGAGGGAGCTCCGTTCCATCGGTCAACTGAAGTCAATGTAATTCTCCGGTTGGAACGTTATTCAAGATGTATGTTAACAACATTCTAAAGATTGATTCAGTACACCGTTTGACATGTTTCTACTGACTGTAACGGAACTTTTGGACATTTCGTCACGTTATAGTGGTCGCGCTTTGTGACTTTGGTTAGGGCTTTTGGTAAACAATTCCAAAGTAGCTAATTGGACATAAATAACGGACATTATCGAACAAAATCAAGCATTTATTGTGGACCTGGGATTCCTAGGACTGCATTCTGATGAAGTTCATCAAAGGTAAGGAAACATTTATCATGTATTTTCTGGTTTCCGTTGAGTCCAACATGGCGGCTAATTTGGCTATTGTTCTGAGCTCTGTCTCAGATTATTGCAAGGTTTATTTTTCCGTAAAGTTTTTTTGAAATCTAACACAGCGGTTGCATTAAGGAGAGGTTTATCTATAATTCCATGTGTATTATCATCTACATTTATGATGAGTATTTCTGTTGAAACGATGTGGCTAAAATCACTTGATGCTTTTGCAACTAGTGAATCTATCGCGCCAATGTAAACTCAGATTTTTTTATATAAATATGAACTTAATCAAACAAAACATGCATGTATTGTGTAACATGAAGTCCTATGAGTGTCATCTGATTAAGATAATCAAAGGTTAGTGATTCATTTTCTCTATTTCTGGTTTTTGTGACTGCTATATTTCATTGGAAAAATGGCTGTGCTTATTGTGGTTTTGTGGTGACCTAACAATCGTTTATAGTGCTTTCGCTGAAAAGCATATTTGAAAATCGGACACTTTGGTGGGATTAACAACAAGATTACCTTTAAAATGGTATAAGACACATGAATGTCTGAGGAATTTTAATTATGAGATTTCTGTTGTTTGAATATGGCGCCCTGCACTATCACTGGCTTTTGTCATATCATCCCGGTAGCGGGATTGCAGCCAAAGGTTAAAGAAGCAATAAAACTGGCCTTTAGACTAGTTGAGTATCTGGAGCATCAGCATTTGTGGGTTCGATTTCAGGCTCAAAATGGCTAGAAACAAAGGACTTTCTTCTGAAACTCGTCAGTCTATTCCTGTTCTGAGAAATGAAGCCTATTCCATGCGAGAAATTGTCAAGAAACTGAAGATCTTGTACAACACTGTGTACTGATAATGGGCCTCTGTATGCCTATGTAGATATTCCTCAGCCGTTTCCAACTACAATAGTCATTTAAAACATTAACAATGCCTACACTGTATTTCTGATCAATTCGATGCAATTTTTTGGACACATTTTTTTGGCTTTTCTTTCAAAAACAAGAACATTTCTAAGTGACCCCAAACTTTGGATTGGTAGTGTATATAAATACAACTGATATCACATTTACTTAAGTATTCAGACCCTTTACTCAGTTCTTTGTTGAAGCATCTTTGGCAGTGATTACAGCCTTGATTCTTCTTGGGTATGACGCTACAAGCTGGGCACACCTGTAATTGGGGAGTTTCTCCCATTCTTCTCTGCAGATCCTCTGAATCTCTGTCAGGTGGATGGGGAGCATCGCTGCACAGCTTTTTTCAGGTCTCTCTAGAGATGTTCGATCGGGTTCAAGTCCGGACTCTGGATGGGCCACTCAAGGACATTCAGAGACGACTCCTGGGTTGGCTTGGCTGTGGGCTTACGGTCATTGTCCTGTTGAAAGGTGAATCTTTGCCCCAGTCTGAGGGCCTGCGCGCTCTGGAGCAGGTTTTCATCAAGGATCTCTGCTACGTTCATCTTTCCCTCGATCCTGACTAGTCTCCCAGTCTGTGCCACTGAAAAACATCCACACAGCATGATGCTGCCACCACCATGCTTCACCGTAGGGATGGTGCCATGTTTCCTCCAGATGGCCAAAGAGTTCAATCTTGGTTTCATCAGACCAGAGAATCTTGTTTCGCATAGTCAGAGTCCTTTACGTGCCTTTTGTCAAACTCCAAGCAGGCTGTCATGTGCCTGTTACTGAGGAGTTGCTTCCGTCTGGCCACTCTACCATAAAGGCCTGACTGGTGGAGTACTGTAGAGATGGTTGTCCTTCTGGAAGGTTCTCCCATCTCAACAGAGGAGCTCTGTCAGTGACCATCGGATTCTTGATCATCTGCCAGACCAAGGCCATTCTCCCCCGATTGCTCAGTTTGGCCAGTGGTCTGCTCTATGAAGAGTCTTGGTGGTTCAAAACTTCTTTCATTTAAGAACGATGGAGGCCACTGTGTTCTTCGGGACCTTCAACGCTGCAGAAATGTTGCGGTACCTTTCCCTGATCTGTGCCTTGACACAATCCTGTCTCAGAGCTCTACGGACAATTCCTTCGACCTCATGGCTTGGTTTTTGCTCTGACATGCACTGTCAACTGTGGGACCTTATATAGACAGGTGTGTGTCTTTCCAAATCATGTCCAATGAATTAAATTTACCACAGGTGGACTCCAAGCAAGTAGAAACATCAAGGATGATCAATGGAAACAGGATGTACCTGAGCTCAATTTTGAGTCTCATAGCAAAGGATCTGAATACTTAAGGTATTTTATTTATTTATTTATAAATGAGCAAAAACCTGTTTTCGTTTTGTCATTATGGGGTATTGTGTATAGATTGATAAAATATTTTTCCTCAATTTTAGAATAAGGCTGTAACGTAACAAAATTTGGAAAAAGTCAAGGGTTCTGAATGCTTTCAGAATGCACTGTATACTAACAGCATAACTGGTTATAACGTGGTGGAATTGTCCTTTAATGATAGGTGTGCAAGGTAGTTGGATTTTCCACAAGCCTTTTTCAAATGACAAATTAATGAAACCATAAACACATTGGTTAGCTAGCACACTGAACAACTAAATCAAATGCTTATTGCTATTATGTGTATAAACTTAAAAACACCTGCTCGAGTTGAACTGATTTTCAGCTGATGTTTTTTGTTAAAGAAGAAAAAAGTAGACTAATGATTCTGATGAAAATACGCTCTTGGCCTTATTCCAAAACTGCAGCTTGTGGTTGGAACACACATAATGGGGTCCGAAATTATTGACACACCTGATAAAGAGCAAAAATATTTCAAATACGTAGCTATATTGTATGCTCCAAAAAAGTGGGAAATATTATTTTATAATAAAATGATTGCTCAGAGAAAGAGATTTTGTTTAACAAAAAAAAAGGTAGGTGTCAATTATTGACACCCCTATTTTCAATACCTCACCTTGTGAGGATAATGGCACGGAGACTTTAAAAAAATATATATTTGGAGAACATATTGGGAAGGATCTTAGATCATTCCTCCATACAGAAGAATCCTTCCACATTCTTGATATCCTTCGTCTGTGCTTATGGACTAACCTCTTCAATTCAACCACAGCTTTTCAATGGATTTCAAGTTCGGAGACTGAGATGGAATATGTTGATTTTGTGGCCAATTAATCAATTTGGTGGATTTTGATGTAGCTGCCTGAATAACCCCAAGCACACAAAGCAGATTCCACCTGCCCCAATGTTCAGTTTACCTGCACATCAGCAACTTAATGTCAACCCCTGCATGGTATGTCCTTGTATGTAACAATGTCAAACAGATCATTTAATACAGACATAGCTTTTTCATTGTTAAAATAGGCATACCACCCCCCCCCAAAGTGAACACTCACACAAGTGACCTAATACTAACGTCCGTCCAGATATTCAAATAACTGTACCCATCGCTAGTGAGAACGCGAATATTCAGTATCTCATGACAGTTCAGTCTTATTAACTAGGAAATCAGCTTGTACACTATTCTGAGTGTGTGTGTGTGTACACTCTGTGATAAAGAGCGCATGCTCTTTACCTGGATCTCTCTGTGCATGTTGAGTCTTTCCTTTACTGGGGTGCCCATCAACAGCTTCTCCAGAGCCATCAGCCGGTTCAATACAGATGGGTCTGTGGGGCTGAGAAAGAGACGAGAGAGAGAGCGAGAGATAAGCAGGGGAAAGGGACAAAGAAATGTGACTAAGCTCAGATCGGAGGGAGCTTCCAAAGTTGCTCAGTAAGGAGACAAAAAAAATAGAAAGAGCCCATTCCTAGTAGTAGAATGAATTGTTATGAGTACAGTAAAACACAAAAGGCATAGAAAAGACAGATGTCTCTTTCTATAAAGGTCACCAACAGGCACAGCTGTCAGTGGTGTTTGTTACAGGGAGAGAATTCCTTTCAGCACCAGCTACCAAATCCTGGCCTAAAACCTGTTAAGATGCTGTCAGAGAGAGGATAGATAGATGGATTTACAGTCATGTAGAAAAGTAAGTACACCGCCTGGAAAGTTTATTATTATTATTATTATTTTTTTTTTTTTACATATTTCGACACATGGACAGTTGAGCTTAATTCCAACCACATTCATTGATAAAAAGGTGACCCAATTTAACAAATCACAAAACAAAAGTTAAAATAAACAAAAATGCAATTTCCTCATGCGGAAAAAGTTAGTACACCCCTACCTTTACCATCACATAAAATGGCTAAAATATGAAATCAGGTGCACCAAAATGTGGAAATTATTAGAAAAACAGATTAAGTTGGGAGGGTCCAGTCTTCCATAAAGATCAGAAACTTGGTCTGGTTTGGTCTTAACCATATGGGTGTGTGGTAACATCATGCCAAGACCAAAATACCTATTCGAGGCCCTCAGAATAAAGATGTTTGATGCCCATGAGTCTGGGAGGGGTGAAAAATCATTTCCCAAGCAGTTCGAAGTACATCATTCCACTGTCTGATCATCAACAAATGGAGAAAACTCCAGACCACTGGCAATCTACCTAGCACAGGTCGTCCCACCAAATTCTGCCCAAGAGCTGACCGAAAGATGATCATAGAAGTCTCTACGAACCCCAGGGTAACATCAAGGGATCTTACAAACCTCTCTTGCCACTAATCAATGTCAAAGCGCATGAGTCAACTGTCAGAAAGAGACTGCACAAACTTGGCCTACAAGGGAGGCCGGGAAGAAGCCTCTGCTCTCAAAAAATAATATCAAGACACGACTGACATTTGCCAGACAACACCTGGATTAAGAGCAAAACTACTGGAACAATGTGCTCTGGACAGATGAGTCAAAGGTGGAGTTGTTTTGTCCTCAATGCCAGATGACATGTTTGGCGAGAAAACGAAACGCTGCCTTTGAACAGAAGAACATCATACTAACCGTAAAGCGTGGAGGCGGTGGCATTATGGTTGGGGGATGCTTTGCGGCCTCAATGATTGCAAGTTGGCTAGGTCCCGAGTCAACCATGAATCCCATATTGTACCATTGAGGAGAATGTGAGGCCATCTGTCAAAAAGCTGAAGCCTGAACCAAACATGGCTCATGCAACAACAGGACAATGATCCAAAACACACAAGCAAAGCTACAACAGAATGGCTCAAAAAGAAGAAATGGTGGGTTATGGAATGGCCGAGTCAAAGCCCAGATTTCAATCCTGTCAAAATGCTGTGGGGGGGGAACTTGAAGTGGGCCGTACATGCAAAAAAGCCCACGAACATGACACATTTGAAGCAGTACTGTAAAGAAGAGCAGGCAAAGATTCCTCCCAGTCGATGTAAGAGACTAATAGACAGTTACAAGAAACAGTTACATTAAGTTATTTCATCCAAAGGGGGCTACACCAGCTATTGAAGTTAGGGGTGTACTTATTTTGTCCGCATTTCTGTAGATTTTTCATGAATAAATTATTGCAAAGTATAATCTTTCAGTGTCCATTTGTTAAATTAGGTTACCTACATCTGTCAAAAGTGTTGAAGTGAAGATTACATACCCATCTGTCCCCCCAAAAAAGACAACTTTCCATGGGGGTACTTACTCAGTCACTACCGTGAAAGAGATCAGTTAGTCATGTGGAAAATTATGTTTATATGCACACTAACAAGTCAATATTAAACTGATTATGGCAGTAGGTAGATTATGCAATAGTCCTGTAAACACCGTACTGTGCTTATCTTAAAACGGCTTAAGGTCAAAATCGACGTAAGCATACGGCGATGAAAATACCTGGTTTTCTAAGATATCTTTCGAATTATTAGGCCATGTAAACATCTTAAATCGCCGTTCCAGCAGTGTATTTGATCTGCGCATGTGTGCTAGCCTCTCTTTAGCGCGAGGGAAGTGTGTTCAGAAACACCTGAATGTATGCGTCTTGAGTCATTTTTACATACAAATGATACGTTATGAATTCATATGCTTCCCAAAAATAACATGTTCGCTGTGGTAGAACATTTATTTTAATTGACAATTTTCTGCATTTATCAGACCGCCATGAAGTTGCCTGATTTCAGATGTAAACAGGGTAATTAGGGAAATCGTTCATCTTGCAAAGCATGTAAATGTTTTAATTGAACTACTATATCAAATCTGACTATGCACATAATCATATTATTGTGTGCATGTAACTGCACTCACAGTTTGACATATTACAACGTTAGAAAGTCAACCTTCTTACAACTAACCACTTCAAAATTGTTATGTTAATAAATGTTTAAATATAATAAATAATATTATATACACGCATGCACACGCAGACGCAGTAGCCATCTGACATAAAGAAATGCATGTCGGTGTCGTAGAATGCCACCGGCATATCTCTACAGTACAAGTCAAAAGGTTAGGCACGATTACTCATTCCAGGGTTTTTCTTTCTTTATTTTTTACTATTTTCTACATTGTAGAATAATAAAACCATGAAATAACACATATGGAATCATGTAGTAACCAAAACAAAGTGTAAAACAAAATCTAAATATGTTATATTTTAGATTCTTCAAATTAGCCAACCTTTGATGACAGCTTTGCATTCTCTCACCTGGAATGCATTTCAATTAACAGGTGTGCCTTCCTAAAAGTTAATTTGTGGAATTTCTTTCCTTCTTAATGCGTTTGAGCCAATTAATTGTGTTGTGACAAGGTAGGGATGATATAAAAAAGATAACCCTATTTGGTAAAAAGAACAAGTCCATATTATGGCAAGAACAGCTCAAATAAGCAAAGAGAAACGACAGTCCATATTTTTAAAGATTTAAAAAAATATATATTTTACTAGGCAAGTCAGTTAAGAACAAATTCTTATTTACAACGACGGCCTAGGAACAGTGGGTTAACTGCCTTGTTCAGGGGCAGAACAACAGATTTTTCTCTTGTCAGCTCAACCTTCCGGTTACTAATCCAACGCTCTAACCACTAAGCTACCTGCCGCCCCATTACTTTAAGACATGAATGTCAGTCTACCCGGAAAATGTGAAGAACTTTGAAAGTTTCTTCAAGTGCAGTCGCAAAAACCATCAAGCGCTATGAAGAAACTGGTTGTCATGAGGCCTGCCACAGGAAAAGGAAAACCCAGAATTACCCCCGCTGCAGAGGATAAGTTCATTAGAGTTATCTGCACCTCAGATTGCACCCAAATAAATGCTTCACACAGTTTAAGTAACAGACACATCTCAACATCAACTGTTCAGAGGAGACTGTGTGAATGAGACCTTCATGGTCAAATTGCTGCAAAGAAACCACTACTAAAGGACACCAATAATAAGAAAATACTTGCTTGGGCCAAGAAACACAAGCAATAGACATTAGACCAGTGAAAATCTGCCCTGATGTGAAAATGTGAGATTTTTGGTTCCTCCCGCCGTGTCTTTGTGAGACGTAGAGTAGGTGAATGGATGATCTCTGCATGTGTGGTTCCCACCTTTAAGCATGGAAGTGGTGGTGTGATGATGCTTTGCTGGTGACAATGTCTGTGATTAATTTTAAATTCAAGGCACACTTAACCAGCATGGCTACCAAAGCATTCTGCAGCGATACGCCATCCCATCTGGTTTGCGCATAGCATGACTATCATTTGTTTGTCAACAGGACAATGACCCAACACACCTCCAGGCTGTGTAAGGGCTATTTGAACAAGGAGAGTGATGGAGTGCTGCATCAGATTACCTGGCCCCCACAATCACCCGACCTCAACCCAATTGAGATGGTTTGGGATGAGTTGGACCGCAGAGAGAAGGAAAAGCAGCCAACAAGTGCTCAGCATGTGGGAACTTAGTCAAGACTGTTGGAAAAGCATTCCTCATTAAGCTGGTTGAGAGAATGCCAAGAGTGTGCCAAGCTGTCGTCAAGTCAAAGGGTGGCTACTTTGAACAATCTGAAATATATTTGATTTGTTTAACACTTTTTTGTTGCTAGATGATTCCATGTGTTATTTCATAGTTTTAATGTCTTCACTATTATTCTACAATGTAGAAAATAGTAAAGATAAAGAAAAACCCTGGAATGAGTAGATGTGTCCAAACATTTGACAGGTACTGTATGTATGTATAACACATTGATTAAACACTGGAATGGCTTAATGGTGAACTGGGTCAGGTGTGTAAATTAAGGATTCACTGATGTGGACATTGAGCCAATATTGATCATTTCTTGGCCATAATGACCAACACTGACAACAATATGTTTTTCTGTAATTCTCGGCTAATACAGAAATGAAGACTAATATATTGTGAAACCCTATTTGCACAATTACGGTTGGTATAGTTTGTTGCTATAGTTCCTTTTTTTGTGTAGGGAAGATATAGATTGTGTTCAATAGGGAAGGGCCTCCAACCTGTGTAGCTGTGCTGGGGGTGTAGGCTCCTCCTGGCCAGTCTTCTTCACGTCTTTTAGCTTCTTTTTCTGGGGCTCACCGGACCGCCCAGCCTCCTGCTCCTCCCTGGACCTCTTCACTGAAGCACAGAGGGGAGGGGGACATCAATGATATTACATATCAAAATTAATGTTGCAAAATCCTGGTGCCTCATAAATAAACACTGCGTAAATTTGTCACCAAGACTGAGCATGCAAATATATATTGAGATTTAACAATGCCATACATACCCATGCTTCCCGTTTTAAAAATCTGACCCGTCGTAAAAACTTGCGCGTTAATGAGATTGTCACTATAAAAGTTGAATTATGGGCGAGTTATAATGTCCTTATTTGCTGTATATTTTGGACCTACTGGAATTAGACCAAGTCAGTATCTAAAGGAAATAGCAAACTTGATCAAACGGTTAGGAGCACGTAAAACGTCAGCCATCCCCTCCGGCGCCATTCTACCAATGTCTTTGTGAGGCGTTTCTGAAAGACCAACAATTGCAAATGGTTGTGGACTTGTAAACAGATCATTTGAACACAATAATGTTTTGCATTAACTTTTTATGGAACCTAAATATGCTGCACTGCCCACAAATTCTGAAATAGTGTCTATACACTATCTGAGTATAGCACAGTAGACCTACTTACAGTGGTAGCCTACACACTTCAATGCAAAATAAACTGTCTGTTCACCTGTTTAATTTTACTGTGTGTTATAAACCACGCTGCCTGTCAGATGCATATAGAAAAAACTAGAAATAATAATAGCCTATCTAATAGGCCCAATTAAATGATATGTGGATGGTAAATTGTTGTATGGCTACTTCAGAAAAATAAACTCAACCGTCTCAACATAACCAGAAATGGTGAGGAATTTATTCTGCAATGGTTCTGATATACATTGACAAGAAAAAGTATGTGTACCCTTTGGAATTACCTGGCTTTCTGCATAAATTGGTCATAAAATTTGACCTGATCTTCATCGAAGTCCCAACAATAGACAAACACAGTCTGCTTAATCGAATAACAAACAATTATACCTTTTGTTTTCATTGAACACACTGTGTAAACATTCACAGTGCAGGGTGGGAAAAGTATGTGAACCCTTGGATTTAATAACTGGTTGACCCTCCTTTGGCAGCAATAACCTCAACCAAACGTTTTCTGTAGTTGCGGATCAGACCTGCACAACGGTCAGGAGGAATTATTTTCCTCTTTACAAAGCTGTTTCAGTTCAGCAATATTCTTGTGATGTCTGGTGTGAACTGCTCGAGGTCATGCCACAGCATCTCAATCGTGTTGAGGTCAGAACCCTGACTGGGCCACCCCAGAAGGCGTATTTTCTTCTGTTGATTTACTTCTATGTTTTGGGTTGTTGTCCTGTTGCATCACCCAACTTCAATTGGCGGACAGATAAACATTTTGCAGAAGAATATAAGGCTAAACTTGGGAATTCATTTTTCAGTCGATGATAGCAAGCTGTCCAAGACCTGAGGCAGCAAAGCAGCCCAAACCATGATGCTCCCTCCACCATACTTTACAGTTGGGATGAGGTTTTGATGTGTGCTGTGTTTTTTTTCTCCGCACAGTGTTGTGTTCCTTCCAAACAACTCAACTGTAGTTCCATCTGTCCACAGAATATTTTGCCTGTGGAACATCCAGATGCTCTTTTGCGAACTTCAGACGTGCAGCAATGTTTTTTTGGACAGCAGTAGCTTCCTCCATGGTGTTCTCCCATGAACACCATTCTTGTTTAGTGTTTTACATATGGTAGACTCGTCAACAGAGATGTTAGCATGTTCCAGAGATTTCTGCAAGTCTTTAGCTGACACTAGGATTCTTCTTAACCTCATTCAGCGCTGTGCTCTTGCAGCCATCTTTGCAGGACGGCCACTCCTAGGGAGAGTAGCAATCGTGCTGAACTTTCTCCATTTCTAGACAATTTGTCTTACCGTGGACTGAAACATCAAAGCTTTTAAAAGATACTTTTGTAACCATTTCCAGCTTTATGCAAATCAACAATTCTTAATCTTGGTTCTTCTGATATCTCTTTTGTTAGAGGCATGGTTCACATCAGGCAATGCTTCATGTGAATAGCAAACTCATATTTTGTGAGTTTTTTATATTGCAGGGCAGATCTAACCAACATCTACAACCTCATCTCATTGATTGGACTCCAGGTTAGCTGACTCCAATTAGCTTTTGGAGTAGTCATTAGCCTAGAAGTTCACAATTTTTTCCCCAACCTACACTGTGAATGTTTAAATTATGTATTCAAAATAGGCAAGAAAAATACAACAATGTGTGTTATTAGTTTTAGCCGACTGTCTGTTATATATGGAAGATTAGATCACATTGTTTGACCAATTTATGCAAAAATCCAGGTAATTCAAACAGGTTCACATACTTTTTCTTGCAACTGTATGTATTATGCTTAGAAATTAAATATTGTCTACACAAGAAACTTGACATTACAATATTCATATGTATAGATAAAGTCGGAGGTTTACATACACCTTAGCCAAATACATTTAAATTCGGTTTTTCAAAATTACAGACATTTAATCCTCGTAAACATTTCCTGTTTTAGGTCAGTTAGAATCACCACTTTATTTTAAGAATGTGAAATGTCAGAATAATAATAGAGAATGATTTATTTGAGCTTTTATTTCTTTCATCACATTCCTGGCTCAGAAGTTTGCATACACTCAGTTAGTATTTGGTAGCATTGCCTTTAAATTGTTTAACTTGGGTCAAACGTTTCAGGTAGCCTTCATCAAGCTTCCCACAATAAGTTGGGTGAATTTTAGCCCATTCCTCCCGACAGAGCTGGTGTAACTTGAGTCAGGTTTGTAGGCCTCCTTGCTCGCACACGCTTTTTCAGTTCTGCCCACAAATGTTCTATGGGATTGAGGTCAGGGCTTTGTGATGGCCACTCCAATACCTTGACTTTGTTGTTCTTCAGCCATTTGCCACAACTTTGGAAGTATGCTTGGGGTCATGTCCATTTGCGACCAAGCTTTAACTTACTGATGTCTTGAGATGTTGCTTCAATATATCCACATCATTTTCCTACCTCATGATGCCATCTATTTTGTGAAGTGCACCAGTCCCTTCTGCAGCAAAGCACCCCCACAACATGATGCTGCCACCCCCGTGCTTCACGGTTGGGATGGTGTTCTTCAGCTTGCAAGCATCCCCCTTTTTCCTCCAAACATAACAATGGTCATTTTGGCCAAACAGTTCTATTTTTGTTTCATCAGACCAGAGGACATTTCTCCAAAAATTATGATATTTGTCCCCATTTGCAGTTGCAAACCGTAGTCTGGCTTTTTTATGGCGGTTTTGGAGCAGTGGCTTCTTCCTTGCTGAGCGGTCTTTCAGGTTATGCCGATATAGGACTCGTTTTACTGTGGATATAGATACTTTCGTACCCGTTTCCTCCAGCATCTTCACAAGGTTCTTTGCTGTTGTTCTGGGATTGATTTGCACTTTTCGCAACAAAGTACATTAATCTCTAGGAGACAGAACGCATCTCCTTCCTGAGCGGTATGATGGCTGCGTGGTCCTATGGTGTTTATACTTGCGTACTATTGTTTGTACAGATGAACGTGGTACCTTCAGGCGTTTGGAAATTGCTCTCAAGGATGAACCAGACTTGTGGAGGTCTACAATAGTTTTTCTGAGGTCTTAGCTGATTTCTTTTTTAAATTTCCCCATGATGTCAAGCAAAGAGGCACTGAGTTTGAAGGTAGGCCTTGAAATACATCCACAGGTACACCTCCAATTGAGAGAAATTATGTCAATTAGCCTATTAGAAGCTTGTAAAGCCATGACATCATTTTCTGGAATTTCCCAAGCTGTTTAAAGGCAGTCAACTTAGTGTATGTAAACATCTGACCCACTGGAATTGTGATACAGTGAATAATAAGTTAAATAATCTGTCTGTAAACAATTGTTGGAAAAATTACTTGTGCACAAAGTAGATGTCTTAACCGACTTGCCAAAACTATAGTTTGTTAACAAGACAATTGTGGAGTGGTTGAAATGTGTTTTAATGACTCCAACCTAAGTGTATGTAAACTTCCGACTTCAACTGTAGGTCTAGCTTACAAATGCCAATGGAAAGGTTGAAACATTATTCAACCGTTAAACTGCGCTTCGGATTGGATCGCATAGAGCAAAATACTTGAAATAGCTCATCTAATTTACTACTGTGATGTGGGTCCAATTAAATGAGAGATGGGACGAATGGTAGCCTATACTAACTTGTTGTAGGCCTATAGACTACTTTGCAAGTAGCCTATGAAACCACAATAGTGAGAATAGGTGAGGAATTTATTCTGCAATGATCATGGAAATGTATTTTTCTAATTATTTTGGAATGCAGAGACATAAATAAAGTTTCACTCTTCTCCCTAACGGCAAATGTTTACATCTTATTATATTTAGCTAGGCTACCTAAGAGTCATATATTCCCCATTTGCACAAGGCTACTACTTTTGCCTTGCGACATAATACTTCAACAACTAGAAACTGTGCGTACACATTATCTAAAGTTTGCTGGAGGATAAGCACATGCTCACGTCGAGTTGGGTTTTTATAAAATGTCAACTTTCTCAAAGTTCCCAGGTTTTTAAGAAATCTTGGTAAGAGGGTTCCCTCCCAGCTTATTCCCTGTTCCTGGGAATCATCCAACTGGGTTTTCTAAAGAACCTTAACTTTGGGATAGTTTCCATAATACATTACAGCTTACTAGTGTTCCACGGTACTCTAAATGCTGTACTTTTTCAAAAATAGATAATGGTTCTGTACTAGGATTTGTTACGTTCAGTTCATCTTTCAAATGTGTCTCACGTGATTGAGGGGATCAAGTCTAAATGAGCATAGCCCCTTTAAAAGCATGAAGAGCAAAGTGCCTGGTCCATTTACTCAATCATTGCTAGAGCTGTCTAGGCTACATTGTTAGCTCCCCAGTCACGCTGCACAGAAGTTAACACACTTGAATAATGCACCACGGCATGTAGAAATGTTGAAACTGTTCATTACTGTAGGCAAAACAATGTCCATACAGCCTAGAACACTTATGATGCAAGACGATACCGCTAGGCTACAATTAAAACTGGAAGCTAACTTTCCTTGCTAGCTTACAGCTGAATTCACTTCCCTAGTACATTTTGTGTGATAATATGCATACCATAACACAAAATATGTTGACGTCAAAGCTGATTGCGACCACAAACGTTAACTCGTCTCTCTCGTCACCAAACAATCTAATCACTTCTTAGTCTACCTCGACTCCCGTCCGGTTTCTACTAGATTCCATAAGCACAGTCAGATTCGACAGCCAAATTCTGCCTCGTAAATGAGTCATTACTTTCGTAAAAGAGACTGCACACACTTGTATAAAAGAGAATGCTTCTATGTTATTGATCAGTTCAACAAAATAATATGTTCTAATAGTTGCCAATATAAGAAGTCCTAAATGGAAGGGATAGTTAGTAATCTGTAGCTAAAACAAGCTCAACTCAATGCTCACACACACTCCATTTGAATAATATGCATTCACCTGTATTGTGAATAGACCGAGGCTACATCTTGATTTACCCAGTTCATCAGTAGAGATTTACCATTCAAATAAATTATTACCATTATGTTGTTTGGAAGTTAGATTGGCAAAAACTATGTCAAATTGATTGTATGATTGTATAATGGAGTCATTAACATACATACATACATAGCTGTCTAATTTTTGTTTGTTTTTTGTTTGTTGTTGTTGTGATTAATACAATTTTATGTCAAACAAGAACCACCAGGAAAAAAGGGGTGAGTCATTTTAGCACCACAGGGTTCTTGTCAAACTCGAATCCATCAAAATCTATAATTGTGCTGTGCCATATTACTTGCTGCCTGCAATGAACGGGCCCATAATATAAATAGCTCTGAATTTCACCCCCCTTTCTCACCTTGTACAGACGGCACGGTCACCGTCTCCCGTACGAAGGGCTTGTTGACAATCTGCTTGGACTTGGCGGCAAAGTTGAGTGCTGTGAAGGTTTCAAAGTAGAATGTGTACTCGGGTGCGATGTTGGTGATCATGACCGAGTGGGACGAGCCGCCCAGCGAGTCCTGCAGAAGCCTCGTCAGCTTGCTGTCACGGTAAGGCACACGCCCGCCGCCGCCCGCGTTGAGTGAGTCCACCACCTTGCTGAGGGTGAAGAGGGAGAGGTTGATGGCGCCGCTCTCCTTTAGGCGGATGCCCCTGTTGCCCGTACGCCGGTTGTCCTCCGAGCCGGCCAGGTCCACGAGGTAGAGCTTGCCTGTCTGCTGCCGGTGCGGGGGGTTGCGCTGTGTCCGCACCACCTGGGGAGAGGCAGAAGGAACTATTAACTTGTATTTATTCAGGGAAGCCCAATTGAGACCAGGTGTCTCATTTTCAATAGTGCCCTGAAGACATAAAAGAAAATATAAAACTACAATACGAAGTACACTAGAACATCAATCACAAACAAGTTATCAAAAGTAAAATCAAAACAATTGCACACCTCGTGAATTCATTTGTCAGAGTTTTAAACTGAGCAAATCCAAACATAATGCATTTTGTAAGCGATTCCAAAAATGTGGAGCGTTAAACTTAAAAGCGGATTTACCTAGTTCGGTGGAGACCTGAGGAACCTCAAGAGTTACCAAACCCGTTCACAGGGTTGCTTATGTCATGTTTTTATACTTTAAGAACTAAATAAGGTAAGTGGGAAGCTTGTATAGTTTGGCAAACAAAAAAGGTAGTAATGAAGTGATCTACGGATCTTTAATGAGAACAAGCCAACTATCTGGCAACAGCTCTGGAGGACATTCCTACAGTCAGCATGCTAATGGCACTCCCTCAAAACTTGAGACATCTGTGGTATTGTGGTGTGTGACAAAACTGCACATTTTAGAGTGGCCTATTATGGTCTCCAGCACAAGGTGCACCTGTGTAATGACCATGCTGTTTAATCAGTGCCTTGATATGCCACACCCATCAGGTGGATGGGCCATCTTGGCAAAGGAGAAATTCTCACTAACAGGGATGTAAGCAAACTCGTGCACAACATTTGAAAGAAATCCGCTTTTTGTGCACATGGAACATATCTGGGATCTGTTATTTCAGTGTCTTTAACCTGAGAACAGTTTACATGTTGAGTTTATTATTTTGTTCAGTGTAGTTACTCCACAACACTAACCTAATTGACAGAGTGAAAAGAAAGAAGCCTGTACAGAAACAAAAATATTCCAAAACATGCATCCTGTTTGCAATACGGCACTAAAGTAAAACTTCAAATAATGTGTCAAAGATATTAACTTTATGTACTGAATATGAAGAGTTACCAACTTGACAGTGCTTGAAGAACGTTTAAAATAAAATGATTGTATAATCCAGGCGTGGAACGCTCTTAGAGGGTTATCTAGAAAGACTCACAGCTGTAGTCGCTACCAAATGTGATTCTAACACTCAGGGGTTTGAAAACTTATATAATCAAGTGTGTTCTTTTTCATACATTAAATATTTTTATATGTTTTTTTTATATTTTACAAATGTTACATTTTTCTTCCACTTTGACATGAGTATTTTGTGTAGATCATCGACAAAAAAAAGCAAATTAAATCCCACTTTTACAAAATGTTGAAAAAGTCAAGGGGTGCGAATACTTTCTGAAGGCACTGTATATTTAGTCTTGTCCACATCAAGGACAAGTTTTAAACCAACTTATTGTAAGGTAACAAAGTCAGATCACAGCTCTAATACAGCCTGGTCAACAGTTTGGGCAATAGCATAGATATGTGTCTTCTGAATACAAATGAATATTATAAACAGATAGACCAAAATTATTCATATAAATAGTGAAGAGAACACACCCCAATACCGATCCCAGCATTACACCTTTTGTAATATACATGAAACTAGACTTTGGTTTACACCATAAGAAATCACGCAATGTGTCCTATCTGACAGATAGGCTTCAGTTTGAGAACTGATCTAGGCCTATTTCAGTCAGCCTTTGAATGAGAATCTAATGGTCAAGAGTGTCAAATACCTTGGAAATGTCTATAAATAAGTCAGCACAATGGTTTTAATGACCTAAGCAATTTAACACATCTAGAACAAGCGTAGCAGCTGAAATGGTGCCATGACCAGGTCTAAAACCAGACTGGTGCCCATTTAGAAAAGGATGAGAAAAAAATATATTAGCTGAGAGTTGGGCAGGGATTCTAAAACTTTGGAAAGCCAAGATAAATACGGTTCAATTTATCTAAGTCAGAAGGATCTCCTCCTTAGTGTAGGGGGAGGACATGTTCCGCTTTCCAGATCTTAGGAACAACACCAGAAACAACTGTTAAGTTAAAAATATAGGTTAACGATTCTGCAATAAGTAGGGCAGAGAGCTGCATGGCACTTAGTACTAGAGGTCGACCGATTAATCGGAATGGCCGGGGTATTTGTGGGCGCCAATTTATCAACAAAAAAAAGGTACACCTTTATTTAATCTTTATTTAACTAGGCAAGTCAGTTAAGAACACATTCTTATTTTCAATGACGGCCTAGGTTAAAAATCTGACAGATTTTTAACCTTGTCAGCTCGGGGGATCCAATCTTGCAACCTTACAGTTAACTAGTCCAATGCTCTAACACCTGATTACATTGCACTCCACGAGAAGCCTGCCTGTTACTCGAATGCAGTTAGCTAAGGTAAATTGCTAGCTAGCATTAAACTTATCTTATAAAAAACAATCGATCAAAGACTGTCAATGCTCCAATGTGTACTTAACCATAAACATCAATGCCATTCTTAAAATCAATACACAAGTATATATTTTTAAACCTGCATATTTAGCTAAAAGAAATCCAGGTTAGCAGGCAATAATAACCAGGTGAAATTGTCATTTCTCTTGCATTCATTGCACGCAGTCAGGGTATATGCAACAGTTTGGGCCGCATGGCTCTTTGCGAACTAATTTGCCAGAATTTTACGTAATTATGACAACATTGAAGGTTGTGCAATGTAACAGGAATATTTAGACTCATAGATGCCACCCGTTAGATAAAATAGGTAACGGAATAAACGTTTTGTTTTCGAGGTGATAGTTTCCGGATTAGTCAAAGGTATATGGTTTAGAGAGAAATAGTCGACGCGTTATAATTCATGTAATAACTTGCGGCTGAACTTGAAAGGGGTTCCTTCATTATTTTACCGTTCATGTCTTCCATAGAGAATGTCTTGATCTACTTCAAATAAGGTCTGTGTTTCGTGCAGGCTTAAACCACCTCGACGTTTTGATACCCGTGTAAATCCCACTAGGATAAGGTAACATGTCAACATATTTTCATAAATCCACTCTACAATTTTTTTTATCTTCGCTTATATTTAGCCAATATTGATCAGAGTTACCTTGTCCTATGGATATCTACACAGTTATAAAATTGGCACGGTGGTGTAAGCCTACACAAAACACAGACCTTATTTTAAGTGAATCTAAAAATATTCTATGGAATAAATGAAGGAACCGCTTTTCAGATTTTGCTAGGTGTCATGGGAATTATGACTCGCACTTTGGTCGTCAATTCTCACCATGCCCATTATTAAAAATAGGATTTCCTGCATATAGAAATGACAGTTTTTGTTTTCAACATTCATCACAGGTAACTTACTCTATTTTTATTCAAACAGTTGAGAGTATTTGTCTCCTAAGCAGACTCTTCAGTATCATTGTCACTTCAGAGCTGTGTGTGTGTGTATTTATGTATTAAGTTAAAATAAAAATGTTCATTGTTTATTCAGTATTGTTGCAATTGTCATTATTACAAAAATGTGTGTGTGTATGATATATATAAAACATTTTTATTTATTTTTTAATAAAATCGGCCGATTAATCGGTATCGGCTTTTTTTTGTCCTCCAATAATCGGTATCGGCATTGAAAAAGCATAATCGGTCGACCTCTACTTAGTACATCATATATATAAAATGGTTGAAATAAAAAATAGTGAATGTGTATATGGGAGTTCATCATTCTTTATTTACAGTCACTTTCAAGGCGAATAAAGTACTCCCTCTAATGGAATTAGAAGAATGTCCAGAAACTATTCTTTCAAATAGATGGCCTATCATTTTTTTTTTTTTTATTTTATACGAAGCATGCTTATCTGCTACCTGACCTCGACATTATACATTGGGTTAGGGACGGGTAGGTCCTGTTTTTGCATCAATAACTAGGGTTACGAGTATGGCTCAGGTATCACTAACCTTTTGAAGCTGAGCCATTTGCATGATTTGCTGCGCAGTACAGTGATATCTAAGATCACAACATGGTGTCAGAAGTGCTTCAAACTCGTCAAGTATAATACAGGAGAGATTATTTATCAGAAAATAATAATGTTCCTTGAGTTTTGTCAGAGTTTAGAGTGACGAAAGGAACCAACTGCTCTCTAATGTCTCGTCATTGAGCAGAGCAGCCCAAACGGAGCTATGGATACTCAAAGAAACAGAGCCACCATGAGCAGAGCGTGACTGACAGAGAGGAACAGCTAATGGATTTACTAACAAAGTTATTTCATATTTCGGGCAGGGCCTTAAATTTGGCAGAAGCAATTGAGCCTGGGTAGGTAGGTCCTGAACATTGCGGGCATGGGTAGGGCTTAAAATGAATGTCCATGCAGGGCTCTGATTTGCAACAATGTTAGAGAAGTGAAACAATTTAGGGCCTGATCCGAGTCAGAGATCGATGACAATGTCCCAGTCACACAACCCCAGATCAGACATGAAATTATGCTCATTACAATCCCTAAAATGTCTTTGTAATAATGCATGGATGGTATTTAGGTAGCTTTGCATCTCTTATGCAGGCAATGGTCACTGGTCACTGAGCTCAATAGCAAAAATTCTATGGATGCATTGGTCCTCGAGTCTTCAGTCAGAAAATCTATTTAAACATCACCATTAACAGATTCACAATTTTTTTTTTGTTGCTTATATTGCCTTCTTTCCACCCTCCTAAAAATAAGCTACAGTTTTTGACAACAGTTGCGTCCTCTCCTTCAGTGTCGAATTTAGCATGCAACTGTGTTGACAGTCATTGATCTACAAGTAATTTCACATACCGAACAACCCCAGGGAATATCAGTAGCCTGCCTAGTCAAACTGCGCACTGTGCCCAACGCGAAGTAGGTGGCCTGTACCAGTCAAAAGTTTAGACTCATTCAAGGGTTTTTCTTTATTTTCACTATTTTCTACATTGTAGAATAATAGTGAAGACATCAAAATGATGAAATAACACAGATGGAATCATGTAATAACCAAAAAAGTGTTAAACAGATCAAAATATATTATATATTTGAGATTCTTCAAAGTAGCCACACTTTGCACACATTTTTTAAAAATCTGTTTTTACTTTCTCATTATGAGGTATTGTGTGTAGATTTATGAGGGAGAAAAACAATGTAATGAATTTTAGAATAAGGCTGTAACGTAACGAAATGTGGAAAAAGTCAAGCTGTCTGAATACTTTCCGAATGCACTGTGTATCTCAATTTTTTGTGTTTCTTTCGGGGGGGGAAAAGACAATTAAAATAGGTGTTTTCTTCATTAAAATGAAGAAATAAACAATGCCACTTTCTGTATCAATTAAGCCTATATGTGCAAAATAAACAAACGAACACCATCACTTGCCAGGCTGTCATTGAACATAATATTTTTTAAATATGAAAACATGCCTCATGTATCCCTGAAAATGTGCAAAATAAAACAAATACTAAATTTTTGTCAAACAAAATAATATTTTACTTTGCTCCTATAGGTTTCTGGAGGAACTCAAGCCTGTCTACCGACTCTGGCTTGAGGCATGCCCTACAACATGTAGGGCATGCCACCTGTGCTGAAGACCCTATCTGAAGGGGCACTTGTAGCAGGAATGCATAGGTACTTCTTTACAAGTTCGCTCAGTCTTGGGAAGTTGGCCTTCTGAAGCCTCCACCACTCAAGCGAGTCCGTGTCTGGGTCTGTGTCAATTAGCTTGACAGCTCAGTTTTGATGGTGTCATCCTCTGACTGGGAGGCAGACGTTACGGTCTTCTTGAAGATGCTTGCAAGTATTTTCTTGCTCTTCTTAGCCACAGGTTCAGCTTCTAGGCGCACATGCAGAGCTGTGCCAGGCTGAGGTGTGCTCTTCTCAGCTAGCAGAGACTGGAGCTCCAAAACAGCTCTTCGTTTGATGCCTTCAACCTTGTCATCTGCTATGCATTTTTTCCTGGACCGGGGATCCGGTTTTGCTTCTACACCTGCATTGCTTGCTGTTTAGGGTTTTAGGCTGGGTTTCTGTACAGCACTTTGTGACATCTGCTGATGCAAGAAGGGCTTTATAAATACATTTGATTGATTAAATGAAGCCATATCCAGGTGGTCTTCTTTGGCAGGGTCATCGTACTTGTCATTTAGATACTCCAGTGTTGCGCTCTTGATTTGCTTTGTGTAGACCGTTCTCACCCTCCTCTGGCTGCAGGAGGTGTTGAACAGATGCAGCACAAGCTTCCAGACACCACATCAGTGAATTCTTGTAGTGGGCTTTTGGCTTTGTTCACTGACTCCAAAACGTTGATATAATGCCAGCTGGGCATCAGGTGCCTGCTTTTCTTCTCTGTGCCCATGACCCGTGCTATGGCCTTCTCCTGCTCCAGGACTCGTTCAACCATCTTCTGTCCTGGTACCAAAACCATATCTCTGCTATTTTTGAAGCTGATGACAACCTTTTTGCATACCCCGATGGCACAGTCAATCCAAGGGTCTTTCACACCATTCTCTGTAAAAAATAATAATAATAATATTTAGAATGGCAACATTTTTAGTAATGTAACAAACACAGCATTCCTACACATCGTGATGTAACAGGTTTTGATAAGCCTTATTTCTATTTAACAAAAAATATATTGGCAAAAACTTTTCACCCTGTATAATACTGCTACATTGTTTAGGAATGTTTAGGAATGCATAGATTACATATTTAATCTTTTTGATTGAAAAGATTTCAAATCAATTACATTTAGTCCATATTGTTGTTATTCTTTAAACATGCCTGTGGTTAATTTGCTATTGGATTGGTAGAATTACAACCAGCTACAAAGGTAACTTATTATTATTATTATAATAAAATAAATGTTTACAGCTGGTCTGAAGAATAATTTTGTTAATGCATTTTCATCTTTCATCATTTTCATTTTCATATCCAATGTCACACTTACCGATAGCGACGTGAAGCCTGTGTTCAAAGCACTGCAGACGGGTCCACTTGTTCAAGCGCAATGCTTTTATCATGTACACCGTATGTCTTCTCTCCGCTTCCATGCCAGTGTGTCTTTGAGACCCTGGGCTATTATTTCACCCGTATGGTCATCGGGGAAGTATGATGTCTAGAGGCATACATTTAGCAATGTCCATTCTCCATCTATATACTGGACTGTCAAGCTTAGATATGGCTCCAACGTTCTGGTCGACCATAGATCGGCTGTGGTGGAAAAGTACGACACATTACACCACTGTGAAAGAGTCACAGAGAAGCTGGCTAAAGTACTTAAGTAATAATTATTTAAAGTACTATTAAGTAGTATGTGTACTTCACTATTTATATATTTTTGACAACTTTTACTTCACTACCCCCCCCCCCCCCCCAAAAGTACTTTTCACTCCATACATTTTCCCTGACAATCAAAAGCAGGACAGGAAAATGGCCCAAACCACACACTTATCAAGAAAACATTCTGGTCACCCCTACTTACTAAACACACGTGCTTCATTTGTAAATTACTTTTACTCAAGTATGATAAATTTGGTACTTTATCCCCACCACTGCTCGTTCGCAGGTAGCGATGAATAACCGTGGCAATGCTTCTTCCGCAAAATACTTGCGGCCTGGTAGCTGATATTTGGGGTCAATTGCGTTTAGCAGCTTTTTGAAGCCAGGCTTTTCCACCGTATAGATGGGGTCCATATATTTTGCTATATGATGAGTCACCGCATCTGTTATCTTCTACCACCTCAAACTGTTCTTGTCATATGGATTGACGTTTGAAAATTATGCGGCTATGGTATATTGTCTTTTACCAGACATTTTGGGAGTGGGACAACTGGAAGCATCAGCATCGTGTAGTTTCACGTATTCCTCCCATTCCACTGAGTGTTTCTGTCTCAGGTGCTGGAAGAGGTTAGTTGTGCTGCCACACCTGGTGGCAATTGTCTTGAGACACACTTTGCACAGGACATTGATTTGCTGAACATCTGACCTCAAACCCATACCACTTCCATATGACAGAACAAACATTGCTACCCTTGGGAAGGATTTCATTCTCACGCGAGGCTGAGCTGGCTACCTCGTTGTCCATTTTGATAGAATGTCTGCCGCTACACTTCACGGGCATGGTTACAACTTGGGAAAGGGTGTCCAGGATTGTTATTTGTGGACAACTTTTTAGCAGGGGCTGTGACACCATTGGTTCATGGTTCGGTTCAGTATGGGCTGACAGAGGGCGAGATGCCGCATTTGCCAAAGTTATAATGTAACCCCTCGTAAAAACAACAAATCCTCAATTCTTGTGATACAGCCATTTGGCATATCGCACAAAAACAAATTTGAATTAATCAAATCGATATATCGCCCAGCACTAGTTTCATGTGACAAGAGGAAAATATTAGTTCGAAATCAAGTCAGAAACGGGGAAGATGCTTCAACTAGCATGGGTTATTAATATGAACTATATGAATTATAAACATACGTTTCAAAATGCTGAGCACCTCCACTCAGATTCAAAGTGGTTGATGTGTTGTGAGCAAAAGGCACTCCCCTTCACCCTCCGGATTTGTGACCATTTGATCTGAACGAACTGTGTCTCGAGTATACCGACAGAATCAAGCCTTTAGACGCTCATGTTAATTATCCTTCATTATATTTGTCAAATATATTTATGTAATTAAAAGTCTCATTAAAGTTTGACTACATTTTCTGGCGCCTTCATGGCAGCATCGGTTTGTACATGAGACTGTAGCCAATATGCACGTAGGACTACATGGAAAAATAGATTTGAATATTATTCCAATGTTTGTCTCTCTGATCCAATTCTGATTGGAGTAATCGTTTGATTGGTGATTGTTGTTAGATTTTTTTGTTACTTGTTCTGGACAAGATGAGACAGGGCTCGGCCTTAACGCCTGATGCGCGCTTGAAAATTGTGTTTTACTGGAATAAAATTAAGCTACCGGAGGCAGCTCTCATCTGGCTATAGACTACCTGCTGAACAGGGCTAACAATAGATTTCATTTTGATTCTTCAGGTTCACCGTCAGCAATAGTTTTGCTTTAGGCTAAACAATCAGCGTATATGGTCATCTTGAGAAATAAAGCGTAAAATTGATCATTTCATAACTGAGCACATCAATCACTTTGCGAAGCAAAACCAAGGGAAAAGAAGCTCACTAAAAACTTCCGAACGGTCAAAACCATTTGATTTTGAGATTATGCGAAATTAAAGTTGTGCCATATATACAGTATTCATTGGCTATGTCATAGCTAATTTGTAAAAATATATTGATACATTACTAGCCCAAACACTTAATCTGCAAAAATGACAAGTTAATTACTAGGTGATGGTGATTTCAGAACGGACACACACACACACACAAAAAAACATGCTACATTGCCACCGCCTGCCACCCGCCACCCCATGATGATAGTGGAGAGGTAGATGCCTAGTCTCCCTTATGGCTCAGATCAGGTGCCTACATCGTAGACACACAATTTATACACGCACGCACACACACACGTCAGCTCAGACAGATCCAGCGCAGAGGCCAGCTCATGAGCTCCATCAGCAGCAGATTTTAATTTAGAATGGAAAATGAATGTGTTTACACAACGAATGTTAGTGCATTGACTCATTCTCTAATCAAACCGAATCGTTTCAAACTAAAACGCATTGTTCCTGTATCGGAGCCCATATATTTAGATATGTATCGAATGGTCTTTAAAGGGAAAGATTTGTATCCCGAAAATATTCCATTGGCAGTATACTTATGTGGGGCATTTGTTAGAATAATATCTAAAATAGTTCATTTTTCAGGGTGTTTAAAGTTGGGGCAAGTTGTTTTAGTTATCAGCCAAGTTATATTTGTACTGCGCTAAATCTCTCTCAGCCAATCTGATACTGGCATCAACCAATCCAGATTAAAAATCATCCAAAATTAATAATTCAGATTTAACATAGTCAGACAGTAATTCAGACAATTTGCTTAAAGCACAAGGAGAAGCGATACATTTCCACTAGTGTCAGTTGGACATTATTACCAAGGCCCACATTTAGAATTAACCATTATAATTGAGGAGGAAAAGAAGAATGGGAAAACTGGGAGAACGATAAAGGTATGGTGGAGAAGGAGCAAGGGAGAAAAGTGGAGAACGATAAAGATATGGTGGGGAAGGAGCAAGGGAGAAAAGTGGAGAAGGATAAAGGTATGGAGAGTGGAGGGAAAGAGGAAGGGAGGGGTGGGGAATAATTTTGTGACCCATCTATGGCTCTGCTACAGAGATATCTAAATCTGGGTTCAGACTGCAAAATATGAGTTGCCGTAATCACTAGCCACACGGACTGTGCTATTAAAGACAGAGGTCTTTACCTCCCCGAGATTGTCCCAACAAGCATAGCAGCAGCAACCAGAGGGATGCTTTATGTACTTCTATCTATGTCATGTATCTAATGATAAATATATATATATATATATATATATATATATATATATATATATATATATATATATATATATATATATATAAAAATAAACCTATGGGAGTCAGAGTGTGTAGAAACCTTGATAAGTAGAATGGCGTGGCTGCGGCTGGAGCGCTGGTTGAGCTTGGTGGAGGCCGTGGTGCGGTTGAGGCTGGCAGGGATGAAGTGAGAGTGGAAGTCGGAGAAGGAGGAGAGGGGCGTGTGGGTCAGGCCCGGGATGAGGATGTTCCTGTCCTTGTCCTCTCGGATGGGCAGATCCTGAGCACTGGGAGACAACAGGTCCAGCACCTGGAACAGGGAAGGATCCAGGGACAGACCATGAGATGTAAAAACACGGCACAAAAAAGTCTCAGTAAAATAAAACCAAATCATTGATTCAACATTAGTTTCCCTTTCTATTCTTTGTGTCCACCTCATTCTCAAAAATGCATTGGAGAGGATCTAAGGTCCCTCCATTCTGACTTTCTCCCCTGATGTGTTTTGAGGAGGTGAGGAATGACAAATTAATTAAAGACATATTTTCAAACACATGAAAACACTCACAATGCATCACAATAAATACCAGCAACAATTATAACCAAACAAAACCGCTAAGCATATTTCATAAAAGATCAGACCACCCAGTCCTACCTTCTCGTTGTATATTTCCAGGTAGGACATGCCGATGCTGTAGTCCCAGCCTTCGTGCTCCCTCTCCTTGGCTTTCACCAGGTTGAAGACACCTCGGACCGCCCGTGGGATCACCCCTGGCTGTTCCTGACTGCCCAGCATAGTGTGGGTCTTCCCTGGGTGAGGAGATAGAGGAGCAGGCGGTTGGTGCTGGCTGGTGGATAATGGAGTTTTCTAGCATGCTTCCAGATATAACATATTGCTGCTAACCACTCTTGTTTAGCCATTACTGATAATGCAAATTAGAGCAGTGGTTTTCAGGCCGTGATCCGCGGCCGTACCGAATGCATACATTTTTTAAAATATATTTTTCCAATTTGTAATAAAATGCCTTTAATGTGTTACGTTCACTGCTAAAACTGACTCGAAATTTGACCAGATTTTTGTTGTTGCAACTTATGACTGATTTGGAGGTCCCTGTAAAGGCTGGGAACCGTTGCATTAGAGTATACTCAAAGCTGCACATACGCACAGCGCTGATAAGCAGCTCTAGAAACATTAATGATATAAATATGATGGAAGAGCAAAAAAATGCAGTGGAAAACCGTATGAGAGTGAAAGTACTGATGCTTAACCTGAAATCAGTCTGTGGCAGCAACTCATTGACAGTACCATATATCGCCCTCAAAGGAATACGTAAAGGAGAGCCCTTTGACATACCAGCTCCTGTTGGGCCGTAGGCAAAGACGCTGGCGTTCTGTCCTTTCAGTAGGTGGGGCAGAATGGGCTTCACTGAAGAGAGGAACACCTCCTGTTGAGTTGTCTCCTCATCGTGGAAGACGTCAAACCTGAAACCCACCACAGAATTTTAAGGGACAGTCTGTTGCCTGTGGTATTTTGTGCCCCACACACACGAAAGGAAGCAAGTGATCCATCTGGTCCCCAAACACACCCTCTTCTATGTTCAACAACATCTGTTTTTTAAAAATCAACTATTAAAATAAACTGGCATGTGATGACTAAAGGTTAATATTGTATCAGGCAAAAAGCCACTGACTGGTATTGCAGAGTCTCTGTGGCGTTCCTCCAGTTGATTATCTCCAGGGTCTCCGTATCCAGTCTTCTTACGCAGGCCCCCTCGCCCTTCTGGTCCTGCATGTGCATATAGGGCCGTAGGCGCACCGCAACCCGAACCCTGGCTGTCTGTTTAGTTCCTTTCGCAACGTCCTCAGCCACGCGCTGGGCCGCCATGTCTATGAAACAAGAAATTACCTTTACTTAGCTAGAAAGTGATAATGAGAGTCTAATAAACACGGGTTAGCCAGCTAATGTTAGCTAGCAAACAAGCTTGAAATACATAGGGTGGCAGACCGCTGGCTATCTTTGTTGTTAGACGTCGTTAGCCAGTTTAGTTGTCGAGAATCTAAAGCGAATAAAACAATCAACCTTACCGATAGTTTTCTCCTGTTCTCTATAAAATGTGGTTTGTATAAAAAGTTCAAGATGTTTGCTAAAGTAAATGATGCCAGAATTTGTTGATAAAAAAAAGACTTAAACGATCGTAAAATGGCCTTCCGCCCAATATTTTCAAACGATAAGGCAAAGGGGCCGTAACCAAACTGAGCCAATCGACACTCTTGGTCGTATGACCTATGACGTAACTTCCTCCACCACTTCCTCATCAAATGTAATTGTCAAAATCACGTAAATGTTGCAATTATCCAAGTAAGCAATATAATATACATTTGGTCGATTTGAATATTGATACCTGATATCATGAAGCTTGGAAATTAATAATTATTTTTGGATGCACGGTTCCTTACGCCCCGCCCCCACTGTCTGTGTCTCGTTTCTCCAGAAAATGGCGCTGTGTTTACGTCTGTGTGTCTCCCATCTGCTTAGTTTTGAATGTTTAGACTTTTGATGCATTTATCAATTACTAACTGGTAGGATAATTTGCGTTTATCTACCCGATCTATCTGCGAAAACAGACTGACAATTGGATCAAGGTAGCAAACGTAATATCTTGCAATAGTTTCTTACAGTGACAATTGCAATGCATGTTCCTGCTCACTAACATATAGTTAGTTAGCTGACTAAACTCCACTCCATGGTGAAGGAAGTTTATGTTGAACTCCAGCAACGGAGTGAAGCAGAGACCAGGCTTTGTGGAATTCAGCTCCGACTACATCGATTCGCCCAAGGTCAATACTTTAAACGTGCTTAATTCTGAAACGCTTAACTTACCTATATTTGTCCTCAGTGTAGTTGCATGGTTTTGTTTGTTTGCTGAAATTCATACTTTTTTAATAACTTGTTTGCTCATTGCTGTTGATCTAAGATGGCAACTCATCGCATGTGCCAGTTGAATCTCAACAAGGAAACCAGTCTGTGGTTGTATTTGATTAACGTTTATTGAAAAAGTATGGATTTCAGCAAACAAAGAAAGGCAGGCAACTACAGAGGATACACATAAGTACAAGGTACATGTTTCGTAATTCAATTATTTTGAAGTATTGACCTTAGGCAAATCGATTGTAGTCGGACTTGAATTCCACAAAGCCTGGTCTCTGCTCCACTCCTTTGGTGGAGTTCATCAGAAACGTCTTCACCATGGAGTGGAGTTTAGTCAGCTAGCATACAGTTAACTTAGCTAGCTGACTTTAATAACATGTAATGTGTAGCTAGGCTAATAGTAGGCAAAACAAACATATTTTCACGATTTCACTATCATCCAAATCTATCAATCATATCATGTTTTTTTGGCTCATTCAGTCGTTTTTACCTGATTTAAGTAGAATTCTGTCCAAATGAATAATCAATATGTTGAAATATATTGATATGTTGAAGACCAAGACATAAAAAAAATACTCTCTGTACACATGTCAGATGTGTGTTCAGCTTACTTGTATTTAGCTAAATTAGTACATTTAAAACTGCTCACTCATTGATGAGCTGGTTTTACTGTAATTAATAGAGCGCACGCAAATTAATCAACCACATCGATATTGTATTGAAATCAATGGAACTTGGAAAATACCCGTGGCAACATGTCCCGTTTAAACTCTTCTAAGAGACAAACCTCAAACTTCGGTATACTACATATCAGTCGATATGTATTCAACCTCTTTGTTATGGTAAGCCTAAATACGTTCAGGAGTAAAAATGTGCTCAACAAGTCATGATAAGTTGCATGGACTCACTCTGTGTGCAATAGTGTTTAACATTATTTTTTAAATGGCTACCTCATGTCAGTACCCTACACATACAAGTATCTGTAAGGTCCCTCAGTTGAGCAGTGAATTTGAAAAACAGATTCGACCACAAAGACCAGGGAGGTTTTCCAATGCCTCGCAAAGAAGGGCACCTATTGGTAGATGAGTGTAAAAAGATAAAAAGCTGAATATCCCTTTGAGCATGGTGAAGTTATTAATTACACTTTGGATTGGTGTATCAAAACACCCAGTCAAGTGGTTGTCTCACAATGATCAACAATCAATTTGACCGAGCTTGAAGAATTTTGAAAAAAATAATGGGCAAATGTTGCACAATCCAGGTGTGGAGACTTACCCAGAAAGACTCACAGCTGTAATCGCTGCCAAAGATGCCTTTTTTGTTGTTGAAATAAGTCAAGGGGTATGAATACCTTCTGAAGGCACTGTATTTCTTATTACCTTAGCCATGGAGACAGTTTAAAAGTGTTCATAAATATAATTTAACCAGGGAATCTAGACTAGAGTTTCCATAGGGACTGTGGAGCAGGCTGATCATTCAGCGTCCATGTAATAGCCAGGCTATTTTTCTGACCCAAAATTTCTCCATAAGCTGTGTTGAAAGACACTTTCTCAACATAGATCAGTTTTTTTTTATATGCATGTCTTCTGTCCTAGGGGTGGGTTTGTAGCAAACATTACTGTTACTGGTGCTAACATGTAACTCAACTCAAACTCTCTCTAGCATAGTAGCAACATCAAGATAATGCAGGCTGCAGAGGCTACTACAGACTCCTCACTGAGAGAGGGAATAGAGGTGCTTGGAGTGGGGGACAGTGAGAAACCCACTGGTCGGGAAGAGGAAGGTGACGAAGACGGGACAGATGTGGCAGCTGCAAAAGCAGAGGAGACCAAATCAGAGGATGCAAAAGGTAGGCCCCTCTGGGGTAATGCTAACTACACATTCACAACTTTATGGGAAGAAAGAAGCCTCTACCTAGCTAGCTGCTTTAAGTCCTAAGTGTCCTCAATGGGCTCTATTTTCAGCTAACGTTAAGCCAGCGCAATTGTGAAACGCACGCTTGTTTGCAATTTCGACCTGTTAAAGTCTGCGTTCTTCTATATTCAAACCCTAGCACCAGGATTGGTAATTTACCTGTCTTATATGAGCTCGCTTGCGCTGAGGTGGGAGGGGTGTCAATATCTGAGGTGTTTCCTTAAAAAGGTGCGCCAAAGTGCCATTTTCAGTATGGGCTGGTGTGGCTATTTAAGACTAACTGAAAGCTGGTCTTAGCAGTAACAAGGTTTGTTATGACAGGATTTTGACAACGAAAGTCCAGCCTATCCAGCCGTGGTGCACAGTGGCCATATGCACATGGAACAAGAGAGGTGTGCTTTTTGTGGCCGTAAACCTCGTATTTAGAAACATATATTTTTATAGCCTCCCCTCCTCTCAATGAAGGCAGTTTATTTTGTCATGCCCAATGCATTCGCCAGGTAGTCAAGATTATCGATAAAAGGTTTGGCTCGTGAGACCGCTTCGAAATAAATCTTAATCACCAAAGCTTTATTGAAAGATTAATTGTGGTAGCAGCAAAACAGTGAGCGGACATCCCCTTTTTATCTATGTAGACTATTACATTATTTTAGCCTGCTCCTTTTATTATTTTGGATGTGCATAAAAACCCATCGGTAGGCTATATGCCCATCATGGAACGAGAGTTGAGATAATCCGGTGACACTCCTATTTAGAAACATTTAAGTTATTTTCCTGTAACAAATGCTTGTTTTCTGTTTTAGTTCGATTTTTTTTTTGAAGCCCTTAGTAGGCTATCCTTACCGAAATATAACGAAAGCTGGTTCAACAGCAATGTGTCTGGTGTCTTTCTTATCCTGGCCATGCATTAGCCAAGTAGTCTATCCATAAAAGGTTTTTAAATGGTATACACGTGAGGCTTTTGCCAATATGCTTCTGCATTATTCACAATTCACATAGGTCTACCTGCAATGCATACATACATTTAGCTTGAATTCCTCCCCATTTCCAAAGAGCGCCTCTTGTCCGGCTACCAAAGACGCGCTCCTCCAAACGTAGGCTGTTAACATTTTTCAGTCCATTAACGCCATATGAATGTCAGGCCTAGGATATATCTTGCTTATTGAGAATGTGCCTCACACATACAATACCATTTACGGGAGCCTAGTATTTTTTTATTTGAGAAGTGCGATGCGTGAAGGCCTATACTCGTTAAAGCCAGTTGCAATGTTGACTGTCAACACTCCAAACATATTGAGTAAACACCGGATTTTTTTTGTAACTGTTGCCTATGCTATTTAATCCCTTACACTCGTGGGAATTGGCCTATATAGATAAGGCTAAATTGAGATCTTTCTTTCAGAAGAAATATGGAAATGCATAACCATGGTAGCAATTAAAAGGTAACAGTTTGGAGATTATGGGACAGTTACTAGACTAAAGGTGAGGACACAACAGTTCACCTGACAGAAGACTGAATCCGAACATTACACTGTTGATTTTATGCGCATTCTACATTTACTGTACTTTTCAACTCGTTTTGTTGATAACAAAATCTGAAAATACTCTATATACATTCAGTAGCATAACGAGCAAATGTGGAGTAGGTGCAACAAGGTTTTGAGTGTGTACAGTTGAGTCATTTTAATGCACTTTTATGAATCAAAGAAGAATCTTAAACTATAAGGTCCATTTTTTTTCCCAGCTCTCCTAGCTGTGCGGTTGTGGAAGTATAGAAAGCACACTTGTAGATGTTTTGTTTGGAACACAACCCTGCATCTCTGCCTTTACACAATGTACTGTTGTTGTTTACGCAATCCAAAAACTGTCCATTATCTGGTTCAGGTGGGTGTAATTTGAAAGCTTGTTCTATTGCCAACACGACTAGCTAAATTATAAAATATGATATTACAGTGTTAGGCTTTCACTAGGTAATTCAGAGAAGCAGGTTGTAGTTTTGGTGAGAGTAGAATGGAGTCATGAGTGCATTCAGTTACATGTTCCACGGCAAATTTTCTTCACAATACAACAAATATAACCTAATTCTGTTCAGGACAACCCAGGATATAGTGCCATGACATCTTGTAACTGTACATCAAACATAGTGATCATAAACGTTGACACTGTATATTACATTCGTTTTATCATTATGGAAATGTGAAGTGCACATTTAGACTCATGGATGTTTGGCTTGCATGTATGACATCAAAGCGGTATTTATTATAATCCTCAACGTCTCATCCTTCAAAATACATAGAGTCCTCGTAATTTACAGCATTTCCCTCACTCAGACAACAAAAACATTTGTTAAAGTTGCCCATTTAGCGGGAGGGAGGGGGCAACCTCTTGTATCGCGCGGTGCTTAAGTTCAGAACGGCTGTCAGTCAAAACCAATACAGAGCTGTGAAGCGGAGAACCTGTACAGCCACTGCGTTCCAATTTAGGCGCTTATCAGTGTCCAAATCTGCCATTTTCAAGCCGTATACTGGTATGAATGTAAAGGGCTACTAATCTGTAGTGTCAATCCACAATGAACTAGGAGGAGAATATTCCGTGCCCTCAGCCGAATTGGAGTTGATGACCGTCAATAACCTACAGAGCGTATTGACGCAAAGACCGTCAATAACCTAAAGAACTTCAGACAAACGCATGCAGTATTAAGCCATGGAACGCCTTGCTTGGCCAGTGAGTGGCCAAGCCCTCATCACAACTACAACTTGTTTATTTACCAAAACCCACAGCATTTCGCGCCACTGCCAGCAATTGCGCTTATAATAATTGCTTGTGAAGATATTTCTGGCTCACCCCCGGACCCCACTCCCGAGTGGCGCAGTGGTCTAAGGCACTGCATTTCAGTGTTAGAGGTGTCACTACAGACCCTGGTTCGATCCCGGGCTGTATCACAACCGGCCGTGATCGGGAGTCCCGTAGGGCGGCGCACAATTGGCCCAGCGTCGTTCGAGTTTGGCCGGGGTAGGCCGTCATTGTAAATAAGAGTTTGTTCTTAATTAACTGACCTCCCTAGTAAAATGAAGGTTACACACACACACACTGACCAAAAAGTTATTTTGTTAGCATTTACGCATGTCTCCATTACCAGTAAAACATAATGAAAACCTATTCCTTTCACTTACTGACTTGCTGTGCTGTTTCATTGTTCATTTGTTTAGTCGTTTATTGTGCCTAATCCTTATTGTGGCTAGCTTCACAACACACAACCCCGGTCCATTTCACTAGCCAAATGAAGCTAGCTGGCTGTAACGTTAGCTTTGGACAACAAGGTTAAGTAGCTAGCTAGCTATTTATTTTCATGAACTGTTCAATTTCAACAGGTGAACAACAAGTGGCAACCTAGCTAATACTTACTCAGAAGGATTCCTAAATCATTGGTAAGAATAAATGTAAAAAGTTTCTACTTGTCATTGTTTTCAAGCTGGTTGTATTGGTGCTAGCTAGGTACCAAGCTAAAGCTAGCTACCCCAGAAGTTGCGGTCGAACAAATTATGCTTTATTACCAACGCGGTTTTGTAAACACATCGTTTGTGGCCGGTGTTTGTGTGTTTGCTGACTTCTTTTGCACAGCTTTGACAGTGCTACTGTATCTTTTTTGACGCGCAAAGACCCAAACGGCGTTCCATAGTATGTATGTCGTGAAGCTAATAGCAGTGATGCTATTACTGTGTAACTCCGGTAGGGCAACATCTGAAATATAACGCACTTGGTAGTGTGTACCGGTGCTCGACCAGTCGGCGAAAGCCAACATCACCCACGACAGAACGGTTGATTGTCAAGGGCAGTGAATTCCATTATCTTGGCTTTAATGGATTTCGCCTTTGAGTTGTCTCGCTGAAATGCTCTTACTCTTTCAAATGACTGCTCGACTTGACTGCTCAATCCACATGGCAGACATTGTGGGATAGGTTATTTATTTATTTTTATTTTACCTTTATTTAACTAGGCAAGTCAGTTAAGAACAAATTCTTATTTTCAATGACGGCCTAGGAACAGTGGGTTAACTGCCTGTTCAGGGGCAGAACGACAGATTTGTACCTTGTCAGCTCGGGGATTTGAACTTGCAACCTTTCGGTTACTAGTCCAACGCTCTAACCACTAGGCTACCCTGTGTTGCGCACAATTTTACCTGGATTCATTACATCATGTACCTTCGTTATATAGGTGTACACGTCAGCTTTGACATCGGTTTTGCACATCGGGCGTTAAACTAGGCATCGGCCGATAGCGATGTTGACATTTTTACTCATATCGTCCGATTCCGATATGTTCACTTATATATCGTGCATCCCTACTATGTATAGCTTCGTAAGACTAAAATGACCAACCACCCAGCTTTGGAGTAGTTGGAAGTCTGTTTTTGAGAGGAGCTGGCTACTGTGGGAGACTTCTAGTAATTGTGCTAAGCTAACTATGTGCTAACTTCAATCATCTCCAAACTACACGCTGAGACAGAAATTAGTTCGTCTGACTGAGAAAAACAACCTAAATCTCCCAGTATTCCTTTAAGCCATATCAGTGTCTGGAATAATATTCAACATTCTTTCTGCCATGAGTCATTTATAAGTCATTATTTTTAAAACAATATCTTGACAATACATTGTCAAATGCTCATTTGCAATCGATGATTAAAAACGTACTCACCAATTATTGCGGTCACGTTTTCAGGATCTGATCTCTTTTCCCCCCCCCATCTTATTCCCTTATAGCTTTTGCCACCTAGAATTGTTCAAATGAAAAAAGTTCAACGTGTCAAATAATTATCTAAAGTCATGATGACACAGCCCGATATTTAAATTTGAGTTAGGTCTGAAGATGACTCTGGCTTAGCTGTACAATGATACAAATATTACATACCTATAACGATTGTCCCATAGGATTAGAATGAGTAGAACGGACATTCCCATCCAAAACAGTGTTGGTTTGTGTGAACAGCAAGTAGACCCTTTTTCACAGACGATCTATCTCTGGCCCAACACCCATTATCCTTATACAGTGCATTTAGATAGTATTCATACCCAAGAAGACTCGAAGGCTATAATTGCAGCCAAAGGTGCTTCAACAAAGTTCTGAGTAAATGGTCTGAATACTTATGTAAATGTGATGTTTTAGTTTATTTTTAATACATTTGCAAAAAATTAATAATAACCAGTTTTTGCTTTGTCATTATGGGGTATTGTGTGTTCGATGGGGTTGAAGTCAGGGCTCTGTTACAGGCCAGTCAAGTTCTTCCACACCGATCTCGATAAACCATTTCTGTATGGACCTCGCTTTGCGCATGGGGGCATTATCATGCTGAAACAGGAAAGGGCCTTCCCAAACTGTTGCCACACAGTTGGAAGCACAGAATCGCCTAGAATGTCGTTGTATGCTGTAGCGGTAAGATTTCCCTTCACTGAAACTATGGGGCTTAGCCCGAACCAAGATAAACAGCCCCAGACCATTATTCCTCCTCCCCTAAACTTTACAGTTTGCAAGGTGCATTCGGGCAGGTATCGTTCTCCTGGCTTCAGCCAAACCCAGATTTGTTCGTCGGACTGGCAGATGGTAAACTGTAATTCATCACGCCAGAGAACAAGTTTACACTTCTCCAGAGTCCAATGGCGGCAGGCTTTACATCACTCGAGCCAACGCTTGGCATTGCGCATGGTGATTTTAGGCTTGTGTGTGGCCGCTCGACCATGGAAACCCATTTCATGAAGCTTACGACAAACAGTTCTTGTGCTGCTGTTGCTTCCAGAGGCATATTGGAACTCGGTAGTGAGTGTTGCAACCGAGGACAGACGATTTTACGCACTTCAGCACTCGGCGGTACCGTTCTGTGAGCTTGTGTGGCCTACCACTTCGCGGCTGAGCTGTTGTTGCTCCAAGATGTTTTCACATCACAATAACAGCACTTAAAGTGGACCGGGACAGCTCTAGCAGGGCAGAAATTTGACGAACTGACGTGTTGGAAAGGTTGCATCCTATGACGGTGCCACGTTGAAAGTCACTGACCTCTTCAGTATGGGCCATTCTACTGCCAATGTTTGTCTATGGAGATTTACATGGCTGTGTGCTCGATTTTATTCACCTGTCAGCCACAGGTGTGGCTGAAATAGCCGAATCTGATAATTTGAAGGGGTGTCCACATACTTTTGGTGATGTAGTGTAGCTCAGGCAGTAGGAAGCTTTCCCATCCATTTATATGCAGAGGATACAGTCTCATACTCAGCTGGCACTTCCCTGGATTCTGCGTTAAACGCTCTGCAACAAAGCTTTCTCTGCCCTTGACCTTTGTTTTGGAGGTGTTCAGAACAAGGTTTTGTGGATCATTAAGAAGAATGCTCCAACCCCCCCCCCCCAACCGGTGTGATTACTACCTCTGAGGGTTTAGAGCTTGAGGTAGTCACTTCATACAAGTACTTGGGTGTATGGCTAGATGGTACACTGTCCTTCTCTCAGCACATATCCAAGCTGCAGACTAAGGTGAAATCTAGACTTGCTTTCCTCTATTGTAATCACTCTTTCACCCCAGCTGCCTAACTAACCCTGATTCAGATAACCATCCATAGATTGGCAAGTAAGGGTGGTCTTAAGCAGCTTGATGTTCTTTACCATTCGGCCATTCAGATTTGCCAACAATGCTCCTTATAGGACACATCACTGTATTCTACCGTATACTCCTCTGTAAACTGTCCATCTCTGTATACCCGGCGTGAGACCCACTGGTTGATGCTTATTTATAAAATCCTTTTAGGCCTCACTCCCCCCTATCTGAGATATCTACTGCAACCCTCATCCTCCACATACAACACCCGTTTTGCCAGTCACATTCTGTTAAAGGTCCCCAAAGCTCACACATCCCTGGGTCGCTCCTCTTTTCAGTTCGCTGCAGCTAGCGACCGGAACGAGCTGCAACAAACACTCAAACTGGACAGTTTTATCTCCATCTCTTCATTCAAAGACTCAATCATGGACACTCTTATTGACAATTGTGGCTGCTTTACGTGATGTATTGTCGCGCTTACTTTTTTGCCTTTCGTACCATGTTTGTGCTGCTACCGTGTTGTTGCCATGTTGTGTTGTCTTAGGTCTCTCTTTATCTAGTGTTGTCTCTCTTGTCGTGATGTTTTTTTCCCTACATTTTTATTTTAAATCCCCCGTCTCAGCAGGAGGCCTTTTGCTGTAAATAAGAATTTGTTCTTAATTGACTTGCCTAGTTAAATAAAGTTTTAAAAAAAATATTCGCACCCAGGCCAGGAGCTAGTACTTGATACACAGCCTTTGGCCAAGATAACTGCTGACAAATGCTTCTTGTAGCCGTCAATGAGCTTGCTGCACTTGTCTACTGGCAATTTGTCCCACTCTTCAGCTGTGTTTGAGGGGTGCATAATTAACTTCTTAGGGATGAGACGGGCTGAAATCCGGTTAACGGGATCGATTTGACAACAGCCAGTGAAAGTGCAGGGCGCCAAATTCAAACAACAGAAATCTCAAAATAAAATTCCTCAAACATACAAGTATTTTACACCATTTTAAAGATAAACTTGTTGTTAATCCCACCACAGTGTCCGATTTCAAGAAGGCTTTACGACGAAAGCATACCATGCGATTATGTTAGGTCAGCACCTAGTCGCCGAAAACAACAGCCATTTTTCCAGCCAAAGAGAGGAGTCACAAAAAGCAGAAATAGAGAAAATGAATCACTAACCTTTGATCTTCATCAGATGACACTCATAGGACTTCATGTTACACAATACATGTTTGTTTTGTTCGATAAAGTTCATATTTGTATCCAAAAATCTCAGTTTACATTGGCACCTTATGTTCAGTAATGTTTTGCTTCCAAAACATCCGGTGATTTTGCAGAGAGCCACATCAATTTACAGAAATACTCATCATAAAAGTTGATGAAAATACAAGAGTTATACATGGAATTAAAGATATACTTCTCCTTAATGCAACCGCTGTGTCAGATTTCAAAAAAGCTTTACGGAAAAAGCCTGTAACAAGGTTCTAAAGACTGTTGACATCTAGTGGAAGCCTTAGGAAGTGCAATGAACCAAATGTACACTGTATCTTGGATAGGCAAAGACTTAAATCTACAAACCTCAGATTTCCCACTTCCTGGTTGAATTTTTTTCTCCGGTTTTTGCCTGCCATATGTGTTCTGTTATACTCACAGACATCATTCAAACAGTTTTAGAAACGTCAGAGTGTTTTCTATCCAAATCTACTAATAATATGCATATCTTAGCTTCTGGGCCTGAGTAGCAGGCAGTTTACTCTGGGCACCTTATTCATCCAAGCTACTCAATACTGCCCCCCCATCCATAAGAAGTTAATTAAGCCATTATACCACGGCTAAGGGTTGTTCTTAGGCACGACACAACAAAGTGCCTGGACACAGCCCTTAGCCGTGGTATATTGGCCATATATCACAAACCCCAGAAATGCCTTACTGCTATTATAAACTGGTTACCAACTTAATTAGAGCAGTAAAAATATATGTTGTGGTATACGGTCTGATATACCACGGCTGTCAGCCAATCAGGATTCAGGGCTCGAACCAACCAGTTTATAATTTAGTCTAGAGTCTAGACCAACTGCTACCATAGGTTTTCTATGGGATTCAGATCTGGACTCATTGCTGGCCCCTCCAGAACAGTCCAGCATTTTTTCCTTAACCCTTCCTAGATGCTTTTTGATCTGTGTTTGGGGTTGTACTAATGAAAGACCCAAAACCTTTGACAGAGACCAAGGTTTTGGACACTGGGTTGAACATTGGACTCCAAAACACCTTGCACATTCAAGGCCCTCCGCAACAGAGGTCTCAAAGACACCCCACTGCATTATCGAATAGAGGTCGACCGATTATGATTTTTCAACACCGATACCGATTATTGGAGGACCCAAAAAAAGCCGATACCGATTAATCGGCCGATTTTAAAAATATATATTTTTTATATATATATATTTGTAATAATGACAATACTGAATGAACACTTATTTTAACTTAATATAATACATCACTAAAATCAATTTAGTATCAAATAAATAATGAAACATGTTCAATTTGGTTTAAATAATGCAAAAGCAAGGTGTTGGAGAAGAAAGAAAGTGCAATATGTGATGTAAAAAAAGCTAACGTTTAAGTTCCTTGCTCAGAACATGAGAACATATGAAAGCTGGTGGTTCCTTTTAACATGAGTCTTCAATATTCCCAGGTAAGAAGTTTTAGGTTGTAGTTATTATAGGACTATTTCTCTCTATACCATTTGTATTTCATATACCTTTGACAATTGGATGTTCTAATAGGTACTTTAGTATTGCCAGCCTAATCTCGGGATAGGCTTGAAGTCAAGCATTGCGAAGAGCTGCTGGCAAACGCAGTAAAGTGTTGTTTGAATGAATGCTTACGAGCCTGCTGCTGCCTACCACCGCTCAGTCAGACTGCTCTATCAAATCAGACTTAATTATAATATAATAACACACAGAAATACAAGCCTTAGGTCATTAATATGGTAAAATCCGGAAACTTGTAATTTCGAAAACAAAACGTTTATTCTTTCAGTGAAATACGTAAGTGTTCTGTATTTTATCTAATGGGTGGCATCCATAAGTCTAAATATTGCTGTTAAGTCATAATTACGTAAAATTCTGCCAAATTAGTTCGCAACGAGCCAGGCGGAACAAACTGTTGCATATACCCTGACTCTGTTGCACAGAACGCAAGAGAAGTGACACAATTTCCCTACCTCCGCCATGTTTTAGGCATGTTTAGGTGGGTTTTCTTGTCTTTCTTTCAGATGTTTACCTACAACCAAGATCAGGTAGTTGATTATTCATTGTAGCCTAGGTCTAATACACTGAACAAAAATATTAATGCAACATGCAACAATTTCAAAGATTTTACTGAGATACAGTTAATATTTTTTTGTTTTTATTTAACCTTTATTTAACTAGGCAAGTCAGTTAAAGAACAAATTCTTATTTACAATGAAGGCGTACCAAAAGGCAAAAGGCCTCCTGCGGGGATGGGGGCTGGGATTAAAAATAAAATAAAAAATACCGTGTGGCAGCAACACATGAGAGCACAGCATGGTAGCAACAACATGGCAGCAGCGCAAAACAGGGTACAAACATTATTGGGCACAGACAACAGCACAAAGAGCAAGAAGGTAGAGACAACAATATAACGCGCAAACTGTCAAATCAAATTTTATTGGTCACATACACATGGTTAGCAGATGTTAATGCAAGTGTAGCGAAATGCTTGTGCTTCTAGTTCCGACAGTGCAGCAATATCTAACAAATTCACAACGACTACCTTATACACACAATGTAAGGGAATGGAGTAAGAATATGTACATATAAATATATGGATGCGCGATGGCATAGGCAAGGTGCAATAGATGGTATAAAATACAGTATGTACTTATGAGATGAGTAATTTAGGATATTAAAACATTAGTGGCTTTATTTAGTGACTAGTGATATCTTTATTAAATCAATTTAAGTGGCCAGTGATTTGAGTCTGTATGTTGACAGCAGCCTCTGTTAGTGATGGCTGTTTAACAGTCTGATGGCCTTGAGATAGAAGCTGTTTTTCAGTCTCTCGGTCCCAGCTTTGATGCACCTGTACTGACCTCGCCTTCTGGATGGTAGCAGGGTGAACAGGCAGTGGCTCAGGTGGTTGTTGTCCTTGATGATCTTTTTGGCCTTCCTGTGACATCGGGTGCTGTAGGTGTCCTGGAGGGCAGGTAGTTTGTCCCTGGTGATGCGTTGTGCAGACCACACTACCCTCTGGCGAACCTTGCGCTTGAGGGTGGTGCAGTTTCCGTACCAGGCGGTGATACAGCCTGACAGGATGCTCTTGATTGTGCATCTGTAAAAGTTACAAGCCACATTTCTTCAGCCTCCTACGGTTGAAGAGGCACTGTTGAGCCTTTTTCACCACGCTGTCTGTGTGGGTGGACCATTTCAGTGTACGCCGAGGAACTTAACTTTCCTCCTTCTACACTGCTGTCCCGTCTTTGTTTTGTTGACGTTGAGTGAGGTTATTTTCCTGACACCACACTCCGAGGGCCCTCACCTTCTCCCTGTAGGCTGTCTCGTCATTGTTGGTAATCGAGCCTACCACTGTAGTGTCGTCTGCAAACGTGATGATTGAGTTGGAGGCTTGCATGGCCACGCAGTCGTGGGTGAACAGGGAGTACAGGAGAGGGCTGAGAAGACACCCTTGTGGGGCCCCAGCGTTGAGGATCAATGGGGTGGAGATGTTGTTTCCTACCTTCACCACCTGGGGGCGGCCCGTCAAAGTCCAGGATCCAGTTGCACAGGGTAGGGTCGAGACCCAGGGTCTCAAGCTTGATGAGTTTGGAGTGTACTATGGTGTTGAATGCTGAGCTGTAGACAATGAACAGCATTATTACATAGGTATTCCTCTTGTCGAGATGTGATAGGGCAGTGTGATGGCGATTGCATCGTCTGTAGACCTATTGGGACGGTAAGCAAATTGGACTGTGTCTAGGGTATCAAGTAGGGTGGAGGTGATATGATCCTTGACTAGTCTCTCAAAGCACTTGAAGATGACAGAAGTGAGTGCTACGGGGCGATAGTCATGTCAGTTACCTTAGCTATTTTGGAAACAGGAACAATGGTGGCCATCTTGAAGCATATGGGGACAGCAGACTGGGATAGGGATTGATTGAATATGTCCGTAAACACACTAGCCAGCTGGTCTGCGCATGATTTGAGGACGTGGCTAGGGATGTCTGGGCCGGCAGCCTTGCGAGGGTTAACACATTTAAATGTTTTACTCATGTCGGCCACGGAGAAGGAGATCCCACAGTCTTTGTTAGCGGGCCGTGTCGGTGGCACTGTATTGTCATTTACATTTACATTTTACATTTAAGTCATTTAGCAGATGCTCTTATCCAGAGCGACTTACAAATTGGAAAGTTCATACACATTCATCCTTGTCCCCTCGTGGGAATTGAACCCTGGTCCCCCCGTGGGAATTGAACCCACAACCCTGGCGTTGCAAGCGCCATGCTCTACCAACTGAGCCACACGGGACGTCGTCTGCAAACTTGATGTCCTCAAAGAAGTTGTTTAATTTGTCTGGGAGCAAGACGTTGATGTCCGCGATGAGGCTGGTTTTCTTTTTGTAATCCGTGGTTGACTGTAGACCCTGCCACATACATCTCGTGTTTGAGCCGTTGAATTGCGACTCTACTTTGACTCTATACTGACGCTTTTCTTGTTTAATTGCCTTGCGGAGGGAATAACTACACTGTTTGTATTCGGTCATGTTTCCAGTCGCCTTGCCATGATTAAATGCTGTGCGGGTAAACAAGAAATATCATAGTCAACAAAGCATGCAGGAGTCATGAGGCAGATAGCAAAATGCACAAGAAAAAATATATAATGACCTGGGGCTAGCCATTGTAAGTTCAGAGTCACTCGCCCCAACAGTGCAAGTGTGCTGGAGGCGAGCGAAAGCTTGTGAGAGAGGGGGGAGTGTGGTAGGGGTACCTGTACCAGACTGGGAGACAAGCCAGGGCAGACCGTGATCAGATCGCCAGGTGGAATCCAAACAGCAGTGCAGCAGGCAACGGGAGTCGGTATCATACCCACTTTGGAGAAGCTTTTACTTCTTTTGGCTGATTTCTTGTAGAAAATGCCAGTGGATGGTCTTTGAACAGCAGGGGGAAGCTTCAAGGCCTCTGGATTTGGGTGGGGTAACCTGCCATTTGTTGGGCTCAAAGGCCTCGACACCTCAGTACTAATTGAAGTTGTATCTGGTCTGTCTCAGTTCCAGGTTGGATGGTGTCCTTGGTAGTGTTAATCCTTCCAGGTAATTTTGTCCAACATTAGGTTGTAGGTTTCGAGTTTTGATCTGGAGTGAAGGTTATGCTATGGAGAGTAGCATCCTGTATATGTCGCTGCCGAAAAATTCTAGTTTCTTACTCCAAATCTATCTTTTTGCAAGAAACATGTTGAAAAATGTGAGAGCTCACTGTGTCTCTCTCGCTCTCTCTTTTTCTATTCATATAAGGCAATCAGTCAATTGAAATAAATACATTTGGCTCTAAATCTATGAATTTCACATGACTGGGAATACAGATATGCATCTGTTGATCACAGATACCTTAAGTTAGGGGCGTGATTCAGAAAACCAGTCAGTATCTGGTTTGACCACCATTTGCCTCATGCAGCGCAACACATCTCCTTCGCAAAGAGTTGATCAGGCTGTTGATTGTGGCCTGTTGAATGTTGTCCCACTCCTCTTCAATGGCTGTGCGAAGTTGCTGGATATTGGCTGGAACTGGAACACGCTGTCGTACACGTAGATCCAGAGCATCCCAAACATGCGCAAATGGTTGACATGTCTGATTATGCAGGCCATGGAAGAACTGGGACATTTTCCGCTGCTAGGAATTGTGTACAGACTTGCGACATGAGGCTGTGCATTATCATGCTACAACATGAGGTAATGGCGGCAGATGAATGGCACGACAGTGGGCCTCAGGATCTCGTCACGGTATCTCTGTGCATTCAAATTGTCATCGATAAAATGCAATTGGGTTCGTTGTCCATAGCTTATGCCTGCCCATACCATAACCCCACCACCACCACCATGGGGCTCACCCACACATCTGCCATCTGCCTGGTAAAGTTGAATCTGTGAGGTGCACACTTCTCCAGTGTGCCAGTGGCCATCGAAAGGTGAGCATTTGCCCATTGAAGTCGGCTACGACGCTGAACTGCTGTCAGGTCAAGACCCTGGTGAGGACGACGAGCATGCAGATGAGCTTCCCTGAGACGGTCTCCGACAGTCTGTGCAGAACTTCTTTGGTTGTGCAAACCCACAGATCATCAGCTGTCCGAGTGGCTGGTCTCAGACGATTCCCAAGCTGGATTTGGAGGTCCTGGACTGGCGTGGTTACATGTGGTCTGCGGTTGTGAGGCCGGTTGGACGTACTACCAAAATCTCTAAAACGACGGCTACGGTAGAGAAATTAACATGTCCACCAGAGCTGTTGAATTTTATAACTGCAGCCATCATACCAATTGCATACTCTCTCAACCTGAGACATCTCTGGCATTGTGTTGTGTGACAAAACTGCACATTATAGAATGACATTTTGTCCCCAGCACAAGGTGCACATGTGTAATGATCATGCTGTTTAATCAGCTTCTTGATATGCCACACCTGTCAGGTGGATGGATTATCTTGGTAAAGGAGAAGTGCTCACTAACAGGGATGTTGAGACTCCCGAGTGGCGCGGCGGTCTAAGGCACTGCATCTCAATACTAGAGGTGTCACCACAGACTCGATTCCAGGCTGGATCACAACCGGCCTTGGTTGGGAGTCCCATAGGGCAGCGCACAATTGGCCCAGCATCGTCCGGGTTAGGGTTTGGCTGGGGTAGGCCGTCATTGTAAATAAGAATTTGCTCTTAACTGACTTGCTTAGTGAAATAAAAGGTTACATAGAATTACAGAGAAGCTTTTTGTGGGTACGGAACATTTTGCGTTTTCTATTTAGGGCCTATGCAACCATACGAATTATCGATTAATAGTAATTAACTTATAATTTACACATTTTTTATTTTACCGTTATTTTACCAGGTAAGTTGACTGAGAACACGTTCTCATTTGCAGCAACGACCTGGGGAATAGTTACAGGGGAGAGGAGGGGGATGAATGAGCCAATTGTAAACGGGGGGTTATTAGGTGACCATGATGGTAAGAGGGCCAGATTGGGAATTTAGCCAGGACACCGGGGTTAACACCCCTACTCTTACGATAAGTGCCGTGGGATCTTTAATGACCTCAGAGAGTCAGGAAACCCGTTTAACGTCCCATCCGAAAGACGGCACCCTACACAGGGCAGTGTCCCCAATCACTACCCTGGGGCATTGGGTTATTTTTAGACCAGAGGAAAGAGTGCCTCCTACTGGCCCTCCAACACCACTTCCAGCAGCATCTGGTCTCCCATCCAGGGACTGACCAGGACCAACCCTGCTTAGCTTCAGAAGCAAGCCAGTAGTGGTATGCAGGGTGGTATGCTGCTGGCTATCTGTCTTTACTGTTCCCTTGCCAAATTCACGCATCGCCACTGGCATTTCGCCCACCCCACCGAATACCCAATTCGAAAAATAACGACAGATTGCGGCTGGATGATATTTCACAAAAGCGGGAAAGGTGTCAAACAAGACATGCTCGTATTTAGTTTTTCCGTCAACATTTTTGGGATTTTAAAAAAGGGCCTATTATTTATAGTTATTTCATTTATACTTATACTTGGGATATTGTTTTGTAACAGGAAAGGTAAAAAGAATAGCCGGAGGGCGTCCTTGGATGAGTTTTTCATGGTTGCAAATACCACCGCAATTCAAGAATGACACACTAACTTACTAACACACATGCATGCTTCTGTCCGATTCATCTGTTTTTTTCCAGATGGAGACAAAGGTGGAGATGCGATGGAAGGAGAGGGGCAGAAGGGGGAGATGGAAGCAGACAGCAAGATGGAGGGAGCCGATCGAAAGCAGGTGGAGCGAGAGTGGGAAATCGCCTACAGCGATGACGAAATCGAGGACCCCAAAAACTGGATGCCCCCTCCTGACGAAATCAAAAGACTGTATGAGCTCCTTTCAAAAGGGGAGAAGCTGGAACTGAACTTTGTGCCCCTTCCTCGAAGACCGCCTACACCTGAGAGGACCCCCTCTCCCGAGAGGGATGATGAGGACGAGGCGGCAAAAGAGAGGGAGAGGGAGGATAGAGAGCGCAAGTGAGTTGTGTATTCATTTATATCTAAGGTTGGTTATGTTTCCTTCTAGCTCTGGTCCAGGAGGACTACGGTAAGCAGAGTTGTGTTCATTGTGGTACGCAATGGAAAAGCAAAATTAGCGTTTCTTATTGAACAAGTCTAGGGGCTCTATTTTCAAACACACTTTAGTTTGCAATTGCGTCATGTAAAAACTGGCACACTGGCACTTTTTTAAAATATTACGAGCAGCAAAACAGTAAAGACATTCCCCTTTTTTTTTTATATATTGGACATTATTTTTGTCCAGCTTCTGTGAAAAGTTTGGATGCCCAATGCATGAAAGGTGTTAGCGACTAGGGAAGCGTGTTTAGGAACAAGTTATTTAACGACTTATTGTTTTTCGTTGATAATTTTGTAAAAAAAAATGCACCTTCCACTTTCTTTTGTTGAATCTCGGGAATTACAATCACTGTCCAAGGTTCTGAATCTGCTTGTAAGATGTTTGTTTTTTAACCTTTCATGTTGCAAAGTCACTACTGGCCATTTCAATGGCGATGGTAGGCTATTGCTACAATGCCTTCAGAAAGTATTCACACCTTTTTACTTTTCAGATTTTGTTGTTACATTTTATCCCATTTCAAATTCAGGTTGTATTACACACAATACCCCATAATGTCAAAGTTTAATTATGTTCTTCCAAAATGTTCCCAATTAATTACAAATGATAAGCTGAATTGTCTTGAGTCAATAAGTATTCAACCCCTTTTATGGCAAGCCTAAATAAGTTCAGGTGTAGAAATGTGCTTAACAAGTCACATAATTAGTTGCATGGACTCACTGTGTGCGATTTAATAGGTTTTAACATGATTTTTGAATGACTACCCTAGTCGAGCAGTGAATTTCAAAAACAGATTCAACCAAAGCAGACACTAAATATCCCTTTGAGCGTGGTGAAGTTATTAATTACACTTTGGATGGTGTATCAATACACCCAGTCACTACAAAGATACAGGCATCCTTCCTAACTTAGTTGCCGGAGAATAAAGAAACCACTCAGGGATTTCCCCATGAGGCCAATGGTGACTTTAAAACAGGAGTTTAATGGCTGTGATGGGAAAAACTGAGGATGGATCAACAACAGGTGCAGTTACTCCACAATAGTAACCTTATTAACAGTGAAAACAAGGAAACCTGTACAAAACACATTCCACAACATGCATCCTGTTTGCAACAAGGCACTAAAGTAATACTACAATTTTTTTTTGTAAAACAAACATTTTGTCCTGAAGTGTTATGTTTGGGGAAAATCCAATACAACACATTACTGAGTACCACTCCATATTTTCAAGCATAGTGGTGGCTGCATTATGTTATGGGTATGCTTGTAATCGTTTTTCCGGATAAAAAAAGAAACGGAATGGATCTGAGCACAGGCAAAATCCTAGAGGAAAACCTGGTTCATTCTGCTTTCCACCAGACACTGGAAGATTAGTTCACCTTTCAGCAGGACAATAACCTAAAACACAAGGCCAAATCTACACTGGAGTTGCTTATCAATAAGACAGTGAATGTTTGAGTGGCCGAGTTACAATTCTGACTTAAATCTATGGCAAGACCTGAAAATGGCAAGACCTGAAAATGGTTGTCTAGCAATAATCTACAACCAATTTGACAGAGCTGGGAGAATTTTGAAAAGATGAATGGGCAAATGTTGCACAATCCAGGTGTGGAACGCTCTTACAGACTTACCCAGAAAGACTCCCAGCTGTAATCACTGCCAAAGGTGCTTCTACAAAGTATTGACCCTTGAGTGCGAATACTTATGTAACTTAGATATCTGTATTTAATTTAATACATTTCTAAAAACAGGGGGTATTGTGTATAGATGGGTGCACCTTTATTTATTTAATCAATTTTGAATTCTGGCTGTAACAACAAAATGTGGAATAAGTCAAGGGATATGAATACTTTCTGAAGGCACTGAGCGTATTTCCATATTTAAGCCATGCAATTACTTAACAGGTGGGGGCCACAATCTCAACTCATCATGAGGGGCCACAGTGGCTTGCAGGTCTGCATACCCTGCATACCCAGATCCACAGGCGTTCTCAGAGATTTGCTGGTTAGTCACTTTGAAAACAAGAGTCAGTCCAGTCCGTCTTTTGTTGGCCAATAAGGAAGGCTGCAATTGTGTGGGCCCAATAAGTTTTTTGGGGAAAATAATAGTGAAACTATCATTCCACTATTACTGTAGATCATTTTCTGAAAATACAATGCAAAAATATTACATAACTCTTTTAATATACAATTTATGTTCATAACGCTGGGCAACATGGGCCTGGGAGACTCACATGGATATTGGTATCCACAGTACTCCACCAATTATAAATGTTTCAACTCAATACTTCTTGTTTTCCCCTTAAACATTTTTTTGTACATAAATGTACTATTTAAGCTTTTGTGTAGAATTGCAGAAAATTTGCTTAAACTGCAAAAATGGCTCTTCGATGCCAAGAGGCGGGCCTTTAAAATGTGTCTTCCCAGACTTGGTCCGGCCTTGCATTGCCGAGGTCATAGAAAAACTCCTTGTATGCTATTTTCAAGTTGTGTTCTGATGAATTTGCCATCACTAAAAGGGTCTCTGGCTGGTCTCAAAAAGTTTGATTTGTGCAGTTAAAGTAAACTGTTAACTAAATGCATTATGCCAGAGCCGGCCCCTAAGCGAGATTTGGTTGGGTGGCACCCATACCTCGCGGGCAAAACATTTTACTGGGTCCGTCGTGACGGCAAAGATGTGTACTCTTATTCTAACACTCAACAGTAAGTTGAGACCCCGACTGAGTTGACTGGTCAGGGGCCCCGTTTTGGTAATTGAGGGCCGCCAGTTGCCCATCCCTGACTCAGAACAATGCGGAGTGCAAACATGTTCAACATATTTAGGAAATATGGGATAGGCCTACATTATATTTTGTGTCTGTAGGCCAGCGTTTCCTGGAGACCCTGAGGGGGTGCACGTTGTGGTTTTTGCCCTAGTATTACACAGTTGATTATTTGAATCGGCTGTGTAGTGCTAGGGCAAAAACCACAGCGTGCACCCCTCGGGGTCCCCGGACCACGTTTGGAAACACTGCTGTAGGCCATTTAAAAAAAAATTGGCTATAAATGGACTAACATTCGATTTGGATTTGCTGACAACGCAATACATAAAATGCACAACTTGAAGCAACCACACATTTAGCCATGAAGCAAGTTCTGATTGGCCAGTGAGGGGGTCAAGCCTGACAAACCTACAACTTGCTTATTTGTCAAAACCTAGCCCTTTCGCACCACAGCCAGCTGCTGCGCCCATAATTCGGGTTGTGAAAACAGCAAAATTATTTGACCCCCCCCCAAAAAAAAACTATAGTGCTACCACTTACCATTGGGTTAGGTTTGTTGAAATAGAGGCCTAGGGACTCCCCCTGTTTTTCATAAAGATAAACTATGGCAGTATGGATGACTAGTATTTTCTTTCTTTGTCAGGGCCCCATCTCCCACAGAGTTTGATTTTGATGAAGAACAGATGCAACAGACTCCAAAAAATGCTTTCATCAACCGACGCAGGACACCAGGTATGACTTTCACTTACCTCATTCTTTGTTTTGGAAGATACCTTTCATGCCACAGTATCTCACGCAACTTAGGGTCTACAAGCACTTGCCTATTGCCTAATATCGAGTCATTTTCACAGTGATTTGATGAGATCCAATTAGACTGAACCGGAGTGCAGCTAAAACTGGTGCTGGGGAATAATTGTCAAGAAGGTGGCATAATGCATTTTTCATGAAATATGTACACTACCTGACCAAAAGGTATGTGGACATCTACTTTTCGTACATCTCGTTCAAAAATCATGGGCATTAATATGGATTTGGTCCCCCCCTTTGCTGCTATAACAGGTTCCACTCTTCTGGGAAGGCTTTCCACTAGATGTTGGAGCACTGCTGCGGGGACTTGCTTCCTTTCAGCCACAAGAGCATTAGTGAGGTCGGGCACTGATGTTGGGCAATTAGGCCTGGCTCGCAGTTGGCGTTCCAATTCATTCCAAAGGTGTTCAATGAGGTTGAGGTCATGGCTCTGTGAAGGCCAGTCAAGTTCTTCCACACCCATTTCTGTATGGACCTCACCTCACTTTGTGCACAGGAGCATTGTCATGCTGAAACACGAAAATCCAAATTGTTGCCACAAAGTTGGAAGCACATAATTGTCTAGAATGTCATTGTAAGCGTTAAGATTTCTCTTCACAGGAACTAAGGGCCTGATCCATGAAAAACAGCCCCAGACCATTAATCCTCCTCCACCAAACTTTACAGCTGGCACTATGCATTCGGCAGGTAGCATTCTCTTGGCATCCGCCAAACACAGATTCGTCCGTCGGACTGCCAGATGGTGAAGCGTGATTCATCACTCCAGAGAACGGGTTTCCACTGCTCCAGAGTCCAATGGCGGCGAGCTTTACACCACTCCAGCCGACGCTTGGCATTGTGCATGAGGATGTTAGGCTTGTGTGCGGCTGCTCAGCCATGGAAACCCATTTCATGAAGCTCGAACAGTTCTTGTGCTGATGTTGCTTTCAGAGGCCGTTTGGAACTCGGAAGTGAGTGTTGCAACCGAGAACAAATGATTATACACACTTCAGCGGTCCCGTTCTGTGAGCTTGTGTGGCCTACCACTTTGCGGCTGAGCCGTTGTTACTCCTAGACGTTTACAGTTCACATTAACAGCACTTAGTTGACCAGGGCAGCAATTTGACTTGTTGGCATCCTATGACGGTGCCACGTTGAAAGTCACTGAGCTCGTCAGTTAAGGCCATACTACTGCCAATGTTTTCCTAAGGAGATTGCATGGCTATGTGCTTGATTTATACACCTGTCAGTAACGGGTGCGGCCGAAAATAGCTGAATCCACTAATTTTGAAGAGGTCTCCACATATACTTTTGTATATATAGTGTCTTGCATAAAATGTATGCCCTAATTTTCAAACTAGTTTTCTTCAAGAAAACACCTTTTCCTGTGAAAACACAGAATACTAACTCTGTTCTCCACGTGCTTGACATTTGACTTTGTTGAGGAAATTTCACCATCTGCTTCAGCGGGGTACCCGGCTCATGCCCGGAAGGCAGCCTGGTTATTAGTGCTGAGCGATTAGTGCTTTTTTTAAATCGGTTAGATTATGAAAGAATTATCACAGGTTTACAATTATTTACATTAAATGGACTATGCATTATGTGGGTTAAATCCTGTAACATAGAATAAATTAATAAGTCCCATGATAGTAGTGACTGCTACTTGTTAACCATCATTTGTTCACATTTAAATCTGTTTGTTAGTGTATTACATTTGTTTTATTTCATTCCAAGTCATCTCATCTCTATAGAGGTTCTGCCTGTGCCCTAACAAAATCACAATTTTGTAGTTCTTAAAATGAAATAAGGCGTACTTTTGACTGCTGAATACCACATATCAATCACTTAGATCATTTATTTTCTGGTAGATACCTCAAAGCAACAGCTGCTCTTTATCACCTCACGATTGCGCATTCTTCGCTCTTCTGTAGCAGGTGTGAAAGAAACACAGATCAGACAAGTTGATGCGCAACGGATTATGGTCATTGTAGTTAAGGACCACATTTTATGAGTTAAACTATGTAGAATATTGGCCTGTTGGAAACTACAACACTGCACAGTTCAGGCTGGATCTGATTCATCTCTAGAGAAACTTGTGTGACGTGAAATTCAAATAATTGACCCGATGTAGGTCAGTTACTCAGCACTACTGGTTAGCAAACAAATGCGATCACTTTTCCAACCTGGGAGTAACTCCACCCACCAGGTGAACTAAAACAAATACCCTCAATGGTTAACTGCGGTCAACCACTATCCTCATTCTGGGGTTTATTCATGCATTGTCCTCTTTTCGCAGGGTCTTCGGCTCGGTCCTCTGTCAAACGGGAGGCTAGGTTGGACAAGGTACTGTCAGATATGAAACGCCACCGCAAAATTGACGAGCACATTCTCCGGACTGGACGAGACCTCTTCAAGAGCGAGAAGAGCAGCCGGGCCGGGCCCGAGGAGGCACTCTCTCCCAACAGTCAAAAAGAGCGAGAAAAGGAGAGGGAGAGAGACAGCGACCCCAGCAAAATCTTCTCGCCAAGACAGAGGCGATATTGAGACAGGGGGAAGAACTGCAGGCCAAGAGCTTCGAAGCCTGATTTTTTTTTTATACCATTACCAATTTTGTATGATTGTGCGTTTTGTAGCCTTGTAATAAACATTACTCTTTTTTTTGTTTTTATATATATAAATCAGTGTCTTGATATAACACCCAGACAAGTTCAGAACAGAGGAGTATATTTTAGCTATAAGTTAACAATATAGCCTTCACATAAGGCTCAGAAGTTTATACGGTACATTAATACGTATTCAATTCAAAACCACAAATAAATAACATAAGCATATACAGTAAATCAGTTAAAATGCATTTTTCCCCCAATGGCAAGAACCACATAGAAATAGTTTATCGCCGTCTAGACGTTATTGTCCTATCTTCTTTCTTGCATCCAAGGTTACTGGACCACGTTTGTTTTCCTAGTATTTTATGTTTTCTGAGTGAACAGGGCTCCTGAAACCAGTGGCTCAATTAAATTTGCTCAGTACAAATAAGAAACTGAAGAAGTGGAAACAGACTCCTAAAGCAGTTTCAAGAGCTTTAGAAAGGTCAACCTATGCTAAATGCTACCAAGACAGTGTATTGATTATATTCTGGTCGATTTATGCAATTCACTAATTACAGCAGTGGTAATAAAACATGTTTTTAATTGTTTTATTAAATATTCTTGTGTAACGTCAGCCAATGAATGACAGTATGTGGAATAAATAGGGCTGCTTTTTTTGTTGTTGCACTGGCACTAACTCATTTACCTAATATGCTTCAATTACCACTCACTCAAAAGTTAAGGACCCACGTAGAGCATAGAAACCCAAAGGCCCACAAAATTGGCCATTTATTTTGTACCTCAAAATTACATTCCCTACACTGAATAAAATAACGCTGTTGCAAGGCGGCAGAGTTTAACTGCCAACAGGTGAAATGATTCATGCATTTGCTACCTGAACTACTGGAGATCAAAATGGATTAAAAAAAATAAAAAACAGGATGGGAAATCAGACACAGAACTACAATCCAAATCAACGTGAAGCTAAGAACACTTGTCACATTTTCAGTCCAAGGGAAAATTAAGTATTCCACATTAAAATAAATAAAATGTAGTACACACACAAACAATTGAGATAAGGCAGCATAATAGTCTTATGAGGTTACCTCCCTTCCACCCTGGTCACATTTGTTAAGTGTACAGAGGATACAGATAAATACTAACAAGTCAAAATACTGCTTGGAGAGGTCGTTTCTTGTTACTAAGCCGAATCAGGCCTTTCTATCTACAGCAATGTACTAAACATACCAGTATAATACATTCCTAACTTACCTCCTAGGCAGACAGGATTTCATTTGATCTACATGAGGACGCTCTCCACTTCTCACTCGCTATACTTCTTTCAGGCTAATCTCTCTCCATTCTCAACGTGCATCAGGGGGAACAATAGCTTCTGATGCCTTTGTTGTGTGCTGTTCAATGTGCAAACGCTCGCCTTTATTCGCACAAGCAGAATATCGGTATTGAGTATAGATTCTGGCAACAAAGACCGTACCATTTGAAGCATTTCGAAACTCATGCTTGTTCAAAGTCTCACTACCTTTCGTTCCCTTTCAACCTCACCCATCGGTACATTATCCCCAACTCCTTCCTTACCGCTCACCCTCTTCTCAGTGAGAGTCTGACTTTTGCTCTGTGGCATGAGTGCTGTACCCATTGGCGGGCTGGGACGGCGCCAAGTCATCCTTGGCGGTGACCGGGGGCCTCCGGGAGCGGGAAGAGCCAGTGAAGAGTCGCAGGGCCCCTCGGCAAATGAGGGAGAACCAGTAGACCTGGGGGGCCATGAGCATAGCTGCGCCCAGGTTAACTTGCCAGGGCACGTTGAAAGGAACCATGTGGAGGGGAATGGACGCATACCTGGAGGGGAGGAATTATAAAGAGAATGGGCACATGGGGCATTTAGAGTGGCCACATACAGCCACATACAGTCGGAAGTTTACATACACTGAGGTTGGAGTTATTAAAACTCGTTTTTCAAACACACAAATTTCTTGTTAACAAACTAAAGTTTTGGCAAGTCGGTTAGGACATCTACTTTGTGCATGACAAGTAATTTTTCCAACAATTGTTTACAGAGAGATTATTTCACTTATAATTCACTGTATCACAATTTCAGTGGGTCAGAAGTTTACATACACTAGGTTGACTGTGCCTTTAAACAGCTTGGAAAATTCCAGAAAATGATGTCATGGCTTTAGAAGCTTCTGATAGGCTAATTGACATCAATTGGAGGTGTACCCGTGGATGTATTTCAAGGCCTACCTTCAAACTCAGTCCCTCTTTGCTTGACATCATGGGAAAATCAAAAGAAATCAGCCAAGACCTCAAAAAAAATTGTAATGGGTCAGAAGTTTACATACACTCAATTAGTATTTGGTAGCATTGCCTTAAACATTTTTAACTTGGGTCAAACGTTTCAGGAAGCCTTCCACAAGCTTCCCACAATAAGTTGGGTGAATTTTGGCCCATTCCTCCTGACAGAGCTGGTGTAACTGAGTCGGGTTTGTAGGGCTCCTTGCTCGCACACGCTTTTTCAGTTCTGCCCACAAATTTTCTATGGGATTGAGGTCAGGGCTTTGTGATGGCCACTCCAATACCTTGACTTTGTTGTCCTTTAGCCATAACTTTGGAAGTATGCTTAGGCTCATTGTCCATTTGGAAGACCCATTGTTGCTTTAATATATCCACATAATTTTCCTCCCTCATGATGCTGTCTATTTTGAAAAGTGCACCAGTCCCTCCTGCAGCAAAGCACCCCCACAACATGATGCTGCCACTCCCGTGATTCACGGTTGGGATGGTGTTCTTCGGCTTGCAAGCATCCCCCTTTTTCCTCCAAACATAACCATGATCATTATGGCCAAACAGTTCTATTTTTGTTTCATCAGACCAGAGGACATTTCTCCAAAAAGTACGATCTTTGTCCCCATGTACAGTTGCAAACCGTAGTCTAGCTTTTTTATGGCGGTTTTGGAGCAGTGGCTTCTTTTCCTTGCTGAGCGGCCTTACAGCTTATGTCAATATAGGACTTGTTTTACTGTGGATATAGATACCTTTGTACCCGTTTCCTCCAGCATCTTCAAAAGGTCCTTTAATGTTGTTCTGGGATTGATTTGCGTTCATCTCTAGGAGACAGAACGCGTCTCCTTCCTGAGCTGTATGACGGCTGCGTGGTCCCATGGTGTTTATACTTGCATACTATTGTTTGTACAGATGAACGTGGTACCTTCAGGCGTTTGGAAATTGCTCCCAAGGATGAACCAGACTTGGAGGTCTACAATTTATTTTCTGAGATCTTGGCTGATTTCTTTTTGATTTTCCCATGATGTCAAGCTAAGAGGCACTGAGTTTGAAGGTAGGCCTTGAAATACATCCACAGGTACACTTCCAATTGAATCAAATACTGAAATCATGTCAATTAGCCTATCGGAAGCGTCTAAAGCCATTACATATTTTTCTGAAATGTTCCAAGCTGTTTAAAGGCACAGTCAATTTAGTGTATGTAAACTTCTGACCCACTGGAATTGTGATACAGTGAATTATAAGTGAAATAATCTGTCTGTAAACAATTGTTGGAAAAATGACTTTTGTCATGCACAAAGTAGATGTTCTAACCAACTTGCCAAAACTGTAGTTTGTTAACAAGAAATTTGTGGAGTGGTTGAAAAACGAGTTTTAATGAATCCAACCTAAGTGTATGTAAACTTCCGACTTCAACTGTAGAACTAACAAAAGGGGGGTGGAGGCATTAAAGGGATAGTTCACCCATATTTCATCATTCTGTATTTTCATCAGTTCACCTTAAATGGCTCAATTTGACGTAAATTAGTTGCCTGACAACTCATCCTGAATTACATTTTCCTGCTATATCAAATCGCTCTATACATCAGTCTGAACCAATTCTAGATATCTTTTGTGCTGAGGCCAAAATTACATGATCCATGTAGGCCGTCTCTGGCCCAACCCATCTGTTTCTGGGACCAATCAGAACGGTTTGAATGTGTCTGCATTCGAGAAGTCATTGGGGAGACCCACAAAGAAGCATTAGTGGGCGTAGCGTTTGGCCAGAGTGATGTGGATGGGTAGCCAGGCTATTAAATGAGAGCCACACATGCTATGCTCCCATTGATGTCAATAAATGATTAATGCAAAAGCCAGGGTTCCTTGCGCTTATCTCAACTCTGAATCTGTCCCTAAATGTACAAGGACTCCAAATGAGAAAATGTTGAAAGTATTATGAAATGTAGATGAACTATCCCTTGACAGCCACCCATTACAATGCTGCTCTCTTCACAAGCCCCCGAACCCTGATACAAGAGTTAGAAAAAAATAAGAGATGTGACCAAAATCACCATGCACATCAGTCCTTTAAGCTCAGCATGGAAGCAGAGCGTGATAGAGAGTGAGGGACAGACAGAGACATACCTGCCATACGCGTAGTAGAGGTAAGGGAAGAGGAGGACTCGACAGATGAAAAAAGTGACCAGCATAGTAGCCCCATTCACTTTGTGCAGGAGAGTGTGTTGCTGTTTGTACTGAGAGGAAAAAGAGGGAGAGAAAGAAAGAGAGAAAAAAAGGAGAAAGCGCAAGCAGTAGATTGGTGAGAGCCGAAAAATAGTTAATAGGTCTATTGCTCTACTTTGCACGGACACCAAAAAGTGGAAAATGGAAGACAAAGTATACCTATCATGCTTCAAGCCAAAGGCGGGCTTGTATAGAATACAGTGCTTTAAGGTGTGGGAGAAAAACATGACATTATACACAGTATATTCCGCAGAAACATATGTTTCCACCAGCTTGCTAGACTTCTTCTCTGCTCCAGCAAGCCAAGCGTTTGATCGACAGCTAGCGCAACTTTGACAAGACAACAACACCGAGAAGATGATGATAACAGTTCAACATTTAAGAACCTCAACATTTTCATTTCACATCTAGAAGTATAATTTTTTTTTATCGATCAAATGTATAACACCACACCAAACTGTACTGTGTAGTTTACTTTAAATGGTTCCCTTTGCACAGAGGTTATAAGAAGCATCTGGCCCCAACTCTACACAACACACTGTGGGGAAGGAAGGGGAGGTGTGTGATGTAAAGGGAGGAAGAGAGGTGGACAGGCAGATATTGTATCCGCGGTTAAATCCAGTAGAATACAGGGGGCTATATTCAAAGGCTAACAGATGTGGGAGCATCAGATGTCAGTCAAATCAGCATACAGTGCATGTGGGAAGAGTTCAGACACCTTGACTTTTCCACATTTTGTTATGTTACAGTCTTATTCTAAAATAGATTAAATAAAAAAATCCTCAATCTACACACAATACCACAATGACGAAGCAAAAACAGGTTTAGAAATATTTGCACATTTATTACAAATAAAAAACATATACCTAATTTTAATAAGTATTCAGAACTGCGCTCTGGAGCAGGGATCTTCTGTACTTTGCTCTTTCCCTTGATCCCAACTAGTCTCCCAGTCCCTGCCACTGAAAAACATCCCCACAGCATGATGCTGTCACCACCATGCTTCACCGTAGGGATGGTGCAAGGTTTCCTCCAGACTTGGCATTCAGGCCAAAGAGTTCAATCTTGTTTTCATCAGACCAGAGAATCTTGTTTCTCATGGTCAGAGTCCTTTAGGTGCCTTTTGGCAAACTCGAGGCAGGTTGTCATGTGCATTTAACTGAGGTGTGGCTTCCGTCTAGGCCACTCTACCATAAAGGCCTGATGGGAAGAGTGCTGCAAAGATGGTTATGCTTCTGGAACGTTCTCCCATCTCCACAGAAGAACTCTGGAGCTCGGTCAGAGTGAGCATCGGGTTCTTGGTCACCTCCCTGACCAAGGCTCTTCTCCCCCGATTGCTCAGTTTGGCCGGGCGGCCAGCTCTAGTAAGAGTTGTGGTTCCAAACTTCTTCCATTTAAGAATGATGGAGGCCACTGTGTTCTTGCGGACCTTCAATGCTGCAGAAATGTTTTGGTACCCTTCCCCAGGTCTGTGCCTCGACATAATCATGTCTCGGAGCTTCAATAGAATACAGTATATACAGGTCATGGCCAAAAGTTTTGAGAATGACACAAATATAAATGTTCACAAAGTCTGCTGCCTCAGTTTGTATGATGGCAATTTGCATATACTCCAGAATGTTATGAAGAGTGATCAGATGAATTGCAAAGTCCATCTTTGCCATGCAAATGAACTGAATTCCCCCCAAAAAACATTTCCACTGCATTTCAGCCCCGCCACAAAAGGACCAGGTGACATCATGTCAGTGATTCTCTCGATAACACAGGTGTGTGTTGATGAGGACAAGGCTGGAGAAGCTGTTTGAATTCGAATAACAGACTGGAAGCTTCAAAAGGAGGATGGTGCTTGGAATCACTGTTCTTCCTCTGTCAACCATGGTTACCTGTACGGAAAATCGTGCCGTCATCATTGCTTTGCACAAAAAGGGCTTCACAGGCAAGGATATTGCTGCCAGTAAGATTGCACCTAAATCAACCATTTATCAGATCATCAAGAACTTCAAGGAGAGCGGTTCAATTGTTGTGAAGAAGGCTTCAGGGCGACCAAGAAAGTCCAGCAAGTGCCAGGACTGTCTCCTAAAGTTGATTCAGCTGCGGGATCGGGGCACCACCAGTACAGAGCTTGCTCAGGAATGGCAGCAGGCAGGTGTGCATCTGCACGCACAGTGATGCGAAGACTTTGAGGATGGCCTGGTGTCAAGAAGGGCAGCAAAGAAGCCACTTCTCTCCAGGAAAAACATCAGAGACAGACTGATATTCTGCAGAAGGTACAGGGATTGGACTGCTGAGGACAGAGGTAAAGTCATTTTCTCTGATATATCCCCTTTCCGATTGTTTGGGGCATCCGGAAAAAAGCCGTCTGGGCCTGAAGCCTTGGGAGGGTTAACACGCTTAAATGTCTTACTCACGTCGGCCATGGAGAACGAGAGCGGCCGGCGCCAGTGGCACTGCGTTATCCTCAAAGCGGGCCAAGAAAGTGTTTAGCTTGTCAGGGAGCAAGACGTCGGTGTCCGTGACGTGGCTGGTTTTCCCTTTGTTAACCATGATTGTTGGAAATCTCTGGAATTGTGACTCCATTTTGTCTGTGTACTGTCATTTTGCCTGTTTGATTGCCTTACGGAGGGCATAACAGGACTGTTTGTATTCGACCATATTCCCAGTCACCTTGACGTGGTTAAATGCAGTGATTCGCACTTTCAGTTTTGCGCAAAGGCTGCCATCTATCCATAGTTTTTGGTTTTAATATTCACATTGGGAACAACATCCCCTATACACTTCCTGATGAACTCAGTCACCATGTCAACCCGGAACATATCCCAGTCTGCGTCACCAAAACAATTTTGAAGCATGGATTCCAATTGGTCTGACCAGCATTGAATAGACCTTACTAGATCTGTTCACTTCCTGTTTGAGTTTCTGCCTAGAGCAGAATGGAGTTGTGATCTGATTTGCCGAAGGGGGGCAGGGGACGGCCTTGTGGCCATTCCGGAAGGAAGAGTAACAATGGTTGAGAGTTTTTGAAGTGTGAGTACTGCAGGCAATGTGTTAAGAGAACTTCGGTAGGTTTTTACTCAGATTTGCTTTGTTAAAGTCCCCAGCTACAATAAATGCAGCCTCAGGATATGCGGTTTCCACTCCTGTGTAGTCCAGTGTAGTTCCTTGAGAGCCGCCGTGGTATCGGCTTGAAAGGGAATATAAACGTCTGTGACAATGACCGAAGAGAATTGTCTCAGGAGGTAATGCGGTCGGCATTTAATTGTGAGGTATTCTAGGTCAGGTGAACAAAATTACTTGAGTTCCTGTACGTTACCACAATCATACCATGAGTAGTTAATCATGAAACATACACCTCCACCCTTCTTCTTCCCGGAGAGCTGGCTGTATGGACGGGCACAGTATATCTGGAGAGATATGATTCCGTGAAACAAAGTATGTTACAGTCCCTGATGTATCTCTGGAAGGAGATCCTTGCCCTGAGCTCGTCTACTTTATTGTCTTGGGACTTAACATTATTGAGCAATACACTCAGAAGCGGTGGATGGTGTGTACACCTACTGAGTTGGACTAAAAGTTCACTCCGAATACATCTTCTCTGCCGGCGGGGTCTTGGAGCAGCCACTGGAATAAGTTCATCCTTGGGGGGTACGAAAAAAAGGATCCAGTTCAGGAAAGTCGTATTTCTCTTCGAAATGCTGGTGAGTTACTGCCGCTCTGATAGCCAAAAGTAATTTCTGTATGTAATAACACAAAAAACATTCTGGGCTAATAATGTGAGAAATAACAACAAAAAATAAAACTGCAAAGTTGCTTACGAGCTAGAAACAGAGCGGCCATGTCTATCGGCGCCATCTTTATACTTTAGCGTAAATTAGACCAACTTATGCCGGTGCGCAGCACCCCCAAAAATTAATCTATCAGCACTTCACTCAATGCGCACAGCTCAGTGTCGCTGCACGAGGTGGGATATAGGATTCATATATATTTGTGCAATCAGCAGCTATGAAACAAAACAGCAGAATTTTTTTTTAAACAGCTACTGCAGCATTTTTCTGCTATAAATCGCAACTCACACATGTACTCATTCTTTTTACTATTTTATCAAGCCTTAAAAATACTTCTTCAACCCATCTCCTCCCTTTCATCGACACTGATTGAAGCGGATTTAACAAGTGACATCAATAAGGGATCATAGCTTTCACCTGGATTCACCTGGTCAGCCTATGTCATGAAAAGAGCAGGTGTTCATTTGTTGAATACTCAGTGTATACTGCTGTAATTGAGGTAATCATATTACAGATGTGCTGTTATACACCACACACACGACAGAGTGATGAGCCACATGCCAGGAACCACTAGTCCAATTAAAAGTCAGAGAAATTGAAACGCGAGTGGAACACCTAGAGATGTGTGCAATTCAATAAGTACTTTGAACACAATAGTTAAAAAACTGAAGTACCTGGATGAGGATTTTTCCCAGACAGACCCACGGAGTGCTCACTTCTGCCAAGAACATGACGCCTTGGAAGTAATCCCCCTTGCCCTGTCGCCAGAACTGGGGGAAAGAGGAAGAAGACAGTTCATTGAAAGTCATGTTTTATCATCATGAATAAGCCTTCAACAAACTTTTTTACCAGTGTAAAGTAAGCCTTGTCCATAGGGCAGGAGCCTTTATCCTGTTTTTGTAGCAAGATGCAGCTTGATGTACAAGTACACCCCCAAGACAGGAGGCTAGTCTGTCACAGGGCCTTACCCCCAATCCATCTGTATCCCTAATGCTCAGTACCAAGCAGAGAGGCATCAAGACGATTTTTTGAGTCTTTGGTTGGACTCGACCAGGGATCAAACAGCCAACTTCCCAATATCCGGGCGGAAACTCAAACCACACGGCCACAAAGATTTGCCTGTGTACCCTACCAAATACCGGCAAATATCTTTAATAATGACACACAAGATACTTCCTATAAACACTCACTCGCTCACACGTCATTCTCCCAGCATTTGAATGTCGTCATTGGGCGACAGTTACCACAGAGACGGGGAAGCACACGGTGACCATGACGACGTGGTGGAGTACCATGAGGAACTCGCGCCGCAGGTAGCTGGTCAGGGCCGCACCCAGGGGTTTGGCGCCGCTGTCCGCTTCATGACCCTTGATGCGCAGCTTGTACCAGTAGCACATGAACATGGCGTAGATGTCGTACACAAAGTAGGGCACGGCAAAGAGGATGTAGGCGCTGGTGAGCCAATGCCTGATACAAAGAAGAAGAAAAAGAGGTCGAAAAAAGGGGTTACGGTAAGGTAACTTAGTTGAACAGTGGGCATTCAATAAGTAAGGCTACAATATTTGGATTTGATTAATTTGTATGTAAAAAGGTTTTACAAAAGGAATATAGTTTGGGGATGGAGACTAGGGAGGGATGGTATGGTTTACAGCAAGGGTATTCTGAGTGGGGAAGGACCAATCGGAGGGTTTCCGTGTAAGTTCTGCTTTTTGTTACACATCCATGGGCTCAATAACACTAAAGACAACAATGATATCATTAACATTACTTTCTGAAAAATAATGGCAACACTAGCTATTCTCTCTTGGAATGTGAAAGGCCTAAATTGTCCTATCAAACATTCCATCTGTCTTGATCTTCTAGCAAGTAACCCTATTGATATAACAATGCTCCAAGAAACACACCTGCTCCAAAAGGACACACATAGAATAGAGAACCATTTGTACAAACTGGCTTATTTTTCTTCAGCCCCAAACAAAACAAAAGGTGTAATCAATGATACAAAAGAAACTCAAAATCACCATATTGGGTAAAGGCAAAGACCAGGAAGGCAGAATCACTTAAATATCCATAATGGAAAGAAAATTGCCTTTTTTAATGTGTATACTCCAAATTCATATGATCCTAGGTTTTTGATTCTCTGAACAGCATATTGTTAGGATTAACTGAATTCCAACGGGTTAACGGGACAGACATGAATGCCATTTTGGACACGTGGGACAAAATCTACAGTGTCTTCAGAAGGAATTCACATCCCTTGACTATCCATTTTTTGTTGGAATTTAATTGTCATTTTTAAATGATCTAAACAAAATACTCAGTCAATGTAAAAATAATAATAATCTAAATGGAAAATAAAACACTAATATATCTTGATTAGATAAGTATTCAACATATTACAATCCCCTTTGGCAGCGATTACAGCTGTGAGTCTTTCTGGGTAAGTCTAAGAGCTTTGCACACCTGGTTTGTAACGTATTTGCCCATTATTCTTTAAAAATATTATTTAAGCTCTGTCAAGTTGGTTGTTGATCATTGCTAGGGCAGCCATTTTCAAGACTTGCCATAGATTTTCAAGGCAATTTAAGTCAAAACCGTAACTAGGCCACTCAGGAACATTGTCGTCTTGGTAAGAAAATGCAGTATATATATATATATATTTGGCCTTGTGTTTTAGGTTATTGACCTACTAAAATATGAATTAGTCTATCTATCTTCCAGTATCTGTTGGGAAGCAGACAACCAGGTTCCTATAGGATTTTGCATGTGCTTACCCCTATTCTGTTTCTTTTTATCATAAAAAACTCCCTAGTCCTTGCCGAGGAAAAACATACCTATAACATGATGCAGCCACCACCATGCTTGAAAATATGAAGAGTGGTATGTTGTGTTTGCTCCAAACATAACACTTTGTATTCAGGACAAAAAGTTCCTTTGTCACATTTTTTGCAGTATTACTTTAGTGCCTTATTGCAAACAGGATGGATGTTTAGGAATAGTTGTAACGGCATTCCTCCTCCTCTTCATCTTCGGAAGAGGAGGAGTATTGAGGGAACCAAGGCGCAGCGTAGTGAAATGACATATTTATTGAACAAAAACACGAACTTGATTAAACTAACAAAAACAACAAACGGTGTAGACAGACCTAGACGACGTACTTACATAAAACAAGAAAACGCACGAATAGGAACATAGACTACACAAACCGAACAAACCGTAAACAGTCCCGCGTGGTGTACAGACACAGACACGGAAGACAATCACCCACAACGAACACTGTGACAACGCCTACCTAAATAGACTCTTAATTAGAGGAACGCCAAACACCTGCCTCTAATTAAGAGCCATACCAGGCAACCCAAAACCAACACAGAAACAGAAAACATAGAATGCCCACCCAACCTCACGTCCTGACCAACTAACACACATAACAAACTAACAGAAATAGGTCAGGAACGTGACATAACCCCCCCCCATAAGGTGCGAACTCCGGGCGCACCAGCACAAAGTCTAGGGGAGGGTCTGGGTGGGCATCTGACCACGGTGGTGGCTCAGGCTCCGGGCGAGGTCCCCACCCCACCATAGTCAATCCCAGCCTCCATCTACCCCTAAAAATGTCCACCCATATCTTACCCCCACAAAATCCTCTTAGTAACATCCATGACAGGGACAGCACCGGGACAGAGGGATAAATCAAGACAGAGGGATAGCACCAGACAGAAGGATAGATCAGAATATAGAGGTAGATCAAGATAGAGAGGGAGATCATGATAGAGGGGCAACTCCGGACTGAAAGGCAGCTCCGGACAGAGAGACAGCTCTGGACTGAGGGGCAGTTCTGGGTATAAAGCCGTTTCTGGCTGAAGGGCAGCTCATGGCTGACTGACGAATCTGGACGCTCATGGCAGGCTGACGGCTCTCGACGCTCATGGCAGGCTGACGGCTCTCGACGCTCATGGCAGGCTGACGGCTCTCGACGCTCATGGCAGGCTGACGGCTCTCGACGCTCATGGCAGGCTGACGGCTCTCGACGCTCATGGCAGGCTGACGGCTCTCGACGCTCATGGCAGGCTGACGGCTCTCGACGCTCATGGCAGGCTGACGGCTCTCGACGCTCATGGCAGGCTGACGGCTCTCGACGCTCATGGCAGGCTGACGGCTCTCGACGCTCATGGCAGGCTGACGGCTCTCGACGCTCATGGCAGGCTGACGGCTCTCGACGCTCATGGCTGGCTGACGGCTCTCGACGCTCATGGCTGGCTGACGGCTCTCGACGCTCATGGCTGGCTGACGGCTCTCGACGCTCATGGCTGGCTGACGGCTCTCGACGCTCATGGCTGACTGACAAATCTGGACGCTCATGGCAGGCTGACGGCTCTCGACGCTCATGGCAGGCTGACGGCTCTCGACGCTCATGGCAGGCTGACGGCTCTCGACGCTCATGGCAGGCTGACGGCTCTCGACGCTCATGGCAGGCTGACGGCTCTCGACGCTCATGGCAGGCTGACGGCTCTCGACGCTCATGGCAGGCTGACGGCTCTCGACGCTCATGGCAGGCTGACGGCTCTCGACGCTCATGGCAGGCTGACGGCTCTCGACGCTCATGGCAGGCTGACGGCTCTCGACGCTCATGGCAGGCTGACGGCTCTCGACGCTCATGGCAGGCTGACGGCTCTCGACGCTCATGGCAGGCTGACGGCTCTCGACGCTCATGGCAGGCTGACGGCTCTCGACGCTCATGGCAGGCTGACGGCTCTCGACGCTCATGGCAGGCTGACGGCTCTCGACGCTCATGGCAGGCTGACGGCTCTCGACGCTCATGGCAGGCTGACGGCTCTCGACGCTCATGGCTGGCTGACGGCTCTCGACGCTCATGGCTGGCTGACGGCTCTCGACGCTCATGGCTGGCTGACGGCTCTCGACGCTCATGGCTGGCTGACGGCTCTCGACGCTCATGGCTGGCTGACGGCTCTCGACGCTCATGGCTGGCTGACGGCTCTCGACGCTCATGGCTGGCTGACGGCTCTCGACGCTCATGGCTGGCTGACGGCTCTCGACGCTCATGGCTGGCTGACGGCTCTCGACGCTCATGGCTGGCTGACGGCTCTCGACGCTCATGGCTGGCTGACGGCTCTCGACGCTCATGGCTGGCTGACGGCTCTCGACGCTCATGGCTGGCTGACGGCTCTCGACGCTCATGGCTGGCTGACGGCTCTCGACGCTCATGGCTGGCTGACGGCTCTCGACGCTCATGGCTGGCTGACGGCTCTCGACGCTCATGGCTGGCTGACGGCTCTCGACGCTCATGGCTGGCTGACGGCTCTCGACGCTCATGGCTGGCTGACGGCTCTCGACGCTCATGGCTGGCTGACGGCTCTCGACGCTCATGGCTGGCTGACGGCTCTCGACGCTCATGGCTGGCTGACGGCTCTCGACGCTCATGGCTGGCTGACGGCTCTCGACGCTCATGGCTGGCTGACGGCTCTCGACGCTCATGGCTGGCTGACGGCTCTCGACGCTCATGGCTGGCTGACGGCTCTCGACGCTCATGGCTGGCTGACGGCTCTCGACGCTCATGGCTGGCGGACGGCTCTCGACGCTCATGGCTGGCGGACGGCTCTCGACGCTCATGGCTGGCGGACGGCTCTAGCGGCACCTGTCTGGCGGACGGCTCTAGCGGCTCCTGTCTGGCGGACGGCTCTAGCGGCTCCTGTCTGGCGGACGGCTCTAGCGGCTCCTGTCTGGCGGACGGCTCTAGCGGCTCCTGTCTGGCGGACGGCTCTAGCGGCTCCTGTCTGGCGGACGGCTCTAGCGGCTCCTGTCTGGCGGACGGCTCTAGCGGCTCCTGTCTGGCGGACGGCTCTAGCGGCTCCTGTCTGGCGGACGGCTCTAGCGGCTCCTGTCTGGCGGACGGCTCTAGCGGCTCCTGTCTGGCGGACGGCTCTAGCGGCTCCTGTCTGGCGGACGGCTCTGTAGGCTCATGGCAGACGGGCGGCTTTGCAGGCTCATGGCAGACGGGCGGCTTTGCAGGCTCATTGCAGACGGATGGCTCAGACGGCGCTGGGGAGACGGATGGCTCAGATGGCGCTGGGGAGACGGATGGCTCAGATGGCGCTGGGGAGACGGATGGCTCAGATGGCGCTGGGGAGACGGATGGCTCGGATGGCGCTGGGGAGACGGATGGCTCGGATGGCGCTGGGGAGACGGATGGCTCTGGCCGGATAATGCGCACTGTAGACCTGGTGCGTGGTGCCGGAACTGGAGGCACCGGGCTAAGGACACGCACCTTCATGCTAGTGCGGGGAGCAGGGACAGGGCACACTGGACTCTCAAAGCCCACTCTATACCTGGTGCGTGGTATCGGCACTGGTGGCACCGGGCTGAGGACAAGCACATCAGGATTAGTAGGGGGAGAAGAAACAGTGTGTACAGGGCTCTGGAGACGCACAGGAGGCTTAGTGCGTGGTGCCGGAACTGGAGGCACCGAACTGGATACACGCACTACAGGGAGAGTGCGTGGAGGAGGAACAGGGCTCAGGAGACGCACTGGTAGCCTAGTGCGTAGTGTAGGCACTGTAGGTACTAGGCTGGGGCGGGGAGGTGGCGCCGGAAATACCGGACCGTGGAGGCGTACTGGCTCTCTTGAGCATTGAGCCTGCCCAACCTTACCTGGTTGAATGCTCCCGGTCGCCCGACCAATGCGGGGAGGTGGAATAACCCGCACCGGCCTATGTAGGCGAACCGGGGAAACCATGCATAAGGCAGGTGCCATGTATGCCGGCCCGAGGAGACACACTGGAGACCAGACGCGTTGAGCCGGCCTCATGACACCTGGCTCAATGCCTAATCTAGCCCTACCAGTGCGGGGAGGTGGAATAACCCGCACTGGGCTATGCACTCGTACAGGAGACACCGTGCGCTCTACTGCGTAACACGGCGCCTGCCCGTACTCCCGCTCTCCACGGTAAGCCTGGGAAGTGGGCGCAGGTCTCCTACCTGCCCTTGGCCCACTACCTCTTAGCCCCCCCCCCCCCCAAGAAATTTTTGGGTGTTACTCACGGGCTTTTTGGGCTTCCGTGCAAGACGCGTTCCCTCATAACTCCGGTTCCTCTCTCTCTTTTCCTCCACTCTCCGAGCTGCCTCCAGCTGTTCCCATGGACGGTGATTCACTTTAGCCCATGGTCCTTCTCCGTTAAATATTTGCTCCCAACTCCACAAGTCCTGTATACTTTCCCGTTGCTCAAAACTCCGCTGCTTGGTTCTGGATTTTTGGTGGGTGATTCTGTAACGGCATTCCTCCTCCTCTTCATCTTCGGAAGAGGAGGAGTATTGAGGGAACCAAGGCGCAGCGTAGTGAAATGACATATTTATTGAACAAAAACACGAACTTGATTAAACTAACAAAAACAACAAACGGTGTAGACAGACCTAGACGACGTACTTACATAAAATAAGAAAACGCACGAATAGGAACATAGGCTACACAAACCGAACAAACCGTAAACAGTCCCGCGTGGTGTAAAGACACAGACACGGAAGACAATCACCCCCATATGTCCTGTGGCATATCTTGACAAAGGAGAAATGCTTACTAACAGGGATGTAAACAAATGTGTGCACATTTGAGAGAAATAAGCTTTTTGTGCGTATGGAACATTTCTGGGATATTTAATTTCAGCTCATGAATCATGGGACCACACTGTACATGCTGCGTTCATATTTTTGTTCAGTGTACAATGTTGTTCATCTATCCTCAGTGATCTCTCATCACAGCCATTAAACTTAAATGTTAAAAAATATATATAATAATAAAAATGTATTAATTAAAAGTAAAATAAAATCGCCATTGGCCTCATGGTGAAATCCCTGAGCGGTTTCGTTCCTCTTCGGCAACTCAGTTAGGAAGGGCGCCTGTATCTTTGTATTGACAGTGTATTGATACACCATCCAAAGTGTAATTAATAACTGCAACCATGCTCAAAGAGATATTCAATGTCTGCTTTTTTTATTTTTACCCATCTACCAATAGGTGTCCTTCTTTGCAAACCATTGGAAAACCTCCCTGGTCTTCATGGTTGAATCTGTGCTTGAAATTCACTGCACGACTGAGGGACATAACAGATAATTGTATGTGTGGGGTACAGAGATGGGGTAGTCATTTAAAAAAAATCATGTTAAACACTACTTTTGCACAAAAAGGTGAGTCCATGCAACTTATATGACTCGTTAAGCACATTTGTACTACTGAACTTATTTAGGCTTGCCATAACAAAAGTGTTGAATACCTACGGAGTAAAGACATTTAAGCTTTCCATTTAATTAATTATTTTGTAAAACATTTCTAAAAACATAATTCCACTTTGACATTATGGGGTATTGTGTGTAGATCAGTGACACAAAATCTCAGTTGAATCCATTTTAAATAAAAGGCTGTTAAAAAATATATATATATTTAAAGGGTGTGAATACTTTCTAAAGGCACTGTAATAAGACCAACTACTAACCACACGCAGCCAATGCTCTCCAACATATACTCACTGATTACAGCCAGCCTCATTGATGCCTGGCGAGCACATAGTCCAAAAGCAAACAAGTACACTTTCTACTCAAACAGGCATAAGACATTCTCCCGAATAGACGTTATATTATCTGCGACTTTATTTTCTAAAATGAAGAAAGACACTCAACATATGAGCTTGTCTGATCACCATGCCCACTACTACCAATTTCACATTTCAGAATCTCCTAAAAGAGCCACAAGATGGCGTTTCAATGTTTCATTACTACAAAATCCTACATTCTGTGATCAATTTGAAATTTAACTAAATTAATTCATAATGCTCAATAAAAATTCAGTCAATGAACCCCGGATTCTATGGGATGACACCAAAGGTTTTATAAAAAAGAATGCAACTTCATTTGCATCGGAGTTTAATAAATCACAATTAAATAAGATATCAGAAATGGAAATGTTGATAACTGCGTTGGAGCCTTCTCAACAAACTTCATTTATTGATAAGACAGAGAGCAGAATTTGCCATCCACTTAGTTAGGTTCAACCATTACTTCCATGGAAATCGTCCCAGTCATTTACTGGCCAACAAGCTTCCCAGTAATGGCCAACAAGCTTTGCAGTAATGATCAATTAGCTGATATAGCAACTATTGAATCTGAAACTGGAGAATTACTATCAGAACCCAAATGAATCAAAGATTCTCCCAGCTCTCTAAAGAACTGTACACCTCTGATTGTAAATACACACCAAGCCAGACTAAGTCCTTTCTAAAAGAATTAAGAACTCTTCTCTCAACAGAAAAAGCTGCATTGCTGGGAACCCAAAATCACTCTCAATGAACTCAAAAGGGCATTGCATAGCATGAATAAAAGGCAAATCACCTGGATGGGATTCCCCCTGAGTTCTATTGACATTTTTATCGGTAAGGATGCTACTCAGTGTTCTCACTATCACTACTTGGACTGTTTTATCTCGATGCAGAAAAAGCTTTTGATAGACTAGAATAGTCATATCTCTGGTCGGTCTTGAATAGCGGGATCCGGGTTACCGAGATTTCCTGCCCAAACCCACTCTCTTTTCCCAGGACAAATAACTAAGAGAAACCGGTAAATTATAAAAGTGATTTATATGAACAGCATGACGTGAAATGGAACTTCAATTATATGTAATGTCTAAATCTGTCTTATCTAAGGGCCACAGCCTACTCTGCATGATCAATCATCAACGCTCAGGTTGGGAACATACAGCGCATTTCAGTATAGAGTGCAGTTCACAATGCATGTAGGCCTTTCATCTCATCATGGTAACTTTTTTCTTGTGAAAGGTAGGACTACATTTGCTGTAGCATAACCTATGTATTAGTAATATAAGGACTGAATGCGTGTTTCATTTACACAAAAGGGCACAACAAAGCCTATTCCCCCTCAGCAGACGGAAAAGATTTGGCATAGGTCCTCAAAAAGTTCTACATCTGCACCATCGAGAGCGTCCTAACTGGTTGCAACACTGCCTGGTATGGTCTAGGTCCAAAAGGCTTCTTAACATCTTCTACCTCCAAGCAATAAGACTCCTGAACAGTTAATCGAATGGCTACCCAGACTATTTGTATTGCACCCCCCTCTTTTACACTGCTGCTACTCTGTTTATTATCTATGCATAGTGACTTTAAGTCTACCTACATGTACATATTACCTCGACTAACCGGTGCCCCCGCACAATGACTCTGGACCGGTACCCCCTGTATATAGCCTCGCTATTGTTATTTTACATGCTCTTTAATTACTTCTTACTTTTTTTTAGGTATTTTCTTAAAACAGTATTGTTGGTTAAGGGCTTGTAAGTAAGTTTTCACTGTAAGGTCTACTACACCTGTTGTATTCGGGACATGTGACAAATAAAATTTGATTTCCATCTGGCTTTCGGGGGTCACCTTACTTTTTCATTGTAAAGATGATTTTTTTTTTTTTAAGTTGCATTTGTTTATTTCCCAAGATTTATCAAACAACATTTTAGGACTACATAAAGCAGCTTTTTAAAGGAGTCTGATTTGTGTCTTCTTTTTTGCCATGACAAATCAAGTATCGGGACAACCCTTCTCCCAAGGCACAAAAAAACACTGACAGATTATGATTCTGAAGTTAACAATTCACTTAAAACATTTCTAGTATGGCCTAATGTAAAATATCGCTCAAGGCTGAATGAGACTAAAAAAAACATGCTTTTCTTTTCTCTTCACTCTATGCTGTAGGTAACTGGTTTTTTTTTGTGGGAGGGGGTTTATGAGTCTGATATCTTCTGTCTCTTTCTGGGGCGTGTTCATTAGGACAAGAAACTGAAAATGTTTTACAACGGGACAGAAAAGTAATACTTTCTTATTGAACAACTGTGTCTGTTTTCTTCCATTTTAGTGCCAACAATTTTAGTAACAACAATTGTCAGAAGGACGAGGTGAATTTCTACACTTACTGATCCTCAATGATGTCATCACAGGAGGAGGCAATGATGTAACCAGCAGAGGAGGCCATAATCGCCTGAACAGAGGACACCAACCTGAGAAAGGCCCGCAGGAGAAATTAAACATTAACATTGTTAATAACCTCAGACTACAATTGCTAAATGTCTGGTAAAACATAAAATATTGTGAAATCCAATTTTTTACAAAAATATCATCCTATGTCATTATCAGAATTAACCAAAAGTCATCATAGGACAGAATTAGTGTGGATTTATTTTGAGTGGTAACCAATAGCTCCATCTCAATTAGTCTTTCTGCGATTCCTCACATCCCATCTCCTCGCTTCCTTCTCAAATGTATATTGAAAAAGAAAGTCCAAGGTCACTCCCCTCAGACTTTCTTCTCCAATGCGTTTAGAGAAGGCAAGGAGAGAGAACGAAAATAATTGAGGAAAGATTAACTGAGGAAGAGCATGCATATATGCAGTTGAAGTCAGAAGTTTACATACACTTAGGTTGGAGTCATTAAAACTTGTTTTCAAACACTCCACAAATTTCTTGTTAACAAACTATAGTTTTGGCAAGTCGGTTAGGACATCTACTTTGTGCATGACACAAGTCATTTTTCCAACAATTGTTTACAGGCAGATTATTTCACTTATAATTCACTGTATCACAATTCCAGTGGGTCAGAAGTTTACATACACTAAATTGAATGTGCCTTTAAACAGCTTGGAAAATTCCAGAAAATTATATCATGGCTTTAGAAGCTTCTGATAGGCTAATTGACATAAATTGAGTCAATTGGAAGTGTACCTGTGGATGTATTTCCAGGCCTACCTTCAAACTCAGTGCCTCTGCTTGACATCATGGGAAAAAAACTAAAATCAGCCAAGACCTCAGAAAAAAATGTATTGTAGACCTCCACAAGTCTGGTTCATCCTTGGGAGCAATTTCCAAACACCTGAAGAAAACACGTTCATCTGTACAAACAATAGTAGGCAAGTATAAACACCATTGGACCACACAGCCGTCATACCGCTCAAGAAGGAGATGCGTTCTGTCTCCTAGAGATGAACGTACTTTGGTGCGAAAAGTGCAAATCAGTCCCAGAACAACAGCAAAGGACCTTGTGAAGATGCTGGAGGAAACAGGTACAAAAGTATCTATATCCACAGTAAAACTAGTTCTATATCGACATAAGCTGTAAGGTCGCTCAGCAAAGAAGAAGCCACTGCTCCAAAACCGCCATAAAAAAGCCAGACTACGGTTTGCATCTGCACATGGGGACAGAGATCGTACTTTTTGGAGAAATGTCCTCTGGTCTGATGAAACAAAAATAGAACTGTTTGCCCATAATGACCATGGCTATGTTTGGAGGAAAAAGGGGGATGCTTGCAAGCCGAAGAACACCATCCCAACCGTGAAGCACGGGGGTGGCAGCATAATGTTGTGGGGGTGCTTTGCTGCAGGAGGGGCTGGTGCACTTCACAAAATAGATGGAATCATGAGGCAGGAAAATGATGTGGACATATTGAAGCAACATCTCAAGACATCAGTCAGGAAGTTAAAGCTTGGTCGCAAATGGGTCTACCAAATGGACAATGACCCCAAGCATACTTCCAAAGTTGTGGCAAATGGCTGAAGGACAACAAAGTCAAGGTATTGGAGTGGCCATCACAAAGCCCTGACCTCAATCCCATAGAAAATGTGTGGGCAGAACTAAAAAAGCGTGTGCGAGCAAGGAGGACTACAAACCTGACTCAGTTACACCAGCTCTGTCAGGAGGAATGGGCCAAAATTCACCCAACTTATTGTGGGAAGCTTGCAGAAGGCTACCCGAAACGTTTGATTCAAGTTAAACAATTTAAAGGCAATGCTACCAAATACTAATTGAGTGTATGTAAACTTCTGACCCACTGGGAATGTGATGAAAGAAATAAAAAGCTGAAATAAATCATTCCCTCTACTATTATTCTGATGTTTCACATTCTTAAAATAAAGTGGTGATCCTAACTGACCTAAGACAGGAAATTGTTATTAGGATTAAATGTCAGGAATTGTGAAAAACTGAGTGTAAATGTATTTGGCTGTATGTAAACTTCCGACTCAACTGTACATCGTACCAATCAAAAGTTTGGACACACCTACTCATTCAAGGGGTTATTCTTTATTTTACTATTTTCTACATTGTATGGAATCATACAACATATGGAATCATGTAGTAACCAAAAAAGTGTTAAGCAAATCAAAATGTATTTCATATTTGAGATTCTTCAGAAGTAGCCACCCTTTGCCTTGATGACAGCTTTGCACACGCTTGGCATTCTCTCAACCAGCTTCATGAGGTTGAGTCCAAATTAGACCTGGAATGCATTTCAATTAGCAGGTGTGCCTTGTTAAAAGTTCATTCGTGGAATTTCTTTCCTTCTTAATGCGTTTGAGCCAATCAGTTGTGTTATGACAAGGTAGGGATGGTATACAGAAGATAGCACTATTTGGTAAAAGACAAAGTCCATATTATGGCAAGAACAGCTCAAATAAGCAAAGAGAAACGACAGTCAAGAACTTTGAAGTTTCTTCAAATGCAGTCGCAAAAAACATCAAGCACTATGATGAAACTGGCTCTCATGAGGACCGCCACAGGAAAGGAAGACCCAGAATTACCTCTGCTGCAGAGGATAAATTCATTAGAGTTAACTGCCCCTCAGATTGCAGAACAAATAAATGCTTCACAGAGTTAAAGTAACAGACATTTCAACATCAGCTGTTCAGAGGAGACTGTGTGAGTCAGGCCTTCATGGTCGAATTTCTGCAACGAAACCACTACTAAAGGACACCAATAACAAGAAGAGACTTGCTTTGCCCAAGCAATGGACATTAGAACAGTGGAAATCTGTCCTCTGGTCTGTTGAGTCCAAATTAGATTTTTTGTTCCAACCGCCGTGTCTTTGTGAGACGCAGTCTAGGTGAATGGATGATCTCCGCATGTGTGGTTCCCACCGTGAAGCATGGAGGAGGTGTGGTGGTGCTTTGCTGGTGACACTGTTGGTGATTTATTTAGAATTCAAGGCACACTTAACTAGCATGGCTACCACAGAATTCTGCAGCGATACGCCATCCCATCTGGTTTGCGCTTTGTGGGACTATCATTTGTTTTTCAACAGGACAATGACCCAACAAACCTCCAGGCCGTGAAAGGGCTATTTGACAAAGAAGGAGAGTGATGGAGTGCTCCATCAGATGACCTGGCCTCCACAATCACCCAACTTCAACCCAGTTGAGATGGTTTGGGATGAGTTGGACTGCAGAGTTAAGAAAAAGCAACCAACAAGTGCTCAGCATATGTGGGACCTCCTTCAATACTGTTAGAAAAGCATTCCAGGTGAAGCTGGTTGAGAGAATGCCAAGACTGTGCAAAGCTGTCATCAAGGCAAAGGGTGGCTACTTTGAAGAATTTCAAATATATTTTGATTTGTTTAACACTTTTTGTTACTTAAATGATTCCATGTGTTATTTCATAGTTTTGATGTCTTCGCTATTATTCTGCAATGTAGAAAATAGTAAAAAAAAAAAATTAAAAAAAACTTGAATGAGTAGGTGTGTCTAAACTTTTAACTGGTACTGTATATGATCCCCACTTTTCCTCATCTCTCACCTGGCTGACACTATGACCGCATCCCCTTCGCTCCACCTCAGTGCAGGGATGTGCTTGAGGCATTGCTTGGAGAGCACGAACAGGCCTGGGAAGAAGACAGACCCGGCAGCCAGGATGGTCAACATGGTCCAACGTGTTTGTCTTGGTGGCAAAGTTCAGCAGGTAGTCTGGTCTTTGAGATCTTTCTTCCCTCTGAAATTGGAAGCACCGAGATAAACAATTTCAAAACAAGCAGGCAACTAATGCACTAATAAAAGTTGTTTCCTTTCTTTTATCATGTGTCGCCAAAGGGACACAGAATATTAAGTGGGAAAGGGGCATTGGGACAAAAATAGCACCAGTACAGAGTGGAGAATAGGGCATTTGTTGAATTTACAAAGGGACAGAGAGGGTTAGTGCGTGTGGATGATTGTGGTGATGCTGAGGGCTGGGTGTGGTGGCTGGTGAGTGATTTTCATAGATGAGGAAGTCCATTGTGCTAACATTACAGGGTGGCCATCTAAGGTCATTATGAACCTCATCAGTACTAGGGCTGTGGCGGTCACGAAAATTTGTCAGCCGATGATTGTCAAGCCTGTAACTGTTGGTCTCACGGTAATTGACCGTTAATTAACATAACACATTTAGCATATCATATACAAGCCATTTGAAAAAGTCTAAATCCATGTAATATAGCCTACACCTCCACAATAAATCCATTATTTATATTAGACTGGCCTAAAGATGCATGATATGAAGAAAAAGTATATTTCAGAAGAAAAGGATAGCATACTCTGAGTTGTCCTTTTATGTTAGGACCTGATGTGGCTGTGGCCTACACTAGTTAATTTAGCAGACAAGATTTGCTTATAATTCCGTGCCATTATTTTATAGTATGAAGAATACAATTGAACAAAGCTGAATAAAATATAAATATTTTCTCCAAATGATGAGGGAGCGCGCACATGCGGCTATTCTGTGTTGAGCGGTTAACAAAGAAATAGATACTCCTATATGCTTAATTTAGAATCATTAACTTTAGTTGTGATACAAATGTTGGGCTATATGTTTTGATTTTTAATACATTGTAAGGTTGCATGATGCGACTGATGATTTTTATAAAGTCACTTGAAAGGCTCTGCTTAGTTTTTTTGAGCAGGCTGTACACACTCCAATAGTCTCTCATTCACAATTTGACAAGCACTTTATAATGCCTCGAATTTCACGTTTGTGGCAGTAATCCAACCAAAAACAATCTGTGCCTTTTGTGGCCCCGGAGTGCTGCGTTGTGCCCTTCTCCCCGAGTGTGCTGCGCAATCAGATGGCTCTCCGTCACGTGATCGATCGGGTCTTTCTCACAGGCTACAAGTGAAGACGGACACATCAGGGACGCAACTGCACGCGTCCTTATCCAATTCCCTAGGTGCATATTGAAGATATTGGAAGAACTGTCCATATTTACTTTGTCAGCCAACAAGATCAGCAGGCCTAACGAACAACAAAAGCACTAGCCTATGTCAATCTACTATCCTCCATAGTACAAAAGTCGACCTATTCTATTCTGTGGGAGAAATAAGTATTCCAAACATAGTCTGGGACAGTTGTGGGATGCAATAGATCCCAAATTAATATAACCACCAGCATCTAAAAAACAGTTGTATGCAATGTGGCTGACGCAACAGATCAGAATGTTTAGTTTAAAATGTTGATAAACTAATAGGCTATTTCTTCACATTATAAGCGCAGCAATGTGCACATGGTAGTAGGTTATAAGCACAAATATTCCATTAGCGGGAATACACCATTATCAAAAGTGACCGCAAATGTGATTATGCATGTAATGCTTTTATTATAAAAGTTGAATTTTTATGGTGAAAATGATCTTCCCCAAATGTGCTTAATTTTAACAAGTTATTTGGCCACTTTATTTGTGATACAAACCTTATTAAAACGTAGACCTATGAGCTAGGCTACATGAGGTCTGCGACTATCATTCGAAAAAGTAGCAAAATAAGACATTGTTTCTTATGCTGGGCATCATTCACAAGTGATAATATATAATTAACAGGTGATAGGCTAATATTGTCACCCATCATACTATTCTTGACTTAATCTCATCTTTACATATACTAAATAATATATGTGTGACATTTGTTTTGATTTGGAATGGACCATTATCATGAACCTGTATCGAAACAGGGGCAGCGGAAAAAAATACATGTGCACATAAATAGCGAATGGAGGACGCTTTTCCCTGTGGTTTATTTTCATGCCAGCCAGGTAGGCTATACTCCTGTTGTAAATATAAGCAATGTGCTTAATATTAGGAAAGTTGAGAAATAAATATAGTAGGCCTAGCCTATAGAAAGCTGATGAGATCCTCGTCTATTTATTAGTGGCCATCACTCTGTTCTCACGCAATTGCGGTATCATGTTTTTTTTGTCAAGGACAATATCGGATATCGGTATGGGCAAAAATGTCATATTGGTGCATCACTAGTTGTAAGCAAACCACAATATCCAGAACTCATAGCGATTTCAGGACACGGTATCGCCTCTGTTGAGGTGGATCCGTTTGAGAGTGGGTGTCAACAGGTAGCTAATGTTACTCACTGGACCAGCCACTCGTTCATAAAACATAAGCTTGCGAAAAACTATAACTATATAATAACTATTTTGTGTCGACAACTGTAAAGTTTAGTCATTGTGTACCTGGATCTGCAAACTACAAGCAAGCACAGGAGCTGGGGTAACATTTAAATCGGTTACCTTAAAAAGAAGACAAGCAGAGGTAACGTTGCTAACTTAGCTAGCGAACTAAATTAGTGTATCTAAACCAAAGAAATTCTAATGTAATGTAAATTAGCCAGCTGCTATCTGGCGATGTGATCTGTAACTTTGCAAGCTAACTTTAGCTATGTTAAGTTAGCCAGCTAGCAGTTAGTTACCTTAGTATCTAACACAGAGGCTAACGTGACTGGCATATGCGTTCTATCTACAGAGTCCGATCCCATCAACATGTGCAGCGGCATCAACATCAAGCTCAGCACTAGGAACTAGTTTAAGTAACCTTTGATAAATCTTTCCATAACTCCATGATGAGCTAATAAATATACTGGAGCTAGGCATAAACATGGTCCGTGTTTTGTTGTCATAGTTGATGTGTTTATAAGTAGGCTACGACTTCTACTGTAGTTCTCTGTGTTATGGAGGCTTAGTTGATTGTTTATGCAAAGCTTGAAGTCAAAATGAGAAAATCTGAGTTATTAGTAAGGAGGGGATAGTGTGGGTGATTGACTGGTGTCTGTTGGGGGTGGGTATTGTGTGTGAAAGTTAGCATGATCTATTGACACGAGGGGGATGGGTGGATAAAGTACATTGTTTGCGAGTGTATTAGGGTTGAATAGCGTGAACCGGGTTATCGAGATTTACTGCTCAAACCCACTCCCTTTTCACGGGAAATATGACTAAGAGAAACCGGTAAATTATAATAAATTATTCATATGAACGGCATGACGAGAAATGGAACTGCTAAATTATATGCGATGTCTAAAATCTGGCTTCTTTGCGGCCTTCTCTCTGCGTGACCAATCATCAACGCTCAAAGTGGGGATATTCAGACCATTCGCTATGAGACTTGAAATTGAGCTCAGGTGCATCCTGTTTCCATTGATCATCCTTGAAATGTTTCTACAACTTTATTGGAGCCCACCTGTGGTAAATTCAATTGACTGAACATGATTTCGAAACGCACACACCCGTCTATATAAAAGTCCCACATTCGACAGCGCATGTCAGAACAAAAACCAAGCAATGATGTCAAAGGAATTATCCATAGAGATCCGAGACAGGCATGTGTCGAGGCACAGATCTGGGGAAGGATACCAAAAAATGTCTGCAACATTAAAGGTCCCCAAGAACACAGTGGCCTTTATCATTCTTAAATGGAAAAAGTTTGGAACCATCAAGACTCTTTGACCAGGTGGCCAGCTCTAGGAACTGAGCAATCGGGGGAGAAGCACCTTGGTCAGGGAGGTGACCAAGAACCTGATGGTCACTCTGACAGAGCTCCAGAGTTCCTCTGTGGAGATGGGAGAACCTTCCAGAAGGACAACCATCTCTGCAGCACTTCACCAAATCAGGCCTTTATGGTAGAGTGGCCAGACGGAAGCCCCTCAATAAAAAAAGGCACATTACAGCCCACTTGGAGTTTACCAAAAGGCACCTAAAGACTCTCAGACCATGAGAAACAAGATTCTCTGGTCTGATGAAACCAAGATTGAACTCTTTGGCCTGAATGCCAAGAGTCACGTCTAGAGGAAACCTGGCACCATCCCTACGGGCTGCCACCCATAGGGGTGGCAGCATCATGCTGTGGGGATGTTTTTCAGAGGCAGGGACTGGGAGACTAGTCAGGAGAGGCAAAAATGAACGGAGCAAAGGACAGAGAGAGATCCTTGATGGAAACCTCCTCCAAAGCGCTCAAGACCTCAGACTGGGGGGAAGGTTCACCTTCCATCAGGACAAATACTCTAAGCACACAGCCAAGACAATGCAGGAGTGGCTTTGGGACAAGTCTCTGAGTGTCTTTAAGTAGCCCAGCCAGAGCCTGGACTTGAACCCGATCGAACATCTCTGGAGAGACCTGAAAATAGATGTGCAGCAACGCACCCCATCCAACCTGACAGAGATTGAGAGGATCTGAAGAAGAATGAGAGAAAGTCCCCAAATACAGGTGTGCCTAGCTTGTAGCGTCATATCAAAGAAGACTCGAGGCTGTATTCGCTGCCAAAGGTGCTTCAACAAAGTACTGAGTCAAGGGTCTGAATACTTCTAATTTTTTATAAATTAGCTAAACTTTTTTTTGTTGTTGCTGTTTTTGCTTTGTCATTATGAGGTATTGTGTGTAGATTGATGAGGGGGAAAAAACAATTTAATACACTTTAGAATAAGGCTGCAACGTAACATGCAACGTAACAAAATGTTGAAAAAGTCAAGGGGACTGAACACTTCCCGAAAGCACTGTACTTCTCATTTAACTTTAATTCCATCCTTTTAATTCTATAACCTCCTAACTTGCTTTTTCACACAAGGAGGCTCTATAGTGGTGCTTTGATGATTTGTGATTGGCTGAAAAACAACAATCTACACGCGCCACTCTGCATAGGCTATTCTCGTTGAGCTGTGGAGAACATACTTCAAACTTTTTATCCACAACTTTGTCCATCGTAGTTGGAAATCGACTGAAGCCAAAATGTTACCAAACTGGAGATTTAAACAATGATGGAGGATCCTCCAATTCTGGTTTACCTCAAATTCTACAGAGTTCCCAGCTGCGCCTCACAAAATTAGTTTGAAATCCGGCAGTTAAGATTTAAATTTTGGGGCATCCGGTTGAGCGATGTAGAAAGAAGTCGCACGAGATCTCTCCTCTGAAACATCACCTAAATTCATACTTCCAATGCCTGCAAAAGTTATTTGTATTACCCAGTAAGAGTGTACCTAAGGTGGCATGAGCAAAACAGTTTGGAAAATCGACTGAAAAAAATTCACACTCCACTAAATCAACTTCATCTAAAATGGCTACCATCACTGGAGATCGCTTGAAAGTTTGGCATCAGAACTCACTCAACTCAGAATAACTGACTGGTGGCTGCTCTGGCTCCAATTCAGGCAACCGTGGAAACCATCCAGGATTCTGTGGCATCTCACACTACCAAACTGGTCGAAGTTGAGGCCGGGCTGTCGGGCCACAGCGACCAACTCAACTAACTACGCTGGAAACAAGGCTTGACGATGTGGCCGCTGCCAACAAGTCGCTGCAGCGGAAGATTTGATTTCACGATCAAAATGCCAAAATATCCGCATGATTGGACTGCCAGAGGATTCTGAGACAGGATCTCCAACCCACTTCATGGAGGTTTTGGGCAATGAGGCTTTTCACAATCTTCCTTAACTCAATAGAGCCCAACGCAGCCTTACACCTAAACCTCGCCAATGCAGCCAACCGCGTCCCATCATTTTTTTTAATTTAACCTTAATTTAACTAAAAAAATCAGTTAACCTGTTGAGGACAGAGGGCGCTGTTTTCACTTTGGGTAAAAACCGTGCCCAATTTAAACGGCCTCGTACTCAATTCTTGCTCGTACAATATGCATATTATTATTACTATTGGATAGAAAACAATCTCTAGTTTCTAAAACCGTTTGAATTATATCTGTGAGTAAAACAGAACTCATTTTGCAGCAAACTTCCTGACAGGAAGTGGAAAATCTGAAATCGATGCTCTGTTCTAGGGCCTGCCTATAAATGGGCTTCATATATATCAGTATACATGCACTTCATACATCTTCCACTAGATGTCGACAGGCTGCGAGAGAAGAAATGGAGTGTATAACTTGATCTGGGGTCGAATAAAAGCTCTCGGCATGACGTGTCACCAGTTTCCTGTTTTCTGGAGAGCGCGTGAAGGGACCTGGTTTTGCCTTCTGAAAAGCTGTCGTTATAGACGACTAATGTCTCCGGCTTTGATTTTATTTGATACATGTGACAATATCATCGTAAAGTATGTTTTTTCAATATAGTTTTATTAGATTATTGAAATTTATTTGGGACGTTAGGCGTGTTGCGTTGTGTGCCTTTGTTCAGGAAGGAGAGCTTTGTGCTACTTTGCTAGCTTTCCGTGCTAATTGACTGGAGAAGAGGACATTCTAAATCCAAACAACGATTGTTCTGGACAAATGACCCCTTGTACAACATTCTGATGGAAGATCGTCAAAAGTAGGACCCATTTTATGATGCTATTTCATATATCTGTCGAACATGTGAAATAGTCGTTTGCGCCCAGATTTTGGGTACTCTCTCGCTATAACTAAGCTGGATGTCGTAATGATGTTATTTTTAGAATTCTAACATGGCGATTGCATTAAGAACTAGTGTATCTATCATTTCCTATACAACATGTATTTTCTAGTAACGTTTATGAATAGTTATTTGGTCAGAATAGTTGAGTGTCATAAAAATCTCCGCACATTCTGGGAAAAAGATGCTACGTTAGCACAATGTATAACCACTGATTTCAGCTCTAAATATGGACATTTTCGAACAAAACATAAGTGTATGTATAACCTGATGTTATATAGGACTGTCATCTGATGAAGGTTTATGAAGGTTAGTGAAAATTAATATCTTTTGCTGGTTTATTCGCTATCGCTAACGTGCCTATTGCTATCGCTAACGTGCCTTGATGAATGAATGCGGTAGTGTGGTAGGCTATTGTAGTAAGCTGATATAATGCTATATTGTGTTTTCACTGTAAAACACTTTTAAAAAAATCGGAAATATTAGCTGGATTCACAAGATGTTTGTCTTTAATTTGTTGTACACCATCGATTGTTCAGAAATGTTTTATGATGAGTATTTAGGTATTTGACGTTGGTGTCTGTAATTACTCTGGCTGCTTCAGTGCTATTTCTGACGTTAGCTGTGATGGTAGCTGCAATGTAAAACTGATTTATACCTCAAATATGCACATTTTTCGAACAAAACATAGATTTATTGTATAACATGTTATAAGACTGTCATCTGATGAAGTTGTTTCTTGGTTAGTTTGGTTGGTTCTTGGTTAGTTAGGTTGGGGCTTTGTGCATGCTATCTGTGCTGTGAAAAATGTCTGTCCTTTTTTGTATTTGGTGGTGAGCTAACATAAATATATGTGGTGTTTTCGCTGTAAAACATTTTAAAAATCGGACATGTTGACTGGATTCACAAGATATGTATCTTTCATTTGCTGTATTAGACTTGTTAATGTGTGAAAGTTAAATATTTCAAAAAAATATCTTTTGAATTTCACGCTCTGCCTTTTCAGTGGAATGTGGGAGGAGTTCCGCTAGCGGAACCCCGGTGCCAGACAGGTTAACTTGTTATGGATAGGGGGCAGCATTTTCACGTTTGGATGAAAAGTGTGCCCAGAGTAAACTGCCTGCTACTCAGTCCCAGTTGCTCAGTCACAGTAGATTTGGATAGAAAACACTAAAACTGTTTGAATGATGTCTGTGAGTATAACAGAACTCATATGGCAGGCAAAAACCTGAGAAAAAAATCCAACTAGGAAGTGGGAAATTTTAGGTTGAAGGTTTTCAACTCATTCCCTATTGAAGATACCGTGGGATATTGGTCATCTTGCACTTCCTAAGGCTTCCACGAGATGGCAACAGTCTTTAGAACCTTGTCTGATGCTTCTACTGTGAAGTAGGGCCGAATGAGAGGGGATTGAGTAAGGTCTCTCCCAGAGTGCCATGAGCTGAACATGCACTGACCATGCACGTTCACGTGAGAGCGAGCTATGTTCCATTGCTTTTCTGAAGACAAAGGAATTCTCCGGTTGGAACATTATTGAAGATTTATGTTAAAAACATCCTAAATTCTATACTTCGTTTGACATGTTTCTACGGACTGTAATATTACTTTTCATCTGAACTTTTTCCTGGACCTGCCCGCTCGTCGTGAGTTTAGATTGTGTACTGAACGCACGAAACAAAAGGAGTAATTTGGACATAAATGGACTTTATGGAACAAATCAAACATTTATTGTGGAACTGGGATTCCTGTGAGTGCATTCTGATGAAGATCATCAAAGGTATGTGAATATTTCTAACGCTATTTCTGACTTTTGTTGACTCCAACATGGCGGATATCTTCTTGGGTTTGGTCTCTGAGCGCCGTACTCAGATTATTGCATGGTTTGCTTTTTAAATCTGGCACAGCGGTTGCATTAAGGAGAAGTATATCTTTAAATCTGTGAATAACACTTGTATCTTTTATCAATGTTTATTATGAGTATTTCTGTGATTTGATGTGGCTCTGTGCAAATTCACGGGATGTTTTGGAGGCAAAGGAAAATGTAAACTGAGGTTTTTGGATATAAATATGAACTTGATTGAACAAAACATACATGTATTGTGTAACATGTTGTCCCGGGAGTGTCATCTGATGAAGAATTTCAAAGGTTAGTGATTTATTTTATCAATATTTCTGCTTTTTGTGACTCCTCTCTTTGGTTGGAAAATCGCTGTATGCTTTCTGTGACTAGTTGCTGACCTAACATAATGATATGTCCTGCTTTCGCCGAAAAGCTTTTTTGAAATCGGACACTGTGGTTGGATTAACGAGAATGTTATCTTTAAAATGGTGTCTAATACTTGTATGTTTGAGAAAATTGAATTATGAGATATCTGTTGATTGAATTTGGCGCCCTACAATTTCATTGGCTGTTGGCGAGCGGTTCCGCCAGTCCTAGACAGGTTAAGAACAAATTCTTATTTACAATGACGGCCTACTAAAAAGGCCTCCTGCGGGGACTGGGGCCTGGGATTAAAAATTAAAAATAAATACAATATAAATATAGGAGAAAACACACATCACAACAACGTAGACAACACTACATAAAGAGAGACCTAAGACAACACAGCATGGTAGCAATACAACATAACAACAACATGGTAGCGCCACAATATGGTAGCAGCATAAAACATGGTACAAACATTATTGGGAACAGACAACAGCACAAAGGGCAAGAAGGTAGAGACAACAATACATTACGTAAAGCAGCCACAACTATCAGTAAGAGTGTTCATGATTAAGTCTTTGAATGAACAGATTGAGAAAACTGTCCAGTTTGAATGTTTGTTGTTGTCGTTCCAGTCGCTAGCTTCAGCGAACTGAAAAGAGGAGCAACTTAGGGATGTGTGTGCTTTGGGGACCTTTAACAGAATGTGACTGGCAGAACGGGTGTTGTATGTGGAGGATGAGGGCTGAAGTAGATATGTCAGATAGGGGGGAGTGAGGCCTAAGAGGGTTTTATAAATAAGCAACAACCAGTGGGTCTTGCGACAGGTATACAGAGATGACCAGTTTACAGAGGAGTATAAGGCAGGTAGGGTACAGGCCGGTGCTGATTGAGAACGATAGCACCCAGCAACAGTCAACAAACAGCTATTTGAAAGTTTAATGCTTAAAACCAGCAATTCAAATTGTTTGAGGACAGACTTGGTGGAGAAAACCGAGCACTGAAGGTGATCCTTGTTAAAGATTGCCACTCCCCCACCTTTGAAGGATCTGTCTTGACGAAAAAGGTTATAACCAGAAAGGTTAACATCAATATTCAAAACAATCTTTCTTAAACACGTCTCAGTAATGACCAACACATCTGGATTGGAGCTGTGAACCCACACTTTCAATTACCAATTTTAGGTAATAAGCTTCTAGTTTTAACGTGCAGAAAACCCAGGCTTTTACAAGAGCAGAAGTCAGTGAAGCAGCTATCAGAGCACAAATCAGAATAGGGGGTAGCAACAGTAGATGGGCCAGGGTGTACATGCACATTTCCAGATATAATCAACAGTAATACATTCAAGGCATAGTACAGACAGCTCTGCAGTGCTGATTTATGACATTTGAATGTGCATCAGATGGCAACAAGATCATATTGTACAGCAATTTCCTCAGGTAACATGAATACAAAGCCGGCGAGAGGTGGTTAGAATAGGATGGGAGGCCAAAAGTCGGTGTAACCAATAGAGAGTCAGAGTCCCGAGTGTGGGAACAAACAGTCCCACGGTTGGGTAAAGAGAGTTTGTGGTCAACAAAGTATGCAGGAGTCATGAGGCAAATAGCAAAATGCACAAGAAAGTGTGTGAGTGCTGGAGGAGAGCGAAAGCTCGGGAGAGAGGGGTGAGTGTGGTGGGGGTACCTGTACCAGACAGGGGGAGACAGGCCAGGGCAGACGGTGCACAGATCGCCAGGTGGAATCCAAGCAGCAGTGCAGCAGGCAACGGGAGTAGGTGTCACACCCACTTAAGAAATGCTTTTATTTCTGGAAGCAGATTTCTTGTAGAAAATGACCGTGAATGGTCTTTGGACAGCAGGAGCGGGCTTCAGAAGATGCTTCAAAGACTCCGGCCACTTGTTGGGCCCAAAGGCCTCGACACCTTTTACCTCACACCTTAGTGCTAATTGAATTTGTATCTGGTCTGTCCTTGCAAGCCTGACAGCCTTAATTCAGCATTCAGTCCCCATAAATAAAATATATCATTGTAATGTACTTTATTTAAAAATGTTCTTCTTGGTTTTCAAAATAGCATCAGACCAAACACTACCCACTCAGTGCCAGGTTGGATGGTGTCCTCAGGTTTCTGCTGTTTGTTTGCTAGAGTAGCCTCTGTATAGCTTGGAAAAAGAAAACCTTGAAAGCAGTAATCTCTCCAGTTAATTTTGGTCAAAATTAGGTTGTAGGTTTGGAGTTTTGATCTGAAGCGAAGGCCATGCTGTGGAGGGTAGCATCCTGCATATGTACCCGCAGAAAAAAATCTAAGTTTCTCACTCCAAATCTATCCTTTTGTAAAAAAACATGTTGAAAAATGTGAAAGCTCACATGCAGCTGTCTCTCTCCCTGAGGGGGGCATGTCAGGTTGCGGTTCCATCGATACAAAGGACCTCGTCCTTAAGTGGGCAAGGGAACATGGCGACATCACTTTCCAAGGCCACAAGATCAAGTTCTACCAGGATTTCAGTTCTAGCCTGGCGAAGAAATGGGCCACATTCAACGATATCAAGTCCACTCTGTACAAGAAGGGAATCAGCTTTGGGCTGACTTATCCTGCCCTTCCCCGTGTCACCTTTAACTACAAATTCAATTTGTTTCCGAAACTCCTGAAGAAGCTGAGTTCTTCTACCGACAGTGCATACATTGAATGCCTGGATTGGGATGATTTCTCACCTGCCTGTATTATGTGAGTAATGTTAGTTCTAGTGACACTAGGCTACATTCATCTATGGCCAGCTATTGATCCATTTCTTGTGAAACAATTCTATGCTAAAGCTTGATGGTGCAGTAGGTATGTTTGAAGCAGCACATAACTAGTGTGTGTTGTTGACAATGACATACTATGCTGTCTCTACCTTTCATTTGATCTTGTTTAGTTTCTTAAATCAAAGACAATCGCTGTTAAAAGCGCATCATTTTGATTTCTTTCGTTTTACTAAGGCTTTGAACTTGCTGCTCCACTTATGGCAATCTATAGCCTACATTGCAGTTTGGCAGCCTTTAGGTCATTTCGGATACTAATGTTACTCGCTAGTTAGACACCGATCCTGTCTACCAATATGTGTATGTGTGTATATATATTTATCTCATTGGGGGTCTTTTTGACCTATACCATTTTTGTTGTTGATTTTTTTTATAGACATTCTATACTACCGTGGTTTACGTTGGCCTTAATTGGTGTTGTTGGTCACTGATGGTTCTCAGTTACATTCACTTTATCTTGGACTAGTGTACGACTCTCCTCTTCCAATTTTACTCGTTTAATTGTTGCACTAGCTGAAGAGTTTAGACTAGAGGTCGACCGATTAATCGGAATGGCCGATTAAATAGGGCCGACTTCGAGTTTTCATAACAATCGGAAATTGGTAATTTTGGACGCCGATCTTAAAAAAATAAAAAAATAAACTAGGCAAGTCAGTTAACCTGTTTGGCGTGCAAGCCCGACGTCGGTACATTTATGACAACAGCCAGCTCAAAGTGCAGGGCGCGAAATTCAAAATATATTTTGTTTTAATATTTAACTTTCACACATTAACAAGTCCAATACAGCATATGAAAAGGTACAGATCTTGTGAATCCAGCCAACATGTCCGATTTTTTTAATGTTTTACAGGGAAGACAAAATATGTAAATCTATTAGCTAACCACGTTAGCAAAAGACAACTTTTTTTACTATAACAGTTTATTACTCCATCAGTAGCTATCACAAATTCGACCAAATAAAGATATAAATAGCCACTAACCAAGAAACAACTTCATCAGATGACAGTCTGATAACATATTTATTGTATAGCATATGTTTTGTTCGAAAAATTTGCATATTTCAGGTATAAATCATAGTTTACATTTCAGCTACAATCAGAAATTGCACCGGAAGCAGCCATAATATTTACAGACACCAACGTCAAATACCTAATTACTCATCATAAAACATTTCTGAAAAATACATAGTGTACAGCAATTGAAAGACAGGCATCTTGTGATTCCAGACAATATTTCCGATTTATTAAATGTTTTACAGCGAAAACAAAATGTAGCGTTATATTAGCGTAGCCATAATAGCCAGATACACTTGGGCGCCGACGACCAGTTCACATGCGTGACAGATATTAGAAATAGCATCATAAAATGTTTCTTACTTTTGGTGATCTTCCGTCAGAATGTTGGACACGGTGTCCTTTGTCCAGAACAGTCGTTGTTTGGATCTGGAATGGCAAATATCCCTCTTCATTTAGCATGGGCACTTGCCAAGTGGCACGGATCACTCCAACGTCAACAAAGTCAGAGAACGGAACACGGCAAAACTCCCAAAAAAAATTCAATTATCTGATTAAACTATATTGAAAAAACATACTTTACGATATGGTCACATGGTATCAAATAAAATCTAAACCGGAGATGTTAGTCGTCCATAACGACAGCTAAACAGAAGGCAAATCCATGTCCCCTTTCGCGCGCTCCAGAAACAGGAAATGGACGGTCACGTCATACAAAGAGCTTTAATTCCACCTCAGACCAAGATGAACACAAAATTTATTCTCTCCCAGCCTCTTGACAACCAGGGGAAGGTCTATGAAGTGTACGAAGACTCTTACGTTTTATGCCCATGTATAGGCATGAAGTTGAACAGAGCATCGATTTCTGACATTCCACTTCCTGGTCAGGAGATGTGCTGCAGAATGAGTTCTGTTTCACTCAGAGAAATAATTCAAACGCTTTTAGAAACTAGAGAGTGTTTTCAATCCAATAGTAATAATAATATGCATATTGTACGAGCAAGAATTGAGTACGAGGCCGTTTGAAATTGGCATCCTTTATCAGGCTACTCAATACTGCTAATAATTCAAGCCTATCAACTCCCGAGATTAGGCTGGTGTAACCGATGTGAAATGGCTAGCTAGTTAGCGGGGTGCGAGCTAATAGCGTTTCAAACGTCACTCGCTCTGAGACTTGGAGTAGTTGTTCCTCTTGCTCTGCATGGGTAACGTTGCTTCGAGGGTGGCTGTTGTCGATGTGTTCCTGGTTCGAGCCCAGGTAGCGGCGAGGAGAGGGATGGAAGCTATACTGTTACACTGGCAATACTAAAGTGCCTATAAGAACATCCAATAGTCAAAGGTATATGAAATACAAATCATAGAGAGAGAAATAGTCCTATAATAACTACAACCTAAAACATCTTACCTGGGAATATTGAAGACTCATGATAAAAGGAACCAGCTTTCATATGTTCTCATGTTCTGAACAAGGAATTTAAACGTTAGCTTTCTTACATGGCACATATTGCACTTTTACTTTCTTCTTCAACACTTTGTTTTTGCATTATTTAAACCAAATTGAACACGTTTCATTATTTATTTAAGGCTAAATTGAGTTTATTGATGTATTATATTAAATTAAAATAAGTGTTCATTCAGTATTGTTGTAATTGTCATTATTACAAATAAATAAATTTGCCAAAAAAATCGTCAGATTAATCGGTATCGGCTTTTTTGGCCCTCCAATAATCGGTATCGGCGTTGAAAAATCATAATCGGTCGACCTCTAGTTTAGACCCATGGTTCGTTTGCTTAATTGTACATATCCAAAATGCTAGTTGTCCTTATACCATCATTTAATTGTTCCCCCTAAAGACGTTTGTAACAATTTACCAATACAGGGGCTGACCCTTTTTCATAGTCTACTAGTTAATTTCAAATGTTTCTCGTTACTCAGCCCTGTGGCAACACCTAGTGAACTACATTCATATTATGGCCAGTGAAATGTCACCGATTGCTGTTAACATCTTTCAATAACTGACACTTAAGGTTATAAGGTTATACTCTTTGTTTAAAGTGTGATCGAAACCCAAATTGTTTGGGGTTTTTAAATTTCAAGGTTGTATGTAACTTCTTTCCTAGGTCGGTTTGACCTCACATCACGTAATCAACGGATGCTGAGTAAGAGAATTCCTGCTGCTCGTCGTGTTCATAATGACGAGATTAGGATTAGATTTTTTTTCCTTTAAATGGTTTTATACCATCACTTGTATTTTATTGTTGTGTATGTTGGGGTGGTGTGGCAAAGATTATTGTGCTCTGCTTCTCTAAAGGAGTTTTTTTTTTCAGATTTTTTTTTTCCATGCTGCTCCTCTTTCAATCTCTCTTTTAAGGATTCATGTCTAGTTCAACAACAAGTCAGGATGGTATTTTGGGGCTTCCGCTCAGACTGGTGACATGGAACATTTGCGGTTGTGGGGGGGAAATGAAATGCTTCTGAGCATTTTCGCATCTGAAGAGCCTGAATAATGATATCGCATTTCTTCAAGAAACGCACCTACATATTAACGACCATACTAGATTGCATAAAGCATGGGTTGGACAGGTTCTTAATTCTAATTTGTACGGCAAAGCAAGGGGAACAGCAATAGTGATTTCACCCTCACAGATCATTTCAGATTCTGGAGGATGTTATACCATAGTTAGTGGCACCCTCTTCCAAACCCCTGTAGTACTTGCCAATGTTTACACCCCTAACTGGGATGACACTAGATTTATGACACCTCATTTAGCCTATTTCCCGAATCTTGACACCCACAACCTCATCTTCGGCAGTGACCTTAACTCTGTTACTGAACCAAGACTAGACCAGTTTAATCCCAGAACACTTACTCCTTCCAGGATGGTAAAAGCTCTTTCTACATTCATGACCCAAATGGGTTGTGTTGATCCATGGCGCTTCCTCCACCCGGTCACAAAAGACTTCTACTTTTCTCATGTTCATCAAGCCTACTCACGAATAGACTACTTTTTTTTATAGTTAGAGCCCTTCTCCCCTCAATTAAAATTACAGAATATTCTGTTACAGTAATTTTGGATCATTCCCCCACATTCTGGATTTTGCTCTTACTCCGAACACAAAACAACAGTTTGGATTGGAGATTTAACACAGCCCTAATGTCTAACAAAAAATTATGACTTTATTTCAACCAACATAGATGTATTCATTCAAACAAATAAAAATGACGACACCTCCCCCTCTTTTTTAGGAGACTTTCAAAACTGTATTATTGGGAAAGAATTTCTTACAATGCTCATGATTTCAAACAAAGAAAACTGAAACGTCAAGAACTGGTGGACTCAATCCTGGCAATAGACCACCAATATTCACCTTCTCCATCCCCTGAATTATACGCAGAGGCTGAAACTTCAAACTCAACTTAATCTGCTTTCCACTGATAAAGCAGATTTTCTGTTGCAACAAACAAAGGGGATGTACTACGAATATGGTGACAATGCCAGCCGCCTTTTGGCACACCAACTTAAAACGCCAGTCAGCATCTCATCTCATAGGTATATGACTCTTCCCGTAGTATTACAAGTGATCCCTCTAATATTACTTCAACTTGTGTCATTTTATTCTAACCTCGACAAATCCGAACCCCCATCAGATAATACGGCTATGGACAACTTTTTAGATATCTTGGAAATTCCATCCATTGATTTGAACATGAATAAAGTTCTGGATAACCCTCTGCATCTAGATATCTAGATAGGGGTGGCAGGTAGCCTAGTGGTTAGAGCGTTGGCCTAGCAACTGAAAGGTTGCAAGATCAAATCCCCGAGCTTACAAGGTAAAAATCTGTCGTTCTGCCCCTGAACAAGGCAGTGAACCCACTGTTCCTAGGCCGTCATTGAAAATAAGATTTTTTTTCTTAACTGACTTGCCTAATTAAATAAAGGAAAAATAAAAATGGGATAAAAGGTTCTAAAGTTAATGCAAAGTGGCCAGGCCCTGATGGCTTCCCTGTCGATTTTTATAAAAAATCCCATAAACTAGCCCCGTTACTATTAGATATATTCACCGACTCGTTTTCACAAGGCTCTCTCCCCCCTGACGCTAACTCAAGCCTCCATCTCACTTATACTCAAGATAGATAAAGATCTAGCAGAATGTGGTGGATATCGGCCCATTTCACTTTTGAATGCTGATGTTAAACTATTAGTTAAGGTTCTATCATGCCGGTTGGAACCCTGCCTTCAGGATGTCATATCTGATGATCAAACAGGTTTCATCAAAGGATGACAACTGTTTTCCAATGTACGCCATCTTTTGAACATTATACTCTCTCCTTCTGTCTCTGCAGACCCTGAAATTGTTGTTTCTCTTGGTGCATAAAGGCTTTCGACCAGATGGAGTAGGATTATTTATTTAAGATTTTGGGAAGATTTGGGTCCAATTTCATCTCAAGAATGCGTCTGCTCTATTCTGCTCCTATGGCTAGCGTACACACCAACTCTCAACATTCAAAATACTTCCCCCTCTCCAGAGGGACTAGTCAAGGGTGTCCTATGTCCCCGCTCCTTTTTGCACTTAGAACCACTTTCCTTGACCTTAAAATTATCATCATCATTCACTGGAATCCACCGAGCTGGTGAAGAACAAAGTGTCGATGTATGCAGATGATCTACTATTATATCACTAATCCTTTGACCTCTGTCAATAATATACTACATATTTTAGACACATTTGGATCATTCTCAAGTTACAAATTGAACGTTCAGAAAAGTCAATGTTTTCCGATCATCCCCACTGCCAAGCAAATTCCCCATGGAGCCCTGCCTTTCCGTCTGTTTCCCTCTGGTTTTTCCTATTTAGGTGTGAATATAACAACATTTCTGGCTATCCTACATAAAAACAAACTTTGCAAATCTAGTCACACGAGTTAAAGCAGACTTAAAACGCTGGGATAGTCTGCCTCTCTCCTTAGCTGGCAGAATCTAATCTCTTAAAACATTTTTTTTACCTAGGTTTCTGTACCTTTTTCAATGTCTTCTGATCTTAAGCCAAATTTTTTTTTTACCAAGTTGGATAAGCTCAGTCATTTTATCTGCGCTGGCAAATCACCTAGGAGACATAAAGCAATACTTCAAAAAAGGAGACAAGATGGAGGATTGGCACTTTCAAATTCTGGTGTAATGTTCCAAGTACCAACTGGTGCTCATTAGAAGCACACTCTTGCCAATCATCCTCCCTTTCTGCTCTTACTTGTGCCCCACTGTCCTTCAAAGTATATACTGTAAACCCCATTGTGCACTCTGAAGATCTGGAGACAATTTTAGACTGTCTGCCCCTTCCTCTTCTAAGCCCTGTTTGTAACAACCACCTATTTTTACCCTCCAAACTCGACCAGGCTTTTGTTTTGTGGTGAGAAAGAGGTTGGGTATGTTTCAAATATGTATTTTTAGATACTAAGTTAGCAAGTTTGAATATCGTAGCTAAATGTAATCTGTCTCATTCTAATCTTTCTGATATTTTCAAGCCTGTAACTTTGTTTGCTCTCATTTTCCCACCTTTCCTCAACTGCCTCCCAAGACGTTGCGAGAAGAGATTTTGTCCCTCCCGTGGATTCAGCAAGGTTTGATTTCGGGATTATATGACATTATGCTTTCCTCTGAACCATCTCCAATAAACAAAATCAAGGCAGGTCAAGTTCACTACCCCAGTCTTACACAAGACTGGTGGGAGGAGGCTCTTCTTAGGGTTAACTCCACATCCTCTTGCACAGAATTCCCTACACCAAAGAAAAACATAGTAAATTCCTCCCAGACACAAATGAGACGTGATAGATGTTCATTCACTCCGGCAAACCACACCCATATGTTTTATTCATTTTCTAAGCTGTCTACGTATTTGTCATCCTTTTTTAACACTCAAAAATTCTAGATAGTGACCTGCAGCCTTGTCCTTTGATAGCTATATTTGGAGTTCTATCTTTGTAGCCTAGTCTCACTAAAAGTAAAGCAGACGTTGTAGAGTTTGAATGAAAGATATATCTTTTCTACACTTCAAAAAAATGTAATACACAGAGGTTGTACTGATAAGTTTTTATTGAGATGGCAGCCTTTAATTTCCTTTTTTGAACAGTTGCCTTCTATTGATCTATTCTATTATTCTATTGAGTAACAATTTTGGCCAACAGGATATATGAGAGGGTGTGGGAGGGAAGGGATACTATCCTGTGATCTTTATTTATTTTTGTGTATGTATTTGTGGGTATGTATATTTATATTATTATTATTTCTAATTATATGTTTTAATTTATTTTAGCATGTATGATGCTTTTGTTAAGGGGAGGGAGATGTTTCAATAAGTATAGGGGGATAAAATTATGTATCTGTTCAATTTGTATTTCTTGATATGTTCAATAAAAATATAACAAATAAAATAGATTTGAATTTTGATTGCAACGTGCGCATATACTGCAGTTGTTTTAACGGAATAGCCTACGTCTTTTCAGCTCAGATTTACCCACGATGCTATGGCACACGACGCAGCTTAGGAATAGCCTATAGGCCTAGTGTTTTTGTTTTTTTAAATCCATATTTGTTTATGTATTCATTCGGATTCACAGTGCGGACTGTGAATCAGAATTAGTTAGGTAACATAGATAATAAAGATGTCTTATCTGCATAATTTGTTTATATGATATGCTTGTTATTAGAATGTATCCCTTCAGACTCTGATGTTGGCAGTTGCACTTCCTCCCTCAGCTGGGCCTCAAGTCAACTGGGGCCCAGAGAGGGGAGAATGAATTGGTGTTTCTGTGCTATGAAGTACCAGGAACGAGATCGGAGCCTCGTCTTAGGGGCCAGACTAAACAATAAGAACAGTCTTCATAGCAAATGCTATCTGGCTGCGGGATACTCCTTTCTCATATATCAAGTTTCACCTTGTGACCCATTCCATACATCTGTTGTTTGTCAAAGACTAAAAGGGGGTATCTTTTTTATAAAATATATTTGTAATCTTTGTATGTCAGAGCTACTCGCCACAACACTTGGAAGTGTTGAGCCAACCAGCCTCATCATTATAGAAGCAATTGTTCTATGCTTTCCTTATAAATACGTTTTGAATAAAGTAATATCCTGATTGGTGATTGACCTTGTCTCTTCTCATTATTGATTAGAATTTCCACCACAGGACCAAACAGAGGCCGTAGCGAATTGTTCAGTACAAATACATGTACTGTTACAGCCCTAGTAAATACTGTCCTTCTCTCCCACCTACCCTCACCGTCATTAACAGAACTGCGGGAAAACAATGCCCGACAGGCGGGGGCGAAGGACACTGTCTAGTAACGGTTGCCCCCGCTAGCACAGTAGGCAGGGGGCTGGGGCGAGATTGTGTGCTAGCTAACTAACTAGTTAGTGACACCTTGTGCTAGCACACAGTGTCACCCCCGCCTCCCGCGTATTGGAGAAAAACGTGCCTGACAGGGTCGAAGGACACTGTCGACTGGTCGTCCCCGCCACCCGCTTGCGCAGCAGGCGTGAGGCTGACACTGTGTAGTTGTTAGCAACACCGTATGCTTGCTAGTTACCTAAATCACGATGTAATTCCCGCCTGTTGTGTACCAGTCCTCATTAGGACTAGTTGTCTGAACACCTGCTCTCGCCGTCGTTAACAGACCGGAGGGAAAACAGTGCCCGACAGGCGGAGTGAAGGACATGGTCTACCGGAGTACGGCTAGCTAACTCTCATTGTCGCCCCGTCCCTTCTTCTGTGGGGTTTATCGGCAGCTGGCATCCAACGCTATTGTGCCACCTACTGTACTGGAGCCAAGCTCCCAAGCCAGTCCTAACTTGAAAATGGACCAATAGAAGTATAAAGAGGGGTTCCTGCAGATGCAGGAATGCCCCGAATTGGGGGCCACAATTGCACCTTTCTCGGTCAAACTCGTCGTCAACATCTCAAATGCACAGATATGGGGCAAGAAATTGTACATTATTAAAAGAAATTGTATATTATTAGTCCACAGGATCCATAATTTATTTTCTCAAGGAAACGGAGGTCCACAACATAAGGACCGAGGTAAAGTTGGTTTTATATTCACACATTTGGACATTCAACAGACATTCGCCAAATGCCATTTACAAATGTAAAAATCAATAACTAATTCACCGTTTGTCACAGAAACATCAACCTAGGTATGATTTATTCTATAAATGTCAAGCATACTTTTACAACCTGGTTTGAGTAAACATTCCAGTTCTGATTTGATAGAAATACATCAAATGCCATTTAAAGCTATATAAATCATTAACGTTTTCACTGATTATGACAGAAATATCAAACTAGGTATGATTCATTCTATAAATGCCAAGCATAATTTTACAACCTGGTTTGAGTAAAAATTCCAGTTGACTTGTTAGAAAAACATAATATTTATAAAATGCCATTTAAAGCCATATAAATGAATAACATTTTCACAGATTATGACAATCATACTAAGTATGATTTATTTTGTCTAGTATACTTTTACAACCTTTGCTTTGAGTAGAAATTCCAGTCTTGATTTGATAGAAATACATAAAATCTCAAATATTGCATTTAATAATTCAGTGAAGCAGAAAAAAGGGAAACTTTGCATTTATTTGCAATAACTTTAAAGAAATGTTAATTTCAAGTGCAATTTGAAGTTGTACAATGTTTACAATCTTAAATTGTATGCCAAATCGTGTCAGAACATTCAACAACCTCTGACTCCACTTCGTCAGAATTCTGAAGTAGGAAATCAACAAGCTCCTCAGCATCGTTCTGCTCAAAGTCCAGGTCACCTTCTCCATACTCATTGAGCTCAGATCCCAACTTTGCCGCTCTCCTGTTCCTCATATCCTCTACTGCAGGGTTGGTAGTGGATAGTGTCTCCACTGGATGGTTGCGTCTGGCCTCTCCAGGCACCACCAGCGCTGGTACCCCCTGCTCACTTTGAGATGGCTCCTCCAGAAGCTCCCTCTCCTCCTTCCCTGTGTAGAATATGAACTGCCTGGTACTGCTCCACATTCAATTGGGATTGACCTTGACTAACCTGGGGGTCATTCAAACCATTTGTTTTGCTAGCACAGACTGGAATATGTTCCGAGATTCTTCCGATGGCATTGAGGAGTACACCACATCAGTCACTGGCTTCATCAATAAGTGCATCGAGGACGTCGTCCCAAAAGTGACTGTACGTACATACCCCAACCGGAAGCCATGGATTACCGGCAACATTCGCAGTGAGCTAAAGGGTAAAGCTGCCGCTTTCAAGGATTGGGACTCTAACCCGGAAGCTTATAATAAATCCAACTATGCCCTCTGACGAACCATCAAACAGGTAAAGCTTCAATACAGGACTAAGATTGCATCGTACAACACCAGTTCCGTATATGGCAGGGCTTGCAAACTATTACAGACTACAAACTCGCTTCGAGGTAGGTAACACTGTAACATGCATGAGAGCATTAACTGTTCTGGATGACTGTGTGATCATGCTCTCCGCAGCCGATGTGAGTAAGACCATTAAAACAGGTCAACATTCACAAGGCCGCTGGGCCAGACGGATTACCAGGACGTGTACTCTGAGCATGCGCTGACCAACTGGCAAGTGTCTTCACTGACATTTTCAACCTCTCCCTGTCTGAGTCTGTAATACCAACATGTTTCAAGCAGACCACCATAGTCCCAGTGCCCAAGATCACGACGGTAACCTGCCTAAATGACTACCGACCCGTAGCTCTCACACCTGTGGCCATGAAATGCTTTGAAAGGCTGGTCATGGCTCACATAAACACTATTATCCCAGAAACCCTAGACCCACTCCAATTTGCAGCACTCCACAATGCCCTTTCCCACCTGGACAAAAGCAACGCCTGTGAGAAAACTATTAATTGACTACAGCTCAGCGTTCAACACCAGTGCCCTCAAAGCTCATCACTAAGCTAAGGACCCTGTTACTAAACAGCTCCCTCTGCAACTGGATCCTAGTCTTCCTGATGGGCCGCCCCCAGGTGTTAAGGGTAGGTAACAACACAACCGCCAAGCTGATCCTCAACATGGGGGCCCCCTCAGGGGTGCGTGCTCAGTCCCCTCCTGTACTCCCTGTTCACTCATGACTGCACGGCCAGGCACAACTCCAACAACATCATTAAGTTTGCTGATGACAACAGCCTGATCACTGACAATGATGGGACAGCTTATAGAGAGGTGGTCAGAGACCTGGCCATGTGGTGCAAGGACAACAACCTCTCCCTCAACGTGATCAAGACAAAAGGAGATGATTGTGAACTACAGGAAAAGAAGGACGAGCACGCCCCCATTCTCATCAACGGGGCTGTAGTTGAGCAGGTTGAGAGCTGGAAGTTCCTTGGCGTCCACATCAATAAACTAACATGGTCCAAGCACACCAAGACAGTCATGAAGAGGGCACGACAAAATCTATTCCCCCTCAGGAGACTGAAAAGATTTGGCATGGGTCCTCAGATCTTCAAAAGATTTTACAGCTGCACCATCGAGAGCATCCTGACGGGTTGCATCAATGCCTGGTATGGCAACTGCTCGGCCTCCGACCGCAAGGCACTACAGAGGGTAGTGCGTACGGCCCAGTACATCATCGGGGCCAAGCTTCCTGCAATCCAGGACCAATATACCAGGCGGTGTCAGAGGAAGGCCCTAAAAATTGTCAAAGACTCCAGCCATCCTAGTCATAGACTGTTCTCTCTGCTACCGCACGGCAAGCGGTACAGGAGCGCCAAGTCTACGTCCAAGAGGCTTCTACCCCCAAGCCATAAGACTCCTGAACAGCTAATCAAATGGCTACCCAGACTATTTGCAACCTGCTGCTCTTTAATTATGTTCTTCTTATCTCTTACTTTTTTCTTAATTTAGATTTTTTAGGTATTTTCGTTGGTTAACCTGTCTAGGCTGAGGGTGCCGCTAGCGGCACCCCCCCCCCACCCCCACTGAAAAGGCAGAGCCGCGAAATTCAAAAAAAATATTTTTTTTAAATATTTAACTTTCACACATTAAAGTCCAATACAGCTAATGAAAGACACAGATCTTGTGAATCCAGCCAACATGTCCGATTTTTAAAATGTTTTACAGGGAAGACACAATATGTAAAGATGTAAATCTATTACCTAAAAACACATTAGCATAATCCACCATCTTTTATTTGTCCACCAACACCAGTAGCTATCACCAATTCGGCTAAACTAAGATATTTATAGCCCCTAACCAAGAAAAAAACTCATCAGATGACAGTCTGATAACATATTTATGGTATGGGATAGGTTTTGTTAGAAAAATGTGCATATTTCAGGTAGATGGCATAGGTTACAATTGCACCCACCGTCACAAATGGACTAGAATAACTACATAGAGCAACATGTTTACCTACTTACTAATAATCAAACATTTCGTAAAAATACACAGCATACACTAATCGAAAGACACAGATCCTGTGAATACAGACAATATTTCAGATTTTCTAAGTGTCTTACAGCGAAAACACAATAAATCGTTATATTAGCATAGCACATAGCACATAGCAGCCCAGCATTGATTCTAGCCAAAGTGAGCGATAACGTCAACATCGCCAAAATATATAATTTTTTTCACTAACCTTCTCAGAATTCTTCAGATGACACCCCTGTAACATCACATTACAACATACATATACAGTTTGTTCGAAAATGTGCATATTTAGCCACCAAAATCATGGTTAGACAATGTGAAATGTAGCCCAGCTGGTGAGAAAATGTCCGTGCGCCATATTAGACAGTGATCTACTCTTATACATAAATACTCATAAACGTGACTAAAAAATATAGGGTGGACATCGATTGATAGACAATTTAATTCTTAATACAATCGCGGAATTACATTTTTTTAATTATCCTTACTTTTCAATACAGTTTGCGCCAAGCGAAGCTACGTCAAAAAACATGGCGTCCTAAGCCACTAACATTTTTCGACAGAAACACGATTTATCATAATAAAAATGTCCTACTTTGAGCTGTTCTTCCATCAGTATCTTGGGCAAAGGATCCTTTCTTGGGTCTAATCGTCTTTTGGTGGAAAGCTGTCCTCTTGCCATGTGGAAATGCCAACTGCTTCAGCATGAACTGGAAGCGTGCCCAGCGATTCACAGCGTTTCAGAAATAAATGTCCCAAAATCGCACTAAACGGACATAAATTGCTATAAAACGCTTTAAATTAACAACCTTATGATGTTTTTAACTCCTATAACGAGTCTTAACATGACCGGAGAAAGATTACTCCCAACACTAATGCTTGGAACAGGTGCGGGTCGGTGTCCTCCACGCGCATAACGCAGCTCCAAAAGACTTACTAGCTACAGGGTTTTTTAATTTATAGTGCCTGTGAACGCGCAATCGACCCCATTCAAATCGTCATCACGTAAAGGCATCCAGGGGAAGACGTAAGCAGTGTCCGTATACTCATAGCAATAACTGTGGCCTTTTAACTGACTCCAGATCAGGGGCCAACATTTCTGAAATCTGACTCCATGTCAGGGAAATTGCTGTAGAATGGGTTCTGTTCCACTTAGAGACAAAATTTCAACTCCTATAGAAACTATAGACTGTTTTCTATCCAATAATAATAATAATATGCATATTGTACGATCAAGAATTTTGTGGGAAGCCGTTTCAAAAATTACACGATTAGCATAAATAGTGACAACAGCGCCCCCAGCCTCAACAGGTTAAGGGCTTGTAAGTAAACATTTCACTGTAAGGTGACACCTGTTGTATTCGGTGCATGTGACAAATAAAATTTGATTTGAAATCAATGTTTGCATTTTTTTGTGCAACAGTTCCACATTTTAAAGTAGTTAAATGGCACAACAGTCATATATTTATAAGTATCTAATTTAACAGCAAAGAGAACCCTTCCAATCATTTTCTATTTTGGCTTTGTTGAAGTCCTTCTTCGTCATCCCCATACAAGCTAAATGGTACCATCTCCTGAGGTAATAACTGTTCAACGCTTACAGCCAAATGTTTAATACCCAGAACACATTGCAGGTCTATAGATAGTGGCCACTTTATTAGGTACAACCCCCTTTGCATCTGGAACAGCGTGAATTCAAAACTGTTGATGAAACTAGGAAAAGGAGATACTCTGTTCAAGTTTAAGTCCAGTTGGAGTTTATTACAGTCAGTACAAGTTTTGGAACTTTTGAGTTACAAAAGACCATCACAGACAGTGTTGTCGTTTTACACATTCTAAAGTTCAAACAAACAGTAACAGAATACCTGAATACATCTCTGCATGCTTCAGTGTCCAGCAAGCCAAGACCATGGGACTTGGTGTATGTAGGAGCAATTTATTTTTGTGAATGGGGTGTTGAACCTACTAAAGTGGCAACAGAGTAGATATCACAAACAACTCCTTTTGAGCAGTGTCTGTTATACGATGATCAATGGGTATAATGGTAAATCTGATCCCCAAGGTCCTCATCAGCTCACTTGGATATATAGAGTTGGAGGTAAAGAAATTAAATATGAAACTAAGACATTAAAACACTGGCAGAATTCTTTCATCCACATCTATTCACATAAAATGTCTTTTAAAGTATAAATACCCTTCTAAGACCACTGTCTTTCTGGACATTTTAAAAAGGTTTGCAAATAATTAGTTCTGCAAGGAATATGAATTCAAAGGGATATGGTAATAACTACAGTTGAAGTCAGAAGTTTACATACACTTAGGTTGGAGTCATTAAAACTCGTTTTTCAACCACTCCACAAATTTCACGTCAGGAAACTATAGTTCTAGCAAGTTGGTTAGGACATCTACTTTGTGCATGACACAAGTCATTTTTCCAACAATTGTTTACAGATTATTTCACTGTATCACAATTCCAGTGGGTCAGAAGTTTACATACACTAAGTTGACTGTGCCTTTAAACAGCGTGGAAAATTCCCGAAAGTGTTGTCATGGCATTTGAAGCTTCTGAAAGGCTAATTGACATAATTTGAGTCAATTGGAGGTGTACCTGTGGATGTATTTCAAGGCCTACCTTCAAACCCAGTGCCTCTTTGCTTGACATCATGGGAAAATCAAAATAAATCAGCCAAGACCTCAAAAAAGAAATTGTAAACCTCCACAAGTCTGGTTCATCCTTGGGAGCAATTTCCAAACTCCTGAAGGTATCACGCTCACCTGTACAAATAATAGTATGCAAGTATAAACACCATGGGACCACGCAGCCATCATACCGCTCAGGAAAGAGACGTGTTCTGTCTCCTAGAGATGAACGTACTTTGGTGCGAAAAGTGCAAATCAATCCCAGAACAAAAGCAAAGGACCTTGTGAAGATGCGGGTACAAAAGTATCTATATAACCTGAAAGGCCGCTCAGCAAGGAAAAAGCCACTGCTCCAAAACCGCCATAAAAAAGCCAGACTACGGGCCTCCCGGGTGGCGCAGTGGTCTAGAGCACTGCATCGCAGTGCTAACTGCGCCACCAGAGTCTCTGAATTCGCCCCCAGGCTCTGTCGCAGCCGGCCGCGACCGGGAGGTCCGTGGGGCGACGCACAATTGGGCTAGCGTCGTCCGGCTAAGGGAGGGTTTGGCCGGTAGGGATTTCCTTGTCTCATCGCGCTCCAGCGACTCCTGTGGCGGGCTGGGCGCACTGCGTGCTAACCAAGGGGGCCAGGTGCACGGTGTTTCCTCCGACACATTGGTGCGGCTGGCTTCCGGGTTGGAGGCGCGCTGTGTTAAAGAAGCAGTGCGGCTTGGTTGGGTTGTGCTTCGGAGGACGCATGACTTTTGACCTTCGTCTCTCCCGAGCCCGTACGGGAGTTGTAGCGATGAGACAAGATAGTAATTACTAGCGATTGGATACCACAAAAATTGGGGAGAAAAGGGGATAAAAAATTTAAAAAATAAATTAAAATAAAAAAATAAAAAATAAAATAAAAAAAAATATTTAAAAAAGCCAGACTACGGTTTGCATCTGCACATGGGGACAAAGATTGTACTTTTTGGAGATATGTCCTCTGGTCTGATGAAACAAAAATAGAACTGTTTGCCCATAATGACCATTGCTATGTTTGGAGGGAAAGGGGGGATGCTTGCAAACCGAAGAACACCATCCCAACCGTGAAGCACGGGGGTGGCAGCATCATGTTGTGGGGGTGCTTTGCTGCAGGAGTGACTGGTGCACTTCACAATATAGATGGCATCATGAGGGAGGAAAATTATGTGGATATATTGAAGCACCATCCCAAGACATCAGTCAGTAAGTTAAAGCTTGGTGCAAATGGGTCTTCCAAATGGACAATGACCCCAAGCATACTTCCAAAGTTGTGGCAAAATGGCTTAAGGACAACAAAGTCAAGATATTGGAGTGGCCATCACAAAGCCCTGACCTCAATCCCATAGAAAATTTGTGGCAAGAACTGAAAAAGCGTGTGCGAGCAAGGAGGCCTACAAAACCTGACTCAGTTACATCAGCTCTGTCAGGAGGAATGGGCCAAAATTCACCCAACTTATTGTGGGAAGCTTGTGGAAGGCTACCCGAAACGCTTGACCCAAGTTAAACAATTTAAAGTCAATGCTACCAAAAACGAATTGAGTGTATGTAAACTTCTGACCCACTGGGAATGTGATGAAAGAAATAAAAGCTGAAATACATAAATCATTCTCCCTACTATTATTCTGACATTTTACATTCTTAAAATAAAGTGGTGATCCTAACTGACCTAAAACAGGGAATTTTTACTAGGATTAAATGTCAGGAATTGTGAAAAACTAAGGTAAAATGTATTTGGTTAAGGTGTATGTAAACTTCCGACGTCAACTGTATGTAGGTGATGTAGTTTCTCCACTGGTATAATGTGCGGTAGTTGCACACCTCCCTGCTGAATTATGTAGAGGTGATTTGGGCCAGGTGATATTTTTTTTTTATGATCTTTTGTGAAAAATCATTTTCACGTAGGCTTTGTGCTAGCAGTTTGAGAAAGAGAGCAAATAGCATAGGGACAGACTGGTTGAAGTCCTAGTAATTAATGGTTAGTGCCAGTAGATTACGGAGGGGTTCACATACTGTTCATAAGCAAATCATAATGTATACGTTTAGCCCAAAAACAAAGCATGTACTGTCCACTTCTTAAATTTGTGCTTTTTTTGTTATCCACCCTCTGGTATCTTTCAATATCATGCTAATTAATATATATATATATATACACTGCTCAAAAAAATAAAGGGAACACTTAAACACCACAATGTAACTCCAAGTCAATCACACTTCTGTGAAATCAAACTGTCCACTTAGGAAGCAACACTGATTGACAATAAATTTCACATGCTGTTGTGCAAATGGAATAGACAAAAGGTGGAAATTAAAGGCAATTAGCAAGACACCCTCAATAAAGGAGTGATTCTGCAGGTGGTGACCACAGACCACTTCTCAGTTCCTATGCTTCCTGGCTGATGTTTTGGTCACTTTTGAATGCTGGCGGTGCTCTCACTCTAGTGGTAGCATAACCAGCAGCAAGACCGCTACCTCCACCTTTGAGCAGGAGGAGCACTGCCAGAGCCCTGCAAAATGACCTCCAGCAGGCCACAAATGTGCATGTGTCAGCATATGGTCTCACAAGGGCTCTGAGGATCTCATCTCGGTACCTAATGGCAGTCAGGCTACATCTGGCGAGCATATGGTGGGCTGTGTGGCCCCACAAAGAAATGCCACCCCACACCATGACTGACCCACCGCCAAACCGGTCATGCTGGAGGATGTTGCAGGCAGCAGAACGTTCTCCACGGCGTCTCCAGACTCTGTCACATGTGCTCAGTGTGAACCTGCTTTCATCTGTGAAGAGCACAGGGCGCCAGTGGCGAATTTGCCAATCTTGGTGTTCTCTGGCAAATGCCAAACGTCCTGCACGGTGTTGGGCTGTAAGCACAACCCACACCTGTGGACGTTGGGCCCTCATACCGCCCTCATGGAGTCTGTTTCTGACCGTTTGAGCAGACACATGCACATTTGTGGCCTGCTGGAGGTCATTTTGCAAGGCTCTGGCAGTGCTCCTCCTGCTCAAAGGCGGAGGTAGCGGTCCTGCTGCTGGGTTGTTGCCCTCCTACGGCCTCCTCCACGTCTCCTGATGTACTGGCCTGTCTCCTGGTAGTGCCTCCATGCTCTGGACACTACGCTGACAGACACAGCAAACCTTCTTGCCACAGCTCGCATTGATGTGCCATCCTGGATGAGCTGCACTACCTGAGCCACTTGTGTGGGTTGTAGACTCCGTCTTATGCTACCACTAGAGTGAGAGCACCGCCAGCATTCAAAAGTGACCAAAACATCAGCCAGGAAGCATAGGAACTGAGAAGTGGTCTGTGGTCACCACCTGCAGAATCACTCCTTTATTGGGGGTGTCTTGCTAATTGCCTATAATTTCCACCTTTTGTCTATTCCATTTGCACAACAGCATGTGAAATTTATTGTCAATCAGTGTTGCTTCCTAAGTGGACAGTTTAATTTCACAGAAGTGTGATTGACTTGGAGTTACATTGTGTTGTTTAAGTGTTCCCTTTATTTTTTTGAGCAGTGTATATACACACACTCTAGAGGTCGACCGATTAATAGGGCCGATTTCAAGTTTTCATAACAATCGGAAATCGCTATTTTTGGACACCGATTTGGCCCAATTTTTTTGTCAGTTAAGAACACATTCTTATTTTTAATGACAGCCTAGGAACGGTGGGTTAACTGCCTTGTTCAGGGGCAGAATGACAGATTTTTACCTTGTCAGCTCGGGGATTCAATCTTGCAACCTTACAGTTAACTAGTCCAACGCTCTAACCACCTGCCTCTCATAGCACTCTACAAGGAGCCTGCCTGTTATGCGAATGCAGTAAGAAGCCAAGGTAAGTTGCTAGCTAGCATTAAACTTATATCTTATAAAAAACAATCAATCAATCACTAGTTAACTACACATGGTTGATGATATTACTAGTTTATCTAGCGTGTCCTGCGTTGCATATAATCGATGCGGTGCGCATTTGCGAAATAGGACTGTCGTTGCTCCAATGTTTACCTATCCATAAACATCAATGCCGTTCTTAAAATCAATACACAAGTATATATTCTTAAACCTGCATATTTAGTTAATATTGCCTGCTAACATGAATTTCTTTTAACTTGGTAAATTGTGTCACTTCTCTTGGAACAGAGTCAGGGTATATGCAGCAGTTTGGGCCGCCTGGCTCGTTGCGAACTGTGTGAAGACTATTTCTTCCTAACAAAGACAGCCAACTTCGCCAAACGGGGGATGATTTAACAAAAGCGCATTTGCGGAAAAAAAATCACAATCGTTGCACGACTGTACCTAACCATAAACATCAAAGCCTTTCTTAAAATCAATACACAGAAGTATATTTTTTTAAACCTGCATATTTAGCTAAAAGAAATCCAGGTTAGCAGGCAATATTAACCAGGTGAAATTGTGTCGCTTCTCTTGCGTTCATTGCACGCAGAGTCAGGGTATATGCAACAGTTTGGGCTCCCTGGCTCGTTGCAAACTAACTTGCCAGAATTTTACGTAACTATGACATAACATTGAAGGTTGTACAATGTAACAGGAATATTTAGACTTAGGGATGCCACCCGTTAGATAAAATACGGAACAGTTCCGTATTTCACTGAAATAATAAACGTTTTGTTTTCGAAATTATAGTTTCCGGATTCGACCATATTAATGACCAAAGGCTCGTATTTCTGTGTGTTATTATGTTATAATTAAGTCTATGATTTGATATTTGATAGAGCAGTCTGAGCGGTGGTAGGCAGCAGCAGGCTCGTAAGCATTCATTCAAACAGCAATTTGCTGTGCTTCAAGCATTGAGCTGTTTATGACTTCAAGCCCATCAACTCCCGAGATTAGGCTGGTGTAAACGATGTGAAATGGCTAGCTAGTTAGCGGGGTGCGCGCTAATAGCGTTTCAAACGTCACTCGCTCTGAGACTTGGAGAAGTTGTTCCCCTTGCTCTGCATGCGTTGTACAAGATCTTCAGTTTCTTGGCAATTTCTCGCATGGAATAAGCCATCATTTCTCAGAACAAGAATAGACTGACGAGTTTCAGAAGAAAGTTCTTTGTTTCTGGCCATCTTGAGCCTGTAATCAAACCCACAAATGATGATGCTCAAGATATTCAACTAGTCTAAAGAAGGCTAGTTTTAGCTTCTTTTATCAGAACAACAGTTTTCAGCTATGCTAACATAATTGCAAAAGGGTTTTCTAAACTGGGATTAGCTACCACAACGTGCCATTGAAACACAGGAGTGATGGTTGCTGATAATGGGCCTCTGTACGCCTATGTGGATATACCATAAAAAATCTGCCATTTCCCGCTACAATAGTCATTTACAACATTAACAATGTCTACACTGTATTTCCGATAAATTTTATGTTATTTTAATGGATCAAAAAATTGCTTTTCTTTCAAAAACAAGGACGTTTCTAAGTGAGCCCAAACTTTTGAAAGGTAGTGTATGTTATGGTTCGCTCTTAGTTTTTCTTATCTCCACTGTGGAATGTACATCTTGGTCCTCTCGATCCATCCACCTGTCCTCTTTGTTAGTCAGGCCTGACCCCTTCATCCCATAGTTTTTTCCTGTAATCTAATTTAATATGACTGAAGATGCAGAATTTTAAGCCAGGCCCCTTCTAAAAGGGTATAACAGACTCGTTAGAACTTTTGACCACACGCCCTCCATCAAATCAAACTAATTTTTACTCAAAACAAAAGTTGTAAAAAAGTATGCTAGACATTTATAGAATAAACCATATCTAGTTTTATGTTTCTGTGACAATCAATGAATTAGTTATTGTTTTTTTTACCATTTTAAATGGCTTTTGGCTAATGTCTGTTGAATGTCTGATGAATTTCCGAATGTGTGAATATAAAACCAACTTTACCTCGGTAAAATAAGGTTGCAAATCATACGAATAGCTGAGACCATGTTGGGCAATGCTAGCTAGCTGGTTGGCTAAAGACGAGACTCGGTGCATTGTAAATACGCAATGCGCTATCTTTCCACATCGAAATAAATGCATATAAGACTAATTGTATGCTGGCTGACCACTTATTTAGATAACTAATTATATTTTGGTTATTGCACATCTTTGAGCTTACAAAGAAATGTAATACTTCTAAAACATGACCAGCTTGCTGAAGCATCAGTGGACTTGTTCACACAGGCTAATGTTAGTTACAGCTACCTAGCTAATGAACAGTCATTGATAAAAAAAAAGGGACATCTTTGGCAGTGACGTTCAATCACAAATGACAAAATCAGGCAGTGAGCTAACGTCTTACAGCCGGCTAGATAACGTATGCTAAGTTAACGTTAGTTCAACAACAATATATACATTCTGTATAGAACACGTATAAAACCAAGGCTACAAATTGAATCGCAATAGTACAAAAAAATTGGTGGAAAAAGCACAAGAGTACAGTGGCTAACTAGAAAGCTAATATTTAGCAGCTAGCTAACATTGACCAGTTAGCAACATTACTAGCTATCTAAGCCAAAACACCACGAACGTTTGAAAACAAAGACAAGTAGTTAGCTAGCATGACATGGGTAGATAACGTTAATTCTAATAGTACCATTAGACAGCTCACGTTAGTTCACTCCTGTTCTGGCCTAGCTAGAAAGGCCCAGTAGCGGTAGCTAGCTAGCCACTAGGCTAACACAAACATGCTAGCTAGTTAAATCGAAATGAATGGAACGAAGTTAGGGAGATTTACGTAGATATTTTGCAGTCGGGTCAGCGGCCTGTCGAAACTCGTGTCCTGGAGAAAGCGATTAGCGAGGTCCCGGGGGTACCCGCTTGGATGATCCACATGTTCAAACTGTTAGTATTTGAACCCAAATATATCTTACAATAAAAGTGCTGTGCAAGGGCTTCCAAAATTCCGATAGTTACCCCTTCCAAAATATTTAGACCAGCCAGTGATTGTGCCCGGCGACGCTCTAGCACCTCATCTGGACAACTTGACGGTTTGCAACTGTAAAAAAAAAAGTCTAATTGACTCCAGATGTTGACTGCTAGCACATTGCTTTAGGATAACACAAAACCGCCTCTCCTAGATTTGCAGATAGCCAAGTCTAGATAAATGTGGTCTGGCAGCAACAGTGCTAAGGGGCGGATTGGCCATCTAGCAATTATGGCAAATGCCAGATAGGCTGGGCCTTTTTGTTGACGCATACAAAAAAAATATATATATTTCATTTTTCTTTATTTAACGAGGCAAGTCAGTTAAGAACAAATTCTTATTTACAATGACTGCCTACCCCGGCCAAACCCTAGCAACGCTGGGCCAATTGTGCGCTGCTCTATGGGACTCCCAATCGTGGATAGTTGTGATACAGCCTGGAATCGAACCAGGGTCTGTAGTGATGCCTATAGCACTGAGAAGCAGTGCCTTAGACCCATTACATAAAAAAAACAATGAAAAAGGTGACATGGCTGACAGCCCGTGGGACTGTTAAGATTTTTTATTTTAGAATTTTGCGCAATTTCTGTTAAACTAATCTATAATAAGCCTTGGGCTGGTCAGTGGGCAACGGCCCGTTTTTTCTGATAGGCTGAGCTGAGGTCACACAAACATTCAAAGTCAAACACTGCATCAGCAAAGAGACCTGCTCCGACTGTCATCAGTTAGACAGTCAAGATCATGGATTGTAAAAAATGGAAAGGGTGGATATAAACATATAAAGAGCACATTCTACATTGTCACCTCACTCAAAACGTCCTATTTTTTGGGCAGCTAAAACCATGATATGGTAAAACAGTAAAGTGCATTACCATGATTCTTGTAATGAAAGTTTCTGCCCCTGTCACTGCTGAAGCCTGCTGCTGTGATGAGCGAGCCACTCTCCTCTCCCCCCATGTGCTCAACAGAAAAATGTGTGCTGATCGTATAACATTTCAAAATGCAATTGCAGAAAATTCTGGAGTCCTATTTTGACAGTAAAATATAGCAACTATAATTAATTGTCAACCCACAATGTATGACAATCAGTGGATTAGGGTGCACATCAAAATATCTTGAATCTTTCATTCCTGCTTGGACGTATTAGATGAAACAACTTATTTCTTGAAAACCTAGGTAGTCTATTTATTATACTTTCATGATTTGGGTCGGACCAAATCATGATGTGGGTGCGACCAAATCATGGGCTGGTGCTACCAACTGTAAAAGTGAGTGGCACTAGTGACACCAGGGGAAAATGTTAGTCTAAAGCCCTATAATAGTAAGTAGGCTCTGCACATGTGTTATTTTACACACACTACATAGCTGCTACTCATATTCCCCCTCCTTTCACATTTATTTCTTAGCTCACCCTGTTCGGAACCATGATGTTGTAGCCTATCTCTGGCTCATATTTCTGAACAGCTGAAATAAACATTTGACGGTGATTTGAACTTACATTCCAATATAATGTGCCTTCGGAAAGTATTCAGAGACCTTGACTTTTTGCAAATTTTGTTTCGTTGAAGCCTTATCCTAAAATTGATTAAATGAAAAAAAATCCTCAGCAATCTACATGTAATACCCCATATTGACAAAGCGAAAACACGTTTTTAGAATGTTTGCAATTTAGAAAAAAAGAGAAATACCTTATTTCCATAAGTATTCAGACCCTTTGCTACGAGACTCGAAATGTAGCTCAGGTGCATCCTGTTTCCATTGATCATCCTTGAGATGTTTCTACAACTTGATTGGAGTCCACCTGTGGTCAATTCAATTGATTGGGCATGATTTGTAAAGGCACACACCTGTCTATATAAGGTCCCACAGTTGACAGTGCATGTCTGAGCAAAAACCAAGCCAGGAGGTCGAAGGAATTGTCCGTAGAGCTCAGAGACAGGATTGTGTTGAGTCACAGATCTGGGGAAGGGTACCAAAACATTTCTGCAGCATTGAAGGTCCCCAAGAACAGACTGGCCTCCATCATTCTTAAATGGGAGAAGTTTGGAACCACCAAGACCAAACTTAGCAATCGGGGGAGAAGCACCTTGGTCAGGGAGGTGACAAAGAACCCGATGGTCACTCTGACAGAGCTCCAGAGTTCCTCTGTGGAGATGGGAGAAACTTCCAGAAGGACAACCATCTCTGAAGCACTCCACCAATCACGCCTTTATGGTAGAGTGACCAGACGCAAGCAACTCCTCAGTAAAAGGCACAAGACAGCCCGCATGGAGTTTGCCAAAATGCACATAAACACTCTCAGACCATGAGAAACAAGATTATCTGGTCTAATGAAACCAAGATTGAAATGCTCACTAAATGGGATGTAAGCAAACGTGTGCAAAAATGTGAAAGAAATAAGCTTAAGGTGCATATGGAACATTTCTGGGCTCTTATTTCAGCTCATGAAATATGGGACCAACCCAACATGTCGTGTTAATATTTTTGCTCGCTGTATTATAAAGGCTATACAACCTACTCTGTCTGATGTGATGGATATTGTAGTTGCACAAGCAGGACACAGTCCCTACACATTGCATTGGAGCAAAAACAATCAGTGTTTTGTGTGATTATTTCATTTGTATTTTTTGCCTTTTGTGTGATGATGTAAGCTAATCGTACCCACTTGCCAGAGTTTCTGAAAAAATAACTACTATTTTGAGTGCAATGCTTGCAGTGATCATGAAAAAACAACATTCAATTGCTAATTAGACTGCAAGTCTGTGTCTTGCTTGTGTTTGATATACTGAAAAGATAGCTGCATGTAACTCCCCACTTGAGTTTGCATTGGGGAAATGTTTTATTTTATTTAACCTTTAATTTAACTAGGCAAGTCAGTTAAGAACAAATTCTTATTCACTATGACGGCCTACCAAAAGGCAAAAGGCCTCCTGCGGAGACGGGGGCTGGGATTTAAAAAACTAAACAAAAATATAGGACAGAACACACATCACGACAAGAGAGACAACACAATACTACATAAAGAGAGACCTAAGACAACATAGCAAGGCAACAACACATGACAACACAACATGGTAGCAACACAACATAACAACAACATGGTAGCAACACAACATGGTAGCAGCACAAAACATGGTAAAAACATTATTGGGCACAGACAGCACAAAGGGCAAGAAAGTAGAGACAACAATACATCATGCAAAGCAGCCACAACTGTCAGTAAGAGTGTTCATGACTGAGTCTTTGAATGAAGAGATTGAGATAACTGTCCAGTTTGAGAGTTTGTTGCAGCTCATTCCAGTCATTAGCTGCAGCGAACTGAAAAGATGAGCGACCCAGGGATGTGTGTGCTTTGGGGACCTTTAACAGAATGTGACTGGCAGAACGGGTGTTGTATGTGGAGGATGAAGGCTGCAGTAGATATCTCAGATAGGGGGGAGTGAGGCCTAAGAGGGTTTTATAAATAAGCATCAACCAGTGGGTCTTGCGATGGGTATACAGAGATGACCAGTTTACAGAGGAGTATAGAGTGCAGTGATGTGTTCTATAAGAAGCATTGGTGGCAAATCTGATGGCCGAATGGTAAAGAACATCTAGCCGCTCGAGAGCACCCTTACCTGCCGATCTATAAACGATTTCTCCATAATCTATCATGGGTAGGATGGTCATCTGAATCAGTGATAGTTTGGCAGCAGGGGTGAAAGAGGAGCGATTACAATAGAGGAAACCAAGTCTAGATTTAACTTTAGTCTGCAGCTTTGATATGTGCTGAGAGAAGGACAGTGCACCGTCTAGCCATACTCCTAAGTAATTGTATGAGGTGACGACCTTAAACTCTAAACCCTCAGAGGTAGCATTCACACCTGTGGGGAGAGGGGCATTCTTCTTACCAAACCACATAACCTTGTTCTGAACATCTCCAAAACAAAGGTCAGGGTAGAGAAATCTTGTTGGACCTTAAGAAAGCTTTGTTGTAGAGCATTTAACACAAAATCCAGGGAGGGGCCAGCTGAGTATAAGACTGTATCATCTGCATATAAATGGATGAGGGGGAGCTTCCAACTGCCTGAGCTATGTTGTTGGTGTAAATTGAGAAAATCGTTGGGTCTAGGATTGAGCCTTGGGGTATTCCCTTGGTGACAGGCAGTGGCTGAGACAGCAGATTTTCTGACTTTCTACACTGCACTCTTTGAGAGAGGTAGTTAGTAAACCAGGCCAAAGACCCCTCAGAGACCTTAATACTCCATTGCCAGCCCACAGGAATGCAATTGTCTACCGTATCAAAAGCTTTAAAAATAGCGGCACAACATTGGTTAGAATCAAGGGCAATGCTGACCTCATTGAGGACCTTTAAGGTTGCAGTGACACATCCATAACCTGAGCTTAAACCAGATTGCATACCAGAGAGAATACTATAGACATCAAGAAAGCCTATCAGTTGATTATTGACAAGTTTTTCCAACACTTTTGATAAACAGGGCAGAATAGAAATCGGACTATAACAATTAAGATCAGCTTGATCTCCACCCTTAAATAAAGGACGCACCATGGCTGCCTTCCAAGCAATAGGAACCTCCCCTAGAAAGGAGAGACAGGTTAAAAAGGTTGGAGAAATGCTTGGTGATGATAGGGGTAGCAACCTTAAAGAAGAAAGGGTCTAAACCAGGCTTTTTGGGGTTAAGTTTCAGGAGCTCCTTTAGCACCTCGAACTCAGTGACTGCCTGCAAGGAGAAACTTTGTAGCGGGGCAGGGAGAAAAGAGGGAGAAGCATCTGGGATAGTCCCATTCTAAAGGGTGGGAGATGAGGAAATGTTGTACGGGCAAGGATGCATTGCTGAGTGAAATAGGAATCCTGAATTAATGAAGTGGTGATTAAAGAGCACAGCCATGTGCTTCTTGTCAGTAACAATCACATCAACTTTAAGGGACATGGGAAGCTGTGAGGAGGAGGGTTTATTCTCCAGGTCTTTAACCTTTCTCTAGTACTTCTTGGGGTTTGACCCATAGAGAGGTAACTGCTCCTTAAAGTAACTAACTTTGGCCTTCCGGATAGCCTGAGTACACTTATTTCTCATTTGCCTGAACGATTGCCAGTGTCACGACTTCTGCCGAAGTCGTTGCCTCTCCTTGTTCGGGCGGTGTTCGGCGGTCGACGTCACCGGCCATTGGTTTTGTCTTGTCTTCCCACACACCTGTTTTCAATCCCATTCATTACCTATTGTGTATTTAACCCTCTGTTTCCCCTCATGTGTTTGTCAGAGATTGTTTAATGTCAAGTATTGTTTTCTTGTTGTATAGGTGTGCGACGGGTCCTCATACCCATGTTTATTTGATATATGTATATTTTCGTGCTTGGAGCATATTGAGTGGACATTTAGTAAAAGTCTACATTTACACTCCGTCTTACTCTCCTGCGTCTGACTTCCATGCCACCTATACACACTACTATGACAGCCAGTCAGCCTGAGTATGCGTGTGCGGAGCCTTTCGCCAAATGCAATTCTTGAGGTGGAGTAACTCTGCAAGATCACGGTCGAACCAGGGGCGGAAGCTGTTTTTAATTCTCATTTTCTTTATGGGGGTGTGTTTGTTGATAATACCATTGAAAAATTCAAAAAAGAAGGTCCAAGCGTCTTTGACAGAGGGCATGAAGCTGATTCTATACCATTTTACAGAGGCCAGTTCATGAAGGAAGGCTTGCTCATGAAAGTTTTTTAGCAAGCATCTATGACAAATCAGGACAGGTCGTTTCACTGAGCAGCCATTACGAACACAGGCTGTAAAACAGTGATCACTAAGGTCATTACAGAAAACACAAGACTGATACCCACCAGGATTATTTGTGAGGATAAAATTGAGGAGAGTATCCTTTTCTGGGTGTTTGGAGTCATACCTTGTTCGATTTGTAATAATCTGAGAAGGATTTAGGGAGTCCCATTGCTTTAGGACTTGGTCAGGTGGTTTAAGCATGTCCCAGTTTAGGTCACCAAGCAGGACAAATTCAGACTTAGTGTAAGGGGCCAGGAGAGAGCTTAGGGCAGGTAGGGTACAGGCCGGTGGTGATGGAGGACAATAGCACCTAGCAACAGTCAACAAAGAGCTATTTGAAAGTTTAGTATTAAAACCAGCAAATCAAATTGTTTGGGGACAGACTTGGTGGAAAAAACCAAGCACTGAAGGTGCCAAGGTCATCCTTGGTAAAGATTGCCACTCCCCCACCTTTGGAAGATCTGTCTTGCCGAAAAAGGTTATAACCAGAAAGGTTGACATCAGTTAATGTCAAAACACTCTTCCTTAACCACGTCTCAGTAATGACCAACACATCTGAATTGGAGCTGTAAACCCACACTTTCAATTCATTCATTTTAGGTAATAAGCTTCTGGTGTTAACATGCAGAAAACCCAGGCTTTTACGAGAGCAGAAATCAGTGAAGCAGATATCAGAGCACAAGTCAGAATTAGGGCTAGCAACTGTAGATGGGCCAGGGTGTACATACACTTTTCCAGATATCATCAACAGTAATACAATCAAGGCATGGCATAGGACAGGGAGAGCTTGCAGTGCTGATTTATGACATCTGAATGTGCATCAGATGACAACAAGATCATATTCCCGAGTTTGGCAATAAACATAGTCTGTCCCACAGTTGGGTAAAGAAATCATGCAGGAGTCATGAGGCAAATAGCGAAATAGCAAAATGCATAAGAAAAAATGTAATATATAACGACTTGGGGCTAACCATTGTAAATTCAGAGTCACTCGCACCAACAGTGTCAGGTTTAAATACCCAGGGGATAATGGGGAAGGTGGGTGACACCTGGAGGGGGTGGAGACAAGCACAAGGACAGGTGAAACAGATCAGGGTGTGACAGGGAGCTCATCTGCTCATGACCTCCCTCTCTCTCTCTCTCTCTCATAACTAATAACTATCTGTTTTAACCACACACAGACCCTACTAACTACTATTTTGCTTCTCAATGATCATGCAAGTGCCGCACAAGTAGGCTTCCACCTCTGGGCAGCCAAAGTTCTATACAGCGGAGCGTGTATCTGTCATTTGGCGAGTTCTTTTTGCATCGCCTGGTGCGCTATTATTCCTTACGTTGTTTGTACTATTTGTGATGATAATTTTCATAGTTATGATGCCATATCGAAGCGAGAGTTGCTGAAAAAAGAACTAGCCAATGTTTGCAACGATGATGAGAAAATAACCTTCAATCGCTATTTTGAGAGCCTGTGTAACGGTTTTCCTCCTCGTCTGATGAGGAGTATGAAATGTCGGACCAATTTGCAGCGTGGTAAGTGTCCATTTTAATAATACAATACAAAAATAACAACGTGAAAGAACAAACGAAAATCGAAACAGACCCGTATGGTAACAAATACAGACACAGGAAACAACCACCCACAAAACACAAAGGAAAACAAGCTACCTAAATATGGCTCCCAATCAGAGACAACGACTGACACCTGCCTCTGATTGAGAACCATACTAGGCCAAACACATAGAAAAAGACAACCTAGACATACAACATAGAATGCCCACCCACATCACACCCTGACCAAACAAAACATAGAAACATACAAAGCAATCTATGGTCAGGGCGTGACAGCCTGTCTTTTTTATTTTTGTTCTTTTTTTTGTGCTTGTCTGTGTCTGCCTGTGTATGCTTGCCTAAATAGCTGCATGCAACTCAGTAGCTAAGCAGAACATGAAATCCCGAGACTGTCTCTGTGTCGTGCTTATGTTTGCAATACTGTTACAACGGACAATAAAGTTTGTAGGAATATTTCAATCATGTCGGTTGTATACAACATGATAGTTGCATGTAGCCTAACATCCTTCTTGAAAAAATAACATGAAATCGCGCCAAGAGTGTGCAAAGCTGTCATCAAGGCAAAGAGTAGCTACTTTGAAGAATCCCAAACACTTTTTTGGTTACTACATGATTACATATGTGTTATTTCACAGTTCTGATGTCTTCACTATTATTCCACAATGTAGAAAATAGTACAAATAAAGAAAACCCTGAAATGAGTAGGTTTGTCCAAACTTTTGACTGGTATTGTAAATCTATAACGTTCCATTTATTGGAGTTAGGTTACATTATGAATGGAAAAGCGATCGTACAATATCATACGAATTATAGGATGTATAGTTTCATATGTCTTACCCGGTCGCACAATAGCACACGAATTGGAGGATGTACCTTATCATATGTCACTGGTTAGAACTTGCACATTTTACCACACCTGTCACGTTGGCATGAAGGATCGGGAGACAGAAGCAGGAATGCGTAATAGTTTTTTTTTATTAAGCCCAAATGATGGCGTGTAAGGACATGGGGACTAAGACCAAACAAGCACTATACAAAAACACAGGATTGAAACCCAAACAAAAGATCGAGGAGTACCTCAAATATATAACACACGCGCACAATGATTATCACATGGGACAAGACCCGTAATCATCTGCGGAATCGACAAGGACACGAAATCCCAAAAACACACAGCACAGGTACTCACACGCACCAACGGACATTGTAACAATAATCGACAAGACCATGGAAACCAATGGGCACATGTATACAAATACTAATCCGTGGGAATAGGGGATAGGTGTGAGTGTGTAACCGATCTGAAATGGTTAGCGGGGTGCGCACTAATAGCGTTTAAATCGGTGACGTCACTTGCTCTGAGACCTTGAAGTAGTTGTTCCCCTTGCTCTGCAAGGGCTGCGGCTTTTGTGGAGCGATGGGTAACGATGCTTTGTGGGAGGCAATTGTAGATGTGTGCAGAGGGTCCCTGGTTCGAGCCCCAGGTAGGGGTGAGGAAAGGGACAGAAGCTATACTGTTACATTGATGTTGTTGACCCGGATCACTGGTTGCTGCGGAAAAAGAGGAGGTCAAAAGGGGGATGAGTGTAACCGATGTGAAATGGTGAGCGGGGTGCGCGCTAATAGCATTTCAATCGGTGACGTCACTTGCTATGAGACCTTGAAGTAGTTGTTTCCCTTGCTCTGCAAGGGCTATGGCTTTTGTGGAGCGATGGGTAACGATGCTTCGTGGGAGGCAGTTGTAGATGTGTGCAGAGGGTCCCTGGTTCGATCTCAGGTAGGGGCGAGGAGAGGGACGGAAGGTAAACTGTTACACGTGATGAATGTTCCGGAGGGATCTGTGTGGTATAGCTTCTGTCCCTTTCCTCACCCCTACCTGGGGCTCGAACCAGGGACCCTCTGCACACATCTACAATTGCCTCCCACAGATCTCTATCTCCATCCATGGCTCCATCCACAACACCGTCCTACACAAGAATAATACGAACTGTTGAGAAAACATAGGGAAGTGACATCAAAGGGGAGGAAATGATGAAGGTAATGAAGTCCAGGTGTGAATCATAATGATTAACAGGTGTGCGTAATGATGAATCCCAGGACCTGCGGTTAGTATTCTGGCGACGTCGTACTCCGGAGGGGAGGAGCTGTGACAGTACCCCCCCCCCCCCCCCCTCTGATGTGCGGCTTCAGCCGCAGAACGACGCCGACCAGAGGGACAACCCCGAGGACGAGGAGTGGGTCAGTCCGGAATGTGAAGGGGGAAATCCCGGATGATGTTGGGATCCAAAATGTCCTCCACCGGAACCCAATGTCTCCCAGTTCAACCCAACGCCTCCCAGTCCACCAGATACTGGAGCTAACCCCCACAACGTCGGGAGTCCAATAGGGATCTGACAGTGTACGCCGGACCCACCTCAATGTCCAGGGGGGTGGAGGTGTGTCGTGGGGGATAGTATCAGCTAGGGGGCCAGGAACCACCGGCCTGAGAAGGGAGACATGAAAAGAGGGTGAGATACAATGGTGACTGTGTATTTGTAACCTGTACGTCACCTCATTGACCCTCTGGAGAACCTTGAACGGCCCCACAAACCAGGGGCTCCGTTTCTTGCAGGGCAGGCGGAGTGGGAGGTTCCTGGTAGAGAGCCAGACGCGGTCCCCAGGATTGAACACAGGGGTCTCACTACGGTTGGGGTCTGCCTGTTCCTTCTGACAATGGACGGCGCGCCGGACTCTCACGTGCGCACACCTCCTCTGCGCGCCTGAACCACTCATCTACTGTAGGAGCCGTGGGCTGGCCCGGGGTCCATGGGGCCAGGGCCGGCTGGAAACCCAAAACACACTGGAAGGGGGTCAACCCAGTGAATGAGAGTTGTCAACTCACCCTGCCAATCCTGACAGTGACGCCTCAGGAACCTCCCCAGCTCCTGGTTCATCCTCTCCACGTGCCCATTGGACTGAGGCCGATAGCCGGAAGTGAGGCTAACCGATCCCCCGAGCTTCTCCAAAAAGGCCCTCCAACATCGTGATGTGAATTGGGAGCCACGATTGGAAACTATGTCCTCCGGAAGGCCATAATGCCGGAAGACCCGCTGGAAGAGTGCCTCAGCGACCTGGAGATTAGTGGGGAAACCAGGAAGAGGGATTAATCGACATGACTTGGAAAATCTATCCACTATCACCAGAATGGCAGGAACTTCACTGCTGGAGCATTTCGGGGGACTTGGTTTGAGCACATACGGATTCCGGGGGGGACTTGGTTTGAGCACGTACGGAACAGGAGTTTACATACCGAGTGACATCCTGCACCAAGGTGGGCCACCAGTACTTCTCAGCGATGGAGTGGATGGTGCGAGAAATACCTGGATGTCCAGTGACGACAGCTGTGTGTGCCCAGTACAGCAGCCGATCTCTTATCCCTGTGGGTACGTAGATGCGCTTGGGAAGACAACTCCGGGGTGCAGTCCCCCCCTCTAGAGCCTGGCGGATGTCCACATCTATGGCCCAAACCACTGGACCCACGACTCGGGAGGATGTGACTATGGGTGCCCTCTGGACAGGAACCTCTCCTGAATCGTAGATATGGAACAGAGTATCAGCCTTGATGTTCTTAGTACCTGGGTGATAGGTCAGCGTGAAGTCGAACCTGGTGAAGAAAAGTGCCCACGCGGATTCAGTCTCTTCGCTGTCCGTATGTACTCTAGGTTCCGATGGTCAGTGAGGATGACGAATGGTTCCTTGCCGCCCTCCAGCCAGTGTCTCCACTCCTCTAATGACATCTTCACCATCAGGAGCTCCCGATTGCCGACGTCATAATTCCTCTCTGCGTAGGACATTTTCTTGGAGAAAAAAGCACAAGGATACAATTTCAATGGGTTACCCTGTCTTTGTGACAAAACTGCCCTTACGCAGGTGATTGACCAAGAGGCATTCCAGAACTGCTCGAACGTGGGTGATGTGATCTTTCAGGTTGGTCGAGAAGATCAGGATGTCATCGATGTATACAATCACTTGCCGTCCGAGCATGTTCCTGAACACCTTGTTGACGAATGCCTGGAACACTAATGGAGCATTGGCTAAGCCAAAGAGCATAACCAAATACTCGTGGTGACCAGACATCATGCTGAACGCCGTCTTCGACTCATCCCCTCCTGCATACGGATGAGATTGTACAGGTTCCGCAGGTCCACTTTGGTGAAGAACTGGGCCCCGTGGAACTGCTCAATGGCTGACGGCACCAACGGGAGAGGGTACCGATATTTCTCGGTGATGCCATGGAGTCCTCGGTAATAGATACATGGGCGTAATCCTCCATCTGGCCACGAAAAAGATACCAGCCGACGCAGGGGTTGTGGATGTGCGGATGAAACCCTGTTGGAGCGCCTCTTGAATGTAATCCTCCATGGCCTGGGTCTCAGCCATAGACAGAGGGTAGATGCGTCTGCGCGGAGGTGTAGCACTGGAAAACAGGTCGATGGCACAGTCCCAGGGGCGATGGGGACGGAGAACAGAGCACGGATCTTGGCGAATACCTCATTCAGGTCCTGTTATTCCTCCGGGATGTTGGGCAGAAGGGTAACCATAGGACTCTCAACCGACATGGAACCACAGGGGACAGGGACGCAGGTCTTCCGCAATTCAGGTGACCAGTCTGTGATTTTCATCCTCGACCATGAGATGGTAGGGTTATGGCGTTGGAGCCAAGGGAGGCCGAGGATCAATTTGTGAACTGGTGCACTTGTGATGAAGAAGGAGATGCTCTCCTGGTGATTGGATTCCACGGTGTGGGTAAGTGGTTGAGTGATGTGTGTGATGGTTGAAGATCCTAATGGCCGACAGTCGAGACCTTGAACCGGAAAAGGAGAGGAGAGCGGGTAGATGGTAATATTGAGGGAGGAGGCAAGGGTCTGATCCATAAAATTCCCCGCGGTGCCGGAATCCACTAAAGCTGTAGACACAGTACATGAGGGACAGTCAGCCAAAGTGATGGACACCAAAAATAGTCTAGCAGGAAGAGCTGAATCTAGAATACTCACTCCTAGTCCAGGGGATGGAGCATAACGTGACCGTCCCTCTGCTCTAGTGGCCTGAGTGGGTTGCTGAATGGGCTGTTGCGCTGGTTCGCTGGATAGACTGGCTCTAGAGTATCCTCCGATGCTGGGCTGCAACGTCGCTCGGGGGTGTTCGAGACGCTGCAGCCTGCAGTAAACCTCCTCCATGGCCATCCCCAGTTGAGCCATCTGGTCATGTTGTTGACGTAGAAGGTACCCTTGTTCGTCGACCGTCTGAGAGATATCTGACTTTCCTGCTGCTTCCATAGTTTGAGTTGGTATTCTGTAATAACGGAGCTGTGAGTCGGGAAGCAGTTGAAACGTTTAATGAAACGAATTTAAAGAGTTGCTTTCTCAGTTGCAGAAGCAGCAAGAACTTTTCACAAAACTGCATTCAGAAAACAACGGAATTGCGAGAGTACTGTACTATGTACTATGTACTATGCCAGTACTATGTACTGTCCCACAAAATTGCTAAACATAGCAAGCCATTCGCTGAGGGTGAATTCATTGAAGAATGTTTAATTGACTCTGCAGCAATACTTTGCCCCGACAAGAAAGTGTGAGGGTGTTGGTGAAATGAAGAAAGGTGGAGTCAGGCGCAGGACACAGAGATGAGTATAGTCCGACAGTTTACTCAAAAATGAAAGAATAATATTCCAACACGGAACACAAAATCCAAAGCACAAATAACACGAACCCACATGACAAGCACTAATGCATAAAACAGAGAGGGAAGCCAGGGGGTTAAATAAGGAACATAATTAATGGAATATAAATCAGGTGTGTAATAATGAAGACAAAACCAAACGAAAATGAAACATGGATCGGTGGCGACTAGAAAGCCGGTGACGTCGACCGCCGAACACCGCCCGAAGAAGGAGAGGGACCAATGGCGGAAGTCGTGACAGAAAGAGCTGAATGTTTCCCTGTCAAGACGAACTGTGACTCGGCGTGTTCAGGACATCGCAGAGAATATGGAACAACAAATCACCTATTTCTCCTTGGCCCTGGATGAGAGCAGTGATGCATGTGACACAGCACAGTTGTTGATACTCTTACAAGGCATAACCCCAGTCAACGAAGAGCACAACCACAGGGAAAGATTTATGGAGGTTAATAAGTGTGTGGCAAAGCTGGGACTGAGTTTTGAAAAGTTATCAAGTGTGAAAAGTTATCCACTGATGGGTGCCCAAACTTGACAAGAAAAAACGTTGGCCTTTTGAAAAGGATACAAGATCAAGTACCTGAACTGAACCCAGATCAGTTTTTTTCCCCCCTGCATTCCATTATTCATCAGGAGGTGCTCTGTAAATGTGTTCTGAAAATGAGCCATGTTGTGGATACAGTCACTAAAGTGGAACACTTCATAAGAGTAAAATCTTTAAACCACGGGCAGTTTGTCTAGGGTCATGCAGATCTCCCCTACCACACAAATGTGAGATGGCTGAGTTTGGGGAATGTGCTTAAAAGGGTTTGGGACCTGAAGTCAGAGATTGCTGAGTTTTTGCAAATTAAAGGAAAATATGTGGATTTCTCTCAACTGCAAGATAACCTGTTGAGGCTGGGGGCGCTGTTGTCACTATTTATGGTAATCGTGTAATTTTTGAAACGGCTTCCTACAAAATGCTTGATCGTACAATATGCATATTATTATTATTATTGGATAGAAAACAGTCTATAGTTTCTATAGGAGTTGAAATTTTGTCTCTAAGTGGAACAGAACCCATTCTACAGCAATTTCCCTGACATGGAGTCAGATTTCAGAAATGTTGGCCCCTGATCTGGAGTCAGTTAAAAGGCCACTGTTATTGCTATGAGTATACGGACACTGCTTACGTCTTCCCCTGGATGCCTTTACGTGATGACGATTTGAATGGGGTCGATTGCGCAATCACAGGCACTATAAATTAAAAAACCCTGTAGCTAGTCAGTCTTTTCTTGCTGCGTCATGCGCCTGGAGGACATCAACCCGCACTTGTTCCAAGCATTAGTGGAGGGAGTAATATTACTCTGGTCATGTTTCTACTCGTTATAGGAGTTAAAAACATCATAAGGTAGTTAATTTAAAGCGTTTTATAGGAATTTATATCCGTTTAGTGCGATTTTGGGACATTTATTTCTGAAACGCTGTGAATCGCTGGGCACGCTTCCAGTTCATCCCGAACGCAGTTGGCATTTCCACATGGCAAGAGGACAGCTTTCCACCAAATGACGATTAGACCCAAGAAAGGATCCTTTGCCCAAGATACTGATGGAAGAACAGCTCAAAGTAGGAAATTTTTATTATGATAAATCGTGTTTCTGTCGGCTTAGGACGCCATGTTTTTTGACGTAGCTTCGCTTGGCGCAAACTGTATTGAAAAGTAAGGATAATTTAAAAAATGTAATTCCGCGATTGTATTAAGAATTAAATTGTCTATCAATCGCTGTCCACCCTATATTTTTTAGTCACGTTTATGAGTATTTATGTATACGAGTAGATCACTGTCTAATATGGCGCACGGACATTTTCTCACCAGCTGGGCTACTTTCCCCATTGTCTAACCATGATTTTGGTGGCTAAATATGCACATTTTCGAACAAACTGTATATGCATGTTGTAATGTGATGTTACAGGGGTGTCATCTGAAGAATTCTGAGAAGGTTAGTGAAAAAAATAATATATTTTGGCGATGTTTACGTTATCGCTCACTTTGGCTAGAATTAATGCTGGGGTAATGTTTGCACATGTGCTATGCTAATATAACGATTTATTGTGTTTTCGCTGTAAGACACTTAGAAAATCTGAAATATTGTCTGTATTCACAGGATCTGTGTCTTTCGATTAGTGTATGCTGTGTATTTTTACGAAATGATTAGTAAGTAGGTAAACACGTTGCTCTATGTAGTTATTCTAGTCCATTTGTGACGGTGGGTGCAATTGTAACCTATGCCATCTACCTGAAATATGCACATTTTTCTAACAAAACCTATCCCATACCATAAATATGTTATCAGACTGTCATCTGATGAGTTTTTTTCTTGGTTAGGGGCTATAAATATCTTAGTTTAGCCGAATTAGTGATAGCTACTGTTGTTGGTGGACAAATAAAAGATGGTGGATTATGCTAATGTGTTTTTAGCTAATAGATTTACATCTTTACATATTGTGTCTTCCCTGTAAAACATTTTAAAAATCGGACATGTTGGCTGGATTCACAAGATCTGTGTCTTTCATTAGCTGTATTGGACTTTAATGTGTGAAAGTTAAATATTTTAAAAAAATAATTTTTTTGAATTTCGCGGCTCTAACTTTTCAGTGGGATGGGGGGGGTGCCGCTAGCGGCACCCTCATCCTAGACAGGATAAGGAATGGTTGGATGATTTTGGTTTCACCTTGGACATCATGGCCTTCATTATTTTCTCGCCATTTTGAGGGTTTCAAAGTTTTGGAAAATGACATGCTGTTGGTTTCTTCTCCTTTCACCTTCAATGTGGATAACGCTCCCACTGACCTGCAACTTGAGCTTGTTGATCTTCAGTCTGATGCAGTGATTGGAGAACTATTCAAAACTAGTTTGTTAACAAGAAATTTGTGGAGTGGTTGAAAAACTCCAACCTACGTGTATGTAAACCTCCGACTTCAACTGTATATCTACTGTAAATCATGTCCAGATATGCTACTTATTTTACTTCTTAACATGCACAGAAATAAACCATATACATCTTCTCCTTTTGGTAGGTATTTTCATTATTAAACATGCAATGAACTACATGGAGGGAAAAGTACACTGTGCATTCAGCGTCATGGACAGAACTCTTGTTAATGGGTATTCACAAAAACACACACAAGAAGTAGAGAGAGCTCAAGATTACATTTAAACTACTCGTTCAGTGTGAGGAGTGAAGTCTCTGATGGGCATTTGCTAGAGCAGTGAAGTCAGGTATAGTTTCTAATGTCGCTATGTGCAGGATTGCTGAGAGGTAAGAGATGATCTGTGCCTTGACTTGTTATATTTCATCACTGAAAATGTCTGTTCACATTCATAGGTTGACCCAAACAGTACAGACATCTTCTGAGATATGACTCCTAATCGTTGGAAACTTTTGTTCATCAAGAGATCCAAGAGATCCATGTGCCCCAAGACGGCGTAGCAGTGTAGACGTCTTTGTCCTGTCGTGTCCCGTGTCCCTTGTATATATCTTTTTACATCTTTTTCTTCGCATATCTTTTAAAAATACTTTCTTAAACCTCAACTTCTAAATACTCTCCTGCAACCCGCCTCACCCAATGTGGCGTGGATCTGCTTTTTTCTAAAGTATTTCTATTTACTTCTGATCTGGAATCCATCTACTGAAGATAGCCAGCTAACTGCCTACCAGCTATCAGTTAGCAAACCATTGCTAGCGGTCATCAGCTAACCTTTAGCTCGGAAAGCTCTCGCTAGTTCGAACAACGTGACTAAAACCAGAGCATAACGGACCTATTTCTCTCCATATCCCCGGATTCCTACCGCAAACTCTGAACATTTTCATCTGGATCTTCGCAACTAGCTAACCACAATCCCGGGTGACCACTCCTGGCTAGCGTTTCCATCCCGCAGCAGGCACCGGAGCAGGCACCAATTAGCCTGAAGCTAATTGGCTAGGGCTCCTGTGCTACCACTGAAGCCCACCCCTGGGCTACAAGACCCGGACCCATTTACTGCCGGTACGGAGAACGGAACCCCGCCTATCCTCTACGACTGGAATACCGACATAATCTGCCCGGGGACTCCAACAGGCCCCTCAGGCGTGACACCCGCTGAAGGCCCATTCTGCTAACCTACTAGGCCTGTTAGCTACCTAGAGCTACCTGGAACCCTACTAATTACAGACTTACAGACTTCCCCCCCATCGCGACGTCCCCCAAAGGCTAACTTGCCTGCCCCGGTTTGCTAACTGCTAGCTTATCTTGCAGCTAGCGCAGCCAGGAAGCTAGCACCAGTTAGCAAACACAATTCTACAATTCACAACCTCTCTTTCGCCATCGCTATCCGGCTTGGATTCTCTGTCGACACGACCACGTCTGGTTTGCAGACGTGCCCTCAACCGGTGCCCTCAACCGGCCTCCGTCTGAGCAGACCCCCTCCGTCTGAGCAGACCACCCCCCCGGGCTACTAACTTTAAACGCGTGCTAGCTTAGTGGAGGCCTCACTACTCCATCTACGGCTGCCCCCTGGACACTATGATCACTTGGCTACATAGCTGATGCCTGCTTGACTGTCCATTAATTCACGGTACTCCATTCTGTTTATTTGTGTTTTATCTGTCGGCTCTGTGCCTTAACTCAGGATCTGTGTGTAGTTAATCCGACCCTCTCTGCCCAGTCGTCGCCATTTTTACCTTCTGTTGCTGTGTTAGCTGACTAGCTGCTGTTATTTCACCTGCTGTTTTAGCTAGCTCTCCCAATCATGACCTGCAATCACTTTATGCCTTATTGTATGTCTCTCTCTAATATCAATATGCCTTACATACTGTTGTTCAGGCTAGTTATCATTATTTTGGTTTGCAATGGACCCCGTAGTTCCACTCTCCGTACCTCTGATACCTCCTTTGTCCCACCCCCCACACATGCGGTGACCTCACCCATTGAGACCAGCATGTCCAGAGATACAACCTCTCTTATCATCACCCAGTGCCTGGGCTTGCCTCCGCTGTACCCGTGCCCCACCATACCCTGGTCTGCACATTATGCCCAGAATCTATTCTACCACGCCCATAAATCTGCTCCTTTTATTCCTTGTCCCCAACGCTCTAGGCGACCAGTTTTGATAGCCTTTAGCCGCACCCTCATCATACTACTCCTCTGTTCCTCGGGTGATGTGGAGGTAAACCCAGGCCCTGCATGTCCCCAGTCACCCTCATTTGTTGACTTCTGTGATCGAAAAAGCCTTGGCCTCATGCATGTCAACATCAGAAGCCTCCTCCCCAAGTTTGCCTTACTCACCGCTTTAGCACACTCTGCCAACCCTGATGTCCTTGCCGTGTCTGAATCCTGGCTTAGGAAGGCCACCAAAAACTCAGAGATTTCCATACCCAACTATAACACTTTCCGTCAAGATAGAACTGCCAAAGGGGGAGGAGTTGCAATCTACTGCAGAGATAGCCTGCAAAGTTCTGTCATACTTTCCAAGTCTATGCCCAAACAGTTCGAACTTCTAATTTTAAAAATTAATCTCTCCAGAAATAAGTCTCTAACTGTTGCCGCCTGCTACCGAACCCCCTCAGCTCCCAGCTGTGCCCTGGACACCATCTGTGAATTGATCGCTCCCCATCTAGCTTCAGAGTTTGTTCTGTTAGGTGACCTAAACTGGGATATGCTTAAAACCCCGGCAGTCCTACAATCTAAGCTTGATGCCCTCAATCTCACACAAATCATCAAGGAACCCACCAGGTACAACCCTAAATCCGTAAACATGGGCACCCTAATAGACATTATCCTGACCAACTTGCCCTCCAAATACACCTCTGCTGTCTTCAATCAAGATCTCAGCGATCACTGCCTCATTGCCTGTATCCGCCACGGGTCCACGGTCAAACGACCACCCCTCATCACTGTCAAACGCTCCCTGAAACACTTCTGCGAGCAGGCCTTTCTAATCGACCTGGCCCGGGTACCCTGGAAGGATATTGACCTCATCCCGTCAGTTGAGGATGCCTGGTCATTCTTTAAAAGTTACTTCCTCACCATATTAGACAAGCATGCTCCGTTCAAAAAATGCAGAACCAAGAACAGATATAGCCCTTGGTTCACTCCAGACCTGACTGCCCTCGACCAGCACAAAAACATCCTGTGGCGAACTGCAATAGCATCGAAGAGCCCCCGTGATATGCAACTGTTCAGGGAAGTCAGGAACCAATACACGCAGTCAGTCAGGAAAGCAAAGGCCAGCTTTTTCAAGCAGAAATTTGCATCCTGTAGCTCTAACTCCAAAAAGTTCTGGGATACTGTAAAGTCCATGGAAAACAAGAGCACCTCCTCCCAGCTGCCCACTGCACTGAGGCTAGATAACACGGTCACCACTGATAAGTCCGTGATAATCGAAAACTTCAACAAACATTTCTCAATGGCTGGCCATGCCTTCCACCTGGCGACTCCAACCTTGGCCAACAGCCCCGCCCCCCCCCGCTGCTACTCGCCCAAGCCTCCCCAGCTTCTCCTTTACCTATATCCAGATAGCAGATGTTCTGAAAGAGCTGGAAAACCTGGACCCATACAAATCAGCTGGGCTTGACAATCTGGGCCCCCTATTTCTGAAACTGTCCGCTGCCATTGTCGCACCCCCTTTTACCAGCCTGTTCAACCTCTCCTTCGTATCATCTGAGATCCCCAAGGATTGGAAAGCTGCCGCTGTCATCCCCCTCTTCAAAGGGGGAGACACCCTGGACCCAAACTGTTACAGACCTATATCCATCCTGCCCTGCCTAGCTAAGGTCTTCGAAAGCCAAGTCAACAAACAGATCACTGACCATCTCGAATCCCACCGTACCTTCTCCGCTGTGCAATCCGGTTTCCGAGCCGGTCACGGGTGCACCTCAGCCACGCTCAAGGTACTAAACGATATCATAACCGCCATCGATAAAAGACATTACTGTGCAGCCGTCTTCATCGACCTGGCCAAGGCTTTCGACTCTGTCAATCACCATATTCTTATCGGCAGACTCAATAGCCTCGGTTTTTCTAATGACTGCCTTGCCTGGTTCACCAACTACTTTGCAGACAGAGTTCAGTGTGTCAAATCGGAGGGCATGTTGTCCGGTCCTCTGGCAGTCTCTATGGGGGTACCACAGGGTTCAATTCTCGGGCCGACTCTTTTCTCTGTATACATCAATGATGTTGCTCTTGCTGCGGGCGATTCCCTGATCCACCTCTACGCAGACGACACCATTCTGTATACTTCCGGCCCTTCCCTGGACACTGTGCTATCTAACCTCCAAACGAGCTTCAATGCCATACAACACTCCTTCCGTGGCCTCCAACTGCTCTTAAACGCTAGCAAAACCAAATGCATGCTTTTCAACCGTTCGCTGCCTGCACCCGCACGCCCGACTAGCATCACCACCCTGGACGGTTCCGACCTAGAATATGTGGACATCTATAAGTACCTAGGTGTCTGGCTAGACTGCAAACTCTCCTTCCAGACTCATATCAAACATCTCCAATCCAAAATCAAATCTAGAGTCGGCTTTCTATTCCGGAACAAAGCCTCCTTCACTCACGCCGCCAAACTTACCCTAGTAAAACTGACTATCCTACCGATCCTCGACTTCGGCGATGTCATCTACAAAATAGCTTCCAATACTCTACTCAGCAAACTGGATGCAGTTTATCACAGTGCCATCCGTTTTGTTACTAAAGCACCTTATACGACCCACCACTGCGACCTGTATGCCCTAGTCGGCTGGCCCTCGTTCGTCGTCAGACCCACTGGCTCCAGGTCATCTACAAGGCTATGCTAGGCAAAGTGCCGCATTATCTCAGTTCACTGGTTACGATGGCTACACCCACCCGTAGCACGCGCTCCAGCAGGTGTATCTCACTGATCATCCCTAAAGCCAAAACCTCATTTGGATGCCTTTCCTTCCAGTTCTCTGCTGCCTGCGACTGGAACGAATTGCAAAAATCTCTGAAGTTGGAGACTTTTATCTCCCTCAACAACTTTAAAAATCTGCTATCCGAGCAGCTAACCGATCGCTGCAGCTGTACATAGTCCATCTGTAAACTACCCACCCAATTTACCTACCTCACCCCCATACTGCTTTTATTTATTTACTTTTCTGCTCTTTTGCACACCAGTATCTCTTCTTGTACATGATCATCTGATGATTTATCACTCCAGTGTTAATCTGCTAAATTGTAATTATTCGATTTATTGCCTACCTCATGCCTTTTGCACACATTGTATATAGATTCTCTTTTTTCTACCATGTTATTGACTTGTTTATTGTTTACTCCATGTGTAACTCTGTGTTGTTGTCTGTTCACACTGCTATGCTTTATCTTGGCCAGGTCGCAGTTGCAAATGAGAACTTGTTCTCAACTAGCCTACCTGGTTAAATAAAGGTGAAATAAAAAAAATAAAAAAAAATAGAACCTAGTCAGTGACATTGTTTTGGAAAGTTGGTTAGGACATCTACTTTGTGCATGACACAAGTCATTTATCCGACAATTGTTTACAGACATATTATTTCACTTATAATTCACTGTATCACAATTCCAGTGGGTCAGAAGTTTACATACACTAAATTGAATGTGCCTTTAAACAGCTTGGAAAATTCCAGAAAATGATATCATGGCTTTAGAAGCTTCTGATAGGTTAATTGACATCATTTGAGTCAATTAGGTGTACCTGTGGATGTATTTCAAGGCCTACCTTCAAACCCAGTCCCTCTTTGTTTGACATCATGGGAAAATCAAAACAAATCAGCCAAGACCTCAGAAAAACAATTGTAGACCTCCACAAGTCTGGTTCATCCTTGGGAGCAATTTCCAAACCGCCTGAAGGTACCACGTCCATCTGTACAAACAATAGTACACAAGTATAAACACCATAGGACCACGCAGCCGTCATACTGCTCAAGAAGGAGATGCGTTTTGTCTCCTAGAGATGAACGTACTTTGGTGCGAAAAGTGCAAATCAATCCCAGAAGAACAGCAAAGGACCCTGTGAAGATGCTGGAGGAAACAGGTACAAAAGTATCTATATCCACAGTAAAACGAGTCCAATATCGTCATAACCTGAGAGGCAGTTCAGCAAGGAAGAAGTCACTGCTCCAAAACCGCCATAAAAAATCGAGACTACGGTTTGCAACTGCACATGTGGACAAAGATTGTACTTTTTGTAGAAATGTCCTCTGGTCTGACAAAAATAGAACTGTTTGGCCGTAATGACAATCGTTATGTTTAGAGAAAAAGGGGGCGGCTTGCAAGCCCGAAGAACACCATACCAACCGGGAAGCACGGGAGTGGCAGAATCGTGTTGTGGGGGTGCTTTGCTGCAGGAGGGACTGGTGCACTTCACAAAATAGATGGCATCATGAGGCAGGAAAATTATGTGGACATATTGAAGCAACATCTCAAGAAATCAGTCAGGAAGTTAAAGCTTGGTCGCAAATAGGTCTTCCAAATGGACAATGACCCCAAGCATACTTCTAAAGTTGTGGCAAAATGGCTTAAGGACAACAAAGTCAAGGTATTGGAGTGGCCATCACAAAGCCCTGACCTCAATCCTATAAAAAATGTGTGGGCAGAACTGAAAAAGCATGTGCGAGCAAGGAGGCCTACAAAACTGAGTCAGTTACACCAGCTCTGTCAGGAGGAATGGGCCAAAATTCACCCAGCTTATTGTGGGAAGCTTGTGGAAGGCTACCCGAAATGTTTGACCCAAGTTAAACAATTTAAAGGCAATGCTACCAAATACTAATTGAGTGTATGTAAACTTCTGACCCACTGGGAATGTGATGAAAGAAATAAAAGCTGAAAGAAATAATTCTCTCTACTATTATTCTGACATTTTACATTCTTAAAGTAAAGTGGTGATCCTAACTGAAATGATTATTTGTATCCCAGAGCCGTTTGCTTTTCTAGTTAGAGCCTAATGTTAGCTAGACAACATTGAACCTGGTTGGTTAGCTCCCAGCAGTGTGGAGTTGTTGGCTCTGTGTTCATTATTGTTTAATAGCTAACGTTAGCTGGCTGACTCGTTAGCTAACGTTACGTGACGTGTGTACAACACCCGTTGAATATGGCCGGTGCCAGTAAACCTCGGCAAAAAAGCATAATTAAATTGTTGCCAGCAAAGCTGGTCAGGCTGTTTTCATGTTATCCATATGTTAAGAGTGTCAAGTGTGCGCTCCAAGAGTGAAACGAGATGGGTGGAGCTAAAGCTTAAGAGGGTGTGAATGATGCTGAATGGGTGTATACAAAGAAGAGCTCTTCACTACATACCAAAACATTCTAAGTGACATTTTCTCAAAAGTGAGTTTACAAGTTGATCAACTTTCAAAGCAGAATTACTTTCCCATTGTTCCTCAAACACAGTGTATGATATACCATCTCTACTTTTATCTAATGTAAAAAACACAATTTCAAATTTTCCTACATAAGACCAAATCCAGGTGGTGAGTCACAAATATTACGAGGTAACATTGTTAGGATAGACTCAAATTAAAACAATGCCTTCCAATATGGAGAAAGTTTTCATGTTTGTTTTGTTTTAAACCTTGCAATAGGGGGGGAGCAGAACGTTGTTTGAGAGTGATCAGTGTGTATTAGCAGTAGATTGAGAAGGTCTTCCTATTGGGAAGAAGGGAGTCTTAGTTGAAGGCAACATATGGAAACTAGTGAAAGTAACAAAGTGAATGGTAATTGTCTTTCAGATATCACTCCAATAATGCAATATTTTAGTAATTTGAAAACAGACAGACAGAGGGATTGAGCAATGGGACTGACATTAAATTAGAGGCCGCTCACTCTTCAAGTCCTGTTCCACTGCTCTCGTGTTTAAGTCATCTGTTGTTTGTGTAACCGATGTGAAATGGCTAGCTAGTTAGCGCTAATAGCGTTTCAATCGGTGACGTCACTAGCTCTGAGATCTTGAAGTAGTTGTTCCCTTTGCTCTGCAAGGGCCGCAGCTTTTGTGGCCCGATGGGTAACGATGCTTCGTGGGTGTCAGTTGTTGATGTGTGCAGAGGGTCCCTGGTTCGAGCCCAGGTAGGGGCGAGGAGAGGGACCGAAGCAATACTGCTACATTTGGGTTAGAGATAAACTTCCTGTGGAACAATAGATAGCTGTCAATACACAGTGAGCTCAAACAGGCTGTAACAGAGTGTCACGTTCCTGACCTATTTCTGTTAGTTTGTTGTATGTGTTAGTTGGTCAGGACGTGAGTTTGGGTGGGCATTCTATGTTTTCTGTTTCTATGTTGGTTTATGGGTTGCCTGGTATGGCTCTTAATTAGAGGCAGGTGTTTGGCGTTCCTCTAATTAAGAGTCATATTTAGGTAGGTTGTTTCACAGTGTTCGTTGTGGGTGGTTGTCTCCTGTGTCAGTGTTTGTCGCACCATACGGGACTGTTTCGGTTTGTTTGTTCATCGTTAATTTATGTGTAGGCTATTTTCCCTGTTCGTGCGTTATTCGTGTTATGTGAGTCCGTCGTCCAGGTCTGTCTACACCGTTTGTTGTTTTGTTCGTTTATTAGTCAAGTTCGTGTTTTCGTGTTATTCTTTAATAAATTATGTCTTCAAACTCCGCTGCATTTTGGTTCAATCCCTGCTCCTCCTCTTCTGATGAAGAGGAAGAGGAAAACCGTTACACAGAGGTATGAATAATTGAATAAGACACGTTTTTGACAATTTATTTCTCACTGGGTGCACCAGTGACTTAAGTAAGCAATGTCATCTAAAACAATAATTGTTTCCATTGCGTGGAACTGTGTCCAGAATGAAGTAGATCCAAGTAAATGTTTTAAATACTGAATATTGAGCTGATAATCCAGCCCAAACTTTTTGAAGGTCCTAGCAGATTTGTTAAACTACATGTTTCATATCTTGACTAGTTTATGTCCCAAGGACAGTTTGTACAGAATTCTATTTCAATGTAACAGGTCAAAACTGTAAATGACTGATTGAATGTCCATTACCAAGTTCTTTTTTTTATGTTAATCAATGATTCTGTATCTCTCCCTTTGAAAGGTTTCCAAAGGCAAGTGCCTTATTATAGCAGTTAAAGGTAACTGGATCCAGCTGTCAAGGGAGCTCCCAAATTAGGTAAAGCCTGTCCATTTTGTTTGTTTTTACCCTACCCTTTTTCCCGGTTCTGTCCATTCTGCAAGCCTGTCGGCTGTCCTGTACCTGCCTGACTCTGACCTTATTACGAACCTCTGCCTGCCCTGACCCCGAGCCTGCCTGCCGTCCTGTACCTGCCTGACTCTGACCTGATCACAAACCTCTGCCTGCCCTTGACCTTCCCTTTGCCTGCCTCGTGTTTCTAATAAATCATCTGAGAACTGTACTATCCGCCTCCTGTGTCTGCACCTGGGTCATATCCTGAGTTGTGATAGTACGAACTGGTCATGACTAACCCAGCAGACTCGGACCAGCTCTGCAACGCTGTCTCCTCCCTGGGAGACACCATTGGAAGACACAAGGAGTTACTTCCAGACCTTGGCGGAACACCAGGACCAAGCCTTCAACACATTGCTGGAGCAATTCTGTGGATTGTCTGTGAGGCAGCCCACCACTACGGTAACCCCCAGACTGTCAATTACCCAGCTACCAGCTATGTTTATCCCTAATCTACCCCAGTTTACCAAGAACCCAGCTTAAATCCTCCTGAGAGCTATGCTAGAGAGATACCGGATCCTGCTGGGTGTTTCTCTCCCAGTGTTCTCTCATCTTTGAGCTGCAGCCCTCTTCATTTCCCTCGGATCGCTTGAGCGTACGTGATAATGCTGATGTCCGGGAGGGCTCTTGCCTGGGCTACGGCGTGTGGGAGCAACAATCAACCATTTGCCTCAGATTTGAGAAGATAGTGAGGTACGGAAAGTGTTTCGATTCTCCGTTGTCCGGGAGAGAGGCGGCTCGTAAGCTGCTCCAACTACGTCAGGATTCCCGTAGTGTGGCATACTATTTGATGGATTTTCGCACGTTGGTGGCTGAGAGTGCCTGGAACCCAGAAGCCATGTTTTCAGCAAGGCCCGTGCCACCGCGCTTCATCCACATCGGCCCTATGACTGCGCCATTGACCTTCTTCCGGGCACTACACCCCCTCGAGGGCGGCTTTATTCGCTGTCAGGCCCGGAGACCAAGGCGATGGACATGTATGTTGAGGACTCCCTGGCTGCAGGTGGTATCCGTCCTCTGGGTTCTTTCCGGAGAAGGACAAAACTCTGCGTCCGTGTATTGACGACCAGGGCCTGAATGACATCACGATTAAAAAACATTACACGCTTCCACTCATCGCCTCGGCTTTCGAGCCTCTCCAGGAGGCCACCATCTTTTCCAAGTTGGACCTCCGGAACGCCTACCATCTGGTACGAATCCAGGAAGGGGATGAGTGGAAGACCGCCTTTAACATGGCTAGTGGGCACTACGAATACCTGGTGATGTCATTCCGACTGACCAACGCTCCTGCTGTGTTCCAGGCCCTGGTAAACAACGTTCTCCGGGACATGTTGAACCACTTCATATTCGTCTACCTTGATGACATCCTCGTGTTTTCCCACTCGGCTCAAGAACATGTCCTCCATGTCAGACAAGTCCTCCAGCGTCTTCTGGAGAACCAGCTGAATGTCAAAGTGGAGAAATGCGAATTCCATCGCTCAAGTATCTCCTTCCTGGGGTACATCATAGCTGCAGGCAACATCCAGATGGATCCTGAAAAGGTGTGAGAGGTGGTGGATTGGCTGCAACCCACCTCCAGAGTGCAGCTGCAACGCTTCCTGGGGTCCGCCATATTCTACCCCAGGGTTCATCCGGGGCTACAGTACACAGGCTTTCCCCCCTGTCAGCACTCACCTCTCCCAAGATCATATTTACATGGTCTCCAGCTGCAGACCAGGCTTTCTTGGACCTCAAACACCAATTCACTACCGCTCCCATCCTAATCTATCCAGATCCGTCCCGGCAGTTCGTGGTGGAGGCGCCTCGGACGTCAGAGTGGGGACTGTCCTGTCCCAGCATTTAGCCCAAGCCCAAAAGCTGCATCCTTGCGCTTTCCTCTCCTATCTTCTCATCCCCACGGAAAGTAATTACAACATGCGTAACCGGGAACTTCTGACGGTGAAGATGGCGTTGGAGGAGTGGAGGCGCTGGTTAGAGGGGGTGGAACACCCATTCATAGTATGGACAGATCACAAGAACCGGGAATATCTCTGCACCGCCAAGCGCCTCAACTCCAGGCAATCTCGATGGGCCCTGCTATTCACCCGATTTAACTCCACCATCTCGTACCTTCCGTGGTCCAAGAATGTGAGGCTGGATGCACTGTCAAACCTCTAATGCCCCACTGCTACACCATCGCCCCCCGAGACCATCCTCCCTACCTCTTGTCTTGCGGCTTAACTCATCTGGGGTATAGAGAACCGGATCCGTGAGGCACAGGACCCGGGGGGAGGCCAGGCTAACTGGATGTTTATCCCGGACTCTGCCCGTTCCTCGGTTCTGGAATGAGCTCATTCCTTTTGACTGGGTTGTCATCCTGGCTTCCTGGCTCCTGTCAGACCCTGGCCTTTGTACGATAACATATTTGGTGGCCCACCTTGGTTCCTGACGTCTCCGCGTTCGTCGCCACCTGCACCGTGTGTGCCCAGAATAAGACTTCGGCGGGCCTCCTTAAAATCACTTCCTGTTCCTCACCGTCCCTCATCGTCCCTGGTCACATACATCCAAACATCACACCTGCGGGACAGGTACAAGATGACAACAACAACTGCCCGAGTTACACCAGTAATGCACAATCCCTCCATCAGTACTTAGACTGTCCACAATAGGCTGAGAGAGGCTGGACTGAGGGCTTGTAGGCCTGTTGTAAGGCAGGTCCTCACCAGACATCACCGGCAATAACATCACCTATGGGCACAAACCCACCATCGCTGGACCAGACAGTACTGGCAAAAAGTGCTCTTCACTGTCGAATCGCGGTTTTGTCTCACCAGGGGTGATGGTCAGATTCGCATTTATCGTTGAAGGAATGAGCATTACACCGTGGTTTGTACTCTGGAGCGGGATCCATTTGGAGGTGGAGGGTCCGTCATGGTCTGGGGCGGTGTTTCACAGCATCATCGGACTGAGCTTGTTGTCATTGCAGGCAATCTCAAAGCTGTGCGTTAACTTCTCTGGGATATGTGGGACGCTAGCGTCAATGCAGAGCGTCAAACTCAAATAAATTACTATAAAAATTTAACTTTCATGAAATCACACATGCAATACACCAAATTAAAGCTACACTTGTTGTGAATCCAGCCAACATGTCAGATTTCAAAAAAGGCTTTACGGCGAAAGCAAACAATGCTATTATCTGAGGACAGCACCCCAGTAAACAAACACAGACTATCCTATTTCAACCCTCCAGGCGCGACACAAAACGCAGAAATAAAGATATAATTCATGCCTTACCTTTGACGAGCTTCTTCTGTTGGCACTCCAATATATCCCATAAACATCACAAATGGTCCTTTTGTTCGATTAATTCCGTCAATATATATCCAAAATGTCCATTTATTTGCCACTTTTGATCCAGAAAAACACCGGTTCCAACTTGAGCAACGTGACTACAAAATATCTCATAAGTTGCCTGTAAGCTTTGTCCAAACATTTCAAACTACTTTTGTAATACAACTTTAGGTATTTTTTAATGTAAATAATCGATTAAATTTAAGACGGGATGATCTGTGCTCAAGACCGGAGGAAAACAAAGTGTAGCTAGCTTTCAGGTCACGCGCCTCTAACAAAGAGTACACTTCCCTCGAGCCTCATTCTGAACAGTGCTACTGTAACGGCTGTCTAATGCCTCCTCCTCGGATGAGGAGGAGGAGTAAGGGTCGGACCAAAACGCAGCGTTGTATGCAGACATAATGGATATTTATTAAAGAAAGACGAAAGACGAAAACTCTTACACAAACTACAAAACAACAAACGACGTAGACAGACCTGAACTTGAGAACTTACATATCTTCTTGCGACTATAGGGGGTGCTGTTTCAAATTAGCATAATTGTCTTTACAGATGAAACGGCTTCCTACTCAATTCTTGATCGTACAATATGCATATTATTGTTATTATTGGATAGAAAACACTATGTAGTTTCTATAGCCGTTTGAATTATGTCTCTGAGTGGAACAGGATTTTTTCTACAGCGAAATCCATGACAGGTTTTGCGAAGGTCTGAGAGCGAAGCTCTGATCTCAGTTCAGTTTAAAGAGTTGTGTATATCCTATGGAACAACACGAACTGCACCCGCCTTCCCCTGGATGTCAGTAAGCAATGAGAAGTGGAATGGGCTTCCTACGTCACTCTCAGAGGTTATAAAAGACCAAGGAGTGAAGTGCGCCATCTTTTCGACGTTGAACTTTACGCAGAGAGAGACCTGGGCATGCCATTTTCGAGCGCGCAGTAATGAACTTTAGATATATCAGTCTGTAATTTAATTTGATATAGGTGTTAGAAACATCATAACGAAGCTATTTGAAACCGAGTTATATCAGATTATGCGAGTATATTGCTATTTTCGGAATTTCCTCAGTATTGCGTATTGAGGATTTGGACACGTTAGCTAATGTTAGCAATTGTTAGCTGCTATATCTGAAGTTGAATGCAACGTTTTACAACCAAGCAACGATTCTTTTGGACAAAGAACAACCATGGCAAGATTCTGATGGAAGCTCGTCGAAAAGTAAGAGCTATTTATGATGTTATTCCGTTTTTATGTGGAAAAATGTAAACTCAATAATGGTGATTAGTGACGCCATTATTGCGTCACTAGTCTGGCTGTAACGCACACTGTATGTCTAGTAACGTTAATTTTAAAAATCTAACTCTGCGGTTGCATTAATAACTAATACATCTTTCATTTCATGTCCAACCTGTATTTTTTTAGTCAAGTTTATGAATAGTTTTTGATAAAAATATTTGTATTTTCAAAATGGCGCCGGCCAGATTGCTTGAGTAGTTGAACACTATTTCCATTGTGTAAGCACGATTTGTGCCGCTAAATATGCACATTTTCGATCAAACTCTATATGGATTGTGTAATTTGATGTTACAGGAGTGTCATCTGAAGAATTCTGAGAAGGTTAGTGAAAAAATGTATATATTTTGGCAATGTTGACGTTATCGCTCTCTTTGGCTAGAATCTATGCTGGGGTAATGTTTGAAAATGTGGTATGCTAATATAACGATTTATTGTGTTTTCGCCGTAAAACACTTAGAAAATCTGAAATGTTGTCTGAATTCACAAGATCTGTGTCTTTCCATTGCTATGTGCTGTGTATTTTTAAGAAATGTTTTATGATGAGTAAATTGGTAATACACGTTGCTGTCTGTAGTAATTCTAGGAGCTTTGGTGAGATTTGTGATGCTGGCTGCAATGGCAAACTATGATTTATACCTGAAATATGCACATTTTTCTAACAAAACCTATCCTATACCATAAATATGTTATCAGACTGTCATCTGATGAGCTTTTTTCTTGGTTAGTGGCTATCAATATCTTAGTTTAGCCGAATTGGTGATAGCTACTGGTGTTGAGAAAAAATGGTGGACAAAGAAAAAGGGTGTCTTTTGCTAACATGGTTAGCTAATAGATTTACATATTTTGTCTTCCATGTAAAACATTTTAAAAATATGAAATGGTGACTTGATTCACAAGATCTGTATCTTTCATTAGGTGTCTTGGACTTGTGATTTAATGATATTTAGATGCTACTATTTAAATGTGACGCTATGCTAGCGATGCTAATCAGTGTGGGGGGGGGTTGGGGGGGTGGGGGGGGATCCCGGATCCGGGTTTCAGAGGCAGTAGAAGATATAGACACGAAGAACGCACGAACAGGAAAGACTAGCCAAACGAACGAACAAACGAAACAGTCCCATGTGGTGCAACAGACACAGACACAGGAACAATCACCCACAAACAAACAGTGTGAACAGCCTACCTAAATATGGTTCTCAATCAGAGGAAAAGTAAAACACCTGTCCCTGGTTGAGAACCATATTAGGCTAGTTAACAAAATCCAACATAGAAACACATAACATAGAATGCCCACCCCAACTCACGCCCTGACCAACTAAACACATACAAAAACAACAGAAAACAGGTCAGGAACGTGACAGAACCCCCCCCCCCCTCAAGGTGCGAACTCCGGGCGCACCCCTAAAACTCAAGGGGAGGGTCTGGGTGGGCATCTGTCCGCAGTGGCGGCTCCGGCGCAGGACGAGGACACCACTCCACCATTGTCTTTGTCCCCCTCCTTAGCGTCCCTTGAGTGGCGACCCTCGCCCCCGACCATGGTCCAGGAACCTTCACCAAGGCCCCTCCTAAATATAGACAACTCAGGACAGAGAGGTAGCTCAGGACAGAGGGGTAGCTCAGGACAGAGAGGTAGCCCAGGACACAGAGGTTGCTCAGGACAGAGGGGTAGCTCAGGACAGAGGGGCAACTCCGGACTGAAGGACAGCTCCGGACAGAGAGGCAGTTCCGGACTGAATGGTTGCTCCGGACTAGATGCAGCTCATGACTGGAGGGCAGCTCATGACTGGAGGGCAGCTCATGACTGGAGGGCAGCTCATGACTGGCGGAAGGCTCTGGCTGCTCCTGTCTGGCGGAAGGCTCTGGCTGCTCCTGTCTGGCGGAAGGCTCTGGCTGCTCCTGTCTGGCGGAAGGCTCTGGCTGCTCCTGTCTGGCGGAAGGCTCTGGCGGCTCCTGTCTGGCGGAAGGCTCTAGCGGCTCCTGTCTGGCGGACGGCTCTAGCAGCTCCTGTCTGGCGGACGGCTTTGAAGGCTCCGGACAGACGGGCGGCTTTGAAGACTCAGGACAGACGGGCAGCTCAGACGGCGTTTGGGAGACGGGCATATCAGGCGCCGCTGGGCAGACGGCAGACTCTGGCCGGCTGAGACGCACTGTAGGCCTGGTGCGTGGTGCCGGAACTGGAGGTACCGGGCTAAGGACACGCACCTCAAGGCTAGTGCAGGGAGCAGCAACAGGACGCACAGGACTCTGGAGACGCACAGGAGGCTTGGTGCGTGGTTCCGGCACTGGTGGTACTGGGCTTGGGCGGGGACGTGGCGCCGGATATACCGGACCATTCAGGCGTACTGGCTCCCTTGAGCACTGAGCCTGCCCAACCTTACCTGGTTGTATGCTCTCCGTAGCCCGACCAGTGCGGGGAGGTGGAATAACCCACACTGGCCTGTGTATGCGAACCGGGGACACCATGTGTAAGGCTGGTGCCATGTATGCGGGCCCGAGGAGACGCACTGGTGGCCAGATGCGTTGGGCCGGCTTCATGACATCCGGCTCAATACTCAATCTAGCCCTGCCAGTGCGGGGAGGTGGAATAACCCGCACCGGGCTATGCACACGTACAGGAGACACCGTGCACTCTACCACATAACACGGTGTCTGCCCGTACTCTCGCTCTCCACAGTAAGGTGGGGGAGTTGGCGCAGGTCTCCTACCTGACTTCGCCACACTCCCTTGTAGCCTCCCCCCAATAAATTTTTGGCCTTGACTCACAGGTTTCCAGCCTCGCTTCCGTGCTGCCTCCTCATACCACCGCCTCTCGGCTTTAGCTGCCTTCAGCTCTTCACGAGGGCGGCGATATTCTCCTGGCTGTGCCCATGGACCTTTTCCGTTCAATATTTCCTCCCATGTCCATGAATCCTGCGATCACTGTTGCTTTCTCCCATGCCGCTTGGTCCTAGGTTGGTGGGTGATTCTGTAACGGCTGTCTAATGCCTCCTCCTCGGATGAGGAGGAGGAGTAATGGTCGGACCAAAACGCAGCTTTGTATGCAGACATAATGGATATTTATTAAAGAAAGATGAAACACGAAAACTCTTACACAAACTACAAAACAACAAACGACGTAGACAGACCTGAACTTGAGAACTTACATATAGATACGAAGAACGCACGAACAGGAAAGACTAGCCAAACGAACGAACAAATGAAACAGTCCCGTGTGGTGCAACAGACACAGACACAGGAACAATCACCCACAAACAAACAGTGTGAACAGCCTACCTAAATATGGTTCTTAATCAGAGGAAACGTAAAACACCTGTCCCTGATTGAGAACCATATCAGGCTAGTTAACAAAATCCAACATAGAAACACATAACATAGAATGCCCACCCCAACTCACGCCCTGACCAACTAAACACATACAAAAACAACAGAAAACAGGTCAGGAACGTGACAGCTACTTCTTAATTTCTCAAAGGAAAAACCTCAACCAATTTCTAAAGACTGTTGACATCCAGTGGAAGCAATAGGAACTGCAAGAAGGTCCCTTAGAAATCTGGATTCCCAATGAAACCCATTGAAAAGAGAGTGACCTCAAAAAAAAAAAATCTGAATGGTTTGTCCTCTGAGTTTTGCCTGTCAAATAAGTTCTGTTATACTCACAGACATGATTGAAACCGTTTTAGAAACTTCAGCGTGTTTCTATCCAAATCTACTAATAATATGCATATCTTAGCTTCTGGGCCTGAGTAGCAGGCAGTTTACTTTGGACACGCTTTTCATCCGAACGTGAAAATACTGCCACCTATCCCAGAGAAGTTAACAGGGAAGACATCCTCCTCCCTCATGTGGTACCCTTCCTGCAGGCTCATCCTGACATGACCCTCCAGCATGACAATGCCACCAGCCATACTGCTCGTTCTGTGAGTGATTTCCTACAAGACAGGAATGTCAGTGTTCTGCAATGGCCAGCGAAGAGCCCGGATCGCAATCCCATTGAGCACGTCTGGGACCTGTAGGATCGAAGGGTGAGGGCAAGGGCCATTCTCCCCAGAAATGTCTGGGAACTTGCAGGTGCCTCGGTGGAAGAGTGGGGTAACATCTCACAGCAAGAACTGGAAAATCTGGTGCAGTCCATGAGGAGGAGATGCACTGCAGTACTTAATGCAGCTGGTGGCCACACCAGATACTGACTGTTACTTTTGATTTTGACCCCCCTTTGTTCAGGGACACATTATTCCATGACTGTTAGTCACATGTCTGTGGAACTTGTTCAGTTTATGTCTCAGTTGTTATATATTTACACGTTTGCTGAAAATAAACGCAGTTGACAGTGAGAGGACGTTTCTTTTTTTGCTGAGTTAAGCTTGGGCTAACCTTGCCCCAATGTCGTTCTTATCAAGGTTGGTGTGAAAATGTTAGAACTTGTTTTCTCTCTTCCCTGTAAAAGTCAAGATGCATGTGCCCAAATTCAGGAGATCTCTACAGACGTTGAGAAAATTGCCAATGCTAAAATAATTTCGTAAATTGGCTCTGCAAAACAGAGCTATCTTTTGACAGGTCAAGGGGGCACTTGTGCAATCATTGGCAATGAATGTTGTACTATTGTCCCAGATCACTCTTCTAATATGACTGATCTCGCAGAATATATTACCACTGTTGCTAAGGTTAATTCCCCACAACCAGAGTTTTTACGACTCAGGGGGCAGACAGGCTCAGGGTCAGGGCAGGCAGAATGTTAAAAACCGGGATAACTAGAAAACAGGGGCTGAAGAAAACAGGAGTACGAAAAACACGCTGGTAGGCTTGACGAGACAAGACGAACTGGCAACAGACAAACAGAGTGTCACGTTCCTGACCTATTTCTGTTAGTTTGTTGTATGTGTTAGTTGGTCAGGACGTGAGTTTGGGTGGGCATTCTATGTTTTCTGTTTCTATGTTGGTTTAGGGTTGCCTGGTATGGCTCTTAATTAGAGGCAGGTGTTTGGCGTTCCTCTAATTGAGAGTCATATTTAGGTAGGTTGTTTCACAGTGTTCGTTGTGGGTGGTTGTCTCCTGTGTCAGTGTTTGTCGCACCATACGGGACTGTTCGGTTTGTTTTTGTACATCGTCATTTTGTGTAGTCTATTTTCCCTGTTCGTGCGTTCTTCGTGTTTTATGTAAGTTCCATGTCCAGGTCTGTCTATTCCGTTTTGTTATTTTGTTAATCTTTCAAGTGTATTTCGTTTCGTGTTTTTTCCCGTCTTGTTTATTAAAATTATGTATTCACAACCCGCTGCGCCTTGGTCGAATCACTACTCCTCCTCCTCGGATGAAGAGGAAGAGGATTACCGTTACACAGAGAACACAGGTATAAATGCACAAGGGATAATGGGGAAGATGGGTGACACCTGGAGGAGGTGGAGACAAGCACAAAGACTGGTGAAACAGATCAAGGTGTGACGAGTGGACGCCTGCAACTTGGTTGGAATCAGTGTTTGGAAGTTGAGAATCTCAAATTGACAAACGGCTGCAGCGTGTTGTTTTTTCTTAGTTTGTCTAAATTGTGTTATTTAACATGCTGTGTATGAGTGTGTATTTTTTTTAAATCACTCCCGTTAATAGACGTATAACCTTTATTATGATGATTGTATTACCATACTAATTAGATTGTATAACCTAGAATGAAGGGTTTGAAATGTCATTTTTTTCTGTTACTTTCATACCGGTGTATCATTTTTTGATATAGAAGCTAAAATCTAAATGCTTACATTAAAATGTAATGATTATTCTTACACAAGTGATACGAGGACGGATTGTGATGGAACATTTTATGTTGGTACTTTTCTATTTATACATTTCTGTGTTCATGCAAGTGACTGATTGAACGAATCCTCACTATCAGTATCTGCAATTTGGCTGTACTCCCAGACTCTTGTTTTGAGAACGAAAGATCTCAGCTTAGAGAAAAGAAGCCTCGTGAGGTATTGGTCTAGCACATGCATGACCCAGTTTTGGTCGTTCACATGAATGAAGCAGACGTTAATGATGAAATAATTATGAATGAATATGCTAAATCATTCAAATATAACTTGTCTGTATATAAGAGATCTAACGGGATTCCCCCGAAAGAGCTCCTGACAGACGTTCACCATGGTGCATCAAGTTTGTTGGAATCTCTCCAGTTAAACCTTTTCTCAATATGGGGGGCTGTTTGCTCTTTGTAATAATTTTGTTCACAAATTAAACTGCCTCGTACTCAATTCTTTCTCGTACAATATGCATATTATTATTACTATTGGATAGAAAACACTCTCTAGTTTCTAAAACCGTTTGAATTATATCTGTGAGTAAAACAGAACTCGAGTTGGAGCAATTTTCCTATGAGGAAGTGAGAAATCTGAAATCTGCAGGCTGTTCTGAGGTCGGTTTATTAATTTGCATGTCTTCTATTGGTTGAGATGCACTGCATACGCCTTCCACTGGATGTCAGCAAATAGTGAGAATTGGAATGGAGTTGCTAGGCAGATCTGAGGCCTTATAAATGGGCTCGGAACGGGGGTCCTCTCTTTCCTTTGTTCGCCATGACGCGAGACAGACCTCAGGATGGCGTTCTAGAAAGCTCCCGTTATAGCCCTTAGATATATCCGGCTCTGATTTTATTCGATATAGGTGTTAAAGACATCATAATGTTGTTATTTTAAACCAAGTTATATCAGTTTATATCAGTATATTGCGATTTTCGGGGATTTATTTGTGCTGCGTTCTAGGGAGTTGGACACGTCTGGCCCACATGGCTAATGTTTACTGCTAATTCCAAAGTTGAAGGCGACAATCTACAACCGAGCAACGATTCTTTTGGAAAAAGGACAACTTGTCCAAGATTCTGATGGGAGCTCATCAAAAAGTAAGAACTATTTATGATGTTAATTCGTTGTTCTGTTGAAAAATGTAAAACTCATATTCCGCCATTAATTTCGGTGCGGTCTCGCTTTAACGCACGCTGTATGTCGTAGTAACGTTAATTTTACAAATCTAACACAGCGATTGCATTAAGAACTAATGTATCTTCCATTTGCTGTCCAACCTGTATTTTTTAGTCAAGTTTAAATTTAGTTACTGATTAGATTAGGTGCCTCTCCCAAGATTTCTCCCGAAAAAATTAATATCTTTTGCTGGTTTATTCGTTATCGTTATTGTTGGCTTGAATCAATGCTGTTGTGTGGTTGGCTATTGTAGTAAGCTAATATAATGCTATATTGTGTATTCGCTGTAAAACACTTAAAAAATCTGAAATATTGGCTGGATTCACAAGATCTTTGTCTTTCATTTGCTGTACGCTGTGTATTTTTCATAAATGTTTTATGATGAGTATTTAGGTAATTCACGTTGGTCTTTGTAGTTATTCTAGTTGCTTTGGTGAGAGTTGTGATGGTGGCTGCAATGGTAAACTATGATTTATACCTGAAATATGCACATTTTTCTAACAAAACATATGCTATACAATAAATATGTTATCAGACTGTCATCTGATGAAGTTGTTTCTTGGTTAGTGGCTATTTATATCTTTATTTGGTCGAAATTGTGATAGCTACCTATGCAGGAAAAAAATGGTGGAGAAAAACAAGTTGTGTCTTTTGCTATCGTGGTTAGCTAATAGATTTACATATTGTGTCTTCCCTGTAAAACATTTTAAAATCAGAAATGATGGCTGGATTCACAAGATGTGTATCTTCCATCTGGTGTCTTGGACTTGTGATTTAATGATATTTAGATGCTAGTATTTACTTGTGACGCTATGCTAGGCTATGCTAGTCAGCTTTTTTACTGATGGGGGTGCTCCCGGATCCGGGATTGTGTGCAAGTAGAAGTTAACTGATAATAAACAATGATTCATTTATGATTGACTTCGAGTGTCCCATGTGTAAGAATTTCCACAACACCACATCTGTGCTGGCAGTCTCCCCCTTGGGGTTATCCTAACTCAGTCTCAGAATAAGACCACAATCCTTGAGGGCCTTCAACTGTTGAAGGACATCCTAAGGGAGGACGGCTTTGCAGGGAGAGGTCAGGCTGGTCCTCGCCTCATCATTACAGATGACTGCAAGGCAGAGAGGAGAGCATTAGGGAGGGCATTTCCAGGGGCCAAACTTCTCTTTTGTTCCTTCCACCTACTCCAGGCAGTGTGGAGGTGGCTGTGAAGTAAGGAGAGTGGAATAAACCTGAGAGACAGGCATACCTCTTTGCAGTCATCAAATACATCATGTATGCCAGGGACAAGACGGTTGAAACCCTCTATCAGCAGGCAAAACAAAACCCAGTAGAAGCCAGGTTAGTGTAGTATAACAGTGTAATGAGGTGCAATCTATTAACTTATCCTTTATTCTCAGTAACTTTTTTACGATGAAACCAGGACTTGTTGATCAGTTTTAGTCCTTTCTAAATGAAATTTGCCCAGTTCTTGTTTGGGATATGTTGTTATTTGGCATACATTTTCGTTTATATTTTGTCACCAACATGTGATATTAAAAGACATTGTTCAATGACATATTTTCCTCTAATTACAGATACAGGAAATTCACGGCCCACTTCGATCAACTTTTCAGTCATGAAGAGTGTTTGGCACTCAGCTATCGGGAAGAGCTGCCAACCTGAGGGAATGACACAAATAACTTTATGGAAGCAGCAATGCGGGACCTTAAGATTAAAATCCTCCAGAGGACAAAAGCGTTCAATCTCCCTGCCTTATTTGACCTGCTGACATCACACCCGGAGGCCTACTATGAGCCCCGGGTGACTGTCATTTCCCTTGACTGCTGGGAAACGTTACAGCTCTCATGTTTTCTGGCCCAGGAGAGCAACGTCAACCCATCTGACATCGAGCAGGTAACATAGTGATAAATACAGTTTAGTAATATTACAAAAATCCATCAGGTGTTTTTTTGTTATTTGTTGTATTTTATAGCTTGCATTATAAGTTGTCTATCCTCTCTCTCCTAATGTCTGTTAAGTGGGGGTGAAGCAGTTCAGGGCACCACACCAGGCTAGACCTATACTGTGGACATGGACATTTTTTCAAATCTTCCTCTGTCCTCAAAACACCTGTTTCAATGTCAACAGTGAAGAGGTGACTCCGGGATGCTGGCCTTCTAGGCAGAGTTTCTCTGTCCAGTGTCTGTGTTCTTTTGCCCATCTTAATATTTTATTTTTATTGGCCAGTCTGAGATATGGCTTTTTCTTTGCAACTCTGCTTAGAAGGCCAGCATCTTGGAGGCGCCTCTTCACTGTTGACGTTGAGACAGGTGTTTTGCGGGTACTATTTAATGAAGCTGCCAGTTGAGGACGTGTGAGGCGTCTGTTTCTCAAACTAGACACTCTACTTGTCCTCTTGCTCAGTTGTGCACTGGGTCCTCCCACTCCTCTTTCTATTCTGGTTAGTGCCAGTTTGCGCTGTTCTGTGAAGGGAGTAGTACACAGCTTGTACGAGATCTTCAGTTTCTTGGCAATTTCTCACATGGAATAGTCTTCATTTCTCAGAACAAGAATAGAGTTATATGTTTCTGGCCATTTTGAGCCTGTAATCGAAACCACAAATGCTGATGCTCCCGATACTCAACTAGTCTAAGAAGGCCATTTTTATTGCTTCTTTAATCAGAACAACAGTTTTCAGCTGTGCTAACATAATTGCGAAGGGGTTTTCTAATGATCAATTAGCCTTTTAAAATGATACATTTGGATTAGCTAACACAACGTGCCATTGGAACACATGAGTGATGGTTGTTGATAATGGGCCTCTGTACGCCTATGTAGATATTCATATATATTTTTTTAAATCAGCCGTTTCCAGCTACAATAGTCATTTACAACATTAACAATGTCTACACTGTATATCTGATAAATTTTATATTATTTTAATGGACCCCAAAAAATTGCTTTTCTTTCAAAAACAAGTACATTTCTAAGTGACCCCAAACGTTTGGACGGTAGTGTATATTATGTCTTTAACAGTTACAGTTCAGTAGACACAACGACTTCAACAACCTTGCAAACGATTTATTAAAAGATACATCGTATTAAAAGACATATCTAGATTCTAGACTAACCATCTTTTGTTCATGTCTAGACTAAAAATGATGTTACTGCACTCATTTGACAGACATAACCACTGGCTTGACCACCAGCCTCTCGGTGTGCCAAGCAACTCAGAAGGGGGTGAGGAAATAAGGTGAGATCTTACATTTGCTCTTTTCAAATAAAATATTATTTGTTACATGCGGCCCGAAAACAACAGGTGTGGACCTTCCAGTGAAATGCTTACTTACAAGCCCTTAACCAAAAATGCAGTTTTAAGAAAATACCTAAAAAAAGTAAGAAATAAAAATAACAAATAATTAAAGAGCAGCAGTAAAATAACAATAGTGAGGCTATATGCAGGGGGTACCGGTACAGAGTCAAGGTGATGGGGCACCGGTTAGTCGAGGTAATATGTACATGTAGGTAGAGTTATTAAAGGCGCTCCGGTACTGCTTGCCGTGCGGCAGCAGAGAGAACAGTCTATGACTAGGGTGGCTGGAGTCTTTGACAATTTTCAGGGCCTTCCTCTGACACCGCCTGGTATAGAGGTCCTGGATGGCAGAAAGCTTGGCCCTGGTGATGTACTGGGCTGTACGCACTACCCTCTGTAGTGCCTTGCGGTCGGAGGACATGCAGTTGCCATACCAGGCAGTGATGCATCCCATCAGGATGCTGTCAATGGTGCAGCTGTAGAACCGTTTGAGGATATGAGAACCCATGCCAACTCTTTTCAGTCTCCTGAGGGGGAAAAGGTTTTGTTGTGCCCTCTTCACGACGGTCTTGGTGTGCTTGTACCATGTTAGTTTGTTGGGGAGGTGGACGACAAGGAACTTGAAGCTCTCAACCTGCTCCACTACAGCCCCGTTGATGAGAATGGGGGCGTGCTCGGTCCTCCTTTTCCTGTAGTCCACAATCATCTCCCTTGTCTTAATCACGTTGAGGGAGAGGTTGTTGTCCTTGCACCACACGGTCAGGTCTCTGACCTCCATATAGGCTGTCTCGTCGTTGTCGGTGATCAGACCTACCACTGTTGTGTCATAGGCAAGCTTAATGATGGTGTTGGAGGCGTGCCTGGCCGTGCACTCATGAGTGAACAGGGAGTACAGGAGGGGACTGAGCACGAACCTCTGAGGGGGCCCCGTGTTGAGGATCAGCATGGCGGATGAGTTGTTACCTACCCTTACCACCTGGGGGCGGCCCGTCAGGAAGTCCAGTTGCAGGGGGAGGTGTCTACTCCCAGGGTCCTTAGTTTAGTGATGAGCTTTGAGGGCACTATGGTGTTTAACACTGAGCTGTAGTCAACGAATAACATTCACATATAAGTGTTCCTTTTTGGGACTATGGTGGTCTGCTTGAAACATGTTGGTATTACAGACTCAGACAGGGAGAGGTTGAAAATCTCAGTGAATACACTTGACCAGTTGGTCAGCTCATGCTCGGAGTACACATCCTTGTAATCCGTCTGGCCCTGCGGCCTTGTGAATGTTGACCTGTTTAAAGGTCCTACTCACATCGGCTGCGGAGAGCGTGAGAACACAGTCGTCCGGAGCAGCTGATGCTCTCGTAATAAAACCAACAATTTAGCCCTGTCTGCAGCCTCAGCTGCATGTTGTCATGTCTCTCCAGCCTGTTCTTGACACCGTGGGGACAGTTTCTTTTGACTGCCTGGTGGACATATGACAGTTCGCCAGTGTCCTTCAGACAGAGAATAAACCAGAGCTTCTCCATAAAGGCTCTCCATACCCGTGATGTGAATTGGGGCCCACGGTTGGAGACAATGTCCTCCGGAAGGCCATAATGCTGGAAGACCTGCTGGAACAGTGCCTCGGTGACCTGGAGAGCAGTAGGGAGACCAGAGAGAGGAATGAAACAGGATTTAGAAAATCTATCCACAACCACCAAAATGCTGAAACCGTCAGAGGGGAGCTCAGTCAATGGGGGGGGGGGGACTTGGTTTGAGCACATACTGAACAGGAGTTAACGTAGGTGGCTAACATCCTGTGCCAAGATAGGCCACCAATACTTCTTGGCGATAGATTGGGGAGTGCGGGAAATACCTGGATGTCCAGCGACGACAGCTGTGTGCGCCCAGGTCAGCAGCCAATCCCTTATCCCCGTGGGAACATAGATGCGCTCATTGCGGGCTCCCTCTCTAGAGTCTGGCGGATGTCCACATCTACATCTCAGACCACAGGGGCTACAACTCGAGAGGAAGGGATTATAGGTGCCCACCTTGCTTTGTGCTGATTCAGCCTCCTTGCTGTCCGTATGTACTCCAGGTTCCGATGGTCGGTGAGGATGACGAATGGGTCCTTGGCGCCCTCAAGCCAGTGTCTCCACTCCTCTAATGCCAACTCTCGATCATCAACGTCGTAATTCCTGCAGGGGACAGTTTCTTACGGATACACACACGGATACAATTTCTGTGGATTACCATGTCGTTGAGACAGAACTGCCCCCATGAGCAATGTGATCCTCCAAAAGGTAGCCGAGTATACCAGGATGTCGTCGATACACACGACCACCTGGCATCCGAGCATGTCCCGGAACACTTCATTGATGAATGCCTGGAACACTGACGGAGCATTGGCTAAGCCAAATGGCATCACCAAGTACTCGTAGTGACCAGACATTGTGCTACGAAGCTGTTTTCCATTCATCCCCCTCCCTGATGCAGATGAGATCGTAAGCATTCCGCAGGTCCAACTTGGTAAGAAAAACGGGCCCTGTGGAGCTGTTAGATGGCTGCCAGCACCAACGGGAGAGTGTAACAGTACTTGGTGATTTCATTGAGTCCTCTGTAATCAATACATGGGTGTAACCCTCGATCCTTCATGGCCAGGAAGAAGAAACCTGCCGACGCAGGAGAAGTGGACATGCGGGTGAAACCTTGTTGGAGCTCCTCATGGATGTACTCCTCCATGACCTGAATTTCAGCCACCGACAGAGGGTCGATGCATCTGCACGGGGGTGCAGAGCCTGCAAGCAGGTAGATGGCCCAGTCCCAGGGGCAATGGGGAAGGAGACATGTGGCGGGTTTTGGAAAATACCTCCTGCACGTTCTGGTATATCACTGGGATGTTGGGCTGAAGGGCAACCACAGGCCTCTCAACCGACGTGGAACCACAGGGGACGGGGAAGCAGGTACTCCGGCATTCGGGTGCCCAGTTTGATTTTCATCCTCGACCATGAGATGGTGGGATTGTGGTGTTGAAGCCAAGGGAGGCCAAGGAGGATCTTGTGAGCTGGTGTACTGGTGATGAAGGAGATGTTCTCCGGATGGATGGACTCCACAGTGAGGTTGAGTGGTTTTGTGATGTGTGTGATGGTCCCGGAACCTAATGGCCGATTATCGAGGGCTTGAACAGGGAAAAGAGAGGAGAGCGGGTATGAGGTGAGGTTGAGAAAGGAGGCAAGGGTCTGGTCAATTAAGTTCCCTGCGGCACCGGAATTCCACAAATTCTGTACAAACAGTACATAAGGGATAGTCAACTAGTGCGATCAACACCAAAAAGGGTTTGGCAGAAAGTGATGAAGAGGGGATACTCACACCTGCCCCAGGAGGTGGAAGATTACGTGACCGTCCCTCTGCTCTCATGGCTCCCAAGTTGGTACGTACCGACATCGCTGGAGCTGGTGTCCCCCTTGACCACAATAGAGCCCCAGTTGTCTCCGTCTGCGTCATATCTGCAGCGCGGAGGCATGTGACCCCTACCACCATGGGTTCAGGCTCTGATCAAAGTGTCCACTGAGAGAGGGAGAGAAGCAATGAGTGCCGACGCTCCCGAAGAAGGCTATCCAGAAAGATGGCCATCGCGATGAGTGCGTCCAAGGAGGGGTTGTCGTCTGAACCTCCCCTCGCATTCCCCTTCTGAATAGCGTACAAAGAGCCGGCTCATTCAATCTGCTGGATGCTGCTACTGCCGGGAAGGTGAGTGCGTACTCGGCAGCCGTCTGGTCCTCCTGACGTAGTTGAAGTAGGCGCTCACCCCCCTCTCTGCCCTCCAGTGGATGATGGAGATACCACTGAACCGGGCCATGAACCACTGATACGAATCCAGCTTCTCCTCTCCCAGACGGCCGTGGCCCATTCCAACACCCGTCCATTCAGAAATAACCATGGCAACCTTGGACCTCTCAGTGGTTGGAGCTCCCTTCTGGTGCGCAAAGTAGAGGGAGCACTGTAGTAGGAAGCCACGGCATTTAGATGGGGTGCCGTCATATTTATCTGGGAGAGGGCCTCCCGAGTGGCGCAGTGGTCTGAGGCAATGTATCGCAGTGCTAGCTGTGCCACCTTTTATTTATTTATTTATTTATTTGTATTTCACTTTTATTTAACCAGGTAGGCCAGTTGAGAACAAGTTCTCATTTACAACTGCGACCTGGCCAAGATAAAGCATAGCAGTGCGACAAAAACAACAACAGAGTTACATATAAACAAATGTACAGTCAATAACACAAAAGAAAATAAAAATAGAAAGATATGTGTACAGTATGTGCAAATGTAGAAGAGTAGGGAGGCAGGCAATAAATAGGCCATAGAGGTGAAAATAATTACAATTTAGCATTAATACTGAAATATTATATGTGCAGATGATGATGTGCAGGTAGAGATACTGGGGTGCAAAAGAGCAAGAGGGTAAGTAATAATATGGAGATGAGATAGCCGGGTGCGTTATTTACAAATTGGCTGTGTACATGTACAGTGATGGGTAAGTTCCAATCATTGGCAGCAGAGAACTGGAAGGAGAGGCGGCCAAAGGGAGTGTTGGCTTTGGGGATGACCAGTGCAATATACCTGCTGGAGCGCGTGCTACAGGTGGGTGTTGCTATGGTGACCAGTGAGCTGAGATAAGGCGGGGCTTTACCTAGCAAAGACTTATAGATGGCCTGGAGCCAGTGGGTTTGGCGACAAATAGGTAGCGAGGGCCAGCCAATGAGAGGAAACAGGTCGCAGTGGTGGGTAGTATATGAGGCTTTGGTGATGAAATGAATGGCACTGTGATAGACTAGATCCAGATTGCTGAGTAGAGTGTTGGGGGCTATTTTGTAAATGACATCGCCAAAGTCAAGGATCGGTAGGATAGTCAGTTTTACGAGGGTATGTTTGGTGGCATGAGTGAAGGAGGCTTTGTTGCGAAATAGCAAGCCAATTCAAGATTTAATTTTGGATTGGAGATGCTTATTAATGTGAGTCTGGAAGGAGAGTTTACAGTCTAACCAGACAACTAGGTATTTGTAGTTGTCCACATATCCAGGGTAATGATGCTAGTCAGGCAGGAGGGTGCGGGCAGCAACCGTTTGAAGAGCAATCACTTAGTTTTACAAGCATTTAAAAGCAGTTGAAGGCCACGGAAGGAGTGTTGTATAGCGTTGAAGCTCATTTGGAGGTTTGTTATCAAAGTGTCCCAAGAAGGAACAGATGTATACAGAATGGTGTCGTCTGCGTAAAGGTGGATCAGAGAATCATCAGCAGCAAGAGCGACATCATTGAAATAAACAGAGAAAAGAGTCGGCCCGAGAATTGAACCCTGTGGCACCCCCATAAAGACTGCCAGACGTCCGGACAACAGTCCCGCCGATTTGACACACTGAACTCTATCTGAGAAGTAGTTGGAGAACCAGGCAAGGCAGTCATTTAAGAAGCCAAGGCTATTGAGTCTGCCGATAAGAATGTGGTGATTGACAGAGTCGAAAGCTTTAGCCAGGTTGATGAATACGGCTGCACAGTATTGTCTTTTATCGATGTAGGTTATGATATCGTTTAAGACCTTGAGCGTGGCTGAGGTGCACCCATGACCAGCTCGGAAAACAGATTGCATAGTGGAGAAGGTTTACAGGACACTTTACAATTGGCTCATTCATCCCCCTCCTCTCCCCTGTAACTATTCCCCAGGTCGTTGCTGCAAATGAGAACGTGTTCTCAGTCAACTTACCTGGTAAAATAACGGTAAAATAAAATAAAATAAAATAAAAAAGGTATGGTGGGATTTGAAACGGTTGGTGATCTGTTCATTAACCTGGCTTTCGAAGATTTTAGAACGGCAGGGCCGGATGGATATGCAGCAGGTCTATAACAGTTTGGGTCTAGAGTGTCTCCCCCTTTGAAGAGGGGGAGGACCGCGGCAGCTTTTCAATCTTTGGGGATCTCAGACGATACGAAAGAGAGGTTGAATAGGTTAGTAATAGGGGTTGCAACAATTTTGGTGGATCATTTTAGAAAGAGAGGGTCCAGATTGCCTAGCCCAGCTGTTTTGTAGGGATCCAGATTTTGCAGCTTTTTCAGAACATCAGCTGTTTGGATTTGGGTGAAGGAGAAGAGTTGCTGCAGGGGGTGCTGAGGTGTTGGCTGTGGTAGGGTAGCCAGGTGGAAAGCATGGACAGCCATGGAAAAATGCTTATTGAAACTATCAATTATCGTAGATTTATCGGTGGTGAAAATGTTTCCTATCCTGCTCGCTGAAGTGCTTTAGGGAGCGTTTGACAGTGATGAGGGGTTGTCGTTTGACCGCGGACCCATTACGCAACCAGGCAATGAGGCAGTGATCGCTGAGATCCTGGTTGAAGACAGCAGAGGTGTATTTAGAGGGCAAGGAACATGTGTAACCACGTCAGCCCAGGACATCCACATCCGGCTTCTTCACCTGCGGGATCGTCTGAGACCAGCCATCCGGACAGCTGATGAAACTGTCCGAAACCGTCTCAGGGAAGCTAGTCTGCATGCTCATCGTCCTCACCAGGGTCTAGACCTGACTGCAGTTGGTGTCGTAACCGACCTCAGTGGGCAAATGCTCACCTTCAATGGCCACTGTCACGCTGGAGAAGTGTGCTCTTCACGGATGAATCGTGGTATCAACTGTACCAGGCAGATAGCGTGTATGGTGTCGTGTGGGCGAGCGGTTTGCTGACATCAATGTTGTGAACAGAGTGTCCCATGGTGGCAGTGGGGTTATGATATGGGCAGGCATTAGCTTCAGACCATGAACACAATTGCGTTTTATCAATGGTGAGAGATCCTGAAGCCCACTGTCGTGCCATTCATCGGCCGCCATAACCTCATGTTTCAGCATAATACTGCACGGCCCCATGTCGCAAGGATCTGTACACAATTCCTGCAGGCTGAAAATGTTCCAGTTTTTCCATGGCCTGCATACTCACCAGACATGTCAACCATTGAGCATGTTTGGGATGCTCTGGATCGACGTGTACGACAGCATGCTCCAGTTCCCTCCAAAATATCCAGCAACTTCGCCCAGTAATTGAAGAGGAGTGGGACAACATTCCACAAGCCACAATTAAGAGCCTGATCAACTCAATGCGAAAGAGATGTGTTGCGCTGCATGAGGCAAATGGTGGTCACACCAGATACTGACTGGTTTTAAAATCCACGCCGCTACTTTTTTTTCAAAAGGTATCTGTGACCAACAGATGTATATTTGTATTCCCAGTCATGTGAAATTCATAGATTAGGGCCTAATGAGTTTATTTCAATTGACTGATTTCCTTATATGAACTGTAATCCAGTAAAATATTTGAAATTGTTGCATGTTTTTTTTAAATTTTACATTTTTGTTCAGTGTACTTTTGGCTGTAACTGTATGAAAATACCCTGAAATAAAAGGTGACATTCTGTACGGTCACCTCATATGATAAAAATCCAAAATGCTTGAATATAGAGTCAAATTTAAAATGTTAGGTTCACTGTCCAAATACATATGGTGAGGGCTGTATAACATTTCCAGTATTGATAATCAATCACATTATGAAAGAGTTTGGGGGCCCAGAGCCATGGTCCCCTGAGAGAACCTTTTGGAATGTAAATGCTGTTTACATGCAGTACCAGTCAAAAGCTTGGACACACCTACTCATTCAAGGGTTTTTCTTTATTTTTACTATTTTCTACATTGTAGAATAATAGTGAAGACATCACAACTATGAAATAACACCTATGTAATGTTGTAGTAACCAAAAAAGTGTTAAAAAAATCTACATATATTTTAGATTCTTCAAAGTAGCCACCTTGATGAAAGCTTTGCACACTTTTGGCATTCTCTCAACTAGCTTCACCTGGAATGCTTTTCCAACTGTCTTGAAGGAGTTCCCACATATACTGAGCACTTGTTGGCTGCTTTTCCTTCATTCTGCAGTCCAGCTCATCCCAAACCATCTCAATTGGTGAGGTGATTGTGGAGGCCAGGTCATCTGATACAGCACTCCATCAACTCTCCTTCTTGGTCAAATAGCCCTTACACAGTGTGTTTTGAGTCATTGTCCTGTTGAAAAACAAATGATAGTCCCACTAAGCGCAAACCAGGTGGGATGGCGTATCACTGCAGAATGCTGTGGTAGCCATGCTGGTTCAGTGTGCCGTGAATTCTAAATAAATCACTGGCAGTGTCACCAGCAAAGCACCCCCACACCTCCTCCTCCATGGTTCAAGGTGGGAACTACACATGTGGAAATCATCTATTCACCTACTCTACGTCTCACAAAGACACAGCGGTTGGAACAAAAAAAATCTAATTTGGACTCATCAGACCAGAGGACAAATTTCCAACGGTCTAATGTCCATTGCTCATGTTTCTTGACCCAAGCAAGTCTCTTCTTCTTATTGGTGTCCTTTAGTAGTGGTTTCTTTGCAGCAATCCGACCATGAAGGTCTGATTCAAGCAGCCTCCTCTGAACTGTGATGTTGAGATGTGTCTGTTATTTGAACACTGTGAAGCATGTATTTGGGCTACAATTTCTGAGGCTGGTAGCACTAATGATCTTATCCTTTGCAGCAGAGGTAACTCTGGGTGTTCCTTCCCTGTGGTGGTCTTCGTGAGAGCCAGTTTCATCATAGCGCTTGATGGTTTTTGCGACTGCGCTTGAAGAAATTTTCAAAGTTCTTAAAACTTACGGATTGACTGACCTTCATGTCTTAAAAGCAATGATGTACTGTCATTTCTCTTTGCTTTTTTGAGCTGTTCTCGTCATAATATGTACATTGTCTTTTACCAAATAGGGCTCTGTATAAATCTGTATACCACCCCTACCTTGTCACAACACAACTGATTGGTTCAAACGCAATAAGAAGGAAAGAAATTCCACAAATTAACTTTTAACAAGGCACACCTGTTAATTGAAATGCATTCCTGGTGACTACCTCATGAAGCTGGTTGAGAGAATGCCAAGAGTGTGCAAAGCTGTCATCAATGCAAAGAGTGACTACTTTGAAGAACCTAAAATATATTTTGATTTGTTTAACACTTTTTTGGTTACTACAACATTCCATATGTGTTATTTCATAGTTTTGCAATGTAGAAAATAATAAAAATAAAGAGAAACCCTTTTGACTGGTACTGTATGTCTAGGGTGGTTCCTGGGGTTGCCTGCGAATTGTCTCTATATGGATGTGGTTCTGCATATCATCTTAGTTCAAATAACTGATCCTGAGTCTGACCATGAACTTTCGTTGCAAAGAAGCCTCATGTGCCAGTGTTCTGAACAGTGCTTAATGAGCACAGCCTATGGCTTGTCTATAGCCAGCACCATGGAGAGCGGCACTATTTATTTTGTTTTTTTAGGTCCTGTTGTTTGTGTGTAAGGTTTGCTTGTACAGTATGAACCGTAACTCCACAAAAAAAGTTCCCTCACAGGAAAATAAAAGTTCCTTGTATTGTATGGTTAGCATATTCACTTTGGTCACCAATAATTGGTGTTTGACAGTCCAGCAGGTCTGTCGACTGATAACTGCCCCAGGAACAATTTCACAGTTGCCTTCCAGGTGCAGTAGAACATTTTGAGAATGGAGAGATATACCTCAAAATTGTGAAGTACAATTTGTAAAGGTGGATAGTGCAAAATAAATCAAGATGGTCTGGAGATGGGATGAAATATCTCACAGGGAGCAATGCATGGCAGGCAATCAGCATTTGTGGCCTGCTGGAGGTCATTTTGCAGGGCTCTGGCAGTGCACCTCCTTGCACTAAGGCGGAGGTACCGGTCCTGCTGCTGGGTTGTTGCTCTCCTACGGCCTCCTCCACGTCTCCTGATGTACTGGCCTGTCTCCTGGTAGCGCCTGCATGCTCTGGGCACTACGCTGACAGACACAGCAAACCTTTTTGCCACAGTTCGCATTGATGTGCCATCCTGAATGAACTGCACTACCTGAGCCACTTGTGTGGGTTGTAGACTCCATCTCATGCTACCACTAGAGTGAGAGCACCGCCAGCATTCAAAAGTGACCAAAACATCAGCCAGGAAGCATAGGAACTGAGAAGTGGTCTGTGGTCACCATCTGCAGAATCACTCCTGTTTTGGGGGGTGTCTTGCTAATTGCCTATAATTTCCATCTTTTGTCTATTCCATTTGCACAACAGCATGTGAAATGTATTGTCAATCAGTGTTGCTTCCTAAGTGGACAGTTTGATTTAACAGAAGTGTGATTGACTTGGAGTTACATTGTGTTGTTTAAGTGTTCCCTTTATTTTTTTGAGCAGTGTATATATATAATATTTGGAATAAAATACAATATGAAGACAGTTTGCAAGCTAGTTTGCAGGCTGCATCCAAAACTCCTAAGTTCCACACACAAATACAGGAAGACCTCTACAAAAGAGAATGTGGAAGAAACCCTTGTTTACACCCGTTTATATCAGTCAGAAAACACACATGCTAATACTGGTTTAGAAAGGACCAGATCTGCACAGTAATAAGATCACAGGCTCTTCCATTTCCAGGAAAATAGAGATATACTATTGTAGGGACTGTACATTTCATCATGATTATTATTAGTATCGGTGCAGAGGGATTACTCAGTGTGCAGCAACACACGGACAGGAGCCAGAGCCAAATACGATTACACAACAGGGGTCAAGGTTACATGCTCATCTCACGCTTAACATATTTTAAGTCAAAGATACCAACACACACACTGTGTTACCAGCTGCATGCCACTACCCACCATTTTCACTGCACCTTATCAACCCAAATCCAAACACTTCCTTTGTCAAGCATGTAACACACACACAAATAATGGACACACCTCACCTCATGTGTTAACTCCTTTTACTTTTAATAGTCAAAATTACAAAATAATAACATGATCTCTATACTTCATCTAATAAAATAATAACGTAATATTCATGATCACGGTAAGCATCAACTGTTTTTTGCTCTAACTGTTCAGACATGCATACTGTTGAGAAATATAAAAATATAATAAATACATCCCATTAGTATTCTTAATGAATCCTTGACTAAGATTTAAAATAGTTCCGAATAAAATAATTAAAATGCAGTTGAGTACAATAAGGCATTACGATGTGTCACAAGAGCTGTACAGGTTCCTAGAATAGAGGTATTTTTCTGTTGTTGCTTAACGCGGGAAACCTAAAATAACTTTTAATAAAACACTACTTTTCTCAACAGGAAGAACAAGTCTCCAAATTAAATAATTAGAAGCAATTTTTAATATTTTTTTTAAATATAACATACCAACACTAAACTGATTAAATGAAGCACTTCACAACAAAACCAGGATTTGTTGAAAGCATACCAGGGGTGGGCCATCGAATGCTAGTATAGAGTTCCTGGCTATTCTTATCTCGACATGACCTTTAAAGCCCCTCCATGACGTCACTCAACCACTGAAAAAGTCAAACAATCAAAGATATCTGAGGAAAGGGGACCTTTCTCCTCAGATTCATGGAGAGCGGTAAGTTATAATACCAGTTGTATTCTGAATGCTGTGTGCTATACATGGTGGTGTTAATGAATTCGTTTTAATATGGTGGACTCGTCCTAGGAACAAAACAAAAAACACTATGGCAATAACAGTTACAAAGAAATAAAATGGCAGACAAGAGTACAATTCATTTGACTGAATCAATCGATACTTTCTTAAAATATTTGTTTTCAACCATCTCTAGCGTAGTAAGGGGGACTGCTGCTAACGTTCTTGTAGGTAGTATTCGCTAGCTTCACTAATGCAAATGGTGTTTTTAGGTGTCAGTGACCTATGTCATGAATGTGGCTGTACAGTTGCAGTAATAAGAATAACCACTATGTATTAAATGTGGTTGTGCCCAAAGAGGAAGACGCAGAGCAATTGCATCTTTACGAAACCTGTCTGAACCTTCAGCGGATTCAACGTCGACATTTTTAAGGTGCTTGACACTCCTTTGCCAATTGTTTCTCTCTCCACTGTACCTGAAACACATCAATGCAGAACACCCCTCCACTGTTCATAAACACCAACACAGTACCCACTGGGCACAGACATCAATTCAACGTCTATTCCACATTGGTTCATTGAAATGACATGGAAACGACGTTGATCCAACTAGTGTCTGCCCAGTGGGTATGGGCTAACCTCCAGATCCAGCGTTGGCCCTATTTAAAAACAGACTACATCCATATGCTCACAATTAAACACAATTAAAAACGTCACATCTACTCTTCATTTCTGGAGGATAGCAGCCCCCTGACTTATGTGCAATTCACCCCCTGAACCTCTCATTCACTTTCAGAATAGACTCTTCTACACACCCCCTTGTTATATCATGGTCCTATTACATCACTCCCCAACTTACTACAAGGCTATCTTATGAATGTTTGGAGAAGAGAGCGACAAAATAAACAAAAGGAGGGGTGGTTGGTGTGACTGACATTGAGTTACAGTACATGGTGCATTACTAGCAGAGGGGAGTAGTTGCTGGGACTGAGGGAGGGCAAGGGGGAGAGAAAGGAGGGAGGGATAGAGCAGACAAGTCCACAGTGTCATAGGAGTACTGAAAGGGTGAGAGAGCCATGTTGGGGACACATCTGTATTTGTCAATATCAAGCATCATCGAATCAGCGTACAGGACATACAATGTCCCCCTCCTCCTCGCTCTACAACATTCTCTCTCTCTCTCTCTCTCTCTCCCCTAAGCCAGACCCCTCTTTCCATTTCCCCCCCTCTTCCTCTAGCTATGGTACTCAGAACAGCCAAAGTTTACAACTGAGGCTCTCCCCTAAGCAAGCCTCCTAACCTTATTACTACGGGTCTTAGGGACTCAAGTGGCTGAAGTTCAACTGCGTCTCTGCTCTGCTAACTGTGGGACTGAGGTTGTATGCTGGAGCAGTCCGACACCAGCAGGTCCACCACTGCGTTGCTGTTGATGTAGACGGTTGGGGCGGACACCATGTTGCTGAGGGACACGGAGGAGCTGGACGCCCCGCTAGCGGTAACAGTGCCGGAGGAGCCCCCTTGGCCCCCAGTACTGTGGGTGCCCATGTGGCCCTGCAGCTGGGTGGGGGTCTTGCAGTGCACCCCGCACAGCTGGCACACAAGAACACCACTTGCGCCCGTGCCGCCGAAGCCGCCAGCGCTCTCCTTCCACTCCTGGCCGTGGTGCTTCTGGGCGTGGACGCGCAGGTAGGTCAGAGTGGTGAAGCCTGGAGGAGACGGAGAGAGTTAGCAGTTAACGTCATTTTAAGCCTTTACAAGTAACGCTTTATAGAGTACGGTAGGCAGGCTAGAATGAAAACGTTCCAGATAATGATATTTAGTATGGAGAATTATTAAGTGTGTGTGTTCCAGGACTTGACAATTGTTTATTAACCATTTAATAAAACCATTTCTAAACGTTGAATGTTTATTAACATCTTATAAACCAAACTCGAAACGTTTATTTATACACTACCGGTCGAAAGTTTTAGAACACCGACACATTCAATTTTTTTTTATTACTATTTTCTACATTGCAGAATAATAGTGAAGACATCAAAACCACAAAAACACATATGGAATGTTGTAGTAACCAAATAAAAGTGTTAAGATTCTTCAAAGTAGCCACCCTTTGCCTTGATGACAGCTTTGCAAACTCTTGGCATTCTCTCAACCAGCTTCACCTGGAATGCTTTTCCAACCGGTTCGAAGGTGTTCCCACATATGCTGAGCACTTGTTGGCTGCTTTTCCTTCACTCTGCGGTCGGACTCATCCCAAACCATCTCAATTTGGTTGAGGTCGGGGGATTGTGGAGGCCGGGTCATCTGATGCAGCAGTCCATTACTCTCCTTCTTGGTAAAATAGCCCTTACAAAGCCTGGAGGTGTGTTTTGAGTCATTGTCCTGTTGAAAAACAAATTATATTCCCACTAAGCCCAAACCAGATGGGATGGTGTATCAATGCAGAATGCTGTTGTAGCCATGCTGATTAAGTGTGCCTTGAATTATTTTTAAATCAGTGTCACCAGCAAAGCACCCCCACACCATCTCCATGTTTAACGGTGGGAACCACACAGGCGAAGATCATCCGTTCACCTACTCTGCGTCTCACAAAGACGCAGCGGTTACAACCAAAAATCTCCAATTTGGACTCCAGACCAAAGGACAAATCTCCACCAGTCTAATGTCCATTGCTTGTCTTTCTTGGCCAAAGCAAGTCTTGTCTTATTATTGGTGTCCTTTAGTAGTGGTTTTCTTTGAAGCAATTCGACCATGAAGGCCAGATTTCCACCGTCTCCTCTGAAGATCTGATGTTGAGATGTGTCTGTGACTTGAACTCTGTGAAGCATTTATTTGGGCTGCAATACCACCCTGCATACCACTGCTGGCTTGCTTCTGAAGCTAAGCGGGGTTGGTCCTGGTCGGTCCCTGGATGGGAGACCAGATGCTGCTGGAAGTGGTGTTGGAGGGCCAGTAGGAGGCACTCTTTCCTCTGGTCTAAAAAAATATATCCCAATGCCCCAGGGCAGTGATTGGGGACACTGCCCTGTGTAGGGTGCTGTCTTTCGGATGGGACGTTAAACGGGTGTCCTGACTCTCTGAGGTCATTAAAGATCCCATGGCACTTATTGTAAGAGTAGGGGTGTTAACCCTGGTGTCCTGGCTAAATTCCCAATCTGGCCCTCAAACCATCATGGTCACCTAATAATCCCCAGTTTACAATTGGCTCATTCATCCCCCTCCTCTCCCCTGTAACTACTCCCCAGGTCGTTGCTGCAAATGAGAACGTGTTCTCAGTCAACTTACCTGGTAAAATAACGGTAAAATAAAATAAAATAAAAAATCGGAGGTGCAGTTAACTCTAATGAACTTACCATCTGCAGCAGAGGTAACTCTGGGTCTTCCTTTCCACAAATTAACAAGGCACACCTGTTAATTGAACTGCATTCCAAGTGACTACCTCATGAAGCTGGTTGAGAGAATGCCAAGAGTGTGCAAAGCTGTCATCAAGGCAAAGGTTGGCTACTTTGAAGAATCTCAAATCTAAAGAATATTCTGATTCGTTCATCCCTTTTTTGGGTAGAACATGATTCCTTCCAAGTGTTATTTTATAGTTTTGACGTCTTCACTATTATTCTACAATGTATAAAATTGTAAAAATAAAGATTGAATAAGTAGGTGTCCAAACTTTTGACTGGTACTACATATATATATTTTTTTAAACTTTTACCCCTTTTCCGTGATAGCCAATTGGTAGTCACAGTCTTGTCCCATCACTGCAACTCCCCTACATACTCGGGAGAGACGAAGGTCGAGAGCCATGCATCCTCCAAAACATGACTCTGCCAAGCCGCACTGCTTCTTGACACACTGCTCACTTAACCCAGAAGCCAGCCGCACCAATGTGTAGGAGGAAACACCGTCCAGCTGGCGACGGAAGTCAGCTTGCAGGCGCCCGGCCCGCAACAAGGAGTCGCTAGAGAGCAATGGTACAATCCCGGCCTGCCAAACCCTCCCCTAACCCAGATGACGCTGCGTCAATTGTGCACCGCCTCATGGGTCTCTCTGTCACAGCCGGCTGTGAAAGAGCCTGGTATCGAACCTGGGTCTGTAGTGACTTAGACCGCTGTGCTACTCGGGAGGCCGTAAAACGTTTATTAACATCTTATAAACTATTTGTGAACCCTTTCATCAAACAATACAAGTTGTTGACAGACACTCACTGCGGTTACAGATATGGCAGGAATGGTGCTGCGATTGGTTGTGCACCCTCATGTGATCGGTGATGTAGGCAGCCGACAGGAGCTTGCCGCAGATGTGGCACGGTACCTTCTCCTCGTGGCGGATCATATGAGCACGTAGCCGGTCCCTCGTGGCGAAGCTGGACTCGCACGTCTAAACACATCGAGAGTGATGAGGAATGACTGGTTATCAATAAAGACACAGAAGGCAGCAGTTTAATAGCAAAACAATCTCTCATTGTATTTAATTCAGGGTTGGGGTCAATTCATTCAATTCAGGAAGTAAACTCAAATTGGAATTTCGGTTTACTTCCTGAATTGAAATGGAATTGATCCCAATCCCAATTCTATTACAATGGATAGTTATGGTACGAAGGATTTAAAGTACAGAGAAGCAAATTGATGGCTAAGAATGACTGTATTGAGATTTGAGAGGTGTAAAAGGATATAAAGTAGCACAAACATCAAGTACCGGACACTTGAAGGGTCGTTCAGATGAGTGAACTTGTCTGACATGACTATTGAGATGATCAGGCCTGAAAGAAGTGAGAGATAGAAAGGGGTAAGTAAGACAACAACACCTTGTTATAGACTTTCTCCAGCAGAAACTGTGAATCTGTGAAAGGGACATTACATTCAAAATTCAAACTTCGTCAGATGTTTTTTGACCGCAAGAAGTCTTCTTTTGAGATAAATTCAAGTCCCAGGCCACAAACCATTATGAATGAAAAAGATAAGCACCATGTAATTCCCACATTTTTGGTGCTTACATTTTCTATTCACAGACAACCAATGGCATGGGATGTGGACTTATCGACTACTTTTGAGGTGTGAAAACATGTGACAGACCTGATCTTGGAATGTAACGTCCCTTTAAAGTAGCAATCAGCAGTAGAAACAATAAAGTGTTTTCCCCACTCCTGTTTCGGTAAAATGCTGAGGGATGGGGCTGGACAAATGTAACCACTTTCAAATTCATAGACAGAGCTATGGAATCAAGGACTGACCATCCTTGATATCAAAATTCCATTTTCTAACCATGTTTTGAGGCTATATAGTGTTTGTTTACATTGGAAGCCACAAAAAGTAATTCAGCCACAAGAGCATTAGTGAGGTCGGGCACTGATGTTGGGCGATTAGGCCTGGCTCGCAGTCAGCATTCCAATTCATCCCAAAGGTGTTCTATGGAGTTGAGGTCAGCGCTCTGTGCAGGTCAGTCAAGTTCTTCCACACCGATCTTGACAAACCCTTTCTGTTTGGACCTGGCTTTGTGCATGGGGGCATTGTCATGCTGAAAGAGGAAAGGTATAATACATTATGCAAATAGTTTTGCCACAGTTGTAAGCACAGAATCGTCTAGAATGTCATTGTATGCTGTAGCGTTAAGATTTCCCTTCACTGGAACTAAGGGGCCTAGCCCGAACCATGAACAACAGCTCCAAACCATTATTACTCCTCCACCAAACTTTACAGTTGGCACTACACATTCGGACAGGTCGCGTTCTCCTGGCATGCGCCAAACCCAGATTCGTCCGTCCGACTGCCAGATAGTTCCCGAGGGCCGCAGTGGTCTAAGGCACCGCATCTCAGTGCAATAGGCGTCACTACAGTCCCTGGTTCGATTGCAGGCTGTATCACATCCGGCCGTGATTGGGAGTCCCATAGGGCCGCTCACAATTGGCCCAGCGTTGCCCGGGTTTGGCCGGGGTAAGCAGTTATTGTAAATAAGAATTTGTTCTTAACTGACTTGCCTAGTTAAATAATGGTTACATTTAAAATAAAAACGGTATAGCGTGATTCGTCACTCCAGAGAACACGTTTCCACTGATCCAGAATCCAATGGCAGCAAGCTTTACACCACTCCAGCTGACCCTTGGCATTGCGCATGGTGATCCTAGGCTTGTGTGCGCCTTTGAAACACATTTCATGAAGCTCCCGACGAAAAGTTATTGTGCTGACGTTGCTTCCAGAGGCAGTTTGGAACTCGGTAGTGAGTGTTACACGAAACCCAAACCGGCTGCGTGCGTGCGCCATCGTGCATAAATGCATTTTGTCCCCCCACACCAAACGCGATCACAACACACAGGTTAAAATATCAAAACAAACTCCGAACCAATTACATTAATTTGGGGACAGGTCGAAAAGCATTAAACATTTATGGCAATTTAGCTAGCTAGCTTGCACTTGCTGGCTAATTTGTCATATTTAGCTAGCTTGCTGTTGCTAGTTATTTTGTCCTGGGATATTAACATTGACCTGTTATTTTACCTGAAATGCACAAGGTCCTCTACTCTAACAATTAATCCACACATAAAACGGTCAACCGAATTGTTTCTAGTCATCTCTCCTCCTAGGCTTTTTGTTCTCGACTTTATATTGTAATTGGCAACTTTCATAAATTAGGTGCATTACCGCCACTGACCTCGTTCGTCTTTGTCACCCACGTGGGTATAACCAATGAGGAGATGGCACGTGGGTACCAATGAGGAGATGGGAGAGACAGGACTTTCAGCACGATCTGCGCCACAAATAGAAGTCGTTCTATTTCAGCCCTTGGCAACGCAGACGCTCGTTGGTGCACGTGAGCAGTGTGGGTGCAATCATTGAATAATATAGATTTCAAAATGTATTTTGCAACGCTCACGCACGCGATGCGAGCGGTGTAGTCAGCCTGTTACAGACGAGTTTTACGTGCTACGCGCTTCAGCATCTGGCGGTCCCGTTCTGTGAGCTTGTGTTGCCTACAACTTTGATGCTGAGCCGTTATTGTGAAGCAGAAACGTCTATGAGCAACAACAGCACTTACAGTTGACACGGGCAGCTTTAGCAGAGCAGAAATTTGACCAACTGACTTGTTGGAAAGGTGGAATCCAAGGACGGTGCCACGTTGAAAGTCACCAAGATCTTCAGTAAGGTCATTCTACTGCCAATGTTTGTCTTTGGAGATTGCTCGATTTTATACACCTCTCAGCCATGGGTGTGGCTGAAATAGCCCGATCCACAAATTTGAAAGTGTCCACATTTGTATATACAGTGCATTCGGAAAGTATTCAGACCCCTTGACTTTCCACTTTATGTTACACACTTATTCTAAAACGGAGTAAATTATTCCCCCCCTCATCAATCTACACACAATACCGCATAATGACAAAAACAGGTCTCTAGAAATGTATGCAGATGTATAAAAAAACTACTTAAATATTACATTTACATAAGTAGTCAGTCCCTTTAATCTGTACTTTGTTGAAACACCTTTGCCAGCGATTACAGCCTGGAGGCTTCTTGGGTATGGCGCTGCAAGCTTGGAACACCTGTATTTGTGGAGTTTTTCCCATTCTCCTCTGCCGATCCTGTCAGGTTGGAGTGGGAGTGTTGCTGCACAGCTATTTTCAGAGATGTTTGATCGTGTCCGTGCTCTGGTTGGGCCCCTCAAGGACATTCAGAAACTTGTCCCGAAGCCACCCCTGCGTTAATCATGGCTGTGTGCTTAGAGTCTTTGTCCAGTTGGAAGGTGACCTTTGCCAGTCTGAGGTCCTAAGTGCTCTGGAGCAAGTTTTCATCAAGGAGCTCTCTGTATTTTATTCTGTTTATCTTTCCCTCGATCCTGAATAGTATCCATGTCCCTGAAAAACATCTCAACAGCACAATGCTGCCACCACCATGCCTAACTGTAGGGATGGTGCCATGTTTCCTCCAGACGTGACGCTTGGCATTCAGGCCAAAGAGTTCAATCTTGGTTTCATCAGACCAGAGAATCTTGTTTCTCATGGTCTGAGAGTCTTGAGGTGCCTTTTGGCAACTCCAAGCGGGCTGTCATGTGCCTTTTACTGAGAAGTGGCTACCGTCTGTTCACTCTACCATAAAGGCCTGATTGGTGGAGTGTTGCAGAGATGTTTGTACTTCTGGAAGGTTCTCCCACCTCCACAGAGGAACTTTGGAGCTCTGCCAGAGTGACTAATGGGTTCTTGGTTACCTCCCTGACCAAGGCCCTTCTCCCCCGATTGCTCAAGGGTAGAAGACGGCCAGCTCTAGGAAGAGTCCTGGTGATTCCAAACTTCTTCTATTTAAGAATGGAGGCCAGTATGTTCTTGAAGACCTTCGCTGCTTCGGACAATTCCTTCGACCTCAAGGCTTGGTTTTTGCTCTGACATGCTCTGTCAACTGTGGAACCTTACATAGACAGGTGTGTGCCTTTCTAAATCATGTCCAATCAATTGAATTTACCCCAAATGGACTCCAATTAAGATGTAGAAACATCTCAAGTATGATCAATGGAAACATGATGCACCTGAGCTCAATTTCGAGTCTCATAGCAAAAGGGTCTGAATACGTAGGTAAATAATGTTAATCTTTTTATTTGTAATAGTTTTTATTTATTTTAAACTACCTGTTGTTATGGGGTATTGTGTTGATTGAGAAAATCATTTAATACATTTTAAAATAAGGCTGTAACGTACAACATGTGGAAAAAGTCAAGGGGTCTGAATACTTTCCGAATGCACTGTATAGTGTATCATACATTTGATTGCCCCTTTAAGCCCAGTGTATCACTGAGGCACAAAGCAGAAGAAAACGGCCCTAAATGCAGGGAAAGGTACTATCTGAAGAAAATAATTATGTTGCCTGCCCTAATGAACATGACCCTGCTTTTTCTGACCTATAGCATGCCACTCTCACCTGGAGAAAGCCTTGGCACAGTGAGGGCACACATATGGTTTCTCCACACCGCCTTGGTGAGAGCGCACGTGGTGGCTCATGCGGTCCTTCCTCTTGAACCGCTGCTGGCAGATGGGACAGGAGAAGGGTTTCTCATCCGAGTGGGAGAGACGGTGTCGGTTTAAGTGGTACACATCTCGGAAAGCCTTCCCGCACGTCTCACAGGCGTGGTTCTTCCGCACGGGGTTGGGGTTGGGGTTCGATGGCCGCTGGGGGGGGATGATTAGAAAGAGATGCGCTTACAGTACAGTTTTTTATTTATTGTAGTAGTCGATAATTACACATGCATCTGTGTAGATTATTGACATATCATATTGTCCATTCTTAGGGTCTTTCCGAACCACTCAGACACACACGGCTCGCGACACCTAGATCATTCCTCTGGGCCATTTGCCTAACATGCCGAATTCCCTTTATTCACACAATCTCCATAAAGACCATGCAAGAGGAAGCTAAATTATACTTTTCTTTTTCACGGACGACAACAACAACCTCCAGAAGCGCCATGACCCACCTGTACTGTCGCCCCCGCCACCATGACGACAGCAGCAGGAGGAGCATGGGGGTTAACTCTAGCCACTACGCTCGCCATGGCAACCCCTTCGCCATCCTGACTACCCAGAGCTGGCAGCTGGGACGCCAGCATGCTGGGAGGGGGGAGAGGGGGAGGAACGGAGAGGTGAAGCAGGGAGAGGGGGACCGTATGCCTCTCCGCCCTCTCTCCCGACACCGCATGCGCCGGCCCTGCGCCACCGCCAACCTCCTTTGCCCCCTCCTCCTGCTCCCCTGCTCCTGCTCGCCTCATGCGTACCCCTGTATGGACCGACTGGTGTCGCCGCAGGTTGTAGTTGTTCTTGAACTGCTTGCTGCATATGGCACAGATGTGTGGCACACGGGCAGGCCGGGAAGTTGTCTTCACTGTAGGACAAAAGAGCGGAAGAAGAAAGGGAATGAGAAATGAAGACATGGAAATGCTCATTAATTATAATAATACCCCAATAAATTCTAAATATAACGGTATGAAGACAGCATAATGTTTATTTTTTAAATTTAACTAGGCATGTCAGTTAAGAACAAATTCTTATTTACAATGGCAGCCTACCCCGGCCAAACCCTCCCTTAACCCGGACGACGCTGGGCCAATTGTGCACTTCCCTATAGGACTCCCAATCACTGCCGGTTGTGATACAGCCCCGAATCGGACCTGGGTAAGTAGTGACGCCTCTAGCACTGCAATGCAGTGCCTTAGACTGCTGCGCTACTCAGGATTCCCTTAAGTAATGTATCATATTATAACAGACATTTTGTTTAGCAATCTGCATTACATCCTTTTCGACTTAATTGCTGGTAACTGGTGAAAAATCATTAGTATTTATATGTATTTCACACCCCGTGATTCTCTCACCAGGTAAGGGTTCTTCATTGAGGGCAGCAGTGTCCACCGTGGAAGGAGGCTGGGCTATGTTCTCTGTGGGAGGGGTCTGAGGAGAGGCAGTATGGACTGGTAAGAGTTCTGATTGGAGGGTCCCCTCCACTTGGTTTTGGGTGGGAGTAGTCTGGAGAAATAAACACTGATCTATTAGCATAAAGTCACTGCATTGTATACCACCAACAACATTTTGCTGTGCCAGGAGTACCCCTTCATGTGCATTTTACCAGTAAGGCTATTGTCTCATGAGTCTTCTCAAGTACCCCCAGGGGTCCTACTAACCCTGATTGGGAACTACTGGTATAGACTAGATGGTACTTTGCATCACATAAATGTTTAGGCCCTGGAGCAGCGGGGCACAAATTCTTCAAAAGCCAATCTTCTGAAAAGCGCGCACACAAACACAACAAGAAAGAAGGTCAATTAAGACTTACCTGGAAGAGAAAATTGCTCCAAGCAGCATCCATTTTGAACCAAAGTGACGAAGAGTATAAAGTCAGTTAAGTAATCCTGATTGCGATTCGACAGTGAATCGTTGGCATATTCTTTAATCACCCTATTGGCTATTGAGGCGCGAATATCTAAGTAAACAGTATTCAAATGCAGCAAGAAGAGTATGCTATCGATCATCCGAAAGGGACGTGCAACTATAACAAAAAAAATGTACTAATAGAAGGATTCAAGCTATTCGTATTCACGCAGGCGTTACGATTAGGCTGACTAGGCTGTCTGCCTGAGTGGAATTGCCTGGTCCAATAGTGGCCTATTTCTCTTTGACTGTGGTTTCTAACTTTAATTTAGAAAAGCACTATTATTTAAAAACGTATATCTTTTGGCATTGATGACTTTCAAACCAAATATGTGTGCACAAAAATCTGTTATTTATATAGCCGTAGTCAAACATAATAGCTAGATTTTAAAATTAAATGAATGCATTTTACGCACAATGCGAACTATTACCAGCGTTATAATAAACGCATTTGAAAGAGTAGCAGTTCATGCTTTTGAATTTATTAATAAATTTGTCCTATTTTCCCCAATAGGCCAATCGGGTGTTTGTCGAAGCCTCGTTGTTGGATTCAAGCCCTGACCCTGGCAAAGAGCGCTCGCTCCGGGCCGCAGCCTATCGCTCCACCTCGGCTGTTCAAATGCGAGGATGTCATCTTTCTTTTTTTATCGCTCGCTCTCTCCCTCCTCCCTCCCTGTCTCTTTCTTCCTTTTCTTTTTAAATTCCTCTTTCTTCTCCCCCTCCTCTCCTTTTCTCGCACGACTATGTCCCAGTTGCTCTTAAAGGGATCGGATTTCTCTTCGGACACCCCCTTTCATTTCCGTCTCCCTCATGGAGCACATGCATTCGGCCCCTCCTACTCGGGATTTCGTCCGACAGACATTTCACTACAGTATTTCTCAGACCATCACAAATATGTCTGCCGTTTCTATATAGAGCTCCTCCGCAGCGCACGCGTACTAGGAAAACGTTGAGAAAAACGTTCCATACAAGTGCATCTTAAAGGGCGGGACGCACGGACGCAATTGTGGGGATGGCAGTGTCAGATATAAAACACGCACAGCTACAGGACAAAAACAACATAGGCTATCAAAACGTTTTCATATCCGATAACTGTCGTATCTAGTATAGCCTATCTTTTTCTTGGTTTGTATAGGCTACATAAACATGCAGGATGCAATTATAACAAAAATAACCATTCAATCAATTTGGGAATATGCTCAAGCCTAAGCAAATTAATGCTCATTGTAATATACATATAAAAATAAAAAAAAGACAGGAACACCAATGTTTATCATTCATTTTTATTTTGTATTACTTTGCTTTTACCCTCTTGTTCAAAACATTTTAAAGAACCCTATTCTTTTCCCTCAAGCTTGGAATCCCCTGATTGGAATGTTCAACTATGTTTACATATTAACTGAAAATTTCCCCTTTGCAAACCATAAAGCACAAGTCCACACAGAGCAGTCCATATCATCATCTAACCAGCTATGTCTGTGACAAAGGAATTAGGATCTCTACTTCCTGATGTCCATTATGATTTCCTAGACCTTAAGATAACACCATTTACTGCACCACCCCCCAATACCTATGAATTAGCATGTTATGTTACCAACCATCCATCCACATATCAAAACCCACCAGTCTTATTTATATAAGGAGTTTTCTGCATGCACTGGGACTTGTCAGAGCTGGTGTTTTTGAGAAGGAATAAATAAATCACCCTGTTTGTACAAAGGAACAGAATCTCAGAATCCCTAGTTATAAACAGAGTCTTAGCTAACTGAATGAGGCAAACCCCTTTAATTAAGAAAGGGGAAGTTAAGTATTTTAGTAATATGGCCCTGGTGAGTGTAGGCTTAACTACACAACAAATGGTTGACAACCCTTGACCTTAAAACTTACTTCAACTTGTAGCACAAGCTCACTGACAAGTGGCTCGCACCTTGCAATGATGGTGTGCACTGTGAGATTATCATCTAAATTGTGCACCATTCTTTATCTTTGAACTTCATTTTGTTCTTCATGCTAGAATATGTGTGGGCTCGGGTAGAATAAATCATCGTGAAATCTCTAGAAAATTCACCTAACGTTTTCATTTCAAAATCCAACAAACGAACAGAAACATACCAGAAGAGGTTAATAATGTTCATGTCAACCAATGTTGCTTCTTTTGGATATGTCACCTTCCTTTTCATTGGGGTCGGACCTTTTATAAAGGTTACACAAGTGTCTTTAAAATGCAATAATGTTTGTTTGTCTACAAAAGTGGCAATATAACTAGACTGTATACCACTCAACCAACACATGTACACACATGAATAATCAACAATTATTAATAAAACATTATTAATAATCATTAATACCTGTTACACACACCATACCTGACATTTCAATGTATATCTATTTTTTACACATTTTCAACCATAGCTCATAGTCAAAAGTGGCATTTTTCTTGCAAGATAAAAACACATTTTTGTACAAGATTACAACAACTATATATGGATTAGTAATGGTAATATTGACCTATAGAAAATGCTTTCTTAGTCTAAATCCTGGATTCAATACTCATTGAATATATCAAAATTACTATGATCATTGTCGTTATTACTCCATAAAACGGATACATTTTTGTTTTTAAAAGGAAATAAACAAGAATAGCCATTTCTCAAGCAAGAATTTTGCTAGGACTGTCTGGGAGTGGTCTGAGTGGGGAGGGTAAAACTAAAAACTAGCAGTTTTTGTCAGAGGTTTGGAACGCTCTTTCTTATTGGTCTATTAACTGTCTGGTGATGTCACCAAAACAAACCAAGCTGAAATTTCAGGCGGTCTTTTCAAACATGTCTTATACTAAAAGGGCATTATCATAATTTTCACAATATTATTCCAACCACAGTGTGGAAATATATATACACTGCAAAAAGTGAGCGTTAAGCAAGCCTAAATATCTTACATTGAGTGATAATTAATGTTTTTTTCTTGTTTTTTCTTACTAAGCTAAATGATCTAACATCATTGGCAAATAATTGTGCTTATTTTAACCTAAAAAGTCTTAATACGAGTAATTTAACTTATTTCAAGATATTTTTCTAGAAGGTAAAATTATCACTCAATAGAAGATATTTAGGATTGCTTAGATTTCACTTTTTGCAGTGTAAAACACAGACAAATTAAGTTTCTGACTGCACTGGTCTTTAAATACCAGTGAAACTTGGACAACTAATACTGTACATCTCAAATGTGATTTTGGTCATGTTTACAAATGTTTTGTACATTTATGTAATGCATTGGAGCGACTCCCATGGACATCTATGTCATTTTTAAAGATTATAAATGCACTACATCACCAACAGTATATGGACACCTGCTTATTGAACATCTCCTTCCAAAATCATGGGCATTAATATAGAGTTGGTCCCCCCCTTTGCTGCTATAACAGCCTCCACTCATCTGGGAAGGATTTCCACTAGATGTTGGAACATTGCTGCGGCGACTTGCTTACATTCAGCCACAAGAGCATTAGTGAGGTCAGACACTGATGTTGGGCAATTAGGCCTGGCTCTCAGTCGGCATTCCAATTCATCCCAAAGGTGTTTGATGGGATTGAGGTCAGGGCTCTGTGCAGGCCAGTCAAGCTCTAACACACTGATCTCGACAAACAATTTCTGTATGGAGCTCGCTTTGTGCACAGGGGCATTGTCTTGTCATGCTGAAACAAGAAAGGGCCTTCCCCAAACTGTTGCCACAAAGTTGGAGGCACAGAATAGTCTAGAATGTCATTGTATGCTGTAGCGTTAAGATTTCCTTTCACTGGAACTAAGGGGCCTAGCCCGAACCATTAATAACAGCCCCAGACCATTATTCCTCCTCATCCACACTTTACAGTTGGCACTATGCATTGGGACAGGTAGCGTTCTCCTGGTATCCACCAACCCAGATTCGGCCGTCGGACTGCCAGATGGTGAAGTGTGATTCATCACTCCATAGAACGCGTTTCCACTGCTCCAGAGTCCAATGGCGGAGAGCTTTACACCACTCCAGCCGACGCTTGGCATTGTGATCTTAAGCTTGTGTGAGGCTGTTCGGCCATGGAACCCCATTTCATGAAGCTCCTGACGAACAGTTATTGTGCTGAAGTTGTTTCCAGAGGCAGTTTGGAACTTGGTAGTGAGTGCTGCAACCGAGGACAGACGATTTTTACACACTACGCGCTTCAGCACTCAGCGGTCCCGTTCTGTGAGCTTGTGTGGCCTACCACTTCACGGCTGAGCCGTTCTTGCTCCTAGATGTTTCCACTTCACAATAACAGCACTTACAGTTCATCGGGGGAACTGACTTGTTGGAAATAGCCGAATTCACTAATTTGAAGGGGTGTCCACATACTTTTGTATATATAGTGTATGTCATGGATGACGGAAAAGTTGTTGAGGTCATTTTGTTGTCCACACAAATGTCTCTCTCCATTCCAGGTGCTTTCATTATTTTTTATGAAACCGGGTCTGTTTGTTGCCTTTATAAACATTCTGTGTATTCATATTAATTTACATCAGCCGTAATTCTTGCGTGGTCATCACACCATCCCTTTATGACTTCTTAAAGGCCTTGGTGACGTCCCGAGCCAATTGTTTTTAACACATCTACAAAATAAACCAAAAAACTATGTCAACAAATAAGTTATAAACCAATAAAATGTGTTTCGAACAATAGCTACCTTTCTGAATGCAGACTAAAACCAGCATTTTTATTGTTCCCCATGTCTTCCATTTCTGAAGCCATACAACACAAGTGCTTGCTAGATTATCAGGACACCACACACTACATACATACATTCACTTTTAGGTCTATTGTCTTTATCTCTTCCCTTTCCATGCACTTTCCCACCTGTTCTCTCGCTTCCTCCATTCCAATATAGAACATCATAGAAGAAGACATGGCTACCTTGAAGAGCAACCCTCAAACTGACACCTACCCCCCTCCCTTCCCCTGCCTCACCTCAGAAAAAAGTCAACAGACACCACCCCATCTGCATCCTTTTCCCACCCACTTCAATGGTAAGACAGATAGCTACATTCCCCCATCCCCGTCTACCCCCTACCTCCTGCTCTCTCTCGGGTAAACACCCTCCACCGCCTCCCCCCTCTTTAGGAGTAGGAGAGGTGGGAGCCGTTGGAGATGTGCGAGGTGACTGAGGTGCTGCGGCTCAGCACCCCGTCGCCTCCACCCGCCCCGCCAGGTCCCCCTCCGGATGCCGTCCTCCTCAGCGGCTGGGGGCTGTTCCTCAGGGCCATGAGGCTGGGACCGCCCCTGACGGCCAGCCCCCCGCCATACACCACTCCCTGCAAGGAGGACGAGGAGGGCCCCGAGATGGAGGGGGGCGCGGGGGGCGGCGGCGGCAGCAGGGCCAGGGACTGAGAGGAGGAGCGAGAGGGCAGGTTGTGGGAGAAGTGGTGGGGGTGTTGCGGGTGGGCCAGGTCGCCGCTGCCTCGGACACCGGCCCACTCCCTGTCCCTCTCCTTCTCCCGCTCCCTCTCTCTATCCCTTTCCCGCTCCCGGTAGAGCTGGGGTGTGCTTTGGTGGTGGTAGTGCTGTGGCAGATGATGGCGGTGGTGGTGTTGTTGGGAGGAGGAGGAAGAAGAGGCTGACGAACGAGATGAAGGATGCACCTCCCTCCCGTCCCTCCCCAGACCCAACCCCAGAGCCATGCCGTGAGAAGAAGAAGACTCCCCTTTGCTTCCCCCTCCAACACCCCCACCCCCTCCACTGCTACTACTGTTGTGGCTGCGGCGCGAGTGCGGCTGGGGCTGGGCGTTCTGGGGGTGCATGCCTTGGCTCCAGTGGCCCCCGCCGGAGCGGAACACTGGTGGGGCGTTGGTGTAGCCCTGCTTGGGGTAGGCCTCGCTGGGGATGCCCGTGAGGGCCATGTTGCTGAAACCCAGACGGAGGCTCTCCGAGTCAAAGGACTCGATCTCACAGGCCTGCCGCTCCAGGAGGGTGCGGATGCGCTCAGAGCGCTCATTCTGAAGAGAAAGCATCTCCTCCTCAATCTGTTGGTAATAGGGGGAACAAGGGCACAGAAGTGTTGAACGTGAGAAAACACCCATAAACACACGCACAGACAAACATTTGTTTTACTATCCTTAAGGGGACCAAACAATTGATTCTCATTCAAAATCCTATTTTCCCTAACCCCTAAACCTAACTCTAACCTTAACTCTAACCTTAATCCAAAACCCCTAACCCTAACTCGTAAACCTAATTGTAACCCTAAACCTAAAATAGGACTGGCGAAATGTCCCCAGTAGTCCGAATTTTCCTTTTTTTACTAACCAAAAACACACACACAAACAAACACACACTCAGATGTCTTGGATGTTTGTCAAAAAAAATCCAGGTTACAGTGCATTTGGAAAGTTCAGACCCTAGCCTTATTCTAAACTCGATTAAATTGTTTTCCCCCCTCATCAATCTACACACAATACCACAAAATGACAAAGCGAAAACAGATTTTTTTTAATTTTCTGCAAATGTATAAAAAAATAAAAACATAAATACCTTATTTACATAAGTATTCAGACACATTGCTGCATCCTGTTTCCATTGATCATCCTTGAGATGTTTCTACAACTTAATTGGAGTCCACCTGTGGTAAATTCAATTGATTGGAAATTATTTGGAAAGGCACACACCAGTCTATATAAGGTCACACAGTTGGCAGTTCATTTCAGAGAAAAAAACAAGCCACGAGGTTGAAGGAATTGTCCGTAGAGTTCTGAGACAGGATTGTGTCGAGGCACAGATCTGGGGAAGGGTACCAAAACATTTCTGCAGCATTGAAGGTCCCCAAAAACATAGTGGCCTCACTCATTCTTAACTGAAATACGTTTGGAACCACCAAGACTCTTCCTAGAGCTGACCACCCGGCCAAACTGAGCAATTTGGGGAGATGGGCCTTGGTCAGGGAGGTGACCAAGAACCCGATGGTCACTCTGACAGAGCTCCAGAGTTCCCCTGTGGACATGGAAGAACCTTTTCCAGAAGGACAACCATCTCTGCAGCACTCCACCAATCAGGCCTTTATGGTAGTGGCCAAATGGAAGCCACTCCTCAGTAAAAGGCACATGACAGCCTGCTTGGAGTTTGCCAAAAGGCAGCTAAAGGATTCTGACCATGAGAAACAAGATTCTCTGGTCTGATGAAACAAAGATTGAACTCTTTGGCTTGAATGCCAAGCGTCACGTCGGAATGAAACCTGGCACCATCTCTACGGTGAAGCATGGTGGTGGCAGCATGCTGTGGGGATGTTTTTCCATCAGCAGGGACTGGGATACTAGTCGGGATCGAGGGAAATATGAATGGAGCAAAGTACAGAGAGATCCTTGATGAAATCCTTCTCCAGAGCGCTCAGGACCTCAGACTGGGGCGAAGGTTCATCTTCCAACAGGACAACGACCCTAAGCTCACAGCCAAGACAATGCAGGAGTGGCTTTGTGACAAGTCTCTGAATGACCTTCAGTGGCCCAGCCAGTCAGAGTCCGGACTTGAACCCGATCGAACATCTCTAGAGAGACCTGAAAAAAGCTGTGCAGCGATGCTCCCAATCCAACCTGACAGGCCTTGAGAGGCTCTGCAGAGAAGAATGGGAGAAACTACCCAAATACAGGTGTGCCAAGCTTGTAGCGTCATACCCAAGAAGAAATGAGGCTGTAATCACTGCCAAAGGTGCTTCAACAAAGTACTGAGTAAAGGGTCTGAATCCTTATGTAAATGTGATATTTCCATTTATATATATTTTGGAGCGGGGCAAAAATGTCTTAACCTGTTTTTGTTTTGTCATTATGGGGTATTGTGTGTACATTGATGAGGGATTTTTTTTTATTCATCCATTTTAGAATAAGATTGAATACTTTCCGAATGCACTGTATACAATAGGCCATGATTGATTTTGGCATAATTGGCCTGGAATATTACCTCTTTCAAGGAGCTTTACGTTTGATAGGGTTATTTTACCCAAAAATATTTTAGTCCTACTTACAAAAAATAAAATAAAAAATACACATCCCTAGGGCCTCCTGGGTGGCGCAGTGGTCTAGGGCACTGCATCGCAGTGCTAACTGCGTCACCAGAGTCTCTGGGTTCGCCCCCAGGCTCTGTCGCAGCCGGCCGCGACCGGGAGGTCCGTGGGGCGACGCACAATTGGGCCAGCGTCGTCCAGGTTAGGGAGGGTTTGGCCGGTAGGGATTTCCTTGTCTCATCTCGCTCCAGCGACTCCTGTGGCGGGCTGGGCGCAGTGCGCGCTAACCAAGGGGGGCCAGGTGCACGGTGTTTCCTCCGACACATTGGTGCGGCTGGCTTCCGGGTTGGAGGCGCGCTGTGTTAAAGAAGCAGTGCGGCTTGGTTGGGTTGTGCTTCGGAGGACGCATATCTTTCGACCTTCGTCTCTCCCGAGCCCGTACGGGAGTTGTAGCGATGAGACAAGATAGTAATTACTAGCGATTGGATACCACAGAAATTGAGGAGAAAAGGGGATAAAAAAATAAATAAAAAATAAATAATAATAATAATAATAATTTTAAAAAACACATCCCTGCAAGAGTGGCCCGAAGGGTGTTTAGCATCCCCAGTGGCTCTGCAAGTGCTGCGAGGATATTCTCCGCTGCTGACTTGCTCTCCAGGCACCATCGCATGAGCATGAAGCCATAGACTCTGGCCAAACTCATGTTTCTAAAATGAATTCAAAGGCACTGTAGATGGAGACTAAAATAAGGCAGTCTACATTTAATTTGTATTTAATTTAAGTCACAGGCTATATATGCAATTTATAGACTATAATGATTTAATACAGCGAAATGTTGTACCTTTTAAATGTAAAGTTCCCATATTTGGGGATCCTATTTGATTTTCTTTATTCAATTCAGTCTGGTATGAGAAAGGTAGCCCCTGTCTGCAAAAGCAGGGTGTCTGCGGAAAGCTGAGTATCTTGGCTATTGATCGGTGCCTTCAAATCTTTGGTGTGCCTTACAACCAGATGGGCATACAAATTTATAAAGGCAGACCGAGCTGATGACCTTATTTCAAGATGGCTGCTACCTACATTCCTGTTAGTGTTTTGAAGTATAATCAAAATAAACACAGAATACGTTGATACACACCGAAAGCCGGGACTCCACAGATCAAAGATATCTTATTTGTCTGCCTGTGAACTAATGTTATTGATCACCAGTCCCGAGAGTCAAAATGTTTATTTTACACAACGTTTTCACCAAACATCTTACAAGGTAAGCTTCAATTTGGTCTGTGTTTGAGCTATAGGTACATGGAGGGTATCAAATTACTCCTTAGGTTGGCAGGAACAAATCCTATTGCCAATGTTATCTGATGATGTATGACTTAATGGTAACATCTAATGTCCACCAAGTGACTAAATATTTTGCATATAAAGAAATATGAGGTTGCCTGTAGGCTACTATGGCACCTCGACAGTCTTGTAGCCAATGATATGTTTTCCAGGGATATGCAGTTGACCTGGGTGGGACAAAGCAAGAGGCACATCCAGTGTGCAAAAACAGTGCAATTACCACATTCGGACACTTTGGAGAGGTTGAAAGAACACTTGAATGCACCCTGGATACCCCATAACACCACCTCAATGTTTGAGTGAGGTTGATATGGTCGATATTGTGTTTTTATACTGAACAAATAGCTTTTAGGGATTGCAAATATGTAATAGCACTGGAATGATCTAATTTACAGACATATGCCACTTGACAGGTTTGGGGACACTTGGAACACTTACTAAAACATCTGCCCATTTCTAATTGTTAGGTCTACCAATCCCATTTTTTTCCTGATATTGTTCACACGTTGTGGAAGCCAGCTCAAGTCATCAATAATTCACTTGTAGCTTGTCAATGAAAGATGACTTAAAAAAACAAACCAAAAAACAGTTATTTTGTGTGCGCTTGATCTTGTGTATTCTGAACTATGTAACTCCTATCTATCTTCTGATCATTTCCTCATAATCTCCCAGATGTCTTCTTTCCAAAAACATCAAGTTTTTTTATGTCAATCATGTAATTACACATGAATAGCAGTTACTTTTGGGTATGTCTATTTAATATGCTGAGCGCTTAATGTCCCTGCCAGCCTAGTGTGTCGCGCATGCAAAAGCTTGACAATTGATTTATTTGTAGGCTATAACCTTGAAATAATTGTAATAATATAGACAAAATAATTTATTTGCACTCGATATTTGGCTAGCTGTCTGGCTCCTGACCTATTTAGAGTGTTTATATGCTGTTTAATACGACATGTAGCCTATTTGAAATGACGAGTGCTTCTTACAGCCGCCTTTTCCTGTTGTTTATTAAAATACTTTTCATTCAAATCATATGGTTTGGTTTCAATACTTCAAAACAAAATGGTACAGTAGGTCCAGGTAGTCACAGATATAGATATGTGTTGGTTAAATTGTGATTTTAATGAAAGGACCATTTTTTTTTTCTTTGAGCAAGGAGCGGTTTTTAGCAGAGCGGTTGGAAATCCCACTCCATGAGCGATGAGTGGGATTTCCGACCGCTCATCAACCCCACTCACATACTCTAATTGAAACTTGATATATAAATACTGAACTTCAATATTCAATTAAATTGAAATGTAATTCATAATGAATTCAATTTGTGCATTACAAATTCAAAAATATTATATTAAAATGCAATATCCTCATACAAATAAAAAATGTATGGAATTCAAATACAATTTCTGTTGCCACTGAAATCGTTCCATAGTTACATATCAGTCCCATTCCAAAAGTCCAAAAATGTAGTCACAAACTCTAACCTCTACAACCGGCCTAGGCACTTCTGTAGATCTGAGAGGATAGATAAGCATTCTGGTAATAGCCTCTGATTGGTTGCAATATTGCTTCCACCTATCCAATTTGGTCAGATCTACAGGAGTGCCTAGAATGTAGGGGTGCTAGAGTTAGGTATACATTCTTTGCATTTTTCAATTGGCCAGATACGTAGCCTTGAATTTACATTTTGGACAAACATCCAAGACATCTTTTAACATCCAAGACAAAAGTCCAGGGCTAGGCGGTCAATTTGTAATTAAGCCATACTCTCTGTCAGTCCCAATTCGCTCCCTAAACCTATTTTTGATGTGCGCAGAAATGTAAGGTGGAAACTCCTCCACTACACTGGTTATACCTATCCAGTGGCGACCCGTCATTCAGGGCTTGCCTGTTTTGTATGTTATTTTGACATTAATACGCGTCACATATCAGTTTGCAAACAATGTAAAAAAATATATATAATTGAGTTAATAAAGCTGTATACAAACATGGTCTCTGTTTTGTTTTCTTGAGTTAGGCAGCTCCAAAATGCAGGTGTTTCAGCTTAGCTCAGTGCTTTCTGTGGTGGTGGGGCAAGCCAGCAGAAAATATGGAGCGTTGAGCCGTGATTGGCTCAGTGTTCTGTCACTCATGGGGACACTACGTCACCTCCAAGTCTAAGGGTAAAGCTAGAAAATTCTATCCCCTTGGGTGCTGCCATAGAGTTAAAATAGAAGTGCCCATCCAAGGTCATTGGCCACAGATAAAATGACGTCAAATCACGTAATATGTACAGTAGCTTTGATTGGACTGATCATGTCAACATCATACTTTCAAAATCTTAGCTAGCAGTCATCATCATGAATCAAGTCGACAATCTACTGGCAAATCCTTTTTAATCCTTGTCATAAGAATAGAAATAATGGAGCAATTATAGATAAAATGTATCGGTACTCATCGGCCATTCGACATAAACACACAACGAGCTGGAAATCGCAAATTCAACAAGGAGTGGTTTGGAAGGAATCAGTGATAGTGGCTAACTGCAAGCATGGCAAAGCAATCACTAGCCTGCTATTCAGTGGATTGGCTGTGTGGTCGTAATCTTGGATTAAGGGGCTCTATTCCATGTTTACAATGATAAACATTCAACATTGGCCATGCTGTCAATGAAGCATGACTTGTGTCGCGCTCAAAACAACTATTAACTCGGAACTGCAAAAACTTGACTTGAGTGAGTTCAAGACAACTGGGAAGTCAGGAATAAACGAGCTCCGACTGGGAAAATAAGTTTGAATGGTCATCCAACTCGGAATTATAAATCCGGCCTCTTTCTAGAGCTACAACCTGAAGATCAATGACATCATCATGATTCAACCTTGTTTTTTCCCCCCAAGTTCCCAGTCGTTTTGAAAGCACCATAAATCCAGAGAATGCCAGACTTTGATGACAAAATGTGCCCACGAAAGACAGCCGCGCCACCTTGTTCAAGTGAGCACAGCACAACAAGTTGAGTCCAAAAATATATTGAATGCTGTTGCATAAATTACAGTTGAAGTCGGAAGTTTACATATACTTAGGTTGGAGTCATTAAAACTTGTTTTTCAACCACTCCACAAATTTCTTGTGACCAAACTGTAGTTTTGGCAAGTCGGTTAGGACATCTACTTTGTGCATGACACAAGCAACTGTCCTGACTTGGTGGTGCACACTTAGCCTATAACCTTTTTTAGAGAAATGTAATCATAGAATATTGTAAGAGCTTTCATTGTCTGCTTACATGCCCACTTTATTTATCCTACGGTTCTGACTTGGTGTACAGGGAGAACACTAAGAAAAGCCCATGTTCTGAATTCTGTCGCTGTACATTTCAAAGGTGCTAAAGAAATAGTTATATTGACTACGTCCGTCCTAGCGCGCTCATTAATGTCCTAATCGAAATTAGAAACCACATTTGTTTAAGCAAGTCAGCCATATCAGCTATGTTTCGCTGCCAGACAATGCTCTGCTGATAGCCTTGTCTAGCAGTGGTAAGATGTTGGGACAGCTTTATGTAGGCCCTAAAAGTTTGTGGGCACCGTTCTAGTGCAATTAATGTATTGTTTAGTGTTGTGGCTTTGCTTGCATGCATCCCACGTATTTCTTTTTCTGCACCATCAAGATTTACATGCTAAAATCGCCACTGTACCTATCCAGACCCCGCATACATGCTAAAGTTAGGGGTTAGGGCTAAGGGGAGGGATATGGGACAAGCTGTATCTATCCACCCCTTGCTCCAGGGTGATGTTTCCCCTTGGTACAGATCTAGGATCAGTTTCCCCTCCCCCAACTCGAACCATTAGTGGGGGAAATGATAAACTGACCCCAGATCAGAGTTTAGGGGCAACTTCCCCCAACACCTACCCTCTGCTCCAGCAGTGCCCGGCGGATGGACACCCTCTGCTCCAGGTCCTTGGCCTCCCGCTCATGCTGCGAGTCAGTGTGGATCTTGATCTTGCTCTGGTAGGCGTTGAGCAGCTCCAACTCTTGCTGCAGCTGGATCCGCAGCACCTGATACTCCGCCTCCTGCGTCTCATCCAATCGGAGCTGGAGTCAGAGTGGCAAATAAGGTAGGGCATCAGCATAAAAATAGGTGAAGGAAGTGGAAAAGGGAGTTCCTCCCGTACTTAGGCATAGGGAAACAGAGGGTCAGATCAGGGGATGTGGCGTATAGGAAGGGGATGTCTATCTTAATGTGAGGGAGATGTGTTAAGTTACTAAATGGAAATGTTTTGGGTAGATATTATTGACGAGGTAGGGGTTTGCTCCGAGTGAATGTGGGTTGAGTGTGTGATGGTTGAGCACCCTCCACTTCTTTCCATGAGTGTGTGATGGTGTAATAAGTGAGGTATTGTGTGACATGAATAGGGTGTCGTAGTTTGTTTGATACATGCTGTGGTATTGATGATAGTAATAGAGTAGAGATAGTATAGACACATTAGAGACTGTATAACGCTGGGTAAAGCTTGTAACAATGTGAATAGGCATTTGGCTAGTAGCCTACAAGTGGAGGAGTGTGGTGAGAATAGGGACAGGGGTGTGTGTGGCCTATGTAAGGTGTTACATGAGGCTTTGACATATCGCAGATCTGTGCCTGTGGATGTGAGTCGGTGCTATTTGGAGACACAAGAGATGTTCTGTAGCTTTCTGTGTGCCAGCAGATGTGGTGTCGTGTAGGGACAGAGAAAGGGGGTTTGGCTTGCTTGAATGTCTTGGACGTGTATTGGTGCTACGTGAGGACCTAACAGATGCATGTAACTGGGCTCTGTTCAGGAGGGCGTAACGCTGTGGAACGTTACAGATAGAAATGACATTATTAGAGCTGACAGGATTCCTTTTTCTTCATGTCAGAGAGGAGTATTTGTTCTCCATCATATATTTATATCTGAATATTCCACAACGTTCTGCCCTGCTGAATGCGGCCCTGCTGTTCTAGTAGGTATGGGGTGTAACCAAAGATGGTGGATAAATGTCTTACTCAGGCAGTTTACCATTGGGGAAAAATGGTGAAGGTTTCGGTCTGTGTAAGTAGGCGTTCCCTCTCTCGCGTGAGCAGGCTTTCCCACGTGAGTTTGCGGTTCCTCCATAAATTGCTGACACGCTCACGTGAGAGAGGAAACGGCCACTTAAACTGACATTTTTTTCAATTGGAAACTGCCCAATCACAGCTGGCTCTGGTCTACTTATTGTCCCCTCCCCACTCGCCCCCCAAAGAATTGCCAGTGAGATGTCTCACTTTCTCTAACATCTCAGGTGTAATGATGCAGATATAAATAGATATATGAATAGCGCTGACACAATTCCCTATACTGACAAAAAATGTCTGTTCTATATGATACATTTCTATCTGAAAGCTACATCCTCTGAACAGGCCCATGTTGTGCCATGCAAGGACAGTCAGACCCAGGGCAGGGGGTATGGCATGGTTTTTTAGTAGCGGTACTGTTAGTCAACTACGGAGAGGTACTGTTAGTCAACTACGGAGAGGTACTGTTAGTCAACTACGGAGAGGTACTGTTAGTCAACTACGGAGAGGTACTGTTAGTCAACTACGGAGAGGTACTGTTAGTCAACTACGGAGAGGTACTGTTAGTCAACTACGGAGAGGTACTGTTAGTCAACTACGGAGAGGTACTGTTAGTCAACTACGGAGAGAAAGGGTGTAGCTTGCTAGCCAAGTGCAGAGAGGATATCATACTGTTACAAAGTGAGGACAAAGAAAGTGGGGTGATGGTGTCAAGTCTGGGGACAGCCAGGAGTGCAGGCAGCTGGCTCGCATGCCCAGGCAGGGGTGGGTAAGGTGCTACGTGGGTTGGAGGTGGTGCGGTACAAAGAGTGTACAACATCTCCTTGTCTTACTCACAGCCTGTGTGGACAGCATGTCGTTGATGGAGTGGTCGTACTGCTCAGCCAGGATGGCCAGCTTACGCGTCTGCTCATCCTTCAGGCGCTTGAGCACCGCCTTGTGGTCCGCCTTGGGCGTGTTCTCCAGCAAGTGGTTGCGCAGGGCCTTGTACTGGCGTGTCTGGATCTTGCACGTATCCTGGAACTGACGCTTGATCTGGAGTTCTTTGGACTGGATGAGAGAGAGAGTGTGGCATGATGTACTACATTACCCATAATGTTTTGTTTGTAACATCAGGTTTTATCTTAGGCTCTTTCTCAATTTGTCTTTTTCCAATTCCTCGCATCCTATTTCCTTGCCTCCTCCTCAAATGTATTGTACTTCCAAGCTACCCTCCCCTCTGACCTACTACTCCAATGGGTTTTGAGGAGGCAAGAACAGAGGATGTGAGGAATCTATGAAAGACTAATTGAGAAAGAGAATTTTAAAGATTCTCTAAGGCGAACATAATGGTGTCCTGGTTGTCTCCTTACCAATACAGAAAGAGCGAGAGAGACAACTGTTTGGGCTGATGTGCTTGAATGTGTTCTTTTGAATAGGTGAAGATCCAATATGTGTATAGGCTATATAGGGCTGTGGAGTGTGCATTTGGATTTTTACAGAGGTATTAGTGACCTCAATCACTTGCTTTTCTATGGTAGTTTTTTTTTTTAAAGTACCTCTATTGAATGGCTGCCTACTGTATACCATGTCCCAACCCTAAGTGGTGGAACTCCTCCCCTCTGATTTAAACCCTATGTATGCATTAGTGGAGGCAGAATTGGGAAAGACTCCTTGTAATGTCTGACTGGGAATGATTGGAACAGTATAAAACATATGCAAATGAAAGTTGTAAAGGTCCTAAATGGTTATTATCTATAATAGGATGTGCACTCCTAAAAAAAAATAAGTGGTGTGAGGCGGAGTGTGGTAAGTGTACAACCAATTCGTTATCCTTTTCACGACCAACTCAGTATGTGTTCTGTTCACTTATAGTGAGGAAGAAAGTCATGTATTCCTACAAGATACCGTGAGCCGGCCGTTGGATGAAAGCGGGTCTTCCAATGAATATTTCACGTTCCACTTACCTGCAATACATTTTACATTTCAGTAATTTAGCAGACGCTCTTATCCAGAGCGACTTACAGTAAGTAGCGAGTGTATACATTTTCATAATAGTCCTCCATGGGAATCAAAACCACAACCTATGCTTGGCAAGGTCCACGCTCTACCAACTGAGCTACAACTTCTCATATCCGCTGAAGTTGTCAGACATTTCTTAAAAATGTCCTTGAGGGTAAGTCCGAGTATAATAGGCGACAACTTGAGCTGAAAAAGCATCTCCTAGTCTTCATCCCATTCTAGGTACTATATGTTCCATATCAAATCAGGATGTCCTGAATTAATTATTTGGTCAACAAATTGAACATTGCCCACTGCTTCCTATACCGGTAAATACGGTTTTATAAATTTGTTGAATTTAAATTTATTTTCAGAATTGACTGCCGACCCTTAGTTAGCTCAAGGTATTGCTGATCACCAATGACAAACCATAACCCAACTCCTATTGACTAACATTTCTCTAACCACTCCCCCACATACAAGACAAAGTCGTAATATCTGTGATTATATTCAGTTTTAAATCGATCCCTAGCTCCTTCTCCATAGCCATTGCAGATCTGAGGATAGGATAGATTGAAGCAATGTGGCAAAAACTCCACCCAAGCAATCAGAAGGCAAGATAAAGCTATTACCATATTGCTTACATCTATCCAATCCTCAGATCTAAATGAGTGCCTAGGCTGTATAGGCTAGGGTCGATTTGGAATTCAGATATACTGGGTGCGTCACAATAATATCTCCTGAAGTGTACACTCGTTCACTACTTCCCATAAATCTAAACACATTGGATTGCAGGGGGGCATGGTATAGAGGGCATTTCCACCATATTTCTTATACTAGTAATTTACTTTCAAATCCGAGAAGGGAAATGAACAAGTGCACACTTGGAAGAAAGGAGATAATTGGGACGTAGCCATGGTGTTAAAGCTGGGTAATATGGACAAAAGTTAATATCGCAATAAAAGTGCCTGAATTGATGCGATGACGATAAATAAAACCATTAGTTTATAACATTAATGTGCACCACAGTAAAATTAAATAAAAAGATCCTTTCAACTACTAGTTTGATGGTTGTAGCAATCAATTGTCCCATTAACAATCACCCATACCAGCAAACATATTTCATTTAAATCACATCTCTAATATAGGCTACTTATAATGAACGATATCTGCAAAATGCCTGCGATAAGTGATCGGTATGGTTGGTGCCGTTAATTTTCAGTTTATCGTCCCAGCTCTACAAAGTGTACATGTCAAAACTAAATTCGACTTATTTTATTCACGTTGGAGGTAGATTTAGGGACAGGGAGAACAGAGGACGACAAAAACAGAAGTTATGAGATGAAATGAGTGAGTTTGAATGTAAATCCAGAATACTTCACTCATTTTCTCCATGTTTAGTTAAAGACTGATGGACTGAATTCATGAATAAAGATATGGAAATGATGGTAAATTATAACAAGGAAATAATGCAAAACAAAGATGTAAATCATAAAAATGAACAAGACAAAATGATTAACAAAAAAATAATTTATTTATGTTTGGAGAAAGAAAAAAACGAAACATGCCAAAATGCTGTGTATTACTTACACATACAATACACCACTTATGCACTCACAATAAGGCTGAAATGCATACAAAATGGCTGCTGAACACATTTACATTTTTTGTCATCTAGCAGATGTTCTTATCCAGAGCAATTTACAGGAGAAATTAGGGTTAAGTGCCTTGCTCAAGGGCACAGAGTTCTTTCACCTAGTCGGCTCAGGGATTTGAACCAGCGCCCTTTCGGTTACTGGCCCAACGCACAGAATGCAGTACTAACCTTAGAAATACTGCATATATTAAATATTCATATAAAAAAAAACTCTGGAAATTCAAAACATAGAACAGTAAACATAGAAAAATAAGAAATATACTGACACAGAAATAATTTGAAATCATAAATTACATTCACAAAATAACAAGAGGTGAAAAACTGAAAAGATGTGCCTCTTTTTAGAGCCAGAATACAATGTAATATATCACCCTTTAAAAAGGGGATTAGGGATTCACCAACTCTCCCTCCAATGCAAGCCATCCAGAAAGCAATGCCCTAGTTTTCTTTATGTTAGAATACAGTGCAGGAGAGAGGGAGTTCTCTTCCTGCCGCATCATTCTCAATTAATACCCTTCCACATCAATGGCTCACCTGGAAAATGCAGGGGACTATTTTCTGGGTGAGCTGCATTTAAAGTAGTATTCCTGCACTTTAAAGTACATTTCCCCTGACCTCCCAAGTAGATAGATATATTTTAATTAAGAATCTTTTCTTCGCTAAAATGTTTTACTGAAATTTTTATCCTTCTAAATTAGCCCTCCTTCTACCCTGGCTCTTCAATAGCCAACTGCCCATTTATACAACAAGTTACAACTCAATGGACGGGTGACCGAGCAATCATTCAACGTAGTTAAATATAATAATTATTTATTTCTATCCATCTATCTATACACAAATGATGTAGACACCCCTTCAAATGATTGGAATTGGCAATTTAAGCCTGACCCGTTGCTGACAGGTGAATAAAATCGAGCACATAACCATGCAATCTCCATAGACAAGTGGAAACGTCTAAGAGCAACAACAGCTCAGCCACGACGTGGTAGACAACACAAGCTCACAGAACGGGATCGCCAAGTGCTGAAATCGTCTTTCCTCAGTTGCAACATTCACTACCAAGTTCCAAACTGCCTCTGGAAGCAACGTCAGCACAACAACTGTTCATCGGTAGATTCATGGCTTTCCATGGCTGAGCAGCACACAAGCCTAAGATCACCATGTGCAATGCCAAGCATAGGCTGGAGTGGTGTTATGCTCGCTGACATTGGACTCTGGAGCAGTGGAAACGCGTTCTCTGGAGTGATGAATCACACTTCACCATCTGGCGGTCCGACGGACGGATCTGGGTTTGGCGGATGCCAGGAGAACGCTACCTGCCCCAATGCATAGTGGCAACTAAAGTTTGGTGGAGGAGTTATAATGACCTGGGGCTGTTTTTCATAGCTCTTGCCCTTAGTTCCAGTGAAGGGAAATCTTAACCCTACATGTCTTGTTGGAAAGGTGGCATCCTATGACAGTACCACGTTGAAAGTCACTGAGCTCTCAGTAAGGCCATTCTACTGCCAATGTTTGGCTATGGAGATTGCATGACTTTGTGCTCGATTTTATACACCTGTCAGCAACGGGTGAGGCTGAAATAGACAAATCCACTAATTTGAAGGTGTGTCCACATACTTAATATATAATATATATATATATTTTATTGGCTACATATCATTCAATATAATTTGCGTGACAAACTCACTAGTACTCAGTTGAGGGGCCAGTCAATTTCCAGCCCTTTTTGGGAAAAATACTTATGCATCGTTTTAGACTAGTTAAAACCCTTTGACAATCGTTGAAATTGGTTAATCTCGTCGTTGAGTATTGCATTGTGCCCTCAATCTTTGGACTTGTTTTAAAGCCATAAAGACTTATTTGAACCAATATCCGAATTAAACAATAAAATAATATTAAACATATGGCCATACTAAAATGAACAAAAACTATATAAAACACTTTTTTTTTTTGCATATATGCAAGTAGCCTAACCTCTGTGGCTGTATAACAGAACAGTCATTCAAACAATTACAGCCGAACAGACAAGCGCTGTATCTTCATTTAGGAGAATGATAAAAACAATGTTTACATGGCAAATCATTCGTTATATAAGAATGCCAATAGCACAACTATGAATAATCAATCTACTTAACTAGAAGCTGAAACGCAATAACGGTAATAACCATTTCACCAGCTTCCACTGCTCTCTACATGTTCACATTTGGGGTCTTACTATCAATCAAATGTATTTATAAAGCCCTTCTTACATCAGCTGATGTCAAAGTGCTGTACAGAAACCCAGCCTAAAACCCCAAACAGCAAGCAATGCAGGTGTAGAAGCACGGTGGCTAGGAAAAACTCCCTAGAAAGGCCAGAACCTAGGAAGAAACCTAAAGAGGAACCAGGCTATGAGGGGTGGCCAGTCCTCTTCTGGCTGTGCCGACTCGTCTCACTGAGCAGTACTAACTAAATATCTAATATATCTCACTAAATTGACAGCCAAAGCCTACACCCAGCCAAATACAATGTGCAATATCCCAAAACATTGGCTAACTTGTAATTGAGTATCATATTGCATATTGTATCCTATATTCGGACGACTGGATCTTTAGAACAAAAACGTGGAAATTATTTGACAGTTTACCGCATTTACGTCAAGTTTTACGTATCAAACGCGATGCGTTTAACATGATTGTACAGTTTAGCTTGTACATAACATTAATGTATTAAAGTTAATTTTGTGGATTGAAGCAATCTTGTTCTGGAAGTTTCTGTGTGGTTAATTATTTATTGCACTATATTAATGACCTAGTAGTGTTTTTTGGGGGGGCGGTTAAATGAAATGACCAGGATGTTTGCCTACTTCTACTTTCACAGTAATTTAGTATTATAATGGGTGAAATGCTTGATTTGTGGACAATCCACAACCAATAATATCTATCAAGTGGCCATTGATAACCGTTATCCACTGACAAGAAATTCAATGTGCGTGAACAATGCACTAAAAAGATGTCTGAAATCATAAAACTTCAATAAAAACACAAGAATAGATTGCACAAACATGGTCTCAGAAATAACCATAAACATATTGTCTTACGAATTAAGAACAAAATAAAGAAAACATTTAAACTTTTACAAAAAGCACAATAGTGAGTGACAAACAGTGAAACTTCAATGGGGTATAAGACAGTGACATGACAGGAGGTGCTGGATGCTTTTGGCAATACAGTACATTAAAATGGCCAATTACATTCAGCCAATGCAACACAGTGTTAGGTATACCTATGATGCACACAACCTATCTTTGGGAGGGTTGAAACAAAGGAAACAAACACACAATGGTCATACGGTGATAGATGGAACACACACACTCTATCCAACTCCCTCCCTCTCTTACTATCTCCATGGTCGCACTTTACCCCTCACACTCCGCCCAGATGACGTTCGTCTCAACCCGCATTCCCACCGCCCCTCATCTCTGAACATACATTCTCTCTCCTCCCTTCTTTGCCTCTCCCTCTCTCTCTTCCTCCTCTCCCTCTGTTTCTGCTCTCTGACCTCCCTGGGCAGTAGCCTGGGCAGCCTGCTAGGTTTCTCCTCTCTCAGCAGACCGAATGTACGAAGTCTGCTCAGGCACTCGGGAGGCAGCTCTTTAAGGACCCTGCTAGCTAGCCTTAGCACGACCGAGTTGGCCAGGTCGGCAAGGACTCCTAGGGGGCGTCTGATAAAGCGCCTGATCCAGAGGAGGCACGTGGCAAGGGGCGAGCCAACGTGGCCCCTGCCAGCCAGGCTCCTTAAGGGCAGGCTCTTTAGGGGCACAGGGATTTTGGACTGGCGCCCGCCCCAGTTGCGCCCGGCCTTGGGGAACATGTCATATAGGCTGCGCTCCGCCAGGCCCCCAAGGAGAGACTGGCAGATGTTGAAGAGTGGGCGGGGGAGGCGAAAGAGGAACCTCATCCACAAACGGTTGAGTTTCCGGGGGGCATTTTGTAGGAAGACGCGCGCCGGTCGCACCACCAGCACCACCACAAGATAGAGGGAGAGGAAGAGGGAAGGCGAGCTGAGGAAGGAGGCAGAGATCAGGGCTACGGGGACATAATAGAGACCCAGGCTCAGCGAGAGGCCCAGGCTGAAAAGACCGCATGCCCACAGAGTGAGGGACAGGTAGGTGGAGAGAGAGAGGGAGCAGCAGGAGCGGAGGAAGAGGTAGGAGAAGAAGAGGGCGAGGAGGGCGAGCTCACCCGAGAGGAGGAGGGAGGCCAGCGAGGGGAGAGGGGGAGAGCGACGAAGGGAGAGGAGGAAGACTGAGAGTATGAGGAAGGTGAGGTTGGAGGGCTGGGCGGCGGCCGAGAGGGAGAGGAGGAGGCAGATGGCATGAGAGAAGAGGGAGGGAAAGGAAGAGGGGACAGGGGGTGGAGAAAGGGGTGGGGCAGAGGGGTGAAGAGGCTCGAGTTCCTCAAGGGTGTCGGGGAAGTAGAACTCAGAGAGTTCGTCCCCCTTGCGCTGATCGCGGACATGCCGCCGTTCCAGGGATGGGGAGGAGATGAGCTCAGACGGACAGCCGTCTGCCACACCTCTATCCTCCTCCTCATCGTCATCGTCGAGAACATATCTCGCTTCGTCTTCATCATCCCCATCATCCTCCCCCCACTGCACTCCCTCCACCTGCCTTCGCTCTCCTTCTCCCTCCCCCGTTTTCCACTCAAGTTCTTGACCCTCGTTATCTTCGCTTTTCTCGCTCTTCTCCTCTACTTCATCCTTTGTTTCTACAATGGAGCAAACCTCATCCCCATCTCCCACGTCCTTCTCTTCTCCCTTCTCAATCTCTCCATCTCCACTTTGGTCTCTCACCACCTTTTCTTTCCCTCCTTCAAAACCTTTCCTAACCTCTCCTTTGTTTCCCTCCATTTCCTCTTTGGTTTCACATTCTTCCACCTCTTCCTTCTCCCCTTCCTCTACCAGCCCCACCTCTTCCACTCCCTCAGCCCCAGCCTGGGCTCTCCTTAGCCCGCCTGTCTCCTGGCACTCCTCCCCCTTGTCCTCCTCCTCTGGAGGTGGCTGGTTCTGGGTTTGGGTACCGGGGGTCTCGCTCTCACTCACTTTGAGGCTCTTGGGCTGCTGGCGGACCTCCACGGCGTGCTTCTGCCTCAGCTCCTGCTCGCGCCGCTTGTTGTACTCCATCTGATTGGTGAGCTCCGTCTGGTGCTGTGTGCGGATCAGGTCGGCCCGCGTGCGCTGCACCGAGCCCAGCTGCCGGAACTCCATCTCCTGGGTGGACTCGTGGTGGCGCAGCAGCATTGCGCACTCCAGGTCCTTCAGCGTCTGCTTCTTGTTCAGGTCCTAGATGGAGAAGGAAGAAACAAAGGAGATCGCAACAGATGAGGGTAGGGAAAGACGTTAGGATAAATGGAGAGAATCTGGAATCTGACCAGATAACAACCCAAATATGATGTCCTTTCTGCCTGTTGGGGTATTAGGCATTAGTGCTGTACTATATAACATCAGATGTAGCTTTATAAATCGGGGTTAAAGGGGAAAAAAATCCCATGGCTGAAACTTAAGTCGATCTCATATCGATTGTCTGGGGCAAAAGTTAACCTTGGTTTCATGTAATAAAAAAAGTTATGACCGTCATGCTTTTAGGGCAAGAGGATCATTTTGTACATCTATTAAACAGCGCGTTTGACCAATTTCAGACCTTTAACATTGAAAAAAAATCTGATAAAAAAATAATAATTCTGTACCAATTTCAGACCTTTAACATTGAAAAAAAATCTAATCAAATCAAATTCTGGCGCAGTGACAGAGAACTTTAACCCCTGCATTATATCATGAGAAGAGTTGTGGTCCGAGACCAGAGCCTAATGGAACTCTGAAACACCTCTATTGCTTGGAAAAAATGTCTTCGTTGTGGGTACTGTTAATGTACTATACCTCTCGGAGTAGGTCCTGCTCCAGATTGTGGCGCGCCAGCACCATCTTTCTCTTGTACTGGCGACACTGCAGCTCGTAGTACTGCCTCTGGCGGCGCAGGAGCCCCGCCTCATCTTCCGCCTGCAGCTGCTGGAGACACTCCTTCTGATGCACCAGCCACTCCTGCTTCTCCCGCTTAGGGGTCAACTGGTTCTCGTTCAGTTCCTGTGAAATACAGCACGAGGAAGGGTCAGAGCGTGACACCACCACTTGATAGGTCAATATAATAGCTTGTGATTAAGGTATAGTGGTGGCATGTGGATTGGCAGGGGTTAATAATGGTTGCTGCGTGGTTGGTATATGGCTGTATCTTTTAACAGCCATTGTTAATATCCAGATGATTTGGGTGCGTAGCTGTACTTCTCAGCTATGAGTGGTTGCAGTATGGTTGGTGAGTTGTTACAGTATGGGTATGGTTGGTAAGCAGCTGACTACGGTTGGTGAGTAATTAAAGCAGGGTTGGTAAGTATACTGAACAAAAATATAAACGCAACTATTTCAAAGACTTTACTGAGTTACAGATCATATAAATAAAAAAATGTACTTGATATAAAAGGAAATCAGTCAATTTAAATAAATTCATTAGTCCTAATCTACAGATTTCACATGACTGGGCAGCAGTGCAGCTATGGGTGGGCCTTGGAGGGCATAGACCCACCCACTTGGCAGCCAGGCCCAGCCAATCAGTGAGTTTTCCCCCCACAAAACAGACATAAATATTATCACACCCCCGCCAAAAACGATCCCGCAGGTGAAGAAGACGGATGAGATAGTCCTGGGCTGACGTGGTTACACGTGGTCTGCGGTTGTGAGGCCAGTTGGAAGTACTGCCAAATTCTCTAAAATGAGGAGTTATTTAGGAGTTGAGGAATAAAGTTGACATCATTCGAAAAACTATTTTCTACTGTTAGGTATGTAATAAAAACTGTGTTTCTGTTGCTAGCAATATTCATTAAGCCATTGAAATATTTTTCTTCTCCTGTGTGTGTGTATACATACAGATATACATACACACACGTATATACGCACACATATGCGCACACACTTACAGTGGGGCAAAAAAGTATTTAGTCAACCATCAATTGTGCAAGTTCTCCCACTTAAAAAGATGAGGCCTGCAATTTTCATCATAGGTACACTTCAACTATGAGACAAAATGAGAAAAAAAATATCAAAAAAATCACATTGTAGGATTTTTAATGAATTTATTTGCAAATTATGGTGGAAAATAAGTATTTGGTCAATAACAAAAGTTTCTCAATACTTTGTTATATACCCTTTGTTGGCAATGACAGAGGTCAAACGTTTTCTGTAAGTCTTCACAAGCTTTTCACACTCTGTTGCTGATATTTTGGCCCATTCCTCCATGCAGATCTCCTCTAGAGCAGTGATGTTTTGGGGCTGTTGCTGGGCAACACGGACTTTCAACTCCCTCCAAAGATTTTCTATGGGGTTGAGATCTGGAGACTGGCTAGGCCACTCCAGGACCTTGAAATGCTTCTTACGAAGCCACTCCTTCATTGCCTGGGCGGTGTGTTTGGGATCATTGTCATGCTGAAAGACCCAGCCACGTTTCATCTTCAATGCCCTTGCTGATGGTAGGCTTTGTTACTTTGGTCCCAGCTCTCTGCAGGTCATTCACTAGGCCCCCCCCGTGTGGTTTTTGCTCACCGTTCTTGTGATCATTTTGACCCCACGGGGTGAGATCTTGCGTGGAGCCCCAGATCGAGGGAGATTATCAGTGGTCTTGTATGTCTTTCATTTCCTAATAATTGCTCCCACAGTTGATTTCTTCAAACCAAGCTGCTTACCTACTGCAGATTCAGTCTTCCCAGCCTGGTGCAGGTCTACAATTTTGTTTCTGGTGTCCTTTGACAGCTCTTTGGTCTTGGCCATAGTGGAGTTTGGAGTGTGACTGTTTGAGGTTGTGGACAGGTGTCTTTTATACTGATAACAAGTTCAAACAGGTGCCATTATAATACAGGTAATGAGTGGAGGACAGAGGAGCCCCTTAAAGAAGTGGTCTGTGAGAGCCAGAAATCTTGCTTGTTTGTAGGTGACCAAATACTTATTTGCCACCATAATTTGAAAATAAATTCATTAAAAATCCAACAATGTGATTTTCTGGATTTTTCCCCCTAATTTTGTCTGTCATATTTGAAGTGTACCTATGATGAAAATTACAGGCCTCTCTCATCTTTTTAAGTGGGAGAACTTGCACAATTGGTGGCTGACTAAATACTTTTTTGCCCCACTGTATATACGCGCACATATACGTATATACGCGCACACACACACACTCTCTCTCTCTTCAGGAAACAACTGAGGGAGCAGCCCCCTATCTACATTGACGGGACAGTAGTGGAGAGGGTGGAAAGTTTAAGTTCCTCGGCGTACACACACCGGACAAACTGAAATGTTCCACCCACACAGACAGCTTTTACAGATGCACAATCGAGAGCATCCTGTTGAGCTGTATCACCGCCTGGTACGGCAACTGCTCCGCCCATAACCGTAAGGCTCTCCAGAGGGTAGTGAGGTCTGCACAACACATCACCGGGGGCAAACTACCTGCCCTCCAGGACACCTACACCACCCGATGTCACAGGAAGGCCAAAAAGATCATCAAGGACCACAACCACCCGACAGCAGACTGTTAAACAGCCATCACTAACATTGAGTGGCTGCTGCCAACATACTGACTCAACTCTCGCTACTTTAATAATGAAAAAATGTATGTAATCAATTTATCACTAGCCACTTTATAATGCTTACATACCCTACATTACTCATCTCATATGTATATACTGTACGCTATACCATCTACTGCATCTTGCCATCTTGATGTAATACCATCTACTGCATCTTGCCATCTTGATGTAACTAGCCATTTTAAACAACACCACTTTATATAATGTTTTCATACCCTACATTACGCATCTCATATGTATATACTGTACTCTATACCATCTGATGCATCTTGCCTATGCCGTTCGGGCATCACTCATATATTTTTATGTGCATATTCGTATTAATTCCTTTACACTTGTGTGTATAAGGTAGTTGTGAAATTGTTAAGTTATATTGCTTGTTAGATATTACTGCATGGTCGGAACTAGAAGCACAAGCATTTCTCTGCACTCGCATTAACATCTGCTAACCATGTGTATGTGACAAATACATTTGATTTGGATTTGATACACACACACACACACACAAATACACATTATATATATATATAATTTTTTTTTTTGTGGACCCCCAGTTGAATACCTCAGTTATAGTATGTCTTCAGTAGGGTTGGTGAGTAGATGGTAGAGCTGCACAATTAATCAAATTCACATCGGAATCGCATTACTGGCTTCCGGTTGAGCGATGTAGAAAATAAGTCGTACGAGGTCTCTGACAACTGAAGCTTAAGGTTATACTCCTTGTTTAAAGTGTGACCGAAACCCAAATTGTGCACTTGCCTAATGCCATATTTTTTATTTCAAAGGTATATGTAACTTCTTTCCTAGGTCGGTTTGACCTCACATCACATTTAGGGTAATCAACGGAGGCTGAGTAAGAGAAATCCTGCTGCTTGTCTCGTTCATAATGACGAGAATAGGATTGGAATTTTTGTCCTTTTTCTTTAAATGGTATTATACCATCACTTTTACTTCATTTGTGTGTATGTTGGGGGGTGGTGGGGCAAAGATTGTGCTCTGCTTCTCTAGAGGATTTGAGTCCATTTTTAATTCAGATTTGTTTTTCATGCTGCTCCTCTCTCAATCTCTTTTTCATTTGACCTCTTTTAAGGATTCATGTCTAGTTCAACAACCATTCAGGATGGTATTTTGGGGCTTCCAGTCAGACTGGTGACATGGAACATTTGTGGTTGTGGGGGGAAAATTATAGGATGCTGGCCTTCTAGGCAGTTGCAGTTGGTGTTTTGCGGGTACTATTTAATGAAGCTGCCAGTTGAGGACTTGAGGCATCTGTTTCTCAAACAAGACACTAATGTACTTGTCCTCTTGCTCAGTTGTGCACCGGGTCCTCCCACTCTTTCTATTCTGTTTTAGAGCAAGTTTGCGCTGTTCTGTAAAGGGAGTAGTACACAGCGTTGTACAAGATCTTCAGTTTCTTGGCAATTTCTCGCATGGAATAGACATAATTTTTCAGAACAAGAATAGACTGACGAGTTTCAGAAGAAAGTTCCTTGTTTCTGGCCATCTTGAGCCTGTAATCGAACCCAGAAATGTTGATGCTCAAGATACGCAACTAGTCAGAACAAGAATAGACTGACGAGTTTCAGAAGAAAGTTCCTTGTTTCTGGCCATCTTGAGCCTGTAATCGAACCCAGAAATGTTGATGCTCAAGATACGCAACTAGTCTAAAAGACGGACAGTTTTATTGCTTCTTTAAAACCAGCACAACAGTTTTCAGCTGTGCTAACATAATTGCAAAAGGGTTTTCTAATGATCAATTAGCCTTTTAAAATGATCAACTTGGATTAGCTAACACAACGTGCCATTGGAACACAGGAGTGATGGTTGCTGATAATGAGCCTCTGTACGCCTGTGTAGATATTCCATTAAAAATCAGCCGTTTCCAGCTACAATAGTCATTTACAACATTAATACTGTCTAGGCTGTCTTTCTGATCAATTTGATGTTATTTTAAATGGACAAAAAACATGTGCTGTTCTTTCGAAACTAGGACATTTCTAAGTGACCCCAAACTTTTGAACGGTAGTGTATATGTACAGTGCCTTCCGAAAGTATTCATACCCCTTAAGCTTTGGCTGGCAAGTGATGGCTTGGTGATAAAAAAAACCAATAGCTGGCATTCCATAGATCAGATGTGGTGGGTGTCACCGCAAATAGGAATACTGAGCCTGGAGGAACAGAACAAAGGCCTAATTATTCTGGCATCTGGGAGACAACACCAGAGGCAGATGACCACAGGTTGAACTCAGTGGCTTCTATATTCCAATCTATATGGGGGGGGGGGGGGGTTGAACCAGCTATGACTGAGCAATCTTGGTATCAGGGAAAAAAAAAAAAAAAAAAAGGAACAGCATGGTCTGTAAAGGGTAGGCTGCTCGGCCCAACAGTCCTGACTGGTATTAACTATTGCAATAATGAATTGAATAAAGATAATTGTTTATAGAAATGACCAAGTGTCTCTCACTTGAATAGAATATTTCACCACAATATTTGGCACCACAGATGGGAAACCAAACTCTGCTGACGGCTCCTGAGATCTGAAGAAGGGTGTCTGAAGGAGGGTGTCAGGCGGGTGGTTACGTTGTTCCGGACAGAGACAGAAATAGGTTGAGACTGACATTTCTTGGAAACAATTAAAAAAAAAAAAAAAATTACAATGGAGTTCCGAGGGAACTGCCATCTGACGCCAACATCTAAATCTGTGCGTTTTGGATGACAACTAGGATCAGTATGAACTAGTTATGATCAAAAGAACGTGAGCATCCAAATCTGTGCGTACCGGATGTAGAACTATAACCTTGGGGAACGGAATGACATCCAAATGTGTGTGTACCGAATGTATAACTAGACCTTGCGAGGACTAGTTACGGCCTAAAAGAGAAAGTCAAAAGCACTATAGAAATATAGAAAATATTCCTACAGGTTATAAAATAAAAAAATAAAAAGCAGGACTGAGGTATCCTTGGGAATAATTGTTGATTAGCCAGTTGCGTGGGTCTGAGTTGATCACAGTAGGACTGATGAGGTTAATGTGGAGTGAAGGACTAGAGCGCGGGTAAATCTTGCGAGAGAACTCGGCTTGGTGAAGCTCATTGAATGAGGGGCTAGAGTGCAGGTGAGGGGTTGCGAGGGCATCTGGCTTGGTGAGGTTCAAATGTTAACGTGTAATGTAAAATGTTTGATCAATTAGGTAAACAGGTATGCCCTGGGTTACTATTGTTAAGTGTTATTGTGCATGTTCTGTTACTCCTGATACTTAAAATACGAGGTAAGACTGGATTTTCTGGGACCGTGTTACATAGGTAGGAGACATGGGTACGCTGTTGGTAGTTTTGCACAATTGGATAGATCTATCCAATATCGAATCTATACCATAGTAATCGCAGTAGGCAATATCCCAGTGTGAATACAACACCCCGTTGTGGGACCACTAATTAGGCAATATTTTGATAATGGTATGGGTTTCTCTGTTCATAGACAGGGTTTTGTTATCTAAAAAAACAGTGCTAAACCAAGTTTTTCCTCGTCTGTCACATTTCCCCTGTGTGTACTGTGTTTATGAATGTGATACGAGAGTTGAGAAATCTGAAGTTTGGATAATAAGATAAAGAAATGTGTATAATAAGCTGACGTTACTTATGAAAGTAAGTTTCGATATGTAGCGTTATCTTGGGGTCCGTTCAACACGGCACATTATAATAATACCACCCTGTGATTTTCTAAGTGCTAAATGTTATTTTAGAAAGTAGCGACAAATCTATAATTTCTGGAAGTCTAGAGAACAGTTGAGAATTATTCCAACGACCGGCCGGGCAGCGTCCGGGAAACAAACATTTTTGGTTTCCGCTGCGAGTGGTAGCGATGGAGTCAGGAAACGCACATGGAGTTGTTAATTAATGTGAGTACCTAAGATTTCCTACGTTATATATTGATTCTTTGAATATAGGGGGAAAAATGAATGAGAAATAACGATGTGTATACAATCTTTTACTATAGATTTGATAAAGTAACACTGGAAATATAACGAGATCAAACTTAAACAACCCATACGTAGACGTACATAGGTTCAGAGTGGTCTCTTTATGGATCATTTGATAGAGAAAGTTAAACGCCTTTTATGACTATCTAAACGCTTATGGGATTCTCTCAGTCTGGGTAATCTCAGAAAAAGATGAGTATATTAAAACCGTGAGGAGGTGCAGAAAGAAATTCATAGAACTTTCGCAAAGCAAAGACACTAATAGAAGCACACAAGCATTCTACCAATTCGGCTCGAATATGGAACAAAAAACAATCATGGATAGCATTCGGTAGCATTTCCCTGCTGACAGGAAAATTCCAAACTAATAGAGAATTCAGGAATGCAATTGTGACTTGGCACAATGACATGAAAGAAGAATCATTAGCTTAATACACAAGCGTATTGATGTTAGCGTTCTATCAGCGTAATCGCACTAACTGTACTATTTGTGAAGTCATTTGAGTATGTAGTATGCTTATTGGTATTAAGATATACATTCTTTGTTATAAGTATGACAAATTTGTTGCTGGCGCTATCCTTATGAACCACATGGCATATCATTTACTAACTATAAGCTGTTCAACTACCCAACGTTTGTCGACTTGATTATTCATGTCATTCTTAGCTTAGCTAAATGGTATAGTCGTTGTGCGTTCTCAATGGACAGAGCGGTTTGAACTTTTTTGGCAGAAATACCTTCTCGGACATGTGAACTTCCGTGTACCTTAATATCAAACCTGTATGCCATCTGTAAATACGAATAAAATTGTTAAATTACGAGCCTAGTTGCTTTAGCCACAGAAAAAGTGAGCAACCTTCCCGCTAGCCATGACTGGCTGAGATAATGAGTGGGCTGGACATGCCGAGAGATGAGTTTGGATTAGTCTACCATATGTCATGTGTCCATATATTGGAGCTGGTCAGTATGTTTAGGTAATCGTGTCAAAAGCGGCTTTTAAAAATGTATGACGTAGTAAAACTGAGTACCGTAATTTCCGGACTATAAGCCGCTACTTTTTTCCCACGCTATGAACCTTGCGCTTTATACAATGACGCGGCTAATTTATGGATTTTTCCCGCTTTCACAAATTCATGCCGCCAAAAAACTGAGCACCGTCACATAATGTGACGTAAATCGAGCGCGCTCAAACTTTCCATCATTCTGATTACGGTAGTCATTTTGTCACCCTCATCATGGCAAAGACACGGAGAAATGCATATGATGCAGCTTTCAATTTGAAGGCGATCGATCTGGCTGTTGGAAAAGGAAATAGTGCTGCTGCACGGGAGCCTTAATGAGTCGATGATAAGAGGTTGGAAACAGCAGCATGAGAAACTGACTTAGTGCAAAAAGACAACAAAAGTTTTCAGAGGAAAGAAAAGCAGATGGCCCGAACTAGAAAATGAGGCTTGGATGAGTTTGCCTCCGGATGAAAGTGAGGAGAGCGCAATGAAAACGATCCAACATCGGATGAAGCAATTCTGAGGCTATTCAACTCCGACACCAAAGGAGATGACTTCAGTGGTTTCAGTGCACAGGAGGAAGATAGTGACCAAGGACTTTCTTGGTAGGCTATTGTTTACTGCTATTTAAAAAAAAAAAAATGTTACAAGCCTGTTTCGTTAAAGCCTATTTATTTTTGTTACAAGCCGTGTTTCGTTAAAGCCTATTTATTTTTGTTACAAGCCGTGTTTCGTTTAAAGGCTGTGTAAAGTTCATTTGTTTCAATGTACCGGTAGGCACCTGCGGCTTACAGACACGTGCGGCTTATTTATGTACAAAAAAATAAAATAAATTAAATTCAGTGGGTGCGGCTTATATTCAGGTGCGCTTAATAGTCCAGCAATTACGGTAATTGCAGTACGGTTAGTTTGTAATTGCAGTATGGTTAGTGTGTAGTTACGGTATGGTTGATGAGTATTTACAATATGATTGCGGTGTGGTTGTACCTCTTTGAGCTGCTCCTTGCGTGCGCGGTACTGGCGTTTCTGGGATTCCAGCAGGCTGGTCAGTTCCTTCTTCTGCTGGGCCAGGATGTGCTGCTGGAACTTCTTCTCCTCAGCCAGGGCTGCCTTGGTCTGAAAACCAACCACACATGGCCATAAGCTGGGAAAGAATAGAGCTAAACCCTGCCCCCTCCCCAAATTCTAGAGCTTATATACGGCTTGACGATCTACTTAAAACTTTGGCCTACAAATATACATTGAGATCTTGGGATAGCCGCCCCCTGTCGCCGTAGTCCCTTTCCTCTTTTCTTTCAACGTTCCCTTCCATCTCATTCCACTTCTGTCCACCCCCCCCATCTGTACCTCTTTCTTCAACCCGGTGCTTCTTGATAAGGTTGTCCCCACCTTCCCAATCTCACACTTCTCCTTCCCTTCCTATCCCTCTCTCACCTTTCTCCAGGATGGCTTGGTGCTACTTGCTCAGTTTGTCCCCATCCTCACTCCCTCCACCCCTCTTTCTCCAGTATTGCCTTGTGCTTTTTGCCGAGGTTGTCCCCACCTACCTCGCTCCTGATCCATCCCTCCCCCCTTCCCTTACCTCCTTCTCCAGGATAGCCTGGTGCTTCTTGCTCAGCTTGTCCCCCTCCCCTCCAAAGCTGTTTCTCTGGTTCTCCAACTCCTTGTCCAGCCTCAGCTGATGCTCATCCATCTCAGCCTTCAGCTTGTTTTCGAGGCCCATCAGCTGCTTCTGGTGCTGCCGCCGCATGCGCTTGTACCTGGGACGGGGTAAAGGAGGATTTGACACGAGAAAAGTATGTCAAAAACTAGTACAGCCAAAATGGAATGGGCAATTACGTAAGCACCCCAATTCAGATATTTTGACAACCAGTACAGCCAACTGCGCCGGTCGGTTTTACATAGTTCCATGAACTGCTTTCTAACCACGAATGAGTATTTAGAACATTTATTACCAGTGGGCTAAGCTGGTTGAAATGGCGTCATTAAAACCAGTTTACAACCCATATGTTGTCATTTGGATGTAATGATTTTTTCAAATAATTATTTCAACCAGTTATGGCTGATCGATAGGCATTTTGTGCGTCGCAGCGTGGCTAGATCTAGTCGCAAATAGTGTTGCACGATACACCGAAACTTCTGTACCTCTTCAATACTACATGAAAAACGGTTCTGTTACTTTTAGTTATTCTATCAAATGTGTCTTACATTTGGAAATAAACTAAATGTATTGAACTTTGAATGTATTAATTTGCCCACGTTTTTCATAAGACATGAACAGAATGCATTAGTGATTCTTATTCCCTGCAGCTTTCTGATGAGGTAACGGCTCAGAAATGCACCCGTTCATGTGTGTGCGGTGCGCGTATGTCTACCACTTTGTGTAGCCGTTAGCAACGCAAATGTTAACTGTCTTCGGGTAGATGAAAAGGCTTCCCCAAAAACCTTGAATCAAAAGCTAACAAAGTGGCCTATGCCTTTCCTGGCAGAATCAAGATTATCTACATCAATCCAGTGGCCATTTGTTTTGCAAACTACATCACGCGCACTACATAAAACATTGCTAACCAAACAAGAGTGTTAAGTGCATGCCACTTGAATTAAAGGGTAACTACACAAAAAAAATATATTGTTGATGACTTAACTTCCAATGTTGTTGTTTTTCTATTTTTAAAGTGTGATAAACCAGAAAAATTATTTCATTTATTTTAATTTAAAAAAAAAATCACAATCCTGCTCTTAATTTTTTGGTCCCGTAGGATGATTTTGGTATCGAGTATTGTGATACTCAACCTGGTATCGGTATTGAAGTCAACATTCTGGTATCGTTAGAATACTAGTAGTGAGTACCTCTGAAAAATACTATATTAGTACACTCCCCTACATATCTATTTGGACAATGAAGCTAAATTGTTTAATTTGACTCTATTCTCCTGCATTTTCTATTTCAGATCAAACGTTTCATGAGGCGACAGTACAGAACGTTTATTTGAGAGTATATTCAAACATATGTTTTACCGTTGAGAAATGTAAGCACTTCATGCATCTAGTCCCCATGAGTATTTGGACAAATTCACTTATAGGGTATTAAAGTAGTAAAATTTTTAAATTGGTACCATATGACATTTTTAATTTTACCCCCTTATCTCCCAAATTTTGTGGTATCCAATTGGTAGTTACAGTCTTGTCTCATCGCTGCAACTCCCGTACGGACTCAGTGGAGGCGAAGGTTGAGAGCCGTGCATCCTACGAAACACAACCCAACCAAGCTGCACTGCTTCTTGACACAATGCCCACTAAACCCGGAAGCCAGCCGCAACAATGTGTCGGAGGAAACACCGTACACCTGGCGATCGTGTCAGCGTGCACTGCGCCCGGCCCGCCACAGGAGTCGCTAGTGCGCGATGGGACAAGGACACCCCTACCGGCCAAACCCTCTCCTAACCCGGACGACGCTGGGCCAATTGTGCGCCGCCCCATGGGTCTCCCAGCTGCGACAGAGCCTGGATTTGAACCCAGAATCTCTAGAGGCACAGCTAGCACTGCGATCGGCTAGCACTGCCAAATCGGGAGGCCGGTACCATATTACTTGTACACAACCACACCCAGCGCGTGACAGTGGATGAATTTGCAGATTGTTTTGCTCAATATTAACTGAAAGGTGAATGATGACTGGAGTAAATCAAGTATCTTGATTTCCATGGACTAGCCAATCATTTGCCTTCTAATTCCAGATGGGCTCTTTCTTTGGTCGTTCCATAAAAGCTCTCCTACCCAGACATCTGCTCCCTCAGCGCCGACCCCTGCTCATGTTCCTGGATCTGCCGGGTCACCAGCGATGCCGTCCGGATGGTGGCAAAGTGATCTCGGCTGCGGTGTCCCTTCCGCCTGCCACCTTCTCTTCCCTCACCCCGTGACGGGGGCTGCTGCTGTGCGTCCAGTTCGGGCTGGTAGGGGTCGTCGTAAATGTTGTCATGGCTCTGATGTAGAGAGAGACAAATATTTTCTGTGTAAATCATGTGTTGCATTGTGGAATCAATCTGGGGGTGGGGGAAGAGTACATCGTTAGCCACTAGTGAGCCATTTATGTGGTAAACTAAACTGAGGTAAACCATAATTTACAGTTTTTTTTGTAATGTTTTTTTTATATATATATATATATATATATATATATATATATATAAAAAACACATATATATACATATATATACATACATACATATACATACATATACATACATATACATACATATACATACATATACATACATATACATACATATACATACATATACATTTACATTTACATTTAAGTCATTTAGCAGACGCTCTTATCCAGAGCGACTTACAAATTGGTGCATTCACCTTATGACATCCAGTGGAACAGCCACTTTACAATAGTGCATCTAGATCTTTTAAGGGGGGGGGGGGGGGGGGGGGGGGGGCAGAAGGATTGCTTTATCCTAGGTATTCCTTGAAGAGGTGGGGTTTCAGGTGTCTCCGGAAGGTGGTGATTGACTCCGCTGTCCTGGCATCGTGAGGGAGTTTGTTCCACCATTGGGGTGCCAGAGCAGCGAACAGTTTTGACTGGGCTGAGCGGGAACTGTACTTCCTCAGTGGTAGGGAGGCGAGCAGGCCAGAGGTGGATGAATATACATACATATACATACATACATACATATACATACATACATATACATACATATACATACATACATATACATACATACATATACATACATACATATACATACATACATATACATACATACATATACATACATACATATACATACACATACATATATATATATTTTTTTAAATCAGCGCAACAAAACCCCCCCAAAAAACAGTTTACCTTTGGTATTTTACAATCATCATATCTAGCTAAATACACTGAACAATAATATAAAAACGCAACATGCTACAATTTCAAAGATTTTACTGAGTTACAGTTCATAAGGAAATCAGTCAATAGAAATAAATTCCTTAGGCCCTAATATATATTTTTTTACTTTTATTTAACTAGGCAAGTCAGTAAAGAACAAATTCTTATTTCCAATGACGGCCTAGGAACAGTGCCTTGTTCAGGGGCAGAACGGCAGATTTTTTACCTTCTCAGCTCGGGGATTCGATTTTGCAAGTCCAGCGCTCTAACCACTAGGCTAGCTGCTGCCCCGGATTTCACATGACTGGGAATACAGATATGCATCTGGTAGGGGTGTGGATCAGAAAACCAGTCAGTATCTGGTGTGACCACCATCTGACTCATGCAGATTTTTTGGGCCTTTTCGCAGCATGCTTGTAAGGCTCTGATTATCCAAAAGGGTTCCAACAAGTATTCTACTGTACTCCTCTGTAACTCCTCTGTAGAGTTTATTTTCCATCTATTCGCTCTCGAAGATGCTTCTTTATAGATCGACACAGCTGGCTAGCCTATGGTTCCCAGTGGGGTGATGAGAGTAGCATAGTACGATGGTTTGAGCAGAGTAGTAGAATAGTCCCACAGCATTATCAGCAAACCGCTCGCCCACACGACACTATCTGCCCGATACAATTAAAACCAGGATTCATCTGTAAAGAGCACACTTTTCCAGCGTGTCAGTGGCCATCGAAGGTGAGCAATTGCCCACTGAAGTTGGTTACGACACCGAACTGCAGTCAGGTCAAGACCCCGGTGAGGAAAATGAGCACGCAGATGAGCTTCCCGAGACGGTTTCTAACAGTTTGTGCAAAAAATTATTCAATTTAGCTAACCCAGTTTCATCAGCTGTCCGGGTGGCTGGTCTCAGACATTCCCGCAAGTGAAGAAGCCAGATGTTGAGGTCCTGGGCTGGCATTGTTACACGTGGTCTGCAGTTGTGAGACCGGTTGGGCGTACTGCCAAATTCTCTATAACGAGAATCAGAGGCGGCTTATGGTAGAGAAACAAATTCTCTAGCAACAGCTCTCGTGAACATTCCTGCAGTCAGCATGGCAATTGCATCTGTGGCGTTGTGTGACAAAACTGCATATTTTAGTGGCCTTTTATTGTCTCCAGCACAAGGTGCACCTGCGTAATGAATTTGAGTGAAACACTTTTGTCCGTATGTACATTTTCTGGGATCTTTTATTTCATGTCCTGAAACATGGTACCAACACTTTAAATGTTGCGTTGATATTTTTGTTCAGTGTAGTAATTGTTTACCCACCTCATACAGCACAGTGTTTAACATACTGACAAAATTGTGAAATAGGACTTGGGTGACGCTTTGGGCAAATTAGGGGGTCTTATGCCCTACGCCTTGGAAAAAAATTGTCTAAAGGAAACACTGCTGTGACTAATGTCTAAAGGTAAGTCCCAACTGACCAGGGGCTTGTGCAGGACTGAGCTGTTGGAGGTGACTGTTTGCTCGCCCTCCTGCATCATGGCCATCTCGCCGCTGTCGTCCGAACCGTCCGCCAGGCTGTTGACCGAGCTGCTCTGGGAGCTCGCGCTGATGGACATGGAAGGCAGCGAATGGGAGCTCTCCATGCTGTTGACCGTACCTGTCCGCAGCATGTACTGCTCCACGTCCTGGAGACAGAGGGATAGCGGTTAGGAGAACTGGTGATAACATATGCACGATCACGCACACACAAATGCATAGCTAGCCTACATACACATAGGCAGTGTTACCAATACTTAAAACACCTATACACACAAACCTTGCATGTACACCCCCTCCCCCCTGTACACACACCTAAATAAACCCATACGCACTCTCAGATGCAGTTCAATCATAAGGCATTCATTGGATTCCTGTTTCCTAAGCAAGGCCCTGGGGGAACACAATTAGATGCCGAAAGGTCATCAAAAAGAAAGGAAGACCAAGGCACTCTTCATATAATTAATTAAAATGCCTTTAGTTGTATGGCATGTTCAATGGAAACAAATATTTTTAAATGCTGATGGGATCAAAGTTATTTGTATTGGAGGAAGAGGATGAGAGGTCATACAATGTGTCGAGGCACACAATTTTGGACTACACTGTGGTGACGTATGCTATTAAAAAGACAGGATGGATGCTAATGCTAGCTGTATTCCTGAACAGAGTGGTGGTGCACAGCCCAATCCTCTTCCTCTAAATTAACCTTTACGGGATCGGTGTCCCTACACTGGGACGGTGGATGCTAACATGCGCTGAAGTGACTAGAATGTAATTGTAAGTAACAGCAAACTTTCCAGGACATAGACATGTCTTACATGGGCAGAAAGCTTAAAATTATTGTTAATCTAACTGCACTGTCCAATTTAGAGTAACTATTAGTGAAAAAAAAAAACATGCTATTGTTTAAATGCAAAAAAAAAAAAAAAAAAAAAAAAAAATCACAGCAACTGGTTTGATATATTCACCTTTGAAAGTAAATAATGTACTTACATTCAGTAATCTTGCTCTGATTTGTCATCCTGAGGGTTCCATAGATAAAATGTAGCATAGCTTCATTTGAAAAAAAATCTATTTTTATTTTCAAATGTAGGAACTGGGTTCTACAGTTTGAACCCCTGCCGTCTCTGGTCCACACCCACCCCACCATCTAGCTGTGTGAAAGTTAGTGTATAAGCTAATGATCCATTATGTATGACATTCCTGGGAGTTTGTAAACTTACAAAAATAATATGGTAATACAAAATGTATGTTTTCTATAGTTATGTACTTGAAAATGTATCAATTGACCAATTCGGCACATTTGGGCAAACTTGATATAAACTACTGGGCAGTAGTGCAATGCTTCACTTGATCAAATCTAAAACTGCAGACACTGCTGCCATCTAGTGGCCAAAATCGAAACTGCAACTAAACTGCAATATATTATTGGCTTTCTCTTGCATTTCAAAGCTGGAACAAAAAGAAAAACATTTTTTGTTGTATTATCTTTTACCAGATCGAATGTGTAATATTCTCCTACATTCATTTCACATTTCAACAAACTCCAAAAGTGTTTCCTTTCAATGGTTTCAAGAATAAGCACATCCTTGCTTCAGGTTCTGAGCTACAGGCAGTTAAGGTTTGGGATGTCATTTTAGGTGAAAATGGAAAAAAAGGGTCCGATAATTACGAGGTTTTAAGACCAGTGCGTTCTGTGGTCTGTCTTCCCCCTCCTCACTCAACACATCCTTTTTTCTTATGGTTCTGGTCCTACATCATCCTCGGCTAACTGTTACTACTCTCCCTCCACGTAACATCTCCATGTCCTCCCCGCTTTCTTTCTCCCCCACCGCTATCTTCTCTCTTTTGTTCGTCCCTCTACTGCCTCTCCTCCAAGTTCACTTTCTCCCCCATCCCTCGTTATCTCCTTTTTATGCCATTTATCTCATCCTCCCCTCTCTCTACCTGCACCCCCCCCCTCTCAACCTGCCATTTCTCTCCTCCTCCCTTCTACCACCTCATCAACTCTTCTCCATGCTTACCACCTACTCCCCATCATCCCTCCCACCCACATCACCCCTCCCCCCCACCACCACCTCCCTCACTCCTCATACCTCCTCCTCCTCCCCTCCCTCGGGCTGGGGTCCGTTGAGGGCCTCGTGGAAAAGGATCTTCTTCATTTTGCGGTACTGCAGGTTGTCCAGCTCCCGCACCGCGTCTTTGGTGCGAGCTATCAGGTCCATCACCGCCGTGTGAGGACGCTCTCTGCATAGGAAATGGTGCTGAGGGAGAGGAAGGGAGAATGGGTTCTAAGGTTAATCCAGCAGGCAAAACTGGTCAAATTGATGTTGGAATTACATAAAGTCAAGTTGTTATGACCTCATGTCAATCAATGCCATCTTTGTTGGTTTAATGCATCAACCATTAGCCTAGCTGGGAAAACTGGTTGCAATGAGATCTTTGAAACCTGATTACAACGTTCCAACAATTCTGGTTGTAAGGGCGTAATTTCTACCTGACGATGCCACTTGGAGCCGTTGGCAAGTTAAGGTTCACTTTAAACTGGAGCCATTGAAGACATGCTTCTTTGCCATTATGAGAATAAGGAATCACAGCACCTCTTTGGGCCACCTCTGATATTATTAATGGGTAAAGTGTTCATGGCCATTCCTTGGCTTCTACATGTTTGTGTCGTGCCTTCTTTAGATTTTTTTAAACTTCAAATAACTCTTTAATTAAAGAGGAAACCTAGACCAAGAGATAGCGTTTACCTTCAGCAGCACATCAGAGGTAGGTCTGTCCTGGTGGATCTTCTGCAGACACGAGTCCACAAAGTTATGGAAATAATCAGACCTGAAAAGGACGAGACCAAACAACGAGAAACTATTCACAGTTGCACTATAAAAACAGTACTCATCTATCTACAGGAGTGTCAAACTCATGCCAGCAGGCCATATGTTTGACAGCCCTGATCCACACCAATGGCTCATATTGTTCTCAGAAAGTAGCCTGGTCCCAGATCTGTTTGTGGTAAGTCCTAAGGTCATTGTCATAGGAGGAGGCTATACAGCACAACCATATCTGGGACCAGGCTACCCAGAAAGTATATTGACACTAAACAAAGAGGGCGCAAGAACCACCTGCGTGCTCAGTCATTGGCTTACCAGTGATTGGACTGCAGAACAGGACTCTCGTTCTGGGCAATGTGGTATAAGGCACTCATAGCATTCATATTGAACAGAGGCGGCTTCCTCTCCGCTGCATAGAGAGACAGAGACAAAGTTCAGGAGACATACAGCATCAAAACACACTCAAGGCCAGATTTGTATAATAAAATACAGGTGTGAACCATCCAGAGGTGTGAGGCCCAAGGGGAGTCAGAGGGGCGGGGCCACTCTGGGAATCTCCGCCGACATCACAGGATTCCCCCTGAACAAACCCCTTATTACTGGAGCATGTGAAGGGACAGTGGCAAATACACACAAGAAATAAAGAAGAACAATGGAGACATGGGGGGGGGGGGATAAGGAAAAATATAGAATGAAGAGAAGATAAAAGGACAGAGGACACAGAGACAAAGGTAAAGAACGGCCTAAAAGAGGAAGAACTTGTGAGAGTGATTTCTGTAGCCACAAAAGAGACTATTTAATTTGGTAATAATCTAAAGGATCTTTGGTTTGTAAGTGAAGTGCTCTGAACCAGGCTTGGATTTTGTTGAACCGGCTGAGTGCCATTCTGCGAACATTAAATATATAATTTCGATTTTTGCAACTATTCCTCTTCCTCTTCCTTACACCACCCCTCGCTACCACATAGATCAGAACCCCTCTGGACTGATCAGTGGTGGAAAACGCGGGCACTAGAAGTGGTGACAGAGTTACTTTGGTATATTAAGAATGGATGCTGCATTGTTAAAGCAGTTGGCTTCGCGCGCAACTGTGCAAAAGAAAGGCACAGACCTCTTGAGAACTGAAGTGGCCAGGTTGGCTCAGGCAGGGAAGAACAGTAGGCCTGGAGTGGGTACCCAAATACCTAGGCTACAAGAACAGGATGACAATGAGGTCTATCTGCTTTCATTCGAGAGGTTAGCAGTAAGAGAACTATGGGCCCTGCAGCAGTGGGCAGGGATGCTGGCTCCCTGTGTTTGGGCGTGCGCAGGCTGCATATTTCAACCTGGATTCTGCAGAAGCAGAGGACTACAATAAATTAAAAGGCCGAAATCTTCTCGTTAATGTCTGAATCCGCGGGCACAGAGCAAGCGTTTCCACAGGTGGACCTTCGATAGCAATGCATCAGAGAGAGCCCAAATGCACCAACTAATACGGCTGACCGGGGTTGACTTGAACCAAAAAAAACAGGAACCGGGGCAGTCATCGAAAAACTGGTGATGGACAGCTCCCACCGGAGTGGTATGGCAACCCCCAGACAGCAGATGAGCTGGTCCAGCTAATAGAGACTTGCCAAGCCACCACGGAGCTGGTGCGCACGTCTAGAGCAGAGATGGCCCGCTCCGGTACCAATGCCCAGTCTGAAGAGGCCAATGGAAAGGCCCCAGGGGAGACCTGAACCGGAGGCGAGAGAGCCCCGTGGAACATTCCCCGAACCAGCACCAAGGAGGTATCCACCTAAGGTGAGTGAGAGAGTGTTTCCGATGTAGGGAGCTCAGGTATACTTCATCAATCAAATGGATTTGAAGCGTTTTAATAAATCAGCTGATGTCACAAAGCGCTATACAGAAACCCAGCAAGCAATGCAGCTGTAGAGGCACGAGCACAGTGGCAAGGAAAAACTCCCTAGAAAAGCAGGAACCATGGCAGTGCCCCCTTAGTGATGAACCCATGCCTCCGGTAAAAAGGGCATGCATCCATGTAATCTATACCCACAGTGTTGGACCGCAGAGGGAGCCCCAGCCATGATGGTACCTGTGGAAATCCAAGGACAGGACGCAGAAGGGGTGCTCGACTCAGGTAGTAGGATTACCCTTGTTCTGTCACACTTTGTACAGGAGGGAGATGTGTGTCAGGAACAGAGGACAGACTTGTGTATCTATGGGGACATGTGCATATACCCAGTGGCACTGTGCACCAAGAAGGTGGAGGCGGTGAAGCATTTACCGGTACTGCTAGGGAGAGACTAAACAGAACCACCCCAAGCCCGCACCGGAGCTCATAAGAAATGCAATGCAGTCACTGGCACACACAGAAAACACATCCCCAAAAGGTGTCCCAATGGCACTAGGAGAAGTCTCTTCTTCACCCAGATCGAGTGTGGGGAGGAAGAAAAGGAAATTCAAGATCAGAGGCTCAGGCAGCTTGTTTCAAGAAAAGACAGTGGACACATGCCCAGGTATTTCCTCCGTTGGAATACCTGGGCATGTGTCCACTCTTTTCTTGAAACAAGCTGCCTGAGCCTCTGATCTTGAATTTCCTTTTCTTCCTCCCCACACTCGATCTGGGTGAAGAAGAGACCAAGGTCCCGCACAGCCCCCAGTGAGTAGACAGCCTGATGAGTTGACAGGACAGTTTGGCACCACACAGCTGCGCGACCCGGACCTGGTCTCGGCGTGACGCAGAGTGAAGCGGAGGGTGTCAATGAGCAAAACCCTCCTTATTACTGCATAAAGAAGGTCTTTCCACTGTACTGGGTGGTTAAGAGAAGGGGTGAAGTGCGGGAGCACTTAATGGTGCCTAGAGCATAGAGAGACATGGTACTGTACCTGGTGCATTCACATGTTTTAGGAGCCAACTTGGCAGTAGACAAAACTAAGGAGCGCATCATAAGTAGAATCTACTGGCCGGGCATTACAAGTCATGCAGATTAGTACTGCAAGTCATGTCCCCAAAGTCAATTACAGAATCCCGCACATCCCCCTCCATCATTGAGATGCCCTTAGAGTGGATAGCTATGGAGCTGGTGGGTCATATTCCCAAATCAGTCCAGGGGCACGAATATATACAGGTGGTAATCGATTATACCCCAAACCCATTCCCCTGCGCAATTTATCCACTAAAAGGATTTGCTAAAGAGTTTCAAATGTTTTCCGAGTCAGCCTACTCTCCTCTATTTTGACCAACTAGGGGACCCTGTTTATGTAACGCATAACGAAAGACTTGTGTGCCTTGCACCAGGTAAAACAGATACGCACGAGTGTATATCATCCTCAGATGGTTTATGCAAACGCTTAAATAAAACAGTTAAGTCAATGCTAAAAAAAAAGTTGTGTAACGGGACGAGAGGAACTGGGACATGTTATTACCTCACTTGCTGTCTGCTCTTAGGGAGGTGCACCAGTCGTCAACGGGCTTCTCCCCATTCAAACTGTTATATGGGAGGCCGTAGTGTGGGATCCTGGACCTCAACAAGGAGGCATGGGAAGCCCAGCCGAGTCCCCACAGAACATGCCACCTTAGTGCGAGACAGGATGGCCGCAGTGTGGCCAACAGTGAAGGAACACATGGAGCGAGCAGCAAGCGCAACTGAAAGCCCACAACAGGACTTTCCAGCCCCAAAGTTAATGTAGGAGATAAGGTACCCCTTTTAATTCTGAAAGCTGAACATAGGTTCTTAGCGCATTGGAGGGGTCCATATGAAGTATCGGCAAAATGATCACCTGTAAATTACTGTTAGGCAGACAGGTAGGAGAAAACCTGAACAGCTACAAGGAGTACCACGAGAGAAATGGAAAACGTTATGCTCTGCTCCCTTCCCGCAGCCCATCAAGATCAACCCCCGACAGAGGTGCAGGTGAGGAAGTCGCTGACGCACAAGCACGAGCAGGACCTACGGGCCCTAGTGAACCGACGCTGGGAGATATTCTCAGCCCTCCCAGGGAATACAGATCTCATCCAGCATCATATATACACGGAGCCAGGCAAGGCCTTACAGAATCCCTGCTGCGCAAAAAAAAAACTGTCAGTGGGGGTAAGATATGCTGGGTTGGGGAGTTGAGGCGTCTCAACAAAAAAAAAGAACAGTAGCGTAAACTAGATGGTTCTTCAGCTTGCAACCCTTTAACTTCTCTATCGTCCATAGATCCGGGGTCCATCACAGAAACAGACACGCTATCCTGCCACGACGCCCTAGTCGCGGCTGGTGCTCAACCTGCTGTGTTGATTCTGAGGACGCGGGTGTTTCAACCATCCAGAGGTGTGGGGGCCAAGGATATTCAGAAGGGCGGGGCCACTCTGGGAATCCCCGACGTCACACCCCTCATTAGGGGTGGGGGAAAGGACGGGGGCAATTACGCACGAGAAAAATAGAACAATGGAGACCCCCGGGGGAGAAAGAACAGGAAGAAATACAGAACAAAGAGGATAAAATGACAAGAGGACATTGAGAGACAGACAAGTTTAGCCACAAGAGAGACTAATTTGGTGATTATCGAAATGATCTTTAGTTTGTAAGTGAAGTGCTATGAACCGGGCTTGGATTTTGTTTCCCCTTTCTTGAACCGGCCTTGTGACAATGTGAACATTAAATGCACTACATGATCAAAAGTATGTGGACACCTGCTCGTCGAATCTGTCATTCTAAAAATCATGGACATTAATATGAAGTTGGTCCCATCTTCGCTGCTTTAACAGCCTCCACTCTTCTAGGAAGGCTTCCACTAGATGTTAGAACATTGATTCGGGGAATTGCATCCATTCAGCATTAGTGAGGTCGGGGACTGATGTTGGGCAATTAGGCCTGGCTTGCAGTCGGCGTTCAAATTCATCCCATAGGCGTTCAATGGGGTTGAGGTTAGGGCTCTGTGCAGGCCAGTCAAGTTCTTCCATACGCACCTCAACAAACCATTTCTGTATGGACCCCACCTTTTGCACGAAGGCATTATCATGCTAAAACAAGAAAGGGCCTTCCCAAACTGTTGCTACAAAGCTGGAAACACAGTCGTCTAGAATGTCATTGTATGCTGTAGCGTTAAGATTTCCCTTCACTGGAACTAAGGGGCCAATCCCAAACCATTAATAGCCCCAGACCATCATTCCTCCTCAACCACACTTTACAGTTGGCACTATGCATTGGGGCAGGTAGCGTTCACCTGGCATCCGCCAAACCCAGATTCGTCCGTCCGACTGGCAGATGGTGAAGCATCACTCCAGAGAAAGCGTTTCCACTGCTCCAGAGTCCAATGGCGGTGAACTTTACACCACTCCAGCCGACGCTTGGCATTGTACATGGTGATCGTAGGCTTGTGTGCGGCTGCTCGGCCATGGAATCCCATTTCATGAAGCTCCAGACGAACAGTTCTTGTGCTGACGTTGCTTCCAGAGGCAGATGATTTTTACGCGCTACAGCACTCGCTGGTCCCATTCTGTGAGCTTGTGTGGCCTACCACTATGCAGCTGAGCCGTTGTTTCTCCTAGACGTTTCCACTTCAGAATAACAACACTTACAGTTTACCAGTGGCAGCTGTAGCAGGGCACAAATTTGACGAACTGACTTGTTGGAAAGGCGTGATCCTATGACGGCTCCATGTTGAAAGTCACTGAGCTATCGAGCCATTCTTCTGGAAATGTTTTTCTGTGGAGATTGCATGGCTGTGTGCTCGTTTGACAAATAGTCAAATCTACTAATTTGAAGGGATGTCCACATACTTTTGTATATATAGTGTATATAATTTAGATTTTGCAACATAAAAATCAGACTCTTCCTCCGTTTACCGCGCACCTTTCTATCGCATAAATCGGAACTCCTCTGGACCGATCACACAGAAAACACAGTTAAAACAACTTTGCGACTTTATTTTACATAAATAAATCAAGTGTTTGCTTGTGCTCAGGCTCAGTTTGGCACTTCAGGGACGAGGCAATTTGTTCCATTGTGCCAGGCAAGCTCAATGAAGCACAAAGTATTGGCAAGAAAACTAATAGTAGACGCAAAAACATATCAAGAATAGATATACAGTACATACACCTTAAAAGACTGAACATGTGAATTATATGGCCTGTGCTTAGCTTACCCAGCTCTATGGCAGTAATGCCCAGTGACCACACATCCACTTTGCCGTCGTACTGGCCCTCGTCCATGGCCAGGATCACCTCAGGAGCCATCCTGTACGGAGGTAAAACACATCGACGCCAGTGTGAGACACCACTATTTCTGTTTTCCAAATGTCAACTTATTCCCAACAATGGGGACTGGTAGAAAGTAGTGCAATATATAGGAAAGAATTCAATATGTACACATCCTATAACAGGTGTTGCCAATTTGTTTCTTCCACACAGCAGCAGCACCCCCCCCCCCCCCCCCCTTCCAGCATTGAAGAACATACTGCACCCCCCTATGCGCCACGTCTATTTCTATGGGCACAAGCACTGTTCATGACAAACTGTTCACACCTCTCGTTGGCGGAGAGAACATTTGGTTGCTTTAAAGCTTATTTCCTGCAATTCTACAGATTTTGCCAAGTCTAATGTGTGTTCATGTGATATGAGTGACTCAAACATTACAACTAAATCTATGGGCAAAAAAGAAAAACGAGCTGACATGGGCTAGTTGACCTGGACATTTTTGACAAGTAATAAATAGCTCCCTATGGTATGTAATAACTGACATGACAAGCAGAAAACTGATGACGCAGTACTAAATTTCAAAATTACACCTAGTGCATTCTACTACTATAACTTTCAAGAGTAAGTTGAAAGCCGGACTGAGTTCCTTTAAATAAATGTAGTACACACACAGTACCAGTCAAAAGTTGACACCTACTCATTCAAGGGTTTCTTTGTTTTTACTATTTTCTACATTGTAGATTAATAGTGAAGACATCAAAACTATGAAATAACACATGTAATCATGTAGTAACCAAAAATGAACAAATCAAAATATATTTTATATTTGAGATTCTTCAAAGTAGCCACCCTTTGCCTTGATGACAGCTTTGCACATTCTCCCAACCAGCTTCATGAGGTAGTCACATTTCAATTTACAGGTGTGCCTTGTTAAAATGTTAATTTGTTTCCTTAATGCGTTTGAGCCAATCTGTTGTGACAAGGTAGGGGTGGGTATACAGAAGATAGCCCTATTTGGTAAAAGTCTATATTACGGCAAGAACAGCTCAAATAAGCAAAGAGAAACAACTGTCCATCACTACTTTAAGACATGAAGGTCAGTCAATGCAGAAAATATCAAGTACTTTGAATGTTTCTTAAAGTGCAGTCGCAAAAACCATCAAGCGCTATGATGAAACTGGCTCTCATGAGGACCGCCAAAGGAAAGGAAGACCCAGAGTTACCTCTGCAGCGGAGGGTAAGTTAGAGTTACCAGCCTCAGAAATTGCAGCTCAAATAAACGCTTCAGAGTTCTAGTAACAGACATCAACTGTTCAGAGGAGACGGCATGAAATCAGGCCTTCATGGTCAAATTGCTGCAAAGCAACCACCACAAAAGGACACCAATAAGAAGAGACTTGCTTGGGCCAAGAAACACGAGCAATAGCCATTAGACCGGTGAAAATCTGTCCTTTGGTCTGATGAGTCCAAATGTTCAATTTTTGGTTCCAACCGCCGTATCTTTGTGAGACGCAGAGTAGGTGAACGGATGATCGCCGCCTGTGGTCCCCACCGTGAGGCATGGAGGAGGTGTGATGGTGCTTTGCTGGTGACACTGTCAGTGATTTATTTAGAACTCAAGGCACACTTAACCAGCATGGCTTCCACAGCATTCTGCAGTGATACGCCATGCCAACAGCTCTGACACACACACTTATCCCACCAGACATGCCACCAGGGGTCTTTTCACTGTCCCCAAATCCAGAACAAATTCAATAAAGCGTACAGTATTATAGAGCCCTTATTGCATGGAACTTCCTTTCATCTCATATTGCTCAAATAACAGCAAACCTGGTTTCAAAAAACAAAGCAACACCTCACAGCGCAACACGTCTCCCCTATTTGACCTAGCTAGTTTGTGTGTATGTATTGATATGTAGGCTACATGTGTCTTTTTTTAATTTTTTTATGTAGTTCTGTCCTTGAACTGTTCTTGTCTATTGATGTTCTGTATTATGTTTCATGTTTTGTGTGGACCCCAGGAAGAGTAGCTGCTGCTTTTGCAACAGCTAATGCGGATCCTAATACAATACCTAATCTGGTTTGCTCTTAGTGGGACTATCATTTGTTTTTCAACAAAGCAATGACCCAACACACCTCCAGGCTGTGTAAGAACTATTTGACCAAGAAGGAGAGTGATGGAGTGCTGCATCAGATGACCTGGCCTCCACAATCACCCAACTTCAACCCAATTGAGATGGTTTGGGATGAGTTGGAATGCAGCGTGAAGGAAAAGCAGCCAACAAGTGCAAAGCATATGTAGGAACTCCTTCAAAACTGTTGGAAAAGCATTACAGGTGAAGCTGGTTGAGAGAATGCCAAGAGTGCGTAAAGCTGTAATCAATAGGGCACCGGTCGGCCCACCCTGCCAACCGGTACCCTATATAGTGCACTACTTCTGACCAGGGCCTCTGTTGTAGTGGCAGTATATAGGGAATAGGGTGCCATCTGGGACACATCCTTTGTATTTTGTCCTACTTCTGGATCATATCGCTATTGTCATCAATAGAGTTGGCAATCTTACAATAATGACCATAGAAACAACAGAGGAGGCCAGTGTCTCACCAGTAGGGCGTGCCCACGAACGAGTTGGCCGGGGCAATAATGGAGGCTGAGCCAAAATCACCCAGTTTCACCTGGCCAGGCTCGGTCAGCAAGATGTTACCAGCCTTCACATCCCTGGAGAGAAAGTGTGGGGGAGACACCATTATTATTCATTGAGTATTCAGTTTCTTATTATTAATTGACGTCATCATTGACTCAATAATATTAAGTCAGTAAATAAATATATTTATTAACTAAGTCAATATTATATGTTCTCTTTGGCAATGTATGTGGTAACACTTTCTATGCCAATAAAGCCTTTTTAATTGGAAGGAGAGGAGAGAGAAAGAAGTGGGGTAGAGAAAAAAAAAGAGACTGGAAGGGAGGAAGCTAGAGAGGGAGAGAAAGAGCAAGATATAAATAGAATGGAACAGAGAGACCGAGATAGAAAGGGATAGATACGTTTTTTTTAAAGGGTTAAAACATCCATGACACACCTCCCATTCAACAATGAGCGCTTATGTTTGGATTACATTTCTTTCATTCTCTCTTTTTTTCCCTTCCCGTCCCATCGTGTGGGGGAGGAGAGAGGTTCACTCACCTGTGAATCATGTTGTGAGAATGAAGATACACCAGGCCCTGCAATGCACCGTGGGTGATGGCTGCTATCTCCTGTTCCTGGAGGGGCTTCTTGTGGACTACGCACACAGAGGGAGACAAAATTAACAGTTATGCACTCATTCTTTGACGGCTTGGTCGTGTTCATTCGGGCACACAAAAAACCTTTTGCAACAGAACGAAAATAAGCTTTTCTTATTTGATAACAAACACAGGTTGTCCCTCCCGTTTCAGTTCGTGTTCTACCATTACGCAACTAATGAACACAACCCTGGTTTACTTCCACCACCCCAGTGTACAGCACATGAAGTACTTGTTTAAACGTAAACTTGAACTTAAACCATCTAGTTGTTTTCCACTCACCTTCCAGTAGGTCGGAGGCTGAACCCAAACAATACTCCATTACCAGCTAAGAGAATGAAGGAGAGAGAGAGAGATGGAGGTTAACATATGGAGCAAGAAGGGGGGAAACGTGATGGAGAGCCGGTCAAAATGTATTCCCTACACCTTCCCCATGGCCACTTCAATGTTTGCAAGGTGGATGAAATATGATGGAAGCTCCTCCACTACACTGCATATACCTATCCAGACCCTTTAGATCTGCCAACACTGAAGGGTTAGGGCCAAGGGGAAGGGATAGGGAGTGAATAGGGGCTGACTGAAAACATCAATAATCAACGAGTGAAAGTTAATTTGTCAGTGACCCTTAGTCCAAGTGTCAATACCAAATGGCACCCTATTCAGCCCTATGGCCCCCAAAAGTAGTACACTATAGAGGGAATAGGGTACCATGTTTGAGTTAAAGAAGTGCTTCACTTACCCATGCTGTGTGCTCTCTCAGGTAGCAACCTCTGTACTCCACAGTGTTGGGGTGGTGCAGTTTCTGGAGAAACTTTACTTCTTTGATGATATCCTGCCATTTCTTCATAAGAGAAAAAGATCTCAAACATTAAAAACTTGGCCTACACCATTACAACAGATGGCAAATGTGGTGAACACTTTTTAAATTTTTTATAACAAGGTACATTTGACCATTACTCAATCTGTGTTCCTACCTCATTGGACTGCTTGCCACCGTAGGACATTTTCTTAATGGCCACCACTTCATTGGTGCGGATGTCATGTGCCTAATGTAAGGAATAGGGGGTAAGGAAGGGTTAAAATTAATCATTTCTAATCATGCTAACAGTGGCCACTGGCCGCACACATATCATCAAGTGCATGCACAGACAAATTGATAAACTACAGCTTCACCTCTTTCACACTCCTTTCCCCCTCCATCCTTCAGTAGTCACTTTTTCACCATCTATTTAAAAAGGACCTTTCATCCTTCACCGATCTCTTACCCTGTGCTACCTTTTTACCCATAACTACCCACCTCCTACCTTTCATCCTTCACTTGTCTTCAGCTAGCCTAGTGGCTGCCTCCCTATCATTTCACCCTTCATCTTATCAACACCCATTCCATTTCTCTTCCCAGTTCTCATGCATCCATCACTGAAGTTTTGCCTGAATTCCCCTACTACAAGTTTTTACTATGTACCAAATACTGTACTGTGTATTATTTAGGAGTGTTTAGTAAAAATGTATGCAGCACCAAATGACAAATATCTCAGCTCATCCATTCTAAGAAATCATCTCCCAAAAAGGGACACAATAAACAGTAAACTACAGAGTGAGATGCATCCATTTGCCCACTTAAGCCAAGTCCACAGATGCCCCCTTTCTTACGAAGTAGACCGCTCCGAAGCTGCCATGGCCGATCTCCCGCAAGTCGGTGAACAGCTTCTCAGGGTCATCTCGGTAGAAGAGCTCAGCTACCTCTGGGTCCTTCAGGCTCCCGGCCCGCACACTGGACGGCATGGCCAGCGCCTGAACAAATGAACGAACACACACACACACAGGTATGAGGCTTTGAGCTTAAGTTTGTCTGCATTGAAATGTAGCCAACATGTCAGGATTGCAATGAATTCCATTCCAATTCCGGAAGAGAAATTAAAAAGTTCCTCAAAGCCTTTGAATATCGGACGTGCATAAAGATGGCGGCCTCCACGCCTACCACAAATGACTTGTTTGCCAAGTTCTCTGTTTTGTACCTTGCTTTTTGTGACTTTGGTATCTGCATTAGCACATTCTCTCTGCTAACGCATAGCAAGCAGTACCGGAGCTTCAAGTCTAGGTCCAAATGACTCCTTAACAGCTTCTACCACCAGCAATAAGAATGCTGAAAAATGTATCAAAACGGCCACCCAGACCATTTACATTGACCCCCCGTTGTTTTTACACTGCTGCTACTCGCTGTTTATTATCAATGCAGTCAATTCACCCGTACCTACATGTACAAATTACCTCGACTATCCTGTAACCTCGCACATTGACTCTGTACCCCCTGTATATAACCTTGTTATTGTTATGAACTTTGTTACTTTAGCAAATATAGATGATCAGGCTGTTCATTGTGATCTGTGGAATGTTGTCCCACTCCTCTGCAATGGCTGTGCGAAGTTGACAGATATTGTCTGGAATAAGTTGTCGTACACGTTTCCTTTGTCAAAATAATCCATCCACCTGACAGGTGTGGCATATAAAGAAGCTGATTAAACAGCATGATCATTACACATGTGCACCTTATGCTGGGGACAATAAAAGGCCACTAAAATGTGAAGTTGTGTCACATAACACAATGCCACAGATGTCTCAAGTTAAGGGAGTGTGCAATTGGCATGGTGACTGCAGGAATGTCCACCAGAGCTGCTGCCAGAGAATTGAATGTTAATTTTTCTACCATAAGCCACCTCCAACTTCACTTCAGAGAATTCGGCAATATGTCCAAACCGCCTCAAAACTGCATAATGATGTATGGCTTCGTGTGGGAGAGCAGTTTGCTGATGTCAACGTTGTGAACAGAGTACCCATGGTGGCGGTGGGGTTATGGTACGGGCAGGCATAAGCTACGGACAACGAACATAATTGCATTTTATCAATGACAATATCATTGCACAGAGATACGGTGACGAGATCCTGAGGCCCGTTTTAGTGCCAATCATCCACTGCCAGCACCTCATGTTTCAGCATCGCCTTCGCATGTCGCAATGATCTTTACACAATTCCTGGAAGCAGAAAACATCCCAGATCTTCCATGGCCTGCATACTCAACAGACATGTCACCCATTGAGCATGTTTGAGATACTCATGATCGACAGTGTGTTCCAGTTCTAGCCAACATCCAGCAAGTTCGCATAGCCATTGAAGAGGAGTGGGACAACATTCCATAGGCAACAATCAACAGCCTGATCAACTCTATACAAAGGAGATGTGTTGCACCAGATACTGACTGGTTTTCTGATCCCACGCCCCTACCTTTTTTTTTTAAGTATCTGTGACAGATTCATATCTGTATTCCCAGTTATGTAAAATCCATACATTTGGGCCCAATTCATTTATTTCAATTGACCGATTTCCTTATAAAAACTCTAACAGTAAAATCGTAGAAATTGTTGCATGTTGTGCTGATTTTTGTTTGGTAAAATCATTTTTTTACCCCTTTTTCTCCCCAATTTTGTGATATCCAAATTGGTAGTTACAGTCTTGTCCCATCGCTGCAACACCCGTACGGAGTCGAGGCAAAGGACGAGAGATGTGCGTCCTCCGAAACAAACTCGTCAAGCTGCAGTGCTTCTTGACACAATGCTTGCTTTACCCAGTACCCAGCCGCACCAATGCGATGCAGTGCCTTAGACCGCTGCGCCACTCAGTAGGCCCCTTGTTTAGTGTAACGTTGCAAAATTTTTTTTTGGGATAGAATCTTTTCTTAACGTTAAGGATTCAATTTATTTTAAAAGTTTACAACCCTAATCTTAAGCACAGCAAAGCTGTAAGATACCAATTGGATGACGTAGTACACAAAAAAAGGGGACCAGTTTCAGCACCACTTAACTACTGGCTGAAATTATACAAAAGTTCTGGAGAATCCGTTTTATTTTATTTTTTATTTTTTATTTTTAAACATATGAGTCATTTAGCAGACACTCCTTTCCAAAATGACTTACAGGATCAATTAGGGTTATGTGCCTAGCTCAAGAGCATTTTTCACCTTGTTTCAGGGATTTGAACCAGTGAACTTTTGGTTACTGGCCCAATGCGCATAACCAATAGGCTTCCTGCCACCCCAATCTTAAATCTTCAGGCAACTACACACATACTACACACACCTAAATCATTTCAGGAGCATGCTTTTCGGTGAAATGCATTTTGGTTAATACAGTGTTTCCCCTACCATTATGAAGGATGGGGTTGCCCCTTCCTAGCTCTGTTGCCCAACGCCAAAATCCTTCAATTGTTTTCAATCGAAAATGTTCATGTTGGTGTTGGCAATGGCATCCCAGTTGCTAATTTGGGTGCATGCCTGCACCCCACCAAAGACAAATCTGTGGGCAAACACGAATACAAGAGAGGAATTTGATATTAGCCACACCTGCATGTCATGAGGACACAATTTGATGTTGGAGATTATAAACAAATAACATTTTAGATACAAGACCACACAGAACCTTAAGTAACTATTAACACCCATTGACTTTTTCAAAATGTTGTGTTAGAGCAGGAATAAAAATATGATTGAATTGAGATTGTGTGTCACTGGACTATACACAATACCCCACAATGTCAAAGTGGAATTCAGATGTTTAAATTGTATTAAAAATAAAAGCTAAAATGTCTTCAGTCATTAAATATTTCAACACTTTGGTTATGGATAGCCTAAATAAGTTCAGGAGTAAACGTTTGCTTAACAAGTCACATAATACTGCAAAATAAACTGGCAAAGCAATTGCCTTTAATTCCTAAATACAAAGTGTAATGTTCTGGGCAAATCCAATACAACACATTACCGAGTACCACTGTACACATTTTCAAGCATCGTGGTGGCTGCATCATGTAGTGGGTATGCTTGTAATCTTTAAGGACTGGGGAGTTCAGGATTTTAAAAAAATGGTATGAGCTAAGCACAGGCAAAATCCAAGAGGAAAACTGAGTTCAGTCTGCTTTCCACCAGACACTGGTAAGATGAATTCCCCCTTCAGCAGGACAATAATCTGACAACACAAGCCCAAATCTACACTGGAGTTGCTTACCAAGAGGACAGTGACTGTTCCCGAGTGGCCAAGTTACAGTTTTGACTTGAAAATCAATGGCAAGGCCTGAAAATTGTTATCTAGTGTTGTCTTTACTCTGAAATTTAGACCCTAACACTAGCAATGACATATAACCACTGACAGCGCTTGAAAATATTGCGCAATCCAGGTGTGGAAAGTTCTTAGAGACTTATCCGGAAAAACTCACAGCTGTAATTGCTGCCAAAGGTGATTCTAACATGTATTGACTCAGGGGGTTGAATACTGATCTAATCTAGATCTGCTTATTTATTTTTTACAAATGTTAGAAATTTTCTCCACTTTGACAGATTATTTTCTGTATATCATTGTTTAAAAAAAAAAATTAAATCCATTTTAAACTAGATGGCTAGAAGGTCTGCATGCATTGAACTTAAGCATTTTCACAATTCTTACACCATAAATCGAACACACAGCAGTTGCAGATCTCTTTTAGTCCTTGTTTTTCAATTACTATTTTTCTCATATAAATGTCCCTTTCTCAAAACCCTGTCTTTCAAAGATAATTTGTAAAAATCCAAAAACTTTACAGATCTTCATTGTAAAGGGTTGAAACACCGTTTCCAATACTTGTTCAATGAACCATTAACAATTAATGAACATGCACCTGTGGAACGGTCGTTAAGACACTAACAGCTTACAAGAGGTAGGCAATTAAGGTCACAGTTATGAAAACTTAGGACACTAAAGAGGCCTTTCTACTGACTGAAAACACCAAAAGATGCCCAGGGTCACTGCTCATCTGCGTGAACGTGCCTTAGACATGGTGCAAGGAGGCATGAGGACTGCAGATGTGGCCAGGGCAATAAATTGCAATGTACGTACTGTGAGACACCTAAGACAGCGCTACAGGGAGACAGGACAGACAGCTGATTGTCCTCGCAGTGGCAGACCATGTGTAAAACCTGCAAAGGATTGGTATATCCGAACATCACACCTGCGGGACAGGTACAGGATGGCAACAACAACTTCCCGAGTTACACCAGGAACGCACAATCCCTCCATTAATGCTCAGACTGTCCGCAATAGGCTGAGAGAGGCTGGACTGAGGGCTTGTAGGTCTGTTGTATGGCAGGTCCTCACCAGACTTCACCGTTGCCTATGAGCACAAACCAACTGTCGCTGGACCAGACAGGACTGGCAAAAAGTGCTCTTCACTGACAATTCGCAGTTTTGTCTCACCAGGGATGATGGTCAGATTTGCGTTTATCGAAGGAATGAGCGTTACACCTAGGCCTGTACTCTGGAGCGGGATTGATTTGGAGGTGGAGGGTCCATCATGGTCTGGGGCGGTGTGTCACAGCATTATCGGACTGAGCTTGTTGTCATTGCAAGCAATCTCAACACTGCGCGTTACAGGGAAGACATCCTCCTCCCTCATGTGGTACCCCTCCTGCAGGCTCATCCTGAAATGACCCTCCAGCATGACAGTGCCACCAGCCATACTGCTTGTTCTGGGCATGATTTCCTGCAAGAAAGGAATGTCAGTGTTCTGCCATGGCCAGCGAAGAACCCGGATCTCAATCTCCTCAATCCCATTGAGCACGTCTGGGACCTGTTGGATTGGAAGGTGAGGGCTAGAGACATTCCCCACAGAAATGTCCAGGAACTTGCAGGTGCCTTGGTGGAAGAGTGGGGTAACATTTCACACCAAGAACTGGCAAATCTGGTGCAGTCCATGAGGAGACGCACTGCAGTACTTAGTATCTGGTGTGGACACTAGCTGCATTGACACTCACTTTTGACCCCCCCTTTGTTCAGGGACACATTATTCCATTTCAATTAGTCACATGTCAGTGGAACTTGTTCAGTTTATGTCTCAGTTGTTGAATCTTATGTTCATACAAATATTTACACGTGTTAAGTTTGCTGAAAATAAACGCAGTTGACAGTGGGAGGACGTTTCACTTAAACATGTCTCTTTTACAGTGCTTGAGCAAAAAAATAATAATTGTGGCCATAAATTGAAGGCAGTCCAACAACACGGAAGTCTCTAGGTTCCCTATAAAAAGGAGAAGTCTAGCTGGCTAGCTAACAAGATTCAGTGCTTTCAGAAAGTATTCATACCCATTGACTTGGCTATGAAAAGCCAACTGACATTTACTCCTGAGTTGCTGACTTGTTGCACCCTCGACAACTACTATGTTTAATATTTGAACATGCTGGTCATGTATGAACATTTGAACAGCTTGGCCATGTTCTGTTATAATCTCCACCTGGCACAGCCAGAAGAGGACTGGCCACCCCTCATAGCCTGGTTCCTCTCTAGGTTTCTTCCTAGGTTTTGGCCTTTCTAGGGAGTTTTTCCTAGCCACCGTGCTTCTACACCTGCATTGCTTGCTGTTTGGGGTTTTAGGCTGGGTTTCTGTACAGCACTTTGAGATATCAGCTGATGTAAGAAGAGCTATATAAATAAATTTGATTTGACTCATTCCACCATTGTTCTGTAAATAAATAAAAATTCACTTTAAATGTTTTTAATTTAACTAGGCAAGTCAGTTAACAACACATTAGTATTTACAATGATGGCCTAGGAACAGTGGGCTAACTGCCTTGTTCAGGTGCAGAACGACAGATTTTTACCTTGTCAGCTTGGGAATTCGATCTAGCAACCCTTCGGTTACTGGCCCAATGCTATAACCACTAGGCTACCTGCCGCCACATCTACAGACAATACCCCATAATGAGTGAAAACATGCTTTAATTAGTTTTTCCACATTCATTTAAAATAAAATAGAGAAATATCTCATTTACATAAGTATTCACACCCCTGAGTCAATACATGTTAGAGTCACCGTAGGCAGCGATTACAGCTGTGAGTCTTCCTGGGCAAGTCTCTAAGAGCTTTCCACACCCCGAGTGTGCATCATTTTTTTCACCATTATTTAACCAGGTAGGCAAGTTGAGAACAAGTTCTCATTTACAATTGTGACCTGGCCAAGATAAAGCAAAGCAGTTTGACACATACAACAACAGAGTTACACATGGAGTAAAACAAACATACAGTCAATAATACAGTAGAAAAATAAGTCTATATACAATGTGAGCAAATGAGGTGAGATAAGGGAGGTAAAGGCAAAAAAAAGGCAATGGTGGCGAAGTAAATACAATACATCAAGTAAAACACTGGAATGGTAGATTTGCAGTGGAAGAATGTGCAAAGTAGAGAGAAATAATAGGGTGCAAAGGAGCAAAATAAATAAATACAGTAGGGGGAGAGTTAGTTGTTTGGGCTAAATTATAGATAGGCTATGTACAGGTGCAGTAATCTGTGAGCTGCTCTGACAGCTGGTGCTTGAAGCTAGTGAGGGAGATAAGTGTTTCCAGTTTCAGAGATTTTTGTAGTTCGCTCCAGTCATTGGCAGCAGAGAACTGGAAGGAGAGGCGGCCAAAGGAAGAATTGGTTTTGGGGGTGACCAGAGATATACCCTCTGGAGCGCGTGCTACAGGTGGGTGCTGCTATGGTGACCAGTGAGCTGAGATAAGGCAGGGCTTTACCTAGCAAAGACTTATAGATGACCTGGAGCCAGTGGGTTTGGAGACAAATATGAAGCGAGGGCCAGCCAACGAGAATATACAGGTCGCAGTGGTGGGTAGTATATGGGGCTTCGTTGAAAAAACGGATGGCACTGAGACTACATTCAGATTGCTGAGTAGAGTGTTGGAAGCTATTTTATAAATGACATCGCCGAAGTCGATGATCGGTAGGAAGGTCTGTTTTACGAGGGTGTGTTAAGCAGCATGAATGAAGCAGGCTTTGTTGCAAAATAGGAAGCTGATTCTAGATTTAATTTTGGAGTGGAGATGCTTAATGTGAGTCTGGAAAGAGCGTTTACAGTCTAACCAGACATCTAGGTATTTGTAGTTGTCCACATATTCTAAGTTAGAACTGAGTATTGATGCTAGTCGGGAGGGCGGGTGCGGGCAGCGATCGGATGAAGAGCATGCATTTGGATTTACAAGCATTTAAGAGAAGTTGGAGGCCCCGGAAGGAGTGTAGTATGGCATTGAAGCTCGTCTGGAGGTTTGTTAACAGTGTCCAAAGAAGGGCCAGCAGTATACAGAATGGTGTCGTCTGACTAGAGGTGGATCAGAGAATCCCCAGCAGCAAGAGTGACATCATTGTTGTATACAGAGAAAAGAGTCGGCACGAGAATTGAACCCTGTGTCACACCCATAGAGAGTGCCAAAGGTCCGGACAACAGGCCCTCCGATTTGACACACTGAACTCAGTCTGAAAAGTAGTTGGTGAACCAGGCAAGGCAGTCATTTGAGAAACCAAGGCTGTTGAGTCTGCCGATAAGAATGCGATGATTGAAACAGTCGAAAGCCTTGGCCAGGTCGATGAATACGGCTGCACAGTATTGTTTTTTATCGATGGCGGTTATGATATCGTTGAGGACCTTGAGCGTGGCTGAGGTGCACACATGACCAGCTCAGAAACCAGATTGCATAGCGGAGAAGGTACGGTGGGATTCAAAATGGTCGGTGATCTGTTAACTTGGCTTTCGAAGACTTTAGAAAGGCAGGGCAGGGTAGATATAGGTCTGTAACAGTTTGGGTCTAGAGTGTCTCCCCCTTTGAAGAGGGGGATGACCGCAGCAGCTTTCTAATCTTTAGGGATCTCAGAAGATACGAAAGAGGTTGAATAGGCTTGTAATAGGAGTTGCAACAATTACAGCAGATCATTTTAGAAAGAGAGGGTCCAGATTGTCTAGCCTAACTGATTTGTAGGAGTCCAGATTTTACAGCTCTTTAAGAATATCAGCTATCTGGATTTGAGTGAAGGAGAAGCGCGGGGGGTGGGAAAGTTGCTGCGGGGGATACAGAGCTGTTGGCTGGGGTAGCCAGGTGGAAAGCAGGGCCAGCCATAGAAAAATGCTTACTGAAATTCTCGATTGTCGTAGATTTATCGGGGGTGACAGTGTTTCCTAGCATCAGCGCAGTGGGCAGCTGGGAGGATGTGGTCTCATTCTCCATGGACTTTACAGTGTCCCAGAACTTTTTGGAGTTTGTGCTACAGGAAGAACATTTCTATTTGAAAAAGCTAGCCCTTTATTTTCCTAACTGCCTGTGTATATTGGTTCCCAACTTCCCTGAAAAGTTGCATATCGCGTGGGCTATTCGATGCTAATGCAGTACGCCACGGGATGTTTTTGTGCTGGTCAAGGGCAGTCAAGTATGGAGTGAACCAAGGGCTATATCTGTTCTTAGTTCTACATTTTCTGAACAGGGCATGCTTATTTAAGATGGTGAGGGAGGCACTTTTAAAGAATAACCAGGCATCCTCTACTGCCGGGATGAGGTCAATATCCTTCCAGGATACCCGGGCCAAGTCGATTTTAAAGGCCTGCTTGCAGCAGTGTTTTAGGGAGCGTTTAACAGTGATGAGGGGTAATCGTTTGACAGCGGACCCATAAATTCACATGGTGTCCAGGGCACCGCTGGGGGGCTAAGGGGGGTCTATCACTGTTGCCGCTTGTTTGAGACTTATTTCTGGAAAGGTGGACTTTTAAAAGAAGATGCTCAAACTGTTTGGGCACAGACCTGGATAGCATGATAGAACTCTGCAGGATCTCTCTGCAGTAGATTGCAACTCCACCCCCTTTGGCAGTTCTAGTGCGTTGGGAACAGAGAATAAAAGGAGCAGATTTCTGGGCGTGGTAGAATAGATTCAGGGCATAATGTACAGACAAGGGTATGGTAGGATGTGAGTACCGCGGAGGTAAACTTAGGCGTTGAGTGACAGTGAGGTTGCATCTCTGGAGGCACCAGTTAAGCCAGGTGAGGTCTCTGCATGCGTGTGGGACAAAAGAGACATCTAAGGCATTTTGAGCGGGACTGAGGGCTCTACAGTGAAATATAACAATAAGAACTAGCTGAGACAGCAGTAGACAAGGCATATTGACATTAGAGGCATAAAACAATCACAGGTGTTGATCAGGAGACCTAAGACAACAACGGGTAAATGGCTATGAATGGTCAGAGCAGGTCAATTATGTACATACAGGACCTTAGTTCGAGGCTGGGGCCAACAGGTAAACAAAATGAGGTACCGTGTTATTGAAACAGTCCAGGGGGCATCTGCTGTGTACCTGAGTGGTCATTGGGGCCAATGAGCAGCAATAGGTCAGGGAGCCGTTCGGTAGTCACTACTACGCTAGGTGTGTGGGAGACAGCATTCAGAAAGCTGGCGGGCCAGGGCTAGCAGATGGGTCTTCGGCAACATCGCAACAGAAAAGCCTGTTAAGACCACATCGGGCGATTATGTCGGCAGACCACTTGTGATGGATCGGCAGGGCGCCGTGTTGACAATAAAGGGTCCAGGCCAATTGGCAAAAGAGGTATTGTAGCCCTAGAAATAGCTGGTATGTGGGCCTATGTAACAGTATAACTTTAAACCGTCCCCTCGCCCCGACACGGGCGCGAACCAGGGACCCTCTGCACACATCGACGACGGTCGCCCACGAAGCAGCGTTACCCATCGCTCCACAAAAGCCACGGCCCTTGCAAAGCAAGGGGCAACACTACTTAAGTCTCAGAGCAAGTGACGTAACTGATTGAAATGCTACTAGCGCGTACCCGCTAACTAGCTAGCCATTTCACATCCGTTACACTCACCCCCCTTTCAACCTCCTCCTTTTCCGCAGCAACCAGTGATCCGGGTCAACAGCATCAATGTAACAGTATAACTTTAAACCGTCCCCTCGCCCCGACCCGGGCGCGAACCAGGGACCCTCTGCACACATCGGCAAGGGTCGCCCACGAAGCAGCGTTACCCATCACTCCACAAAAGCCACGGCCCTTGCAAAGCAAGGGGCAACACTACTTAAGTCTCAGAGCAAGTGACGTAACTGATTGAAATGCTACTAGCGCGTACCCGCTAACTAGCTAGCCATTTCACATCCGTTACACCTAGCTCAAGGCTACCTCTAAGCTAGCTGGTGCTTGCGTCGGGACAGAGGCAGTAGCTAACAGTAGCCACTCGGTTGCAGCTAGCTAGCTGCGATGATCCGGTGTAATGAACCAGAGCAGCAGGAATCCGGTGATGTGGTAGAGAGAAGCAGTCCGATATTCTCTGGGTTGATATCGCGCTGTGCATCTGGTATTGTCTGAGCTAAAGCTGGCTGGTGTCCGAGCTAAAGGTGAAGACTGCTAGCCATGACTAACAAAGACTAATAGCTAGTTAGCTGGCTAGCTCCTGATGGAAGTTCCAGTTATAAGGAATATAAATATCAGATCCGTACCACATTCGGTGAGGCGGGTTGCTGGAAAGTATATTTGGTTCGTAGATAAAAAGTGAGATTAAAATATTTACGAACTGTCTATTTACACGGGATAAGACAAACACAAAACCGACTGTTACACCATCTTAGGTCAAAATGTGTGGTTTTAAGAATGAAATAGCAATTGTCAGGGGAGAAGCAAGATATTTGTGAGTCACAAAGCTGGTAGGGTTTCAAACCTGGCAAACAATCACTATGGGTGGGATTTTTAGGGAAGGGATGTCTGAGTAACAGGATTGGTAGGTTTCAGACCTGTCAATTAATTATTGGGGGTGGGATTTAAGGAAGGGAGTAGATTAGTCATTAAAACAATTTTTCAAAATAATTTGTGGCAAAATCTAAGAGCAATAGTTGTGTTCTGTTTATAAATATGGATCACCCTGTTAGGAGTGTAGAATTGCAGGAACATGATTTTAAAAATGCACAACTGGTCCCACAGACTCCCCACTCCCAAGCTTTTATACCCCCACTTTCAGACAAAGTTAGGCACAATATCCGCAGGTGTGTATCCCATGTTAGCGGGCAATGGAGTACTGTCAAAAGTCAAATGGAGTACTGTCAAATGGAGTACTGCCAACCCTCAAATAAGTCATGATGAACTCACTTATATAACTCAGTTTTGGACGAGACGGACTTTATGAACAGAATTATCCTATTTACACGTTGTAGTCAATTTTGACACCATTACAAATGTTTGACTAATATCAATGCAACATATGCCATCTTCTATCGGATAAGTTGTTTATTGCCTTCAGTTGCACTTTAAGGCGTTTCCGTTTTAAGACGGTCCCTTAACACTCAGTGGAGGAGAGCAACATTATAACTACATTTCGCCTCCCCAAAGAAATACGACACCGAATTGCAAAAACAAGGGGTGTAATTTGTTCACTATCGTCAGGTGATTCAGAGTGCCATTTGTATCAATGCACGTTCCGTGTAAGTTTTATTGACGAGCAAAGTCCGAATCTTTAATATAAAAGTATACCGCAGAATAGCAGGGTACTTGCAATGGGCGAAATGGCTGTTGCTGGCATTGCTAGCTTATGTTTGCTACAGTGCCAATGAACGACAGTATTTGAGACGTTACAAGCGAGCTAACCTTCGCCTTATATGACATGTCTTACCGTGGCTTTTGGGATCCACTGTAGCTAGCTGGAGAGCTAGCTAGCTGGCCTGGGATGGAAAATATTGGTCGCTCTTCTATAACGTTACCTCTTCTGCTCTATTCAACACGAGCGAGCCACATTGTTTTCATTGATATTCCATTCTTCACAAACGATTTAGCTAGCATTAGCTATGGCAGTCAATCAAAATGCTAACGAGCTGGTCTTCTCAACTGTAATCAGAAGATTACGACTGGGAAACAGTTAATCAATTTAAAGCTGACCCCGGTATTTGCTCCACTCTCGACCATATTTTATCATTATATAAATGTTATTCATTAATTGTTTTCTTTTTTTTACCCTTTCTGTCTCATTCGTTTTTTGGTTCACAACTTCATGATGGCGGAGTGGGGCGGGAGCCGACCGGAAACCGGAAAAGAAAGATAATAATTTATTAAAGGACTTCTTCTACGATACATAGGGGCTAATGCCACGTTCATATGCTAGTCAGAACTATGAAACTCAGAAATGTCCGACAAGCTAAGTGGTTAAGCCAGCACATGTTAACCACAACCGATTAGCAAGTCGGAAATGTCCGAGTTTCCTAGTTCCGACTAGGACCTGAACGCGGCATAGTTACCTGATTTGGACACAAATTGTATTTTTTTTTTTTTTTACCTTTATTTAACCAGGTAGGCCAGTTGAGAACAAGTTCTCATTTACAACTGCGACCTGGCCAAGATAATGCAAAGCAGTGCGACAAAAACAATAACGCAAAGTTACACATGGAATAAACAAACGTAGAGTCAATGGCACAATAGAAAAAGTCTATGTACATTGTGTGTAAATGTAGTACGATTAGGGAGGTACGCCAAGAAATAGGCCATAGAGGCGAAATAATTACAATTTAGCATTAACACTGGAGTGATAGATGTGCAATGATGCATGCCACTGTAGCTCAGGGGTATTCTACATAAAGAGGTCACAAGACAGTTGGTGGAACCTGTATACATTTTACATGTAATTTATCTAATAGATCATTGTTGAGCATGTATCCAGATGTCTGTTTTCAATTAAAATACTACTGTAAACAAGCACACACACCATCTCAGTTGACACAGAGATGGTCTATAATGTATAGGCTTTGGTAGAGACTAGAGGATGTGCTTGTCTATCTCTATCCAGTGGCCATGAGCAGAGACTACATTGGAGTACCAGAACATTGGCCTACTAGAGGTCATGCGAATCCATTTATTTTAGGGGGATTAGGATGAAGCTGTCCCTAGTCGCTGATTTTGGGTCAGTTTAGCATTTTCCCCACAAATTGTTAATGTTAGGATTGGGAGAAGAGACATTGATCCTAGATTTCATTAGGGGAAACCATCCCTGAGCCTATATAGGCATATCTGCAGGGGAAACCATCCCTGAGCCAATACAGGCATATCTGCAGGATATTAGAGGTCTAAACTGACTGTGACAAATCACCTTTTATTGTGTGTATAATATGCATGGTAAACTCAATAATTTTTTGCAATAAGGTCAACAAAAATAATATCTTGCCAGATTCACACGTTAGAGCCAAACTAAGCCAAGCCGAGCCATCGAGCTGTACTGGGCTGGCTTGTTTATGCATCCACTATAATTGCTGAAACCCCCCCTCTGAAAGGAAAATGTGATACAAAATAAATATAAAAATAAATATAAAGCAATTACAATTGTCCATTGTAATAGTCTAATTCATGATCTAGCCCATTTTATTCAGACTATTTATGTGAGGAATAACAGAAGTTGCATTTTTGTAATCAACTAAAAACACTTGACAGATTATTGCTAATTAGGCCAAATTAGGGAAAAGGGGATACCTAGTCAGTTGCACAACTGAATGCATTCAACCGAAATGTGTAAATTATACAGAATATGAAATAAATCTGAGGTCCAACTACAACAACACACTCACATACAGTGGGGCAAAAAAAGTATTTGGTCAGCCACCAATTGTGCAAGTTCTCCCACTTAAAAAGATGAGAGAGGCCTGTAATTTTCATCATAGGTACACTTCAACTATGACAGACAAAATTAGAAGAAAAAAAATCAGAAAATCACATTGTAGGATTTTTAATGAATTTATTTGCAAATTATGGTGGAAAATAAGTATTTGGTCACTAACAAACAAGCAAGATTTCTGGCTCTCACAGACCTCTTCTTTAAGAGGCTCCTCTGTCCTCCACTCATTACCTGTATTATAATGGCACCTGTTTGAACTTGTTATCAGTATAAAAGACACCTGTCCACAACCTCAAACAGTCACACTCCAAACTCCACTATGGCCAAGACCAAAGAGCTGTCAAAGGACACCAGAAACAAAATTGTAGACCTGCACCAGGCTGGGAAGACTGAATCTGCAATAGGTAAGCAGCTTGGTTTGAAGAAATCAACTGTGGGAGCAATTGTTAGGAAATGGAAGACGTACAAGACCACTGATAATCTCCCTCGATCTGGGGCTCCCCGCAAGATCTCACCCCGTGAGGTCAAAATGATCACAAGAACGGTGAGCAAAAATCCCAGAACCACACGGGGGGACCTAGTGAATGACCTGCAGAGAGCTGGGACCAAAGTAACAAAGCCTACCATCAGTAACACACTACGCCGCCAGGGACTCAAATCCTACAGTGCCAGACGTGTCCCCCTGCTTAAGCCAGTACATGTCCAGGCCCGTCTGAAGTTTGCTAGAGAGCATTTGGATTATCCAGAAGAAGATTGGGAGAATGTCATATGGTCAGATGAAACCAAAATAGAACTTTCTGGTAAAAATTCAACTCGTCGTGTTTGGAGGACAAAGAATGCTGAGTTGCATCCAAAGAACAACATACCTACTGTGAAGCATGGGGGTGGAAACATCATGCTTTGGGGCTGTTTTTCTGCAAAGGGACCAGGACGACTGATCCGTGTAAAGGAAAGAATGAATGGGGCCATGTATCGTGAGATTTTGAGTGAAAACCTCCTTCCATCAGCAAGGGCATTGAAGATGAAACGTGGCTGGGTCTTTCAGCATGACAATGATCCCAAACACACCGCCCGGGCAACGAAGGAGTGGCTTCATAAGAAGCATTTCAAGGTTCTGGAGTGGCCTAGCCAGTCTCCAGATCTCAACCCCATAGAAAATCTTTGGAGGGAGTTGAAAGTCTGTGTTGCCCAGCAACAGCCCCAAAACATCACTGCTCTAGAGGAGATCTGCATGGAGGAATGGGCCAAAATACCAGCAACAGTGTGTGAAAACCTTGTGAAGACTTACAGAAAACGTTTGACCTCTGTCATTGCCAACAAAGGGTATATAAATAAGTATTGAGAAACTTTTGTTATTGACCAAATACTTATTTTCCACCATAATTTGCAAATAAATTCATTAAAAATCCTACAATGTGATTTTCTGGATTTTTTTCTCATTTTGTCTGTCATAGTTGAAGTGTACCTATGATGAAAATTACAGGCCTCTCTCATCTTTTTAAGTGGGAGAACTTGCACAATTGGTGGCTGACTAAATACTTATTTGCCCCACTGTAAGTGCTAAAAACCAAGCCAAACTCTCCAATTGTAGTCCAGCAAAGGTTTACTTTATCAAGGGGTAACAAGACAACAGTAACGTGGTGGCCGCTCTAACATTAAAAATAAATGTCTTCAAAAATGGAAGACAGTTAGCTTGAGTACCAGTTTTTTTAGCCAATCCACTCCCTGTACTCCATGTCATGTGCCAAAGACTGGTACACAAATCAGAAGGCACTCGGGAGAAGGCAAGATCAGGTGGGACCACTCTAGCCAATGAGAGGGCAGATACGTGTGTGAACAACAGGCACAAAGTGTTTCCGGGATGTCATGTGTACTACTTATCAGTACACTCATAACAACCTAAGCAATACAAAACTTCTATTTAGTCAAATAAGCCACATGTAGCAAATAAGAAAATACATTTTTTGTTAACCAAATTGCTGTAAAAGACAGATTTTGGGCCCAGTTATCCCTTTCGATTCGCCTCATCCTCTCTGGCGTGAGTCACAAATTTCAGTTAATTACTATAGCTCACGCCTTGGGCCAATCAGTGTAATTTTGTTAATGCCGGATCTCATACATTTAGTGTACAAAACATTAAGAACACCTTCCTGATATTGAGTTGCACTCCTGGTTGGGCTGATGAGACATTGGATTGCACAGTCAGATGGAACAGAGTAAATAGGGCTTTTAACCTCATCAATTTAGCTGGTGGTAACTTGTGGAATAGACACCAGCTGGAATGCGGTTTTAACCAATCAGCATTCAGGATTAGACCCACCCGTTGTATAACATGTTTTGTACATTAAGTGACGAACGGACGAACAGACGGACGGAGACCGATCCACAGTTCCCTCCCCGATTTCATTGTTAGGGACAATTATGTTTGATGTTATGAATCACTTATCCCAGCTGAATGGGGCAGTAGGGGATTCAAATAACAACAAAGCAGGCACCCCCCACACTTTTTTTTGATAAACAGCTTAGGGATGGTGCTGAAGAAATGTAACCACTCTCAAAATCATAGACAGGGCTATAGATGCAAGTACTGAACATCCATTAGATCACCGTATTCTTATCGGCAGACTCAACAGCCTTGGTTTCTCAAATGACTGCCTCGCCTAGTTCACCAACTACTTCGCAGACAGAGTTCAGTGTGTCAAATCGGAGGGCCTGTCTCTGGTAGTCTCTATGGGGGTACCACAGGGTTCAATTCTCAGGCCGACTCTTTTCTCTGTATATATCAACGATGTCGCTCTTGCTGCGGGTGATTCCCTGATCCACCTCTACGCAGACGACACCATTCTGTATACTTCAGGCCCTTCTTTGGACACTGTGTTAACTAACCTCCAAATGAGCTTCAATGCCATACAACACTCCTTCCGTGGCCTCCAACTGTTCTTAAACGCTAGTAAAACCAAATGTATGCTTTTCAACCGTTCACTGCCCGCACCCGCCCGCCCGACTAGCATCACTACTCTGGATGGTTCAGACCTAGAATACGTGGACAACTACAAATACCTAGGTGTCTGGCTAGACTGTAAACTCTCCTTCCCGACCCATATCAAACATCTCCAATCCAAAATCAAATCTAGAATTGGCTGTCTATTTTGCAACAAAGCCTCCTTCACTCACGCCGCCAAACTTACCCTAGTAAAACTGACTCTACTACCGATCCTCGACTTCGGCGATGTCATCTACAAAATAGCTTCCAATACTCTACTCAGCAAATTGGATGTAGTCTATCACAGTGCCATCCGTTTTGTTACCAAAGCTCCTTATACCACCCACCACTGCGACCTGTATTCATAGTCGGCTGGCCCTCGCTACATATTCATCACCAGACCCACTGGCTCCAGGTCATCTATAAGTCTATGCTAGGTAAAGCTCCACCTTATCTGAGCTCACTGGTAACGATAACAACAACCACCCGTAGCACGCGCTCCAGCAGGTATATCTCACTGGTCATCCCCAAAGCCAACACCTGCTTTGGCCGCCTTTCCTTCCAGTTCTCTGCTGCCTATGACTGGAACGATTTGCAAAAATCGCTGAAGCTGGAGACTTACATTTCCCTCACTAACTTTAAACATCAGCTATCTGAGCAGCTAACCGATCGCTGCAGCTGTACACAGCCAATCTGTAAATAGCCCACCCAATCTACCTACCTCATCCCCATACTGTTTTTATTTACTTTTCTGCCCTTTTGCACACCAGTATCACTACTTGCACATCATCATCTGCTCATCTATCACTCCAGTGTTAATCTGCTAAATTGTAATTGCTTTGCTACTATGGCCTATTTATTGCCTTCCCTCCTCATGCCATTTGCACACATTGTATATAGACTTTCTTTTTTTCTATTGTGTTATTGACTGTACGCTTGTTTATTCCATGTGTAACTCTGTGTTGTTGTTTCTGTCGCACTACTTTGCTTTATCTTGGCCAGGTCGCAGTTGTAAATGAGAACTTGTTCTCAACTAGCTTACCTGGTTAAATAAAGGTTCAATAAAATAAATAAATAAAAAGAGAAAATCTGGAGCTCTGTCAGAGTGACCATCGGGTTCTTGATCACCTCGCTTACCTAGGCCCTTCTCCCCGATTGCTCAGTTTGGTTGGGCGGCCAGCTCGAGGAAGAGTCTTGGTGATTCCAAACTTCTTCCATTTAAGAATGATGGAGGCCAGTGTGTTCTTGGGGACCTTCAATGCTGCAGAAATGTTTTGGTACCCTTCCCCAGGCCTGTGCCTCGACATAATCCTGTCCTGGAGCTCTACGGACAATTCCTTCGACCTCATGGATTGGTTTTTGCTCTGACATGCATTGTCAACTGTGGGACCTTATTGTCACGCCCTGATCTGTTTCACCTGTCCTTGTGATTGTCTCCACCCCCCAGGTGTCGCTTATTTTCCCTGTGTTTCCTGTCTCTCTGTGCCAGTTCATCTTGTATGTCAACCAGCGTGTTTTTCCCATGCTCCTGCTTTTCTATCTTTTACTAGTCCTCCCGGTTTTGACCTTTGCCTGTTTTTCTGGACTCCATTCCTGCCTGCCTGACCATTCTGCCTGCCCTGACCTCAAGCCTGCCTGCTATTCTGTACCTCTTGAACTCTGAACTGGTTTTGACCTTTTTCCTGTCCACAACCATTATCCTGCCTACCCCTTTTGGATTGTTAATAAACATCTTGGACTCTAACCATCTGCCTCCTGTGTCTGCATCTGGGTCTCGCCTTGTGCCCTAAAACTTATAGAGATAGGTGTGTGCCTTTCCAAATCATGTTCAATCAATTGAATTTACCACAGGTGCACTCCAATCCAGTTGTAGAAACACCTCAAGGATGATCAATGGAAACAGAATGCACTTGAGCTCCATTTTTCGGGTCTGAAAACGTATGTAAATAAGGTATTTCTGTTTTTAATTTGTAAAACTGTTTTCACGTTGTCATTAACGGGTATTGTGTGTAGATTGCTGAGGATTTTAAAAAATTTAATCCATTTTAGAAGAAGGCTGTGACGTAACAAATTGTCGAAAAAGTCAAGGGGTCTGAATACTTTCCGAAGGCCCTGTATATATTTTTTCATTTATTTATTTATTTTTAAGGGGGTACATCAGCTTTAATAGTGCAGATAGATTGCAGATTCCATCATTGTAATTGTCTGCAACATTTCCTATCCCTCATATATTTTTTGATTTATACATATATATATATATATATATATAGGTCCAGTCAATAGTTTGGACACACCTACTCATTCAAGGTTTTTTATTTATTTTTTAACTATTTTCTACATTATAGAATAATAGTGAATACATTAAAAACAATAAGATAACACATATGGAATCATGTAGTAACCAACATTTTTAAATAAATCCAAATATATTTTAGATTTTAGATTCTTCAAAGTAGCTATCCTTTGCCTTGATGACAGCTTTGCACACTCTTGGCATTCTCTCAACCAGCTTCACCTGGAATGCTTTCCAACAGTCTTGAAGGAATTTTCATATATGCTGAGCACTTGTTGGCTGCTTTTCCTTCACTCTGCGGTCCTACTCATCCCAAACCATCTCAATTGGGTTGAGGTCAGGTGATTGTGGAGGCCAGGTCATCTGATGCAGCACTCGATCACTCTCCTTCTGGTCAAATAGCCCTTACACAGCCTGGAGGTGTGTTCGGTCATTGTCCTGACGAAAAACAAATGATAGTCCCACTAAGCGCAAACCAGATAGGATGGCTTATCGCTGCAGAATGCTGTGGTAGCCATGCTGGTTAAGTGTGCCTTCAATTCTAAATAAATCACAGACAGTGTCACCAGCAAAGCACAACATCAAACCTCTTCCTCCATGCTTCACGGTGGGAACCACACATGCGGAGATCATCCGTTCAGCTACTCTGTCTCACAAAGACACGACGGTTGCAACCAAAAATGTCACATTTGGACTCATCAGATCAAAGGACAGATTTCTACCGGTCTAATGTCCATTGCTTGTGTGTCTTTGCCTAAGCAAGTCTCTTCTTATTGGTGCCCTTTAGTAGTGGTTTCTTTGCAGCAATTCGACCATAAAGGCCTGATTCACACAGTCTCCTCTGAACAGTTGATGTTGACATGTGTGAAGCATTTATTTGGGCTGCAATTTCTGAGGCTGGTAACTCTAATGAACTTATCCTCTGTAGCAGAGGTAACTCTGGTTCTTCCTTCCCTGTGGCGGTCCTCATGAGAACCACTTTCATCATAATGCTTGATGTTTTTTGCAACTGCACTTGAAGAAACTTTCAAAGTTCTTGAAGTTTTCCGCATTACTTTAAGACATGAAGGTCAGTCAATGATGGACTGTCATTTCTCTTTGCTTATTTGAGCTTTTCTTGCCATAATATGGACTTGGTCTTTTACCAAATAGGACTGTCTTCTATATACCACCCCTACCTTGTCACAACACAACTGATTGGCTCAAACGCATTAGGAAGGTAAGAAATTGCACAAATTAACAAGGCACACCTGTTAATTTAAAATAATTCCAGGTGACTACCTCATGAAGCTGGTTGAGAGAATGCCAGACTGTGCAAAACTGACATCAAGGAAAAAAGGGTGGCTACTTTGAAGAAACCCAAATATAAAATATATTTTCATTTGTGTCACAATCGTGTGTATAGGTGGCACAGGAGAATTAAACTTGGTAAAATGGAGTAACTTAATAAAACAAAACATAACTCCAAAACCATAAATACAAATGAAACAAAATTGGGTACGAGGACCCGTCGCACACCAAAATACAAACAACACGAAACTGAACATAAAACATTCTCTGACAAAGACATGATGGGAAACAGAGGGTTAAATACACAACGGGTAATGAATGGGATTGTAACCAGGTGTGTAGGAAGACAAGACAAAACCAATGGAAAATGAAAAATGGATCAATGATGGCTAGAAGACCGGTGACGTCGACCGCCCGAGCACCACCCGAACAAGGAGAGGCATCCACTTCGGTAGAAGTCGTGACAATTTGTTTAACACTTTTTTGGTTACTTTATGACTTCATATGTGTTATTTCATAGTTTTGATGTCTTCACTATTATTCTACAATGTAGAAAATAGTAAAAATAAAGAACAGCACTGGAACAAGTAGGTGTGTCCAAGCTTTTGAATGGTACTGTATATACACATATACTGTACATACACAAATATACATACAGTGCATTCGGAAAGTATTCAGCTCCCTTCCCTTTTTCCACATTTTATTATGTTACAGGCTTATTCTAAAATTCATTAAATACATTTTTTCCCCTTTTCAACCTACAGTGAAGCATGGTGTTGGCAGCATCATGCTATGGGGATGTTTTTCAGCGGCAGGGACTGGGAGACTAGTCAGGATCGAGGGAAAGATGAATGGAGCAAAGTACAGAGTGATCCTTGATGAAAACCTGCTCCAGAGCGCTCAGGACCTCAGACTGGGTCAAAGTTTCACCTTCCAACAGGACAATGACCCTAAGCACACAGCCTAGACAACGCAGGAGTGCCTTCGGGACAAGTCTCTGAATGTCCTTGTGTGAACCCTATCGAACATCTCTGGAGAGATCTGAAAATCATCCAACCTGACAGAGCTTGAGAGGATCTGCAGAGAATAAGTACAGGTGTGCCAAGCTTGTAGAGTCATACCCAAGAAGACAAAAGGCTGTAATCGCTGCCAAAGGTGCTTAAACAAAGTACTGAGTAAAGGGTCTGAATACTTATGTAAATGTGAGATTTTAGTTTTTTAAATTTTATACATTTGCAAAAATGTATAAAAACCTGGTTTTGCTTTTTCCTAATGGGGTATTGTGTGTAGAATGATGAGGATAAAAAATGTATTTAATCCATTTTAGAATAAGGATGTAACAAAACGTTTAAAAAGTCAAGGGGTCTGAATACTTTCCGAATGCACTGTACACATTCATACAAGTATGTCGTAACACCATTAATGTGATGACTATTATTTTATGAAATCAATTAACTGTCACGCCCTGACCTTAGAGATCCTTTTTATGTCTCTATTTTGGTTGGTCAGGGCGTGAGTTGGGGTGGGCATTCTATGTTTTGTTTTGTGTGTTGTATTTCTATGTGTTTGGCCTGGTATGGTTCCCAATCAGAGGCAGCTGTCAATCGTTGTCTCTGATTGAGAACCATACATAGGTAGCCTGTTCCCACTTG